>NC_136070.1:200919651-201519651 GCF_964261635.1 Lissotriton helveticus | reverse complement strand
CACTATTCAATCTATACCTATTGGAGACTACGTGATCTATCGATCCACATTCACATGCCTTAACAATGGTTGTGATGACCCCACCTCTCTGTGGTAATAACTCCAAGTCAACTACTTAACAAAGCAATAACTTTTCTACGTTGTTTTTTCAAAGTAGGTGTTTTCGAGGGTGTCATGGCCACCTGTCATCTAACCTGCTGTGGGTTTGGGCTACTTAAGTCGCATGCCGGAACACCAGATAGCATACTCTATGGGCCAGATGTACGACTGTTTTATGAGGTCTTCAATAGGAAATCAGCCATTTGCAATCTGTGCAATGTACAAACCCTGTTATGTGAGTCAGTAACCTATTACCGACTCGTAAAATAGAGGTTGTGACTCGCTATTAGGAAGGAGCGTTCCATGGGCGTCCCTTCGTATAGCAAGTCCCACTTCTATGTTCAATTATTTGTGAGCGCAAATGCGGTCGCAAAACACTTGCAGTTTACCACCTACTTCAAGTAGATGGTGAGCCATGCACTAATAGGAAGGGGATCCCAGGGGACCCCTTCCCCTTTGTGACTGGCAGCAAAATATTTTTAAGAGCAGGCAGTGGTCCCACGGACTATTGCTTCCTCTTAAAAACAGAAACAAAAATGTTTCATTTTTCTTTTTTAAATGCATCCCGTTTACCTTTAAGAAAAAGGGGCTGCATTAAAAAAAATGCTTTATTTAAAAAGCAGTCACAGACATAGTGGTCTGCTGACCCCTACAGGCCACCATCCCTGTGAGTGCTGGCCATTCCCAATGGGGAGGCAAATTGCAACCTACTCCATGAATATTATTAAAGCAGGTCATTTGTGACCCCATTGTGAATCACAAACAGAGTCTGGGGCACTATAGTACATTGCATTTTGTGAGTCGTTAATTGTGAGTCGAAAACAACATAATTTGGGATTCGCAAAATAGAAGGGTTGTACGTCTTGCTTTATATTCCTGTAATTACAATTTGTATGTTTGAAAATAAAAAGAACACGCTGCCCCTCCTCACCACAGGAGTCATCTCCCATAGCGTAGGGGTTATTATAATGTTTTAACTGCCCCTTACTGCCAGAGTTTTCTAGACAGTGAGGCGCAGTAAAAAATGGCTGTATGTGTGTTTCTTTATTGGGGAGTTGTAGTAATAAACAATGGTACAAAGTAGGGACAAATATTTACATCACAAGTCACACCAGTTGAAAACATCCATTAATCTCTGGTGAGAAATATATCTGTACAAAATGTATTTTTATTATTAACCAAGACAAGCTGATTAAGTTGTTCTCTTAAACAAAATCTTGTTTCACACATAAATTTCAGTTTTCCAATTGTTTGAAAATTATGTGCCTGGAATTGCAACATTCATTTTACAGTCCACAATACAGAGGTAGTCTTTTTAAGTCAACAATCTGTAAGGGCTAGTCAGTATGATGATGACGCAATGTTCATACACTGGCCTTCTTAAATTTCCAGTAGACTACTCCTGTAAAGGTGTTGGTGCATTTCGAACATGTCATCTTTGTGCTTCGTTAGGACAAAGAAAACTTAGAAAGGCCTCTAGAAGTAATATTAGACCTGTTAGCCTTGAGGTGATCTTCCCCCAGGCATTTTGCCTTCAATCCTCCAAAGACCTTAGGACTCAGTGCACTAAACACTTGCTTAGCTGTGATAAAGTGCTTGTGCTCACTCCCTAACACATGGTAAAGTTGGCTTAAAATTCATTGGCATATTTAATTTACTTACAAGACCACAAAACTGGTAAAAAAATAATAAATAATACTAGTGGGGCTGCAACATTTAATGTTGCACCCACTAAGTAGCCCTTACAAAAATTTCTCAGACCTGCCATTGCAGCCCGCCACCAATTTTAAACTGCAAATTTGACTTGGCAACTCAATATCTTTGCCAGGCCTAAAAATCCCTTTTTAATACATATACTTCATCCCTAACGTAGGAACTATTAGGGCATGGTACAGAGCTCAAAGGGCAGGGTGCATTGTACTTAAGAAGCTGTGAATGTACTTTCAAGTCATACATGAGAAAACCTTGGGTTATCTTATTACATTTAATATGGGCTAACTTTTTATTGGCAACAGGTAGGAAAGTTATGTTTGGTGTTTGAGGAATTGTAATTTGAAATCCTATGTAATGGTAAAGGCAGGTTTCAAGTCCTATTTTGAAAATTCAACTTTTGTAAAATTGGCATTTTTCTACACTAACCATTTGGTGCCTACAATCTGTTCCTAGGTCACATGATTAGGTGGAAGTGGTAGTTGGTCCTGGTATATTCCTCTCAGACAGCCATGCAATAGAGGGATTAGGTGTACTTGGATGGGCTGTCTTGGGCAGTGTGGGGGTGTGAAGTTGTGCTCAGCTGCACTTCCAGTTCATTAGGCTGTGCCCTGCTCTCTAAAATGATATTCACAATAGCCTATTGTGCCTTCAGACAGACTGGGACCAGGGCAAGGAGGAAGGAAATTCCCTACACGTCAGTGGGGGGAAAACCTTCAGAAGTTATTTCCACTTCAAAGTTGGGACCAGGTATAAAAAGTGGATATACTCTTTGGTTCACTTTTTGGATCTGTGGAAGGAATCTTAGAGTACTGTGTGCATGTTGTATACCTCAGAAGACTGCTTTGTTGCTGTGAGAAGTACTATGCTGCTGCCTGAAGCCTGCTTTGATCCTCAGAGCTCTGCTTCGATGTTTGAGCCCTGCTCTTCTACTTGAACCTCAGACTTCCAGAATGACTCCAAAGGCTATTTCGCTGGCCTCCTGATCAGTGCCTCAGGCACAGCAAAGGCTCCAACCACTTTGAACTCACACCTGGATCCTGTCTGAGTGCATCCTGACCATCCAAGAGGTGCCCCTTCTGTCCTGGACCCTTGGTCATGGTGTTACGTGTGCCCGGATAGCCCAAATCCAAAACTTGGAGGTTAAAACATGTCTGCCTAAAAAGCGCTCTGCAAACTGAGAGGAGACAAGGACCTACCTGCTCTTCGATCCGACCAAGGTGCATCACCGATCGGCCTGCCTTTGCAGCAGTTGCTGCTACATTTTTCTCCTCAGCAGCAAATCCCACTCAGCAACTTCAGCAAAAGAAGCAAAAGAAATGGAGAAAGAAGCAACAGAAGTCCACAAAGCCAAAGAAATGTGCAGGAAGAAGCAAGACATGTGCAGAAAGAACCAACAGAGGAGCAGAAAGAGGCTTGTTGCAAAATCATTCTGTGCCCACAACTTTTTTAGGCAGGTACTAGTGTTAACTGACTCTGACTAACTAGGCCAATGGCCAGTGCTATGCTGAAACACACTTAGAATACAGTGAATACACCTACATACACTAGGGAACACTCTGCGTTGGTTTACCCCTGTAATTAGCATGACCTTCTCTGTAAGGCCCTAGTACATAAAAGAGCAGGAGAATTAAACAACCTCTAATTCAGAGGTGCAGAAATATGCCACCTTAAGTAGTAGTCATGTTTGCAGAGTGGTGGAGAAAGGGTGCTGGGCATCTAACTAACGCTCAGGAGTTCCGCTACGTGGGACTTACAGGAGGTACCAGGAGGGATTCTTGGCCCCCAAACTCCCTCAGGAATAAATTCGACTTCATCCCCCATCCTGTAGTCTGCCAAGAGGCACGTTTGCAGAGTGGTAGAGAAAGGGGGCCATGGCCTCCGAAGACGTCCTAGCAATCGCACTGTGTGGGACTTACTGGAGGTAAAAAGAGGGGTAGTTGTCCCCCAAGTACATCCTTTGGTGCCAACTTCCCAAACTATTACCTCCAGGCAGTCCCACACAGCAGCACTGGTAAGAACTTGTACCAAGCCACGCCCACTTTGCCCACCACTCTACAAACGCGCTCCATGGCACGCTCTTGGATGGGGATTGAAGTCCCCTTCACTGCTGGGGATCCTTTAGGGGCCAACTAGCCTACCTTTTACCTCCAGTAAGCCCCATGAAGTGGTATTGGTGAGAGGTAGACAAAGGCCATGCCCCCTTTCTCCACCACTCTGCTAACGCGCCCCTGGTGCATTGTAAGTTGGGAGATTAAGTCCCTTTGAATCCTGAGGGTCCAACTAGCCCACCAGGTACCTCCAGTAAAAGCCACAGAGCTGTGTTGCAGAGAGGTGTAAAAAAGGGCTTGGCAAGGACCAATTCTCTGCAACGCATTGCAGTGGTGCTTACTGAAGGTACCTGGTGGGCTAGGTGATCCCCAGGGACCCTCAGGATTGAAAAGGAATTAATTATTCAACTTAAAACATGCCACAGAGTATGTTTGCACACATGTCACCTCAGGCCCGCACCCTCCCTTCACAACTGTACAAACGCACCCCATTGCGTGTTTAAGTTGATCGATTAAGTTACCTTGAATCCTGAGGGTCCCTGGTGTCCAACTAGCCTACTAGCCTCCACAGAGCTGTGTTGCAGAGAGGTGTAAAAAAGAGAATGGCCTGGACCACCTCTCTGCAACGCAGCCCTGCGGCGCATACTGGAGGTACCTTGTGGGCTGGTTGGCCCTCACGGACCCCCAGTATTGAAGGGGAATTAATTTCCCAACTTATAACGCACCACAGGGCGCGTTTGCAGAGGGTTTTTGGGAGGCGGTGAGGCCCCTGGCAGTATGCCGGGTTTTTTTAATATATATTTTTTTTTTAGAAGAAGGGCAGTGTGGCGCCAATATTATCTGCTTTTTTTGGGCCCTGGGGAACCCATCTCCCAGGGCCTGACCCCTTTAAAAAAAAGAATCACAACGCTGTGTGGGCCCCCCTTTTTTTATGGAGGGGGGCTGCCATCATAACAACAACTCATTATATAAATGTACTGTGGTGAATAATAACCAATATGTTTTGTTGTGACTGACTCCAACATGAATTTGATACTCAATTCACCCTACCCATTCTGCCATTCACAGCAAGGTCTTCGATAAAATCATTAACATACACCTCACTGAATACCTCAATGACCATCAACTACTTGACATTTCTCAATCTGCTTTCAGACCTAACCACAGCACAGAAACGGTGCTACTCCGTATCATGGATGGCATTCAAAAGACTCTGTAGAGAGGACACATGACAACCCTTATCCTCCATGCCCTCTCAGCAGCATTTGACCATTTGCAACCCAATCCTCATCCAACACCTACTCAACACTGGAATTGAAGGACAAGCACTCTGATGGATCTGCTCCTTTCTGACCGGAAGGACCCACTCAGTCAGCTGGGCATCGTACATCTCAAATGCCCACAACTTCATCTGCAGAGTTCCACAAGGATCTCCGCAGAGCCTGCCCCCTTCAATGTGTACATGATCCCTCTAGTCAGCATTGTCCCGCTTTCAAAATTTCAACATCCTCTCTTACACCAGTGACATGTAACTCATTCTCTCTCTTGTGGACAAAACACCAAGTACTTGGATCAGGTTCAAAGCGTGCATGACTGATATTGTACAATGGATGAAGACCAACTGTCTACAAGAAAGAACACATTACCGTGGAACTCCACCTGGTAGCCAACAGTTTTAGGACCTACACACATCACCACCACCAATGCCAAGAACCTCAGGATCATCATCAAAAGCAAACTCAACATGACCGCCCAGGTTAAGGCCTCCACCACCTCATGTTTCAATAGATACCCTGAAGATGCTAAGTACAATTTTCCATAGCCTACCAATCAGCACCCGGAAAAATGTCACAGATGCCCTGGTCACAAGTGGGGATTGGCGGACCTTGTGGAACCTGACTCCACAAAATTCCACGGCGCCACATAAAATCAGAAAAAACATCAGAGTTCCAGCAATGGACAGAAACAGGTATGTTGTGCTACCTGCACTGTGATTTAGCATCGGTAGCACATTCTGTGATAAAAAAAATTAGCATGAACGGTAACAAACAGTGTGCCAGAGGGTGCAAATGCTCCAATGGATTCTACGACACTGTGAACGATCATGACTGTCCGCGTTAAAAAAATCTCACTGATGTCTTGATGGCGACCAGAAATTGTGTTAAGCTAAGATTTGAAATCTTGTTCATGCTCACCAGCTTATCATTCTGAAGCCTCATGCGAGAAAAAATTCTACCATGTGGAAATTGGTAGAATTTGGCCTGAACTGAGGTGGCAAATTCCGCCAATACTGCGGGGGAACCAGAATATTCTGCACACCCCTAATCACAAGGAAGCAGGACTATAGGAACACTCTCTATGACGGGATAAACCAAAAATCTCACCAGAAGCCTACAGTCCATTAAGAACATCGCACCCAGAACTTCCCACATAGCACTCACTTAAGCAGTTCCAATGACCTCCCATTCACAAAAGAGCACAATTCTAAATCCTCACACACAATTCCAAGGCACTACATGACTCTGGCCCAGCTTAACTCAACAATGACATCTGCTTTCACAAACCTTCCAGATACCTCCGCTTGTCTGGACCCTTACTTGCACAAATCCCAATCATCTGGAAAACCACAGCTGGCAGCAAAGCCTTTTCCTACATCACTCCTAAAGAATGGAATGACCTGCCTCTACACATAAGATCCTCCTCCTCACTTCCTGAATCCGACGTCCTGGCTTTTTGAGTAGTTTTACTAAGCCCTAGGTGTACTTTGAATCATACAATACCCTACTTAGTGATAATCCAATCTACAAGTCTGCATAATATAGCTGTATTGGCTCTTGGGCAAAAGAAATATCATGCTTGATTAGCAGAGACTTCCCGGTGCCAGATGAAAAGGACCTCTGGTAAAGTGTGTAGTGTGTGCATAAGCCAAAGCTTCCCATAGATCAAAAGCAGGAAAGTTACAGACACGTTCTACAACTCACCAACAATGGAATATGGTTTCAGTGAATTTTATAGTCAAACTTTCTCCTTATAAGGGCAGTAACACTCTATTATTGGTTACGGATAGTTTCAAAATATTGGGACACCTTCTACCACACAAATGTCCCCTGAGTCCCAACCACTGTTGAATAGGTATGCATCTTCATCATGCACATTTCATACCTTCCTGGCATCCCCGAGACCATCATTGATGCTAGAGGAACTCAGTTCATAGCACTGTTCAGTGAATCCACCAAAAATCGTAATGGGCAGACTCAGTAATTCAAATCAATCACTAGAAAAGTAAACACTATGCTCTTTCAGGAACCATCCAAAAGCCTTTTACTGATGGGTCACTTTAGCAGAATCCATCGAACCCCACTCTTTATATTCAACTTTTGGAAGATCACTGTTCTTTTGCTTTTACAGATGTCATCTACAGATGCTACCAAGACACGTTTTTTAATTTCTCAGTCCCCACAGTAACTTCCCTATTGCTTAAATTTTCATAACATACAGAGAGTGGCACACCAAAATCTGTGTAACCAGATCTCAGCCTCCACACTTCTCACATGATCTTTACCCCAGGTTAACCCCAAGAGTGAACAGACAGAGGTCAGCAAACTCAAATCTCATTGCCCTGCAGCAACTTTCCCACTGACTCACTAGGAGTCATCAAATCCTCGCTGTTTGGTTCAGACGGTGCTGTGGTATACCACAGTGTGGTGTGCATATTTTCTTTAAATGAGCAATTGGGCTATATAGCCATTGCCCTCAGTGACGTAAGCTTGCTTGAAGGCTGCAGGATTCTGGGGAACTATACACATATCATGGCCTCTGGCGAGATCTGACGACCATCTTGGTTAGGGCTCAGGTATTAAATTAGTTCTGTAATGTGGTGGTTGCTTGTTACCAGAGTAAGCATAACAGGAACACATTGCATGCTTTGCTTCTGAGAAGCTCTCCTTTTGATTTATGGGATGCAGAGGTTGCACCCTGAAAACTGCTGGCATCTTGAATAGTTATGAAGGTAAGAGCCTTAGAAAATATATATAGAGAGAGCTTTTGGTACATACTGTGGGAGAACCTTGCTTAAGCCAAAATCAAATGAATCACATTTTTTGTATCCCAGACCATGGAGATATTATTTGGGGAATTAGATTGAAAGAGTGATCTTTGGCAAACGATAGACATCATGTTCTGAACTTTTGTTGTCAAAACAGAAGGAAGCTTGACACCAATGTTCTTTACCTTTTCAGTGGGCTGCTCCCTTTCTTGTGCAGTTCTGCCTGGTAGCTACCTCCGAGCTCCCTGCTGCTGACCATCTGACCTTCGGGGCAGTGGTTCAAGGCCCTCCTCCACCCACAGGCACCCACCTGCACCTCATCCCTGGTGGTCCAGTGGTAGACCGTCACTGTTCTGCTACTGGGCTGCCCTTTGTCTCTCTTTTTCTGCCTTTTTAAAAATTATTTTCTGTCCCTTTCACCCTTTTGCTCTGTTCCCCTCCAGGGCCACTTTCCTGCTCCCCACGTTTCCTGTCACTGTGGCAAGCACATATTCCTCACCATCAACACTGGATGCCACGCCGCCTGCCACCTCGCGTCACCGGAGTACACCCAAGGGCCTTTCTCCTGCCATAACTGCAGCTGCAACCTTGCCCACCTCCGCACTCCGGCTCCTCGTGCTGCTCAGCTGACCAAAAGGGCACCCTACTGGCTCAGCTTCATCCTCCCCAACACACACTCATTCATCAAACAAGCCTCAGAAATCTGGAGCCTCCTCGACTCTGTCTCTCTCGACATCACCTTCTTCACAGAAACCTGGATAAACCCTAGCTCTGGCCCGAACATTGCCAACGCCATCTCCGATGGCTACAAGATCACTTGCAAGGACCACACTGACCAACCAGGAGGAGGCATCACCATCATCCACGAAAAGACCATCCAACTGACCACCCACTCAGACAACCCAACGACAACCATGGACATTCACTTTCACCAAACCCACTGCACACCACAGCCCTCACCGTACCCCAGCCGTAGCTGGAACAAGGTCACCGAAGAACATCTCACCACCTCCCTCAGCACTACCATACCCTTGACATTTGCTGATTCTAATTGCTCAGCACGCAAACTCCACCGATGGATCTCAAAATGCTCAGACACTCTGACACCCCTCAAGAAGGCACCCAGCAAGCAACACTCCAAGAACCCCAGTTGGTTCACTCCTAACCTCCATGATTCCAGATACACCTGCAGATGACTTGAGAAGAGATGGAGGCACAACAAAACCCCAGAAAACCATGCAACCTTCAAAGCTGCCGTAACTGCACACCACCTCCTCCTCATAATCACAAAGAAAACGGCCCTCCAAGACACATTCAATGCCAATGCACATAACAGAAAAGAACTCTTCACCATCGTCAAGGAGTTTGCCAGGCCCAACAGTGAGACCACAGATGTCCCACCATCCCAAGACCTCTGCCAAAAAAAACAGCACTTTCTTCCACCACAATATAAGGCAGATCACGACTAATTCAACAGCCACGACTGTCCCACCATGCCCGACAACACTGTACCCAACTATGCTGCACCCTAAAGGATCCTACTCAACTAGACTGCACTCACCACAGACAACAAACTCAAGACCATGAAGAGCCTCTACTCCGCAGCACCCTCGGACCCATACCCGCACCACATCTTAAACAAAGCATCCACCTAAATCCCTTCTGAGCTTTTCTGCACCATCAACAGCTCCATTGAGACAGCCACCTTCCCCAACAACTGGAAACACGCCGAGATCAACTCCCTGAAGTAGAATCTATATGCTGACCCCACAGACCTAAAGAACTCGATACCCATCTTCCTGCTCCCCTTTTCAGCCAATGTCAATGAAAGGGCCATCAATGCCCAGCTCTCCGAGTTCATCGAAGCGAACCATGTCCTGGACATCTCCCAATCCGGCTACTGATGCACTGAGACCACACTCCTCACAGCCACCAACGACATCCGCTTCCTCCTCGTCTGGGGCAAAACCACAGCATTCATCCTTCTGGACCTCTCAAGCACTTTCGACACCATCTCCCAACCCACCCTAATTATGAGAATTCATGATGTCAGCATCTAGGACAAGGCCCTGAACTGGATCCACCACAGCCTCAACGGTCGAACACAGTGAGTCAGACTACAACCATTCCTCTCAGAACCCACAGAAATCAGCTGCGGAGTGCCCCAGTCTCCTCACTGAGCCCCACCCCTTCAACATCTACATGGACGCACTCACAGCCATCCTCAGGAACCACATACTCAGCACTGTTGCCAGTAGAGACACAGGCTAAGCCCCCAACATTCCATGATGTCACCAAGCACACCAAGCATACTAATGGTGACATCATGTGAATCACAGGGGAAATCCCATGAAGAGAAAAGAGACATAGATTAAATATAACACATCTCCTTTCTTTAGGGAAATAAGAAAAAGTGAAATTAGAATAAATAGCATTCACTTCAGTGTACACATCGATATCAAAGTACACTATACATTCTAAAGATAAAGCATTTAGATTACATTCTCACTACATTACATTCTCAGGTAATTAGTTACAAGTCCCATCCCCTTCCCTACGGAAACACAATCAAACACAAACCGAATCTTATGACAAATAATTCCCCATGTAATAGGGTACACATCAATTGGAGAATTTTCCGCTCTGTCACCACACCTCTAATCACAAAAATAGGAACACCCTTTGCTCCGCAACAGGGCACACATCACCCTGTGAACTAAAAATGTGAGCACCCTTTGCTCCGCAACAGTGAGACACATATGATCCCACAGCCAAAGATGAAACAAAGTACACCTCCATCACCACACATCTAATCACAAAAATAAGAACACTTTTTGCTCCGTAACAGGGCACACATCACCCCGTGAACTAAAAATTGGAGCACTCTTTGCTCCGCAATAGGGCACATATCACCTCATGAACCAATAGTGAGACACATACGGTACATCTCACCCTGTCAACTTAAAACAATTGACCATGTAGCTTCCATCTCACAACCAAGTATATAACAGGGTATCACCCCGTGAACCCAAATTTCAAGATTACCTTCAAAACAAATTGCACGTGGCTCTCAGCACCCCAAAAACACACTACCATCGCCGGACACCACCCTAAGAGAAATTGCACAAGGCACACACCACCCCAAAATAAATTGCAATAAGACACTAATAACTACTGATTCACCACTGACCCCCACTGAACACACACAGACAACGAGACAAACATTACAATGACCAGCAAAAATAATGCAAGAGAAAGTCCCGTGCTCCAGTGAGCGGTCTCTCACCCGAGGTTACCAAAGAAGTAGGAATCGTTGTTCTCATCATGCCAGTAGCTGTATATCCCAGGGAACAGTAAAGATGAAAGTGTCTTATCAGTAAACCCTTTGTAATGTCCAATCGATATTTAAGCACAAGCCAGACGAAAACGAACAGCCTCCAATGTTCGCGAAATCTACCAAAAACTGCTTTTTTAAGTGTTACTGTGTGCCAGTTCCTTCTGCTGCAACATTACGATCATGTCCCAAAAGCATTGTACTTCACCCGAAGGATCGTTTTCATGGTGACGATCCAAACAACGACTGCATACATTAATCCAATGTAATGCGCCGTCAGTGCTAAAATGGTGGCACGCATCCCACGTCCCACCGGGTGGCTCTCAGCACGCCGCTGCTTTAAAACGTGAGGATGCTGCATCGCTAACCTCCCACGACGTCACAAAGGGCAGAAATCGGAAGGTAGGATTCATGCGTTTCTCGCGCATTTCTTTTAAAAATAAAGACAACTGTTAAGCATTGCGCAGTTAAAATAAAAGTAGTTTCAGTAAACAATCAAAAACGACATATCACTCATCACTTGCTCACCGCATGTTCTCGTAAATCAAATGTGCGCAGGCCCTGAAACAAAGGCACTATGGAACAGATTACTTAGGCTGGATGCTGGACTCTCCGCATTTCTTCACATAGCCACTAAGTACTACTAACGGTGCCTTGTTCAAAAACTTTTCCCAGACATGAAAGCTGCGCTAGCCTTAGTCCGTGATCTTTAACAGGCAGTGACAGACTCGTACACCAGTTAAAACGCTGCACGAGCGCTTATTACTCACAGTTTTCTTTTTTTTTTTAACGAACATTTCATTTGATTGAAAACAGACAGTTTCAAAATTGATGTCACAGTCCAATAAGCTACTTCCTTAACAGCAGTATCACTTCTCCTGATGTGTCTTCTTTGTGTCTGATACACAATAAACTTCGCCACCTTTGACAGGAGATTAATAACATCAACTCAAACACCCTGGGGTTGCAGGCCATCCGAATTACAAAGGACACAGGTGGGGCTAAACATGGCGCTACTTTACTTTCTTGTATCTTTGTTGCTGTAGTTTCAATATTTACCTTCAAGTTCTTAAAATACACAGACTCTTCCCGTGCGTAGGTTCCTTATTACCTTCTGTTTCCTGCACACTGTAGGTTCTTTAATCCTTACTCCTTTTCTTTGCACGCTGTAAATTATTTCCAGGTTGTCCAAACGTCGCCAAAAATGTTGTAAATAGAAGTCCTTGAGCCAGGTGTATTATCAGGTTACTTTATTCAGGTTGGGTTGCAGGTCAAGTCATTAAGATGTAAATAAGAGAAACCCCATCAGGAGTGACCTCCCTGTCACTCAGCCTGCCTGGTGCCAACTGCCAGTAGAGACACAGGCTAAGCCCCCAACATTCCATGATGTCACCAAGCACACCAAGCATACTAATGGTGACATCATGTGAATCACAGGGGAAATCCCATGGAGAGAAAAGAGACATAGATTAAATATAACAATTGTATCCTATCCTGATGACACCCAATCGATTTTCTCCCTCACCAACGAACCAACAGCCACCTAAAACAACTTTCACCATGGGAGGAAGGCCGTTGCCACCTAGATGAAAGACAGATGCCTGAAAGTTAACATGGACAAGACTGAAGTCCTCATCCTGGGACCCAACCCCTCAGCTTGGGATGACTCCTGGCGGCTCGCCGCATTGGGAACCACCCCACCCTCACGGACCATGCATAAAACTTCAACATCATACTGGACTCCATGCTCACAATGAATCGCCAGATAAATTCCATATCCTCATCATGCTTCCACACACTTTGTCTGCATTGAAAGACATTCAGTTGGATCCCAACCAAATCCAGTTTTAGACAGTGTCGTGCAGAAACTCCTCAGGAAACTACAGAACGTTCAAAATGCCACAGCCAGACTGGTCCTCAACATCCCACGCAGCTGGCACATCACTGAACACCTTCGAGAACTCCACTCAACAAAATAATCACTTTCAAGCTCCTCACACATGTTTACAAAGCCCTCCATGACTCAGGAAAAGCATATCTGAACCACCGCCTCTTATTCCACGTACCCACAAGACAGCTCTCCTGCACTGAACTGGCCCTGGCCACCTTGAGACCCGCACAGGTGAGTAGCCGCGCTATACAGTCACCTGATTGATTGACTTGAAAGGACTCTTGCAAACTTACGATGCGTAAGTTTGCAAGAGTCCTTTCAAGTCAATGGAGTATATTGAAGACAAAAAAGTAACAAAGCCCCAGGGTAAAACCTTTTACCATTGTAATCCTCTAGGCTTACCTGCTTTTTGTCTTCTTGGAGCTTTTTGCCTTTGAACTTTAAACATCTTCATCAGTAGTTCCATTTATCCAGTTTTATCCATTTTGTGCCTATCTTCTGGTTCAATTTTCTTAATTCTTCTACAATGGTTTGCAAATTGTATTGTATTTTTTTCTTAACTTTAACACTGATTGGGATTGATTAATTTTTTCTCTGGAGATTTGATTGTTGCTTGTGCATTAGCTGCCAGGGTTTGAGCATCACATCCCATTAAATTACATTGAGATTAAGATGGTCTTACATAAGTTCGTAGGAGGTCACCCTGCCAAAATAAAAATAAATGTTGACACATTATCAAATTGTGTTGAAGCGAAAAAGGACGTATGGTTTATTGGCGTCCTCAATGAAACAGGGCTTCTTTGTAATGGGACTGAAGGCGACATTTCTTCTCCAGAATCCATCTTCTGATGCCGTTCGAATATTGAGTGCATATTGAGTGTATCTTTGGTACCATTCCAGTGTAAGTAAAGTTTAAAGCAGCACAAATCAGACATCCCAAGTTATGCACTGCTCTCTTTTTCATTAAGGCATAATACAAACATGGAACAAACCAATGAGCCCGTCAGAATTGCCATTTTGCAGTGTCCTGTTTACTACTGAACATGTACCGTTTAAAACCATGGATGGCACGTTACTTACAAAGTGCTGCTCCACTTTGGTCTGCACATGTCTGGGGTGACCCATGGCAGCAACCATGGCATTACATTTTATTCATTTCTTGGAAGCCTAATTTGACCCCTCGCCTAAACGTTCTGCAAAACGAAAGAGCATCATCATGACGAAAAACCACGTGGGTATGTGTGACAAATATGGAGTCCAAGCCTTTAGCGGAGCTCATGATGGGAGAGACACAACACAGCTCTTTCAACCCCTGCTTCTTGTCCCCCGAAACATACCCTGCCACTCTCTTTTAGCACTGCTAGCACATTGTCACAGAATGGGGACACCGAGTGTGGATTTGTACCTGGTAATTCATGGTCTGCATATTATTCCCCATTGTGGGAACAAATATTCATAATGGTCAGATTTATGCGCAGTGATAATGGCCATAATTGTTGGGGCACATGTATAACAACAGGCGCATCCCTGCAGATCAGCAGGGATGCGCCAGTTATTTTATGTGACGTTAGGAACCCCTGACACCACCATGGATGCGCTGCATCTATCGGCGTATAGGTGACGCAGTGCTGGAGTAGTGTCGCAAGCGCGACACTACACTGCTGCGTCACTCCTTAAGCCTGCTACAAGCAGGCGTAAGGTTTTGATGCTGCGGGGATGTAAAAGTGACTCAGTGAAATCTTGTAGATTTCACTGCATCACTTTTACGGGGCTTCCATGCGATGGAACTCCCACCCTGCCTACATTATACCTGATGCACATATAATGTAGCCCAGGGCTTTATAGCTTGACGCATCTCACTAGATGCGTCATGTTGTAAATCTGTCGCATGGTGGCGCATTGTTTACAACGCCGCTGCAACGGTGTCGTAAAAAATGTTGCCAGCGGCTTGTAAATCTGCCCCGTTATTTCGAACAGCATCCCTGCCTGTTAATCTGGCCTACTTGTAACCCCGTGATTATGCCTTTGTGTGGATATTTGGTGGCACTTGCAGCCCAAGCATTGTGACTCTATCGCCCTAATTTTCTTGCTGTAAAATCCGATCGGTTGTTCCTGCACCTGAAAAATATGAGTGGATTAATAACAGACTGTTCATTTCTGTGCAGAACAGAATTTCACACACATATTTCACTGCAGACAATTTATATTCTGGACCCAATCTCAGAGTTCATGAAAAACAGTAATTCCAATCTCATCATGCTCAGAAGGATCCGCTGTCTTAACCAGATTAAGTATTCACCAAGCTTACATGGTTTGCGCTGCCCCAGTTGAATTGCTGTGACGAACTCTAAGGCAGACTAAGATGTCCCAGAGCTCCAAAGTACTTGGGATCAAGAATTTAACCAGCCCAACCCCAGGTGTGATAGGGCACTGAACTATTAAAAAGTGTTTGAGTGCCAGGGTCATAACCAAATATACCTTCAGAAGGAACAGTGGGCCATATTATCAAGAAAGGGCGATACATTATCGCCGCTTTTATCAGCAGGAATCTGCCGCTATAGCGGCGATAATGGGCTTGATAATATGCCCTTGTGAATTCTCATAGAAGTCCAGGTTCTGGTGTTAACCAGGGTTTTTATGGGAATTTACAAGGGCATATTATCAAGCCCATAATCGCCGCTTTAGCGGCAGTTTCCTGTCAATAAAAGCGGCGATAACGTATCACCCTTTCTTGATAATATGGCCCAGTATTCTGAATACACAGCCTCCCAAATGAGTTCTCAGGATCCCACTTAAACAATCGACCACAATTTACACAGTCAACTTAGCCCATCCACGGCAAGGCTCAAAAAGAGCCCTGGTCACACAAAATGATGTTCTTATTTTTAATTAAAGCACATTTAGGTAAATGTATCATTAAATAAAATATTGCATTTAACTTTTCACTATATTCAATGCAAGATCCTGTTTATTCTTTTTATTGTGCTTATTGTTTAGTCTAATTAATTGAGATGTACCTGTGTTTAGCTATGTTACTAGTTTTAACAACAAGACGAGTAAGAATGTCTAATTACACTTCATCTATTCAATGTACGATTTAATTTGTATAGTTTTGTACAGGTGTAAAAATGTATAATAGATTGCATTGATTTATTTATTACCTAACTGCTTTTTCATGATTTCTTCACTCCTACATTTTTCGTCCCTAAAATCCAATTCTGACCGAAACTGGTGTCCATCTTGAAAAAACTCACTCTTGGAAAGCGTTTCATGTCTTCCTAGCACGGGAATTGCAGAGATGCACTGCCTGCAAAAAGGGCTGAAGGAACGAATATGCTGGTACACTTCATATCAATATTCCCAGGCAGTGACTTCAAAACCTGATTTATTGTACGCGCTGTACTCTAAACACTGCACTTTGGCGGGCTGAAGATAGAATGTGATATTTACATGCAAGTGAATGTCAGGAAGCAGTGATGAAAATCTCCCCTGATCATGAAACCTCTGCTCTATAAGCTGATTGTAATACATAAAGCAGAGTGTGCATGATCCAGGTCACAAAACGAAATGGGACAATCTGGAAGGCGGCAAAAGTCCTTAAGCACACACTATCGGCCGCAGTTGGCAGCAGTCATTTTTCTTCCAAGGTTTTACTGAGAACAGAGAATCACATATTTTGAGTTATTCATAGAACCACCTGGGCAATATCAAGTACAACACACACCTTAGGAAATTCTGCTCTACCCGTTCCCTCTTCTGACAAGTGAAGGCGATTTTTTTTTCTATCTTCCTAAAATTACTTTTTTTACTTTAGTGGTTTTAAAGAGAATGACCTGACTTCTTCAGGCTTGAAAGAAAGAAATATTTACCGGCAAGTCGGCCTTTAAATTTAACAGCGAATTTACAAATTGGCAACTGGTAAAATGTACCAACCCTGTGTTCTTTTATACTCCGGTTTAGGGCTAGGGAAACAATATTTTATAATTTGTTTAATTAAAGTAATCTGTGGAACTTGATACATTTAAATTAGAATCATAAGGTGTGAGTCACATATATTTTTTGCGATGATGCTTTTTGACATTTCGTTTAGTCAAGTAAGTAATAGTCAAGAGTCTCTGGCCTTCGACCAATTGACTAACTTCATATCTGCCATTCCTAATGACCAATTGACTAACTTCATATCTGCCATTCCTAATGATTATTTGGTGATTTTTGGTGGCGTTTTCAATTGCCAATACGAGCACCTGAATGGCCTCAATGGAGGAGCCCCAAGTGAAGATGTCCTTCACTGGGCAATCCCTGAGCCAAATATCCCCAAACCAGGGCTTGGACACTGTTGGCGCTTCAGATGAAATCTTTTACTTTGAAATACTCTCTAAGGGCATGTAATGGCTCCTGCAAAGTCGGATTTACCTGGGGACAATACCTTTAATAGAGTAGGACACTCTTCAATTATAGATTATATCTTAGTAGAGATGAGGCTATGGCACAGGGTGGTCGTTTTTTTGGTCGTGTCCCGACACAACAGTGATCATAATGCCCTGATTTTGGAGGCAGCGATCCTGACCTCTGAGGCTACACCCAGTACAAGTATCATACTAGATGCAAACTTAACACTCACTAATTGTAGAAGAAGAGTTTAGTGGACAACCGTGCACCAATCGTCTGACAGGTTAGCCACCTTATATGAATCCATCATCCCGTTTTTAGAGGCAGCGGAAGATTCTATTGCAAATTATTGTATATCCATTTCCTTTGCACGAGTTGCTGAGACACATAAAGCTTTGACATCTTTCCTGGCAGATATTTTTTTTCTGTCTAAAGGTGTAAGTAGACCCAAGAGGGCCCTACATTCCTAGTTTAGAAACAACTGTTGAACGGCTAAGTTAGTCATTATCGATGCAATAAAATCTAAGGACAGTCATGCAATCAGAGAAAAGAGTGTGTCATATATAAATATCATGGCCAAGCAAAGAGATTGTGGGTATTGTAAAAGTAGGACTCCCTGAGAAGGGCCTTATCTAATCATGATATGTAGACTTTTTGGAACCTAGTAAACATGGGTTGTAATGACAGGAAACAGCTTAAAGAAGCCAACATTGTGGCTGATGTCTGGAAGACCCATTTTGAGGCCCTCTACTGAAAGCTGGTGGTTGAGGGTCTCTCTAAAGTGAATGAGAACTCCCCTTTGCCGGAACCCAATGCTAAGGACCCTGAGATAACTGCCAAAGAAATCAATATGGCCATACGCAAAGTAGCTCCGGCTAAAGCTCCGGGGCTGGATAAGATCGCTGAGACCTCCTTCGTAGTGAAACCTCTATCTGGGGACCTTACTTATGGACACTGTACAATGCTATAAACAAGGGTATGGCGATCCCCTCAACCTGGTCTGGTGCAGAAAGTTTGCCAAAATGTTGCTATAAAAAGGGCTCAGCACTCATTCCCACAAACTATAGACCGATAAGTTTAATAGATGTAACACAGAAATGTTTTGCCCGTGTGTTATTGGATCGTCTCCAGATATGGATGGAAGAAAATAAAATCCTGAGCACCTTTCAAGCAGGCGTCAGGGAAAGCTGTCTACTATGGATAAAATCTTTAGGCTCCATCTTTTGCACTGTAAATAGTGATTTTAGAAGCTGGCAGCCTCTATTTAATCTTCATGAACTTACAATCCGCGTATGGTTTTGTTCCTAGAGATACACTTTGGGTGGTCCTAAGAGATCTAGGTGTTCTAATATAACTATGCCTCCTCTTAAAGCAGCTCCATGAAGACAATTATGCCTAAGTTAGATTTGGCAAGCAATGGGAATTAATTGTCCCTACACCCCTACATAGTGGTATCCGAGAAGGTTGAGCTCTTTCACCCACCCTCTTTTGCTTATTTATCAACGCACTTGTCAAGACACCTAATGCAGGGAAGGACATTGATGCACCCAAGTTAGTAAACAAGAAAGTGCCAGCAATGATGTTCGCGCACAATACTCTCATGCTTTCTAAATCACTGATGGGTGTACAGAGGGTCCTTGATAGTTTTAAGACCTTTTGCAAATGTAGGGGGTACAAAATCAATTCCCAGAAAACAAAACGTATGGTCTTCAACATACGCGGTTTAACTAAACCTAACCCCTGCCTATAAGGGCTTCCGTTGGAGAGGGTGTCGGTCTTTGAGTATCTCTGGGTCACCTTTACTGAAAAAAAATGACTGGGGAGCCCAAATTAACAAAGCTTGCCTTAAGCTAATGCAGATCATGGGGTTTGATCAAATTATGCAGGAATTCTCCTCATACACCTATTGGTCCGCTTGTTGATATTTATAAAGTGCAAGCAAGGGCTGCCTCTTTGTATGGGGCTGAAATTTGTGGGCATTGTTCATCATGATGTATTACTAAGGCAGAGAACGTCTTTGCTAGACAGTTAGATAGTTGGCCTCCCCCTCAGTTCTCCCCTTACACCGCTCCATTTGTACATTGGGTTAAGGCCAATTGCTGATGAAATTGTCCTTAGACCCCATACATTCTGGCGTAATTTATGGGCTACTCAGGAATTGGCAGATTATAGGGCAAAGACTACATGGTGCAGGAAAATTACCTTGGACAGCACATGTCAGGGACTCACTTTTGACCATGAGTAGAGCAAGCCTTTGATTTAATGCAGAGTTGGCCTCCCCTATGATTTCCAGGAAGGAACTGGCCTGGAGCTATAGGGAGAGTAAATTTGCAAAGCTACAGGGTAGCCCAGCAACAGGCTGGTAAACTGTGGTGTTCCTGAGAACTAAAGACTTGTACAGCTTGAGCCTGTCTCAGATGACATTCAACCAGCCCTTGCTAGGAAGTTATAAATGTCATTCAGGCACGGGGTTCTCCCGCTGCGTGCCGTCACTAACAAATGGGCTGGCACAATCCTTTTAGGTTGCCCTGCCTGAAGCATTGCAGAGGAGACAGAATACCACATACTCTTTTTTTGCCCTGGCTATAGAAAAGTTAGGCATCGCTGGCTAGTTCAGCTATGCAGAAACATAGGCACAAAGCATCGCGCAGAGGTATTCAGACTGCTGAAATACAACACACAATTGCCTATTGTATTTTCAGTGTCACGTTTCTTATTTTGTATGTGGTGTGTACGCAACACGTTTTTGAAGACCAATATATAGGTTCAAGATCCCAATACATCCTTAATATTTTAACTGGATCCGCTCATTTTATCGATCTCTATTTTTTAAAGTTATTTTTAATGTTTATATTATGTCATAAATTTGATTTTATTAATATTTTAGATTTGCATTTATTGCTCTATGGGACATAGGCTCTAAACAAGGGTATTTATACATTTGACTGTGAGGGCTCAACTCTGTGCTCCCAAGGATTATTTTTACTGTTTTAATGAAATGTTACTATGCATATGCACTTTAATGGTCTATCGACTGAATAAAGTTTCTTTGAATTGAATTGAATTGAATATTTCATTTATTTAAGCCAGCAAAGGCCTGGCATTGATGTTCATATGTTTTCAGCTTGGATCATAATGCTAGATAAGGCTGGAAAAATCAGTAATTCAGACCTACAATTAATAATTATACACTTTTACACATAAAAACAAGCAGTTGTTATATGTCCAAAATGTAATTTGCATAGGGTTAAAGGTCTTTGGCATTATCATCATGTGCTATCCTTCTCGGCATTCCTAAACTATGATCAACTTGATATTTGTTTCCTATAGACAGGACTTTTGCACAAGGTCCCTGAGTGGTGCTCTACAGGATTTATTTGTTCTTCCCAAACAGAGTCCTAAACTCTCTTGGATGATAGGGATCCAGCTAAAGTGGTGCTAATTTAATCATGTACAGCTATGACATGACTAATGGTTGGTGGCAGCAGATATGCATTCAAGGGGCACAGGTTATTTTTCCCTCTAGCCCAAAGTGAGATGGATGCCTCCTGCTTCTCCTGTTTAAATTTGAGTAGTCTGTTATGACTTGGTCTGCCTCAATCTCTTTGAGTTTTTGTGTTTGTATGTTTGAGAGAAAGCTAGAGGAAGTGCTTATACACCACTGGGCATATTTATTAATTTTTAACCTAACACAGGCCAGCATAAAATGCTGCTTTGTTGTGTGAATCGGAGAGAGAAGAAAGGTATCATATCTACTAAATATATGGTGCACTTGTGCTCCCTCCTAGAGTGGTGCATTGTGTGCTGCCTGGCGCGGACGCAGGCACCCTTACAACATTGTGCAAAGGGGCCTTTGGTATGAAGTATCCCTTCCTGCAGAAAAAAAAAATCCTTATAGTCAATTTCCTCTTTTTATGTTGTTGCAAAATGTAGCACATGTAGAGAAAGGTCATTTTTGCTTGTTACATCTCTATGTGGTAGGTTCCTCAATTTGGCACCTGACCATACCAGTTTTACTACCTTTAGCAAATCTGAGATTGCATGAAAGTCCATGGGTATATGTACGGGAATGCCCATGCTCCACCCGTGTAATGCCTACCACAACAAATTGTAATGTGCTGGGTTACATTTCTGTACAAAGTTAAACAAGGAGACACACATAGTTCCTTGAGTGGCTTTCTAAATGCCATATATGGGCATGTATTGGCTTGTGATGACTTACATCAATTTAGGACAATGCGAGTCTAAAGTAAACCTGGACCCAAAAAAGTGGCTCTCTATAGTGCAGCAGATGCAGTGGCCCTGGGGCCAAGTGATATGAGAGGTCCACCGTTCACTAAACATACCTGCTTTTCTTAACAAATCTAGAGGTTTGGGGACCCATTTTCCTTGCCGGTATCCTACTGGGGGTTACTGAGGCAGGGAAGGGCCTATGTTTGTTTTTTCCCTATTTGTATAGAGTGCCAAGATAAGATGATGTCTGCATGAGTTAATTAATGGTAGGCAGCTGGTAGTAACTGGCAATGTTTCTGTGCACCTCCCCCGCCATTGGTCTGTCTCCTCTTGATGCTGTCTCTTTAATTCAAGAATATTGCTGAATTTATATTTTCAACCACTTTCAAGGAGCATTATTGTTTCAATGTTCCCGCCTTCTCTGGGGGGGGCATGATTTTGGCCAGCTGCAAGATGGCCTCACTCTGAGTGGGCTCTGCCGGCCAAGCTCGACAATTCAGCATTATCCTGAAGGAATCCTTACCTGATCTACACATCCATGCTGCTTCTGTGATCCTTGCGATGCGAGACGCTGATTGATGGTTCCGTTGCCTTCCAGCTCGACCCTTTGGCACAGTGCTGCCACCAGATGTGGGCGCCCGGCCTACGTCCCCAGGCCTCGTGGCTCAGCTGTCTTCTCTGCGGTGGCCTGCTCTGGTGGTGACATCTTCAGATTCTGGGTGAGTCGCGCTGCTTCTCTGGTTCTGCTGACGGGGTTGGGGGCCTGCGGGCTGTTCCGCCTGGCCTGGAGCACCGTGTTGTGAGCGCCAACTCTGTGGCGCCTCAAGATCCGCTGGCTGCGACTGGCGCGAGCACCTGGGCCTGGCGAGGTAAGTGTCGGGCCCCCCACGACTCCCAGCCAGCTCAGCCCCAGTCTGGCGGGCGTCCTTCTCCTCTGACTGCTAATCTGTCCCATGGTGCGGGCGCCCCCCGAGGACCTCATTACCACTGCCGGGCCCTGGTGCACTGAGGGCCGGGATTACTGTACTGCCGTGTCTGGGCCCAGCCGCTGACCTTCTTCTGTCCGGTCCTGCCCAGGAGGACTCCACGGGGCCAGGAGTGCCCGCTCCCGCACCTACATCATCTGAGCGGTGCTGCTGTCGGGGCATTGGCGACCCTCTGCCGGCTCAGTCCCTATCTGGCGGGTGCGTTCCTTCTCCTCT
Organism: Lissotriton helveticus; assembly: GCF_964261635.1. Lineage (NCBI taxonomy): Eukaryota > Metazoa > Chordata > Amphibia > Caudata > Salamandridae > Lissotriton > Lissotriton helveticus. The sequence continues at coordinate 201,496,697 of NC_136070.1, read as the reverse complement.
GGCTGCTGCTTTGCCTCGTGAAGTGGGCGCCACCCGCGGACCGCATTACCAGGATTACTTTACTGTCGTGTCTGGGCCCGGCCGCTGGCCTCCATCTGTCTGCTCCTGCCTGGGAGGATGCTGCGGGGGCCTGGAGTGCCCTCCCCCGCACCTACGTCATCTGAGCAGCGCCGCTGCCGCATTGGGGAGTTTTACTGGTGGCGCACCGGTCTCATCGTTGCCGGGCACTATGGCCCCCTCACGATTGGGTGGACACACCAGGTGTCAGGTGCTCTACCACTGCACCAATGTTACAACTTTGGCCTCCACTGGTGTGCTGCCCATCATGGCGTGCCTCTCTTAATGCTGCTTGGCGCTGCGGCTCATCTGTGCTCCGGGGGGGACATGTAACCCCCGGGGCCCTCCTGCTTGGCCCCTCGAAAACTGTGGTAGGCCCTGTGCTATACCTGCATGCTGGATCCTGGGGCCTGGGATGGCGTCCTGAAGCCATCGGGGAGGGTTTCTGGGACCCCGCCCTCAGTTGTGCTGGTAGCTTGTCTGGCCACATCCTCCTCATCTTTCGCCTCTGCGGCCACTCTGGCCTGGAGCTCCGCCTATGGACAGCATGTTTGGTGCCTGCTAGGTGCTCTGCTTGCTTCTCCCATCTGCCTGCCACTGCGGTGACTCTGCTGGTCCCTCCTCCATCTTCTTCTAGTGATCCCACTGCCATCTCCACTGCTCAGGAGATCTCTCCGCGGGGTCTAGCGGCCTTGAGTGTGGGGATCCCGGCTGAACCCTCACAGTCTCATACTGTCAACGGCCGGAGGCTGGGGACTGCTGATCTGGTTTGATTGCCTCCTGCCCAGAGTGGGTCTCTTCTTCCATCTGGGCCCCTCATCATGGGGAAAACAGAGCCTAAGCAACCCAAGATTGCATTTAGCCTCCAAAGGTCCGCTAGGTAGGACGTTGCCGGATCAGAGGGTGCCGGCTCTGCTGCCACCATGGACACCCCCTGAATCGAGAGGATGACCTTAAGGCAATCATGCTGGACGTTAAATCTACCGTGACTGGTATTGCAACTCAGTTGGACCAACTCTCTGCCCGCCTGGACACGGTTAAGGCCCGTGTGGACTCCCACAACAATTGGTTGCTCCAAGTCGAGTCCAGGGTGTCAGACGCTGAGGATGCAGCCAACCAGGACAGTAAGAAACTACTCAAGATGGACAAGATCCTAGCAGTAATCTGTGAAAAAAAGATTTGGAGGCCGGCTCCCGCCGGAGTAACCTCCGCATCACGGGACTTCCGTAGTCCACCGACATTTCCAGGATGGAAGACTTTGTGGAACAGTTGGCCAGGGAGCTCTTCGGCGACGTCCTCTCCCAGGTGGCTTCCTACACGCCCCATCATTGCCAAAGTTCTGAACTACTGGGAAAGGGACGCCATTCTTCGTGCTGCACGAGACAGGGACACCATCAACCACCAAGATAACACACTCTCCTTTTACCCGGACTATACCCTCACTGTCCAGGCCGCCCACAGAGAATTCCTCCCCGCCAAGCACATCCTGCAGAGGCATGAAGTTTCACACTCCCTGGCCTATCCTTCAAAATTAAGAGTCCGTCAGGGCGCCTAGACACTTGTCTTTCCTGATCCAGGAGCTGCCCTGGCTTTTGCCAAGCAACTGGACAAGGAGGCCCGCTTCTCCCCTCCTAAATCTCAGCTGGATGCTGCTGACCACCTCAGTGACAATGATTGATTGTGCAGTTCCTACTTTTCATTAACTTCTTCTTTTCTGAGTGATTCCTAAACTGATTTCTGCTTGGCAACCCTGCTTCATAGCAGGGGTGTTCGCCTAGCCCTGCCATGCCCCCACGGGATGATTCCCTTTTCTTCTGATGTTCCTCCCTCTCCCAGTTGTGAGTCCCTGGGGTGGGGCGTAGGGGTTGCTCAGCCTATTTGGGGAATTGGAGTGGGTGTGGGGTTGTTAGGATTTCTTTGTCCAGGATGGTTGGGTTGGGACGGGGTGGGGGGGTCCTCCTTGGGGTTTGTTGTTCCTTTATTGGGTCGGTGCCACATTATGCTTGCTATGTTTTGTTCTCACAAGTCATGATCTCAACACTGCACTGTGCTTCACGCCTCGTTTTGACTCAAGTCTACTATTATTCAAATTATATGCTTGCGCTGCTCCTCTGATCCTTCTCCCTGCTCGCTGGGTGTGCACACCGGGTTTGGGTACAGGGGGTGCTACCTCTGCTCTCTGGTGCGTGCTACACCTCACACTGCACAGATACACATTGATCCCGGAGGCCGATATGTAATACATCATGGTTCGCTGCTGTCACAGTCCGTCACGATCGTCGCTGTATATGGCCCGAATGCTGATGACCCAGATTTTTTCCATCACATGTGGCACCTTATCCCTGCTTGTGGACCTGCGGCTGTAGTCTGGGGAGGGGACTTCAACGTCAACCTATCTGCATCACTAGATCGGTCTGGTTCGTACATGTCTCCCCCGCGTGCCAATTCGGCTCTCCTGTCTATTGTAACGGACAATTCTTTATGCGACGCCTGATGACACCTTCGGCCGGATACGCCTGAGGAAACATGTGTCACGAGTGCGAGGGGCTCCTGGTCACGCATTGACTTCTGGCTGACCTCTCCGGACATCCTTACCTGGCTTATCGACGCTACTCATATGGCGCGTACCTTTTCGGATTACTTCCTCATTCCCCACAATGGGCATTTACATGGCTTCTCCCCCCGGATGCCCTTCGGGACACTGTCTTCTGTGCGGATATCCAAGCCGCCATCACTTATTACTTTGATTTAAATATGGGATCCGTTGACTCTGAATCCGTCCTCTGGGAAGGTTTTAAAGTCGTCATACGAGGTGATTGTATTTCTAAGCAGGCAGGTGTTCTTCGATCCATCCGCTCCACATTATCCAAGCTCGAGAAGGACATAAAGGATCTGGACGCCGTTCAAGCGGCGCATCCCAGTCCTGATACGCTAGCCCAAATGCGTAAAAAACACACAGAGTTCTCGGAGGAGGTCAACCGCGAGATCTCCTTCTTGGGTAGGGAGGGCCGGGCCCGCCGTTTAGGTGAAGGTGACCATCCTGGACTCACTTTAGCTAATCTCCTTCACCCTCCACGTGCGGCTTCCTATGTCACGGCTCTTACCGATGGGGGTTCTTATAGAACCACCTCACCGGAGGAGATTAAGACCCGCTTTCTTGACTTCTATTCACAGTTGTACTCTTCCGGCACCTCCCCATGTCGGAAAATATTTTGAGTCTATCTCGCTGGTCCGGCTTACAGACTATCACAGGGCATTCCTGGATGAGCCCTCCACTAGGGAGGGAATACTCGCCGCCATCAGCAGCCTTCTTGGTGAAAAGGCCCCTGGCCCTGATGGCTTACCGGCCTCTTTTTACAAAACATACAGGGATCTCCTAGAACCACATTTGGCGGCTATGTATAAGGAGTCCTACGATAATTGTGCTTTCCCCCAGTCTCTCCGTGAAGCCATGATAATGCTGCTTTTGAAACCTGACAAACCGCCTGACTGTCGCGATTCCTACTGCCTCCTCTCTTTGATAAATATCGTCACACAATTTTCGCTAAACTGATCACCTCCAGACTCTTGTTGTTCATGCCTCTCATTGCTCTTCCGGACCAGTCTGGCTTCATTCTCAGTAGAGCTACCTCGCACAATCTCCGCACAATTTGTTCAGTCCTCCACTAAATCAATCCCAGCCTCCCGGCAGTGGCGGCCTTGCTGGAAGCCACAAAGGCATTTGACACATTGGAATGGCCTTTCCTCTTCTACCTCTTGCCACGTATGGGCTCCAGCGAGATGTTCATATGCAAGATCATGCTTCTCTACACAAACCCTTTGGCGCGTCTCCGTATTAACGGCCAGGTTTCCGACCCTATCAGTATCAATCGGGGAAACCCGGCAGGGATGCCCACTATCGCCAATGCTGTTTGCCATTGCGATGGAGACTTTGGCCACCAGACTCCGTCAACACCACACCCACAGGAGAATCAGTTTCTTTGCCAGCTCTCTCCTTTTATCTATGTATGCGTATGACATCACTTTATATGTCCGTCACCCTCAGGAAAACCTTAGCCCTCTCGTTCGAGAAATAATTCGCTTTGGTGGACTCTCCGGGATTCAAGTGAACTGGAGTAAGTTGGTCTTATTCCCCCTGACCGATGCCACCACGCCCTTCACTCCTGACTTTCCATTACTGTGGGCATCTGGTTCTATGCGCTATCTCAGCATTTGGCTAAGTAGGGACATGGACGAACTATGGAGATCCAATTTCGGTTGTGCAGTCGACTGGTTGGAATCTAAGATTCCGACCTGGAGCCAGCTCCAACTTTCTCAGCAGGATGGATCGCAATCGCCAAGATGGTGGTTCTGCCGAAATTTCAGTATGTGTCCTGAACGTTCTGATTCCTCTTACCATTCAATTCTTTCGCAAATTGCGCTCCCTTATCATTTTGCTCGTCTGGACAGTTAACAGCTGAGAGTGGCATAAGATATCCTTACTCTCCCAATGTCTGTCGGAGGGATGGGGGCTCCTGACTTCAAGATCTATGCCCTGTGTGCACAGGCCAGCTTCCTCCACTTCTGGATTCATCCCACCCTTTATCAACAAGACTTGGCAGTTGAGACAGACATTGCTTACCCTTAGCCTTTGTCCATGGCATTGTTTGTGCCTGTGGTGCGCCCGCGTGCGGAGGTGGACACAGTCGAGAACTTGCGATGGGTCTGGTCCGGCCTCCGCCGAATCTTGAATCTCCCCCTTCTTTCTGCCAATGCGGTGCCAATATCGAACCATCCCAGTTTTCCCCCATTCCAGCCCTCAGGCATGTCTAAACATGCAACACGTTTGGGATTGCGGAATGTTGCGGACCTCTACCCTGGCAACACTTTTTAATCCGCTCCCACCCCCTCAGGCCAGTTGGATATGCTTCTGTATTATCAACTACGTGCTATCTGTCGGAAACTGCACTCCACATTTCCTCAGCCTCCGCCCACCATGCAGGCTCTTGACTTTATGTATACATCCTCGTCCCCACATAAACAAGTCACAAAATTGTATGCGTTTACTCTAACTTCCACCTCTATCTCCACGGATCGTGCTCGCGAAGCCTGGGGTGCGGATCTGGGCATGGACATTGCGCGGGTGGACTGGCTACACTGCTGTAACCAGATGAAGAAGCTGTCGCCAAATTATCGGCTCTGTATGATACATTTTAAGTTCCTGCACAGGCAATACCGCACTCCTGCTCAGCTACACAAGTTAGGGCTCATCCCGACTGACACATGCAAGCGCTGTGCGGCCCCCGTGGCAGACTTCGCACATTTAGCGTGGCTATGCCCTAAGATCTCTGAATTCTGGCGGACAGTGTGCTCCATTGCTTCAGATATTAATGGTGATGTTGTGCACCCGGACCCCCCCCCCTGTGCTTGCTTGGCTTCGTTAAATCCTGCCCGGATGCTTCTCGACGCCAAATTGCGATGCTACAGATTTTGGCCAGGCACCGGGTGGTGATGAGCTGGGGCCGCAGGCCTGCTCCTAAGGCCAAGAGCTTGCTGGAGGACGCTTCTCGATGTCAGACTCTGTTATTGGAGTTCTGGGACTTACTGCCTGATAGGTCCCGTCCAGTGGACATTTGGGGCCCCCTGATGCCCTATCTCCACTCACGCACACCCCCCAGAGGTGCTGCCTCTCCTGCCCTCCCTGCCTTCCCTGTGCCCGCAGCAGTCGCTGGTGGTGGCCGGTGACTGCTCCCCTCTACCTCATTGACCACGCTGCTTCATGTGGCTTACCATTGCTATTATGTCCTTTATGTGCAAACACTGTGATTCAACCCAAATATATTCATGCTTCTCTCTAGGTGCAGTCGAATTGTTTCCTAATGCTTGACTTGATCTAAACTGTGCTCATCTGAGCTGCTTTATTGCACGATGTAATGTGTCTGTATTTTAGTGCCTCAAAAAATGTTTTGGAATTCTTTTTTTTTTAAATGTTACCGCCCTCCGTAGCTCAATCAAATTTCAGCAGTCAGTCTGTTGCTTGAGAGAGGAAAAACATGACGAATGGGCTGTGGTCAAGGACCTTATCATTGCGGCACACTTTCACATAGAAGATGGACTGACTGCCCATTGCCTATATTCTCTGTTGAGAGCTGCCCAGACAAAAAAGGACAACAATAGCACTGTTTTCTTTTCAGTATGTCTTTGCCTAATGCACACGTTATTTAAAATTATGAGCTTCTCTGATGTTCCCAAGGAGCTGCAATGCATTTTTTGGAAGCTGGAATCCATGGAGGGGAGCCTCTACAGGAACGGTACACTTTTTAGTAATAGTTTTTCTCCAAAGACTTGAAAACAGTCATGAATTCGAGTACCCTATAGGGTTGGATTCAACTGCTACCAGCAGCGGCCCATGCAGGTAAGAGTGGAGGGAGAGTTTAACAGATGACAACTAGGGTAAATTAATTAATTATTTATTTTTCCCTCATGATCGTCTGTTGAATCCCCCCTCAACCCAGCCCCACTGCCCCACTGTTTGTATCTGCATGAGCTGCACCTGACTGCCACCATTTTGGAATATAAGTTGGCCTTAGGATACAGGTCAGAGTCCACCGTATATATAGAGCAGTAATTATTTAAATGAGGTAACTTGTCTGTGTCCCTTGAAGGGGTATGCCATGAATCAAGAAGTCCTACTTCTGCTGTGTTCTGAAGGGGCGTTGAAGTAATATTCTTGGCATGATGATAGTCATCATCATATTGATTCATGAGGTTTGGTTCAAGAGCGTCACAACTCTAATCACCACTCCCTGTACAGAATTACACTCCTGGCAGATGCCAGCCTTCCTTTATTGGCCCTTTTGTGCGCAACTCAACAAAGTAAGTCTAAAGTGTGAACACTTCTGCCTGAAGCCGATACTGTACTTGGCTGGCTCACAACATTATTCCTGTTTAGAAGATCCCCCTTTAGTGTAGATACTGTTAAAAAATGAAGAAGTTTTGCATAGCACCTGCACAACTTTATGCAGTGGTATATGAACAAGCATGCATCATTGCGCTATTAAACTTATGAGTACTGAGCAATTGAACTAAAAGGGTAGAAACGGGAAGCTAAAACCAAGTGAACTGAGTGTCAAGCAGTTTGTAATTGTTATTGTAATTACTTTTTGTGCATAGAATGCTTTTACTTTTCAGCTGACAACCGTATGCCATACATTTTCTTTCAAGGATGAAACACAATAAAGAATTACAAACAAGCATTTTTTACAGATGTGGAATATATACGTGTCAATTAGGTGTTAAACATTTAAACTCATTGTGTTTTTTTAGAGAAACTTTCAATCTCAGTTATTGTATCTTGCTCATGCTAACTTAGCCTACTCGATTTGCCCAACTCTTAGACTCTGAGACATAGGCATATGGCAACCTGACACCCAATATGGGGAAATTTCAATCCCGCATGCTCAGCTAAAACTGTTTATATTATTGTGAAGACTCTTACAAATTTTACGGATTTTTGGGAACTCAGTGAGGCATTAGCTTATATTCTTATTGAGAATTTAGTAATGTGAATAATACTAGAAACTGTGCCACAGATCTATTAAGATTTTAATCAGTGCTGCATTGCGCAGTGCTCTGTGAAAAATCCTCTTCATGCATTGCAGTGATTTTTGGCCTTGTGATTGCCCCATCTTTACTATAGGACACACCAATACAGGAAGGCAACCCAGTGATGAAACAGCACGATGCATAGATACGTACTGTCTCTTATTATCATGTTTATATGTGATTCATTATTATTATTATTATTATTATTATTATTATGCTCTTCATTGTCTTCTCCTTTTATTCTCCCTTGCCTATTTCCTCTTTTCCCCTATTTTCACATTTTGCTACTCTCCTGTCTTCTTCATGGTTCTTTCGCTCCTCATACTGTTTTGAGCTGCATTGAAATTTCCTTATTTGGCTGATTGTTCTCTGGAAGTTTGTCTTTTAAATCTATTGCATTATTCAGAGTAATTTTATGGATCATTAAAGATCATATTAATCTGGTTAAAAGACAAAGGGGCTTATTCTCAAGCCCCCATGGCAACAGCAATATCACTTTTTCTGACGTTCCTGTGGCGATAGAGTCAGTACCTTATTCTCTAGGCAGAGTTAACACACTTAATGTGACTTATTACAAGACACACAATTTTCTGCTTACTTCAGCCTCTAGATTTTTCACATTTAACAATACCTCTAATATTTCCCCTTCTTGGTTATGGGATTCTTTTAAGTTATCCGCAAGGTACTTTATTTTAAGTTCCGTATTCAAGAAAAAGAAGGGTCGTGTCAAAGAGCATGCTGCGTTAGTTTTCTCAATCCAATTCCTAGAGCATCAAATTGTTCTTCTAAATCACCTTCTGATATTCAAAATGTTCTTAAAGTTCAACTACATTTAATACTTTATCCCCCAAAGAAGCCAACTTCATATTACTTAGGAAAAAATGCACATTAATTTGGAGGTGAAAACAAAGTAGGTAAATTACTATAATTATTTGAAAGTGTAAAAAGCAAGACTTATGATTGATTCACTGATAATTCCACTGGGACGTTTGGGTACAAATCATCAAGACATCTTGGGAGAATTTGTTAAGTTTTAATAATCTTTATATCACTTGAAAATTCAACTCACCCCTCCAATGTTGAAAATTGTTTATGTTATTCTCCTTACTATGTCTCCTCAAATTTGGATTTTGAATCTTTAGAAGGGAGTCTTTCATCTGGAGAAATATTTCAGGCATTAAAAGCATTAAAATTGGGGAAGACACCAGGCCCTGATGGTTTTACCGTGGAGTTTTACCTTCATTTTTCCAATATACGTCTTCCTTATTTATATTATCTCTTTCATCATTTTATATACTCTAACTGAACTTCTGAAACATTTCAGGAACGCTACGATTTGTTTTATTCACAAGGATGGAAGGACCCCACTGATTGTAAGAACTATAGGCCCATTTCATTGTTAAATGTGGATTATAAGATCTTTGCCAAGCTTTGAGATCTTCGTTTAGAATCCTTTATTTCACCTCTTATAGGAAAAGAACAGTCAGGCATTTAGCAAATGTAGGGTCACATACTAAAATACCTGCTTATTTCTTAATGCCCTTAGTAAATTTCCTTCCCTGAAATCTTCCCTTGTGGCTATTACAATTGATGCAGAAAAAGCATTTGACAGGATAAATTGGGATGTTATGCTCCAATAATTTCATTGGCAGGGATTTGGCCCTAAAACTATTACCCTTATTTCACTTTTTTTATCGATCTCCTCATTCATCAGTATTGCTTAACAGGAAGGTCTCCTCCAATTTTCTTCTTCATCAAGAGGTAAGGCAAGGTAGTCCACTTTCTCCTGTATTATTTGTTCTCGCACTGGAACCTTTCCTATGTTGTAATCATCTCAATCCATCTATTTTTGGGTTTAATCTGGTGATCATCATCTAAAACTTGTTGTTTATGCAGATGATGTTCTTTTGTTTGTTTCCTCCCTAGAAACCTCTTTACCTGCTCTGCTCCAACACATATTCCTTTTTTCTGTTGTTTTGGTTTACTGGACTGTTTACCTTTCGGTATAGAATCATGAGGTGACAAGAATGTTTTTCTTTGAGATCCTATATATATATATCCAACAAAAACTTAGCCCCAACAGAGAGAAGCCACCGGCAGTTAAATAGTTTGTCTTTATTTCAACAACTTGCAAACAGGCTCACCTCAGGAAACAAGCATCCTCATAAAAAGCAAGCTAGACACCTTTGGGAATGTCATCCTTTCTTCAGTGTATACAATAAGCCATTTTCCCCTTTAAAAGCTATTATCTCACGCCTCATACTTTTGTCAGAGAGTTGCTGTGCTAATACCTTCACCACTTGCTCCCCATACTCATATTGTGGTGTTTATTATACCTAGCTGCTATCTTATCTCTCAGTATCCTCGCCAACATGATCCATTTTTTGATCAAGGACAAATATGTATGTTAGTGTGGTAGCCAGGCCTCTATGGCATGAGCTATTTCTAATTGCTAAATCGTATCGCCGACCAACCTAAGATCAATGTTTTTAGTCTTTTTCTGCCGAAAGACATACTGTTGAATGATGCCCCTTACATAAGCCTTAAGCGCCCTCCCATATTATAAGAGGGGAAGCAGAGCCTTCATTATCAGATAAGAGACTCCTGATATTGTTCTTGATAAATACCACAAACTAGCAGATATAGTGGATAGTAAAACAGACATACTTGCGTGTTGGCTGGACCTATCAGTAATGAAAGTAAAATAGGATTATGGTCCGATATATATTGGGACATAACTCACACCTGGCCACACTCAGGATTTTACTATTAACAAAAACATATTGATCATGGAATACTGCTTGTGTGGTGCACTATAGTAAGTGTAGCCAGGCTTCGATGACGATAGTGATCGCCATACATCTTTAAGATTATGCAAGCGTGCCATCTCTAGAATTGCTGCTCTTACGTTCCTCATCCTACCCGAGACGGACCGATTGGTATTGTCCATTTTAGGATCAAGGATACAATGAAAATCGCCCATAACAAGTAGCTCACCTTGACATTCTAGCAATTATAATGCTAAAGTATGAAACATCTGAGGTTCATCAGAATTTGGTCCATAAATAGTACATAACACAAACTTTGGTCTTTAATCAAAACCTGAGCAATTATCCACCTGCCTCGTATAGCATGTGAAGCCTTGAGGAGGGTGCAATCAAATGAATTATCAATAAAAATAGCAAGTCATATAATTGAAACAGTCTGAGAAGTGCAGTCAAGTATTTTATAACCTAAGTGTCTCAGGAAATGTCTGTCTTTATAAGCCAGATGAGTCTCGGTAAGGGCAACTATATGAGGTTTCTAAATTCCAAGCTCTTCCAGAACCATCTGGCGTTTTTTAGCAGAGTTGAAGCCAGCCACATTCCAACAAAGATACTCAATTAACTCCATGAAGTATAACGAAAAAGCAACATCCCAAAATTTGTGTCTATCTACCCCAATTCCATTAGTACCTGAACAAGAAACAGCATTAGCAACAAATATGTTCCCAATCGAAGAACCCTACTAAAAACGGTGTCATCCATTCCAATAATCACACTTAAGTCTATTCCCTCCTATGCCTTTTTTTTTATTATCACCACCACCTGTCCACCCCTTTACTCCTAGTTACAACCCCCCAGCCAACCCTGAAGAAAGCACCCACCCACCCCAGTTTCTTGAAAAAGGAATCTTCCACACAGGCTGTTGATAGCATTGACAGCCAATAGAGAGCACAAGTACCCCCCCAGTGCTACCCGCTATGGATATTGCCCCAGGGCGTAAATAATACAAAGTCCAAAAGCGAAAAGCTAAGTCCTCATTCATGACCTGGAATAAGAAGGAGGATAAATTGAAAGATCAGCCCCCCATGTTTTTCCCGCTTAAACCTCTGAACACCACCTAGCACACACGTGTCACTTCTAGCTCCTAACTTGTAAGAAAAAAAATTATATCAGAAGTGAAGTATATGAAGCTATGCCAATAGTTGATTGACTGTATTTAAGAGCCATATGTCAGGGACCCTTCCTTGCCGGGGACCACCAAGAACTAAGTATTTGCTGGGTTTCATTGACTGTATGAACAGTCCATGTGTGACCTTCCCTTATAAGCTTTAAGTGCCCTTGGAGAAATATGTGAGCCACGCTGCTTTCATAGGATCAATCTGCTGACGAAGTTTCCACCACCACTCCATTGTTTCCTTGCAGAGATCCGACCTGACAAAGAATGATAATGCGCTGGCCGTGCTGGGGCGAGCCTGAAAGAAGGCTGCTTGACATAGCAAAAAAGTTGCCGAAGTAAATAATCATAGGACGAGGATGTTGCCTCCTAGCTCGGGGTTCGTGACTTAGGAATAGTGGGAGTCTATCTGTGAGTACCAGTCCCAATCAAATAGGTCGGAAAATGAGTTCTGAAACAGCTGTCCTATAAATGCCATTGGGTCAGCCCCCTCCTTCTCCTCCGGTATACCAAAGAGTCTTAATTTATTCCTTCGCTGTCAACCTTATCTTTAAGGAATAGCAGGCTTTGCTGTACTTTGATCTTCCTTTTGCACCACACGTTGTTGCAGTTCTGTTATCTTTTGTGTCAGGCCAGCCACTTTACCTGACACCTCAGACAACACTTGCTGTATCAAATTACTGTCTGCCTTGGCTAAAATATTCTTGTGTCTCTGCTCTCTGAGCGTGAAGTGCCTGAAGAATCGTATGCAGTGAAGGCTCATTATTAGGAAAATCTCTGCCAGTTTCAAGGAAGGGGTAGCCCTGAAGAGCGAGAATCCCCTACTTTACCCACACCACCTCCCTCAAATTTGGAGCTGTAAGATGTTTCCTGTGCTTGGAGTTCCATGCCTGGTGTGACCGGTATTGGGGTAGAAATGCCAATGCTGAGAGAAGAACCAGATAGCCTTGAGATTATGACTCTCACTCCTCCTTTACCAGTAACCCATTTGCGGAACGGGCCACCTTGTCAACCGCTTTAGCATCGGAATGCATCTTTAGGACATTACGTGAGGCTATGGAATGATTCTTGCCATTTCCCATGCCCCTAGTAGTCTTCCTTTCAGCACTATTCAAGGCACTATTCAAGGCGCCTGCCTGATTCGCCAGTTGTGCGTCATTTGTAAGCATGGGCGGATTTTGCGGATCCACGATTCACGAATTTGCGGATTCACGGATCGTGGATCCGCAAAATCCGCGGATTTTGCGGATCGGCGGATTTGGGGGCGGGGCTTCCTCGAGTGTGTGGGCGGGGCCAAACGGACGGGGCTTCCATGCGAGCGCACATGCCCCTTGTGTGTATACAAAAGGTCAGAGACCGATCAGAGCAGCAGATTAAGAGACAGAAGCCCCTGGTCACAGGAACAGCACGGGGATTGCGCACGTGAAAGCCAAAGATGCAAATGCCTCTGGCCAGCATCACAGCGGATTTCCGATGGTATATTTGGGAAGAAGGCACATCTGCCCAGCCTCCCAACGCTCACGATTTTTTTTGGGCTGATGAATGAGTCACTGCATTTGCGCTTCAACTAATTCCAGCGACCAAGTGTGTGTTACTACTATGCAATCGCGCCGAAGTGCGCAGGGGTCCCTTGAGTGAAATGTCCATCATAGTGGGTAAATGGCGGGAAGACGGGCGGGTGCACACCTCGAGTGTGTGGGTGGGGCCAAACGGACGGGGCTTCCATGCGAGCGCACATGCCCCTTGTGTGTATACAAAAGGTCAGAGACCGATCAGAGCAGCAGATTAAGAGACAGAAGCCCCTGGTCACAGGAACAGCACAGGGATTGCGCACGTGAAAGCCAAAGATGCAAATGCCTCTGGCCAGCATCACAGCGGATTTCCGATGGTATATTTGGGAAGAAGGCACATCTGCCCAGCCTCCCAACGCTCACGATTTTTTTTGGGCTGATGAATGAGTCACTGCATTTGCGCTTCAACTAGTTCCAGCGACCAAGTGTGTGTTACTACTATGCAATCGCGCCGAAGTGCGCAGGGGTCCCTTGAGTGAAATGTCCATCATAGTGGGTAAATGGCGGGAAGACGGGCGGGTGCACACCTCGAGTGTGTGGGTGGGGCCAAACGGACGGGGCTTCCATGCGAGCGCACATGCCCCTTGTGTGTATACAAAAGGTCAGAGACCGATCAGAGCAGCAGATTAAGAGACAGAAGCCCCTGGTCACAGGAACAGCAGGGGGATTGCGCACGTGAAAGCCAAAGATGCAAATGCCTCTGGCCAGCATCACAGCGGATTTCCGATGGTATATTTGGGAAGAAGGCACATCTGCCCAGCCTCCCAACGCTCACGATTTTTTTTGGGCTGATGAATGAGTCACTGCATTTGCGCTTCAACTAGTTCCAGCGACCAAGTGTGTGTTACTACTATGCAATCGCGCCGAAGTGCGCAGGGGTCCCTTGAGTGAAATGTCCATCATAGTGGGTAAATGGCGGGAAGACGGGCGGGTGCACACCTCGAGTGTGTGGGTGGGGCCAAACGGACGGGGCTTCCATGCGAGCGCACATGCCCCTTGTGTGTATACAAAAGGTCAGAGACCGATCAGAGCAGCAGATTAACAGACAGAAGCCCCTGGTCACAGGAACAGCAGGGGGATTGCGCACGTGAAAGCCAAAGATGCAAATCCTCTGGCCAGCATCACAGCGGATTTCCCATGGTATATTTGGGAACAAGGCACACCTGCCCAGCCTCCACAACGCTCACGATTATTTTTGGGCTAATGAATGAGTCACTGAATTTAAGCTTCAACTAGGGCACATATTTATTCAAGAAGACACACCATGTAAATAATTTACGATGGCGCCGGCAAGCTGCCAGCGCCATCCTGCAAAAGTTACTTAATTAGCTTCAACAGGAAGCTCCAACTGATAAAATAAAGCAGGCGCTCGAGCCCCTGCTTTATCTTATCTGTTAGAGCTTCCTGTCGAAGCTAATTAAGTAACCATTTGAGGATGGCGCTGGCAGCTTGCCGGCGCCATCGTAAATTATGTTAGGCTTGAACTTTTGACCGCAAAATCCGCTCCGATCGCGGATTGCGGATTCTCGGTAAATTCGCGAGAGTTCGCGGATCGCGGATTTACCCAAAATCCGCAAAATCCGCGATCGGAGCAAATTTTGCGCTCATGCTTAGTCATTTGCTTTGGTAGAAACACCAGAGATGTCCATCAAGCCACCAGCAATTGGAGTCAGTGAGAGTGAAATTTCGACTTTGCCTAAAGAGTTATTATTACATATAGAATCAGTGCTTAAGTCCGTAGCCCAGCCGCTTGTTTGTGCACCAGCCACCACCTCTGCTCTGTCCTTATCGCTATTCTGAAGGTTAGCCTCTACTTGCACACAGGCCCGTCCCCCATGTGTCTGAGGGGGGTCTCCCCCGACAGCCACCCAGTCAGGGGCCCCCTCGCCCCATGCTAGCATAGTTTCGTCAGTAATAATAAATGTATAAGTTGGATCGGTGTTAGTGGGACCCAGCTGGGGCATAACTAAGACCCTGCAGTCAGGAACAGCAGCTAACAAAAAGATATTTCTAGAGACAGCTGCAGTAACAGTAACACTGATACTGCACAATAATGAGACATCCTGTGAGTCTGAGGGGTTACCTTGTATTGCTGTAGCATTCTTTATCAGCCAAGCCTGATCAGCCTCTTTGCCTCCCCTGTTACCAGAAGAGTATGTGGCAACATTGTAGCAGTCGGATTCCAACCAAACAGCCCTCAACAAGGCATCCATCATAGTTTGCTGTACCAAGCTAGAGGTGCCCCACATATTCACATGCTGTTATGGGTAAAAATAAATAGAAATTTGGATCCGATAGTGATGAGTGTGGCTTGTCTTTCATAGAACAGTATGAAACACGAGCCATCTGAAAAGACAGTTCTGAACAGGGCTTGAGACAACAATTTCTACGGTTTCAAATTCATAGATGTGTGAAGTACTGTCTTAAAAAATACAGATGCAACAGAACATTTTTACATGAGATGGCATTTTGGATTCCCAGGACCTGTCAATTCAAAAGATAAAATGAACAGCTTTTTTTCTGCAGTAAGACATACACTGACATGGAAATCACCCAAAAACACCTATTACCTCACAAGAACAGAGGCTTCAAAGTATATTAATGACCACAACCCCGAGGTTCTGAAGATGTGTAAAGCAATTATGGATCTACAATGTGTTGCAGATAACTCCATCGCTGTTGCTCGCTACGTGACTTCATACATAATAAAATCAGAGAAGACAGAGATGAAAGAGATGTGGGAAGAGATTTCTGCAAAAAAGAGTCTCACCAAGAAATTGTACAGTTTCAGCTTGAAAATGTTTTCCCAGAGAGAAATAGGATGTGATGAGTGCTCGACTAGACCATTAAGCAGTCACAATAGAGTAATAATGTCTTTTCCAGAAATACAGTATCTAGTAGAACTTAATATAGGAAGTAAAGACATTCTGGAATCTAATATGTTGGATACATACTACCCTAGAAAGAGTCTTCAGCTTCAAAACATGTGCCTCTATGAAGTACTTCAATACTATATATATAGAAGTAATCTAACTGAAAATATAAAAGAAGGGAGATATGCAGTACTTGGATGTGATGGTTGTATGGTGAGACACAACAAAGGAACGAAGGAAATCTAATGAACCACAGAATGCTTAGTTGCCAAACTCCAGAGATTAGACAGTTTTTCTACTTGGCACTTTTGTAGTTGTTTAAGCTATGGCATGCTGTGTAAGATTACTTGGATATTGTGGCTGTTACGAAAACTTTCAGCACTGTAAAAGACAGCATTGAGGTTTCAGTCTTTCCAACTTACTTGCAAATGTTGAAAGATGGAATTGAACCGGAAGAAACCATTGCTGCTGATATAGCCAAGGAGAGCTAACAAAGAAGCCAAATTTCTGGACCACTGACTCAAGATACTATTGGAGAACCAATTATTCAAAATAAAGCAGCTACAGCTTTAAATGGTGTGGAGAGTGCAAAGCAGCACGCAAGAGAGGAAACTGTTCATTTCGTACAGTTAATAAAACTGAACTATGAATAGAAAGAAATTTACATCAAAGTAAATGATAAAATAGACCATGGATTTCCCCATGAGAATAAATAATGTGAATATTCTTTGTATAAGGCAATTGTACAATACATCAGTGGTCAAGCTGGCACTTGAAAAAGCTTTCGAATTAAAGTTACACCCTGTTATCAAAGCACGTGTACATATAATGAAACAAGAAATTCTTTGAAGAGCATTGTCAATGTAAATATTTGGTTACACTTTGAATGCAATGAACTAGTGAAAAATATGCATCAAGCATCTGATATTGATAATGGAACTATTCTTAAGGACATTAGAATAGGAGTTCTAATAAACGATGGAAAACATGCTTTATAAAATCGACTTATCAAGAAACTATTTCCATCTAACGTTACAGCAGTAGAACGAGTGTAATACCTACACTTCAAAAGTGCACCAACTTCAACAAATAATTATTAACACTGGAGAAAAAAGATATTTTAGAAATTACAGCTATCGATAAAATGGAACATGGTGGAGTGACAATACTGCTCACTAAGAAAACTACAAGCAAAATTTGATTCTTTGGAGAAGTCTGTATGCAGTAATGTGGGATTAGAAAAGTATTTACGCGTGTGCAGGAACAGTTGAGTAATTTTGTGGCATAATTTAAATGTTGAAGAAGGGTTAGTAAATGATGCAATGGTTAAAGGTATTGATTTCATAAATTTTCCAAATGGAGATGAGGATGAACACTTCACTTTATAATTTGATCAGGTTGATGGCTTCAAACAGATTGTCCAATATGTTGTATGTTTTTTGCTAGTGAAAGACTTATATGTGCGGCAGCTGCAACTCCCACGCTCTCTAGCATATGCTGTAACTACCCATATATCACATGTTTTAAGTGTAGATGCAGCTTTTGTTAATATACATAGTACTGTCTTTAAAGAAGAAATGGTATATGTACCATTGTTGCAAATTAGAATATTGACCAGTTTGCTTTTTAATGATTTTGATGATAATAAAGTTATTGCCTATGAAATGTGTCAGGCAGTACAATCGGTTAAGAAGTCCATTCACTACTTATTCAGAACAGTATCCTATTTATGAGAAATGTATAATCTGCTGTAAGCAGGAGCTTGCTAAAGAGTCAATGGATATTCATGTAAAGAAATAAAACAAGGGCAAGCTAGAAGGTGTTAAGAAGGATAAAGTGGAAACTCAGGAAGATATTCTAGGATACCAACTAGAAAACAGTTCAGGTGTCAACTGCTATACAATTGTTGTTCTAAATGTACTGTCAATGTATCACATCCTGTAAATCAAATTCAACAAAAAGCAGATAAGAGATTGTGTTGTGCGCTGGGTCATTTGCTCGAACGTTTAGTCACTGACAGAAGTGTAATGCTTTCAGCTTCATGCATTTCAGGCCTTACAGATATATGTACTAGCTCACCAATATTTACTCTCGACAGTCAACAAGATGTGCAAGAATCTAAGATGGTCATCCCTTTGAGTTTTAGAACAAGAACTAAATATTGATGATTTATTTAGACTGAGTTACAGATGGAACCATGATTGTGAAGATTGTTATTATTCATTTACTACTCAAATAATACATTATTATAAGTATTTTCTGTATTTAACATCATCGGATTGCAAATCTGTGCCTTTTCACAGATTGACAAAAAAGGCAACCCAAAATATGACCTGTCCAAATTGCAGATCAGCTGTTATGTCTTCATTAATTCTAGTGCTATGTCTTTAGATGTCTCAAAATACTTGTTGTACTGTCGTGTATTTCTATAGGTTCTGAATCGATCCCCCTATTCCTGACCCTATTCTGGTTAAACCTACTAGCTAGTTAACTAACAGTCAGCCCATGAGGCAAGAAAACCCCCATGATGCAGATACCGTTATCTGACGCAGTCACACTACGGCACAGGAACGTGTTATCTGATTAGGTCATAACGCTTGAGATCTAATTAGACAAGCGACATTCCTCCAGCCCCTGATAAGGCATACGACGTTCTCATAACAAATCAAACCTATGACAACCTGGATAATCCGTGCGGCCATTGTTTTGATTTCACAGAGAACTTTAGTAAAGAATGTGCTAACGAGCAAGTCGTATGACATCTTTATTGACGTACCTATGTCCATCCTTACGTCAATCCCGGCACCTTTAAGGTATAAATATTGCCGACCTTGCCCTATGCAAAACACACGCGTGGTGACAAGACGGAGCAGCCATACTTGCCGAAGCAGAGAGCAGAAGCAGACCCCGCAGGCAGCAGCCCCGCCTTCCTGACGCGCTGAGAGACGCGCTGCTATCTCAAGCCGAGAGACCCAGCACCGGCGCTTCCGGGTAGCCCTCGCAGGCAGCCTGGAATATCGAGAGCAGAGAAAGAGATACCATTCCTCATTCATCCTAAATTCCAGGTACAGAACTGAATAACCCCTCCTAGAGAATTCTTTAGTTATTCACTTGGCAAAAACAAACTTAACTTAAACTGTAACTTTCTATTCCCGCCCACGCATTAGACTTAGGTCAGGTACACGGGGTAGGCGTATTTAGAAACACCAGTTGAGTGCGTTTAGTCAAATGTATATGTGTATGTAAATATATTTTAATCATTTTAAACATCATATGGCTCAGAAACCATATCAATGTTTTTACAGTATTATTTTATACTATTGCTTCTAATGTATGCACTTTACTTAACTATAAGTATCGCAATAATATCGATCCATTTCTCTTGTACGAGAAAAGAGACTGATCAATAAATAACATCTTTTATTGAACACGCCCGTCTCTTCCTTTTCTCTACATTCTGATGAGACTAAGAATGCACGTACTGACTGAGTAAAATAATTGCCTTGTGCTCACACGACTCTTGAGATTGACTCTTGATTAGGGGAGAGCAAAGTTGTCATGTTCTATGGTTGTCAGAAACTAAATCCCTTCTTGTCTAATCAGGGAAGTTAATCCTTCCTTGAACATTCGAGAAAGTTTCTAGCGAACTCTGAGCTTAGCTGGCAAACCCAAAAATTAAGTCTAGTATCGACAGTAGTAGACCTAGTTAATGTCTGGCCTAGGCCTTTACTGCTGTAGGTACTATTCCAATGCGCAGAGCCTATTGGGAAAATAGGAGCTACACTACATGGCGCCCAACGCGTTTGGAAAGGGCGATAAAACTAACGTAAGACATTTAGAGTAACTCAGTCGTGCTTTCTCACTCAGACCCCTTTTCCCAAATACTCCAAAGACGTCTGGAGTGGGTGAAAGGTTATTATATCCTCCAAAACCTCGCAGGAGGAAACTCCTATGTATGGTTCTTGGTCTAGTCAACGTTGAAGGATAAAACAGTTCCAAAATATTGTGCATCTAATCTCTGTTTCCATAAAGAAACCTGATCTGCAAATAAACATAATACCATCCTGTCAGCAAAATGGACAGCGATGAAGAACGAGAGGTTACTAGATTAGCTACTGAAATAGCAGATGCTGATGCTACCATGCAAGCAGCAGACGCGGATATAATACTCATTCCGGTCGCCAAAAGGAGATCTATAACCTTAAAACTTATAGAAAATGGACTGACACCTAGAGGTGGCACAGTCATATTCGTAATCGAGGCACACGAATATCGGCAGACAGAGGTATACTATACATGGATACATTTTCCAGCAGCTAATACTATAACAAAGTACTTCCACTATTACAAAGTAGAGGAACCTCCTAATGAGTACACTCCTTTCGAGGAGGTGAAAGTACCACTCAAATTCCAAGAGCATTTGCTCTTATTTGATGGCGCCCTAAAACATAATAATCACATTACAAGGCTCGGTCCTTTAGGAAGACCAGGAGCAACGTGGCCGGTCTTAGCCGGATACACACCATATCCAGACATCGAAAGAATGCCTGCAGCAGAGCTGTTAATACAGCTAAAACAACTACTAAAAATTCACAGACAATTAGTTCAGTATGTAATGCGGACTTCAACAATTCAGCCAGCGATTAAACTTCCACAGCTGACCCCTCACCAGGGGAACACAAATAAAATTACACCACAGAACATCCAATCCTGCCTAGGTAAAGTTCCAGCTAAACGGGAACAGATACCATTCTGGTTGGCACAGAAAATTACCCAAATAGAGGCGGTGTTTCCTGACACCACCCCATTAGAAAAACACAGAATTCTGACTATATGTCTCCCAATGGGAATCGCACCACACATTGAGGACTGTGACACTTGGGGTACAGTCTTTGCTTCCATCTACACAAAAACGCACGGTGTTCCATCCATTTCGGTAATACCAGATGTGCTAAAACAAATTCAAGATGAATATGGTCCAGAACCTGCTTTAACTCTTGGTATGAAATTACTAAAAGACTTCAAGCAGGTCTCGGCTATATTACTAGCCAACATAAAGGGTGAAGCAGCAAACGTGGCGATCCGCCAGAGGTTAAAAGAGACAGATATAGCAGACCAACCAGCTGAAATTGCCAGAATCATAGAAAAATCCTATGAAGAACTAGGCAGAGATAGTCTAGGTGGAATACCAGTAAAACCGCAACTGACTACAAGTCCAGAAAAAATGTTTTTTAATAATAATAATAATTCACCAAAAAAGAACTGGGATGGAAACAAACAATCCAATCCAAAAGAAAAGAAATTCCAGTCCAGAGGAAGGTCTCCTAGGCGAAGAGAGAAATCTCCAAACCCGAGACAAAGGTCACCTCAGAGTGAAGCCTCTGGGAATAGATATAACCTTAGAAATAGGGATAATATTAAAAAACCTGATAGATATCAAGACATTGATACACGTCCCTCTCAATCTTTTCAGAATTCCTCGCAGAAATCGGAAAGAAGAGGACGATCAGAAGAGCACGCCAAGTCCAAAGACAAGGAACCTGCTCAACTGAAAAAGAAATCACAATTTCCAAAAAAGAAGGTAGCCAGTATCAAGGTAGTTAACAATGCCGAGAATACTGAGGACACAACTGAAAAACGGAGAATGGGCTCAGACAATGCTAGACAGCGCAGCAGAGGTGAGCATAGCTCGCAAAGTCCTTATGGATCATTTGGAGACAGTGGACACGAATGAATACCTTCAAGTGGAAACTGCAGATACCAGAGTTAGCAAGCCCCACAAAATATACGAGATAACATTACGTATAGAGGGAGATAAGACTAGGAAAATAAGGGGACTATTTTGGGATAACCTATCCAAAGGCTATGACATCCTTCTAGCTGAAAAAGACTGGCCACCAGAGTTTGTCAGGGAGTGCCCTCATGGCGAAGAAGTAATTATGCCTGCCTTCTCGAATCAAATACCGATTCATAAAAAATATACACTTGCTAGAAAGTGGGCAGTGGCCTTAGCACCTGCTTTATATAAAAATCATGTAGGATGGGATGAGGATTCTCCTCCTCACAAAATCCAGTTAAAATCACAACCTACTGCACAAAGGCAGTACCCAATTAAGCAAGAAGCTAAAAAACAAGTAAATGAAATACTAGATCAGCTAGAATACCAGGGGGTGATTGAAACTTGCACCTCACAAATGAACAATCCTTTGTTTCCGGTCTCCAAACCAGACAATTCGTACCGTCTAGTTTTGGATTACCGACACCTTAACACATGTTGCAAAACTTTTGCAGTGCAAAACTCACACAGTGCTGCACTAATGAATAACATAGTGCGCAAAAAATACAAAACAACCTTGGACATCTCCAACGGATTCTTTTGTCAAAACATAGCACCAGAGAGCAGATATTTAACTGCATTCTCAGTAAATGGCACTCAAAAACAATTCTGTCGGTTAGCCCAGGGGTACAAGAACAGCCCGGGGGTATTCTCAGCGAGAGTAACAGAATTACTACAACTATATGATGATGAAGCATTATCTTATGTCGATGACATTTACTTAACAGATGATGACTTGGAGACTCACTTGAAAAGAGTGAACACCATAATACTTGGTTTCGCTGCAGAGGGTTACAAATTCAACTTCAAAAAGTCCAGAATTGCCCATCTGACGGTCCTATTCTTAGGATATGAGTTATCAAGTGAAGGCAAAAGCCTGGCAGACAATTTCCTAGAGAAATGTGCCGTAATCCAAGCTCCTAAAACACTAAAAAACCTACAGTCAATTCTAGGCTTCCTAAATTTCGGAAGAACATATATTGCAAATTACGCAGAAAGGGTCAAACCCCTTTATGATCTAATTAAACCAGACTTTAAAAGATCCAGTTGGACTCAAGCACACACAGAAATTTTGAGATCCTTACAAACAGACATGCTAATTAAAACAAAATTAGAAACCCGTGATAATACACGCAACCTTGTGATCCGAGTCATCCCAGGGAGATGCGGATTCACATACCTGACTTCTAATGAAGGAGATAAGGTACCAATTGCATTCAAATCACATTTGTACACAAAAGCTGAACAGAGATTCAACAACAAAGGAAAAATTGTTCAAGCAGTTCAAACCGCAATAGCTAGAGAAAAAGACATAGCTGACGGTAGACATATCACAGTCAGAACAGCAGAATCAGCCTTTGAGGCATTAACAACACCGTGTAATTTACCAACAACAACATTGGATCCAGAATGGTTACAATGGGTAAATTCAATCACAACGGACAAAGTATATTACTTCTTTGATCCAGAACTAGAAAGAATTGGAAAATCTAAAATATGAAAAAACGTATCCTCTGCCAATCGACATTCTGCCTCTACGACACTACGCCTGTGTAATCTATACAGACGGACATGCTCAACCCTCCGTTTGGGGAGAACATGCATACAATCCCACATGTGAGATTACAAAAGAAGTGTGGCACGGAGGTAAACTAAGACCTCTATTAACAAAATCACACTCAGTAGAAACTAATTCAGAACTACAAACTGAAATATTAGCTTTGAAAATGGCGCTAGATAATGCGGATCGCGAATTCCCGACACTTATAGTGTCAGATTCATATTTCTGCGTCAAAGCATATAACAAGGATTTGCAGACCTGGATTCAGAACGATTACAAAGATGACACGGATGCACCAATAAAGCAGAGACTGCTCTGGGAACAGGTAGCTCTTTTGAAAAAAGAACTACCAAAGACTCACGTGACACACTCACTGAGTCACCAGCGTGATGGCGTTCACGTTGTAGGGAATTCATTGGCTGAAACAGCCGCAGCGGCAGCCAGTAAACCGGCTCCCGTAGATCGAAAAAAGCGTACATTAAAATACATTGACGGCGAAACATTGCTGGCAGTAAAAACGTCATCAAAAGGCGACTGCTCGGCGTTACCGATCAACTATCCACTCAATTACACATACATCATAGATGCAAACTCCATTCCTTTTGCTCGAATCCCTGGAGTGGGGGATAGAGTGATTCCAAACATGGACAGGAGAAACTTGTTAATCGCAGACGCACACATGGGCGAGGGTCTCAGACACCTTAAATTAAAAGATTCTCTGGAAGAATTACAATCACGGTACTGGTGGCCAGGCATGAGCCTGCACTACACCATGTTTGTAAAAAACTGCCCAAACTGCAACAGAGATCGCAGTGGGGAGAGAAGCAGTTTAATACCTCGTCGTATCAAGGCAGATAACATCACCACTAAAAAGAATGGCTTGCGATTAACATATACAGGCTAGTTCCCACTTATAATGTAGATCCACAGCACTCGGCTGACGTCCGGACTGTTATACAAGATTTGCGAGTCTAAATGGCATATACGCTAAGAGCATGCTACGTTCGACCATTTTTTTCTTTTTCTCAGGCAATCCAGCCTGGGGGGGGGAAAGAATGGCCAAATGAGCACAGCCCAGCGGGAATCTTCTCACTTCCTTCCTGAGGGTATGGGATGGTGTAAAGAAAAAACCAAGACAGAAAGCAATCTATAATAGAAAGGATATTAGGTTCGGGAGCTGGGTGGGTCAAACATCTAATAAGTGTCCAACGTAGTCTAAATAACTTGCCAAGAAATTCTCTGAAGGGATTCAGTCCGTACGAATTATTATTCGGAACTAGGATGTTGATCTCTGACCTTGATAGTCAGACTTCAGTGGTAACAGGAAAAAGCTTTGATGTCAAAGACCGTTTGGCTATTTTGCAGGACTTAAACAAAACAAGAAAAGACCTGAGCAACATACAGTTGAAACAACAGCCAACGACCACTGAAGAATCACCACCTGTCCCAGCAAGACCTGTCTGGATTCCAAAAGTCGGGGATCTAGTCAGGGAGAAGATCGCGGTAAAGAAGGAATTTGGGCCTTCTTACAGAAAAGCAGTTCCTGTCTTGTCTATCAACGGGACAAGATCAGTTGTACTACCGCCACTTGCTGGAAAAAAGGAGAACCGAGTTGTATCCATCGACCTGGTAAAACCACAACATGTGGCCGATAACAAACAGTAGGCCAAGTGGACTCCCAATAAGTAGCAGAACACCAAGGTTTGCTACCAGTACAGAGGTCCTATCAAAGAGGCTCATCACATTCGAAACGCCTACAGAAGAACAACAAGGACTATGCAACAATGCAATAGAACTTAGACCTCTGAAAACCCAAATAAAGACATTTAGCAGAGACACACCAATCTATACTGAAGTACCAAGTGAAAATGCAAAAAACAAAAATCCTGAACCAATTGGAACAATTGACAGAACTGCATCCGGTTACTTCATCAACTTCGATGATTCCTCTGAAGGCTTCAGCAAACAAAAGACACAGCCATCATCAAAATCCTTTAAAAACAAAGCGAAGGAACTTTTGAAACAACTAAAAGAAACATATCTGATTTCTCCATGGATTGAATTTTGGGTGGGTTTTGGTGCATTTATCCTCATACTTTGGCTCATCATGGTATTTACCTTGGGACGCTTCATTGAGGGAAAATATGCTAAAATGGACACAGCAAGTCAGAACATCAACTTGGTCCTCAAACCACACACATCTTCACACGTCGAGAAACGAGAACTTTCTTCAGAACTTTCTTCAGCCAACTTCACAGCAATTCCAATACCTGGTGGGGTAGCCTGGGACAACACTGACTATGAAATTTATGGTCCGGTCGAGATCCTGAAATATCCACACCAAATCAAGATCTCCTTGAGTGACTTTGCAAAACCAAACTCATTTGCTGATGATTGGGACTTTGAAAGTATTAACAATATGATGTCTGACTTAGTAATGTCTGCTAAATTTACAAAACATGATTATTTGCAGGGTTCTACAAATTATGACAGCATGTACTGCTATAACCATTATGGTAACCATTTCTTGCATAAATCTGCACAACCTAGAAATGTTTTAAATTTTAATCAATGGGAACATTGTGCTACACCTCCAAAAGGGAGCTCAAGAACCGTGTATGGCAAATATTCATATTTTTCAGGTTTTAACACAAGTAATGCGGAAACATTTTATTTTAAATTGTCAAACAAGACAGGGACCAAAACCATGATAACCAACACAAAATTGATTTATTCTGACTTATTCTTTGAACAAATGAATACTTTTGGATTTAATTATTGGGACAAAAATGTTGATTTGAAAAGTGTTTGGGGTACAAAAGAATGGCAAGTACAGGGTATAGAAGCTTTGTTTAGAGCCTGCATGATCCCAGAACAAATGATATTTTTAAATGACACTGTTCAACAAACCACCTGTCTTGCCTTAGCCAAAATCAAAGATTTAAATAACCCGTCTATTCCAAAGCCAACAATGTTAGCAATAACTCTGATACAGATGAAGAAATAGACATAAACCATATACTTAACCAAAACAGAACACATCCTGATTGGAAACAATGGTTGATCTGGCCCACAGATACAAATAACTGTCAAGATAGATTCCTGAATAAAACACAGGGTTTCAAAATGACCAGGCCAGACCCTAGATATCCCCAAAGACATCACCCAGGGATAATAACAACCTACAGTGTGGGCAAATTATGCCTTCAATGGCTACAAACTTCCACACTGCCTGAAATTAAGCAACACCTAACTTTACTTACTGATGGTGCTGACTTGCGTGATTTCATACTGGGACCACGCAAACAGCGTCATAAGCGTTTCATAGCAGCCTCTGTATATGCAGCATACAATGAGGCCTGGAAGGTTACTCAAATTGAAACAGCAGAAAGAATACGGGAAATTGACCGTATTAATTTGGAAAAATCACTTTCTGTAGTGGACAATGGGTTAATGACTCTGTCCCCCAGAATTTTTTCATTGGACAGCATTGTGTCTTCAGCAATCGATATATTATCGCAAGACTTACTGTTATTACAACATGGTCAGTCACAATTGCGTTCTATTGTACAGCTTGGCTGGACGTTACAAAATCTGCGTTCTGGCTATGTGCCTTGGCGTTTAATCAACACAACGTCACTATTCCAAATCTTTAACCTTACTGATAGACAAATCGGTATGGCGCAGAAGGGTGCTGATTATACAATCTTGAGCATTGAAAAACTAGAAAGATTACCGTTGACAATGTCAGAACGACCTGTCAGTGAATGGATAATCCACGGAATCATAAATATTCCAATCTCAACCTTCAGGTTTCAATACTGCCAAAAATATATACAGGCTGGCATGTACGAGAAATTGGGAAAGGGGTACCTTAAAACAACTTGGAACCTGCCCTATTCACATGCATGTGTCAGTAACAAAGGACAGAAAGTGTTTCTTAGTGGCAACAATTGTGCTATGTCACTAAGCGGCACGCTTCTGTGTAACGGTATTAGTTTGCACGGAGCCTGTGAAGGGAATTCATACAACCTTTCATGTCACCAGCAAGGCGCACCTGCAACTGAAATAGAACCATTCTTTCAAAGACTCTATAATGGGAGTTACATTCTTATTGTAGACCGCAGATGTTGTAGTCTTATGCCCGGGACTCCTTATCTCGTCACTACGACGGCGAAGGTCAAGTGCTGTGGACGTTCTTTGTTCCCCAGCTCCTTTCCAGACAGGGAGGCAAGGGCATGGCCCGGTCTGAAAATTACTTCTATTCGAATAGACACTTTAAGCAGAATGAAAACAGTGCTTCTTCAGACGCCTACAAGGCTCACGTCATCTAAAGAAACGTATGATCTACAAGTCGCAAGGACGACTGCAGAGATACATACATTATTATCAACCAATTCCCCCGTACATTTCGCGGAAATCCTGAGCGAAATCTTAAATATTTCTGATACCACTGGGGTCTCAAAGGTATTTAAGACAGTATTTTCGATGGCATTAACACCATTCAAAGCCATACTGGGTATTTTTCCAGATTTCGTCCATTCGATTTTTGGCGGACTTCCCCTGATCCTGGGACTAATTGCAGGAATCCTATTCCTAGTCCTTATTTTTCGTTATGGCAACCCATGTCACAGACCAAACTCTGACGA
Source organism: Lissotriton helveticus (assembly GCF_964261635.1). Taxonomy (NCBI): domain Eukaryota; kingdom Metazoa; phylum Chordata; class Amphibia; order Caudata; family Salamandridae; genus Lissotriton; species Lissotriton helveticus. Next base: position 201,468,627 of record NC_136070.1, on the reverse strand, counting down.
CAATGGAAGATACGATCCTAGCCATTGGATACCGGGACCGGATATCAAAAATCCTGGGACTCTCCCGGCTTAGAGACCTAAACATGACTTGGTTTCTATCATTTCGACCAATGTGGCAAAGGTGTGTTTTACCTGTACTAAGGTGTCTGCTATGCGGAGAAGAATGCGTGTTAGACACCTGTCTGACGCTACAATCGGATGCGCCGGTGGATGCAGATACACTGTTGGTTCCTACCAAGGTTCACGCACTGTGCTGCCCTCAAAGGCTGCCAATTCTGATGACGGCATTCCTGGAATCTTCACCACTGCGATTGAAGAGTAGTGAAGTTCAAGATGAAAGCAGCATCGAACAGGTACGACCTTCTGTCAGCAATGCAAATCAGAATGTCAATGGAGACAATCATGCGCACGAATGCATGGTTACCCCTATTTCCGACTTAGAGGAACTTTCCCATGAAGCTGTTGACAGTTTTTTCGAAAGCCTGAATGATATGATGTTCTCTCCGGAACAGAAATAGAGACTTTTGAGTAAACTCGCACACGGCGTTCCCTGAATTCGGCCTTCAACTTTAAAAATAAAGTCACATGAACAATTACAATCCAGTTCACGGACAGCAACTTTTTTCAGCAAGCCCCTAAAATATTTTTCTATATATTTTTTCCCGGGACACTGATCTTCTGCTTAAAGTAAGAAACTATTCCTAGAGAACTAAGATTTCTATTTTTTTAGATACTTTATAGACTTTATATAGACTTTAGCTGCCCGCTGGTATGTTCACAATATATTTTATGTGATGAAATGGTTTCGACTTTTTTTCTGTATAGCCATATTAAGAGCCATTTCATGTGTATTTCTCATATACCAACAAGCAATAATGCATAACAATGCGTGTTTACTTTTGCATTTAATTCATAGCTTAAGTGCATATGTTAGACTTGGGCCTTAGGGCAGGTTCACCCCTAATCTTTTTGCCTTTATTTGTGACCCTGTGTAGTGATTTTTGGGTCTTGGCGCACTTTTTCCCTGTGTCCCAGAGTGAAAGTGCGTGCGTGTAGTATGGCTGGCCTGCCCTCCCATAGGAATGCATGGGGAATGTGTGTGCCCTGGTAGTTCCTGATGTGTGGGGAGTGCAGGCTCGAGTTTAGTATGTATGAACTCGTGAGAGCGAATGCTGCGCAATGGTATGTGCGGCTTGTGTGTGTCTAGAAGGGAAGTGCTACTTCTGGACATTGATGTATGTGTGCAGTGAGGATACTGGAGCGTGATTGGCTGGAGCTGGCTGGCATGCCAGGCTCCAGGAAGTCTGGATGGGTCTGCCCGGTGGTGAGTGTGAGATCAGCATGAGTGATGTGTGGGAGGAGTAGATCTGTGTCCTGGATGGGCTGGGTTTTCCCCACACAATGCTGGCTCCGCCCCCCTGTGGTTTGTCTAATGACCCTAGCCTCCCCAGTGAATGAAAGGGGTGGTTGGGCCATCAAGGGTACTCCCAAGCCAGCTGCAACTGGTTTCCCCCCACCCTGCACCTCCTAACAAAGGAATTCTCTGTATAAATATGGGGCTGTGTCCCCACAGAAATGGTTCTACTTGTGGATCCTTGCCAGAGGGGGCTGTTGCTGCTGCTGGGGCCAAGAGGACCGCCACTTGGCTTGTCTCCCTGCCTGGAGACCCAGTGTGCTGGCTCTGGCCCTGCCCTGCCCCTCTGCCTGCCTCCAGTCCCTGCTGGAGCTTTTGCTTTGACTTAGAGTGCCTGGAGGCGCTCTTATTTGATTTATAGCGCTAGGCGCGCTTTCCTGGTGCCCCAGCGCTCAATAGCGCTTTGCTGATATTTCTAGCGCTAGGAGCGCTTTCCTTTAGCCCCCAAGCGCTGGGTGCGCTTTATTTCTATTATAGCGCTGTGGAGCGCTTTTTGCCGCTTTTTGGCATAGCGAGTGCCTACCTCGCTTTACCTTTATTTTGAGCGCCGGTGCCCACCCGGCATTGCCCCGTTATTGGATATTGTAAATACCTCGAGGGAGCCCACTCCTCGGGTACTGGGAGCCCGCCTGCCTACCTGGAACGGGCCGCCGCGCTGCCCGCGACGACCCGGAAGTGCTGGAACCGTCAGCCAATCGCTGCGCGGCCCGGGAGAGGCGATCCGGAAGTCCCGCCCCCCCGGAGCCGAGCAGCGAGGAAGGAAGCAGCCGGCTCTGTCCTCGAGGCTCCCAGAGTGAAAGGGAGCCCCGCGCCGAAGAAGAAGGAGACGCATCCAGCCCCAGAGACCCGGTGAGTGCGGGGGCGTTTACCTTTGTGTCCCGAGCGGCCCCAGTTGGCAGAGGGCCGCTCCCACGACGCCGCATTCTTGTTGTGTGGAGCCCCGAGGCTCCTGGGAGGCATTTCTTCGAGCCCGAGAGGCTCTTTGGGCATTGTTAATTCCCGGGTCCCCCGTGAGGGACTCCAACGTGGTCAATATTGAGATTGGAGCCCCGAGGCTCCTGGGTGCCATTTGTTCATTGAGAGCCCAGCGAGGCTCATCGCCACAGTTGTTCTTCGAGCCCAGCGAGGCTCATCGCCCTCATTGATTGCGAGCCAGAGAGGCTCTGGGGGCATTTTTATGATTTTAAGAGCGCTGAAGCTCTAATTGCGCATTTGTTTTGCGAGCCACAGAGGCTCTAGGGGGACACAGGCAGCTAGTTGGTTGCAGCCCCGAGGCTCCCACGCTGTGTCTCCCCACCTGTGTTCTTGAGCCCACCTGGCTCCAACGTTGCCTACTCGCTATTTACAACTGTCCAGCACTTAGTGGACAGTTGCTACGTTTAGGCTTTTGTGTTCTGTGCTGCCTGCGCAGACCCCCTGACACTGAGACTCAGGGCATTCCGCCCCTTTCGAGGCCAGTTGGCCTGAGGGACATTTTGAGTGGTGTGCTACATGCACCCTGCGCATTGTGATTTCTTTGCTATATGATTCTTGCGCAAAAGTTCTAACCTGCACCTCTGAATGTGTTTTAATGTTACATGTGCAATTCTTGTTTATTATTACCTTTGCTAAAAGTGACCTGCTTAGGTAATTCTTTATGTGTTTATCCCCTTTGCTAAAAGTGACCTGCTTAGAGGATTGGTTGTGTCATTACCTTTGCTAAAAGTGACCTGCTTAGGTAATGCCTTGTTCTTTTATTTCCCTTTGCTAAAAGTAACCTGCTTAGAGGAATGTTGATGTTTGATTGCCTTTGCTAAATGTTACTTGCCTAGGTGATTATCTTAGGTTTCCTTCCCCCTGCGTGATTTCCCTACAGAGACTAGGGTGGCGTAGGAGGTGATAGGTTTTCCTTCCATAGGTCCTGATGATAAGGTCCTAGCTTCCTGCGTGATTTCCCTACAGAGACTAGGGTGGCGTAGGAGGTGATAGGTTTTCCTTCCATAAGTCCTAGCTCCCTGCGTGATTTCCCTACAGAGACTAGGGTGGCGTAGGAGGTATTTTCCCTTTACCAGTTGTTACTGGTTGTATGCTACATTCACTATTTCTGTGTTACAGTCATTGTATGTTGATGTGCTAAAGTGTTATACCTACAAGTATTATTTCTAAAAAGTGCATACCCCTGACAGTGGTCCAGGTGGCCCTGTCCTGTACATAATCCCTTGTAAATCTTGCCCGTGCCTGTTGGCACATTGTAAAGTGTGTGTGTTATCTAATGTGTTCTTATTATTATAATACAAAGGCTATTTTTGATATAACCTGGTGTGGAGTTTCCTTTGTGGTGGGCCTTTGGTTGTTGTCGCTGGGGTGCGCGCGCAAACGCTTTACACATCGCCTCTGAGATTAGCCTTGCTGCTCGCGCCACGTTACCTAGAGGGTGAGCGGGGGTTGTCTTGGTGTGTGACTCCCTAGCCCTGACCTTAGAAATGGTGATCCCTGACTGACCTCGACGCGAGTCTTGGCCGGCCAGGGTCCCGTTTCTAACATTGGTGGCTAGCGGTGCGGATTGGACTTGCGTTTGCGTTGTACCACAGTGGCGACAGGCCACACTTCAAAACTCTGCAATTTTAGATAACCACATTTTTGGGATTATTGTTTTTTAGGGAAGTTCAGTTTTGCTTCTCCTGAAAGGTGTCATTTGTATTTTGTCCAGTACCTTGTTCCCCGCCCTGCTCCCAGAGTTTGGTACCTGTGTCGCTAGTGGTCAGGTTGAGATAATCAGGGGTGGTAGAAACTGCCTTACCAGTCCGAGGGGAGGGTTGTGTGTGAATGAGTGGTGTGTTACACTGGACAGTGGAGTGCAAGTTCTCTGAGATAGGAATCTTGCTGAATTGTGTTAATTGTGTACTCCTGTGTAAACTCAGACCCCCAGGTTCCCTGTGTCAAACTCTTCTTGAGAACGTCCGCCAAAATGGAGCCTGTTTTTGATCTCTGTTGTCTTTTTAGGTACAGTAGGTCAGAGCTGGTCAGATTCTGTGAAGAGGGAGGCATGGAGGTGAGTGTGTCGGATACTCAGTCCCAGCTTAGGGACAGCCTGATCCAATGGCAAAAGGGTCAGTGGGATCTTGAGTACAGTGAGAGAGAGAGGGCCCGGGCCGCACGTCATGAGGATGGTGAGTCTGTTGGGAGCCCTGAAGATTCTGATGAAGAATGTGAGTTGTATGAGGATGACAGTGGATGGATGTCAGCAGATAGTGAGGACCCCATAGATAGGGAGTCCCTTGCTGGGTCCAGTGTCAGCGCCCCATCCCTTGCCCTGTCCCCAGAGGAGTGGTTGGATAGGAAGGAAGAGAGGGCCTTGTTCAGGGAGAGTAGGTTATCCCCTGAGTGTAATTGTGATTGTCTGGATTCCCCATGGAGGGTGGAGTCCAGTGGTGGCAGCTTTTTAAATATAAGTGTAGACCGTCCCACTCCCAGTTCCCCGAGTATGGTACCTGTTTCCCTAGAAGAGGAGTATAGGTTGCAGTTCAGGGACAGTAGGAAACTGTCTCACCAGTCTTGGGAGGAGTTTACAAAGGACTGTCAGTGTGCACTGATTGAGTGGTTAGAGGTTCCCACGGAACATGATTTTGACAAACTGTTTTGTCTTATTCTCAAGGAAAAGGTGCTCAGTCATTGTCGGCCGGAGTTGCGGCAACACCTGTTGGGGTTGACCTTTGATCCTTGGGAGCTTGCAAAGGAAGCAGACCGATGGGACAGTGCGAAAGGTTCTTTTGAGTCACTAGTGAGTGATTCCAACAATAGTGGGTCAGGTGTCTTCCAGCCCAGTGTGGTGGAGGAGGGTGAGAGTAGCCCAGCTAGGTCCTTGGTTAGTGAGAAGGGTGTAGGGGCTGACTGCCTGTCTCAGTGGAGCGGGAGTGAGTGTGTGACTGAGAGTCCCCAGATGCCCGAAGCCCTGTCACAGAGCCTGGATGGTTTCTTTAGGGAACACCAGGAAAGGAACCTAGACTTGCCTGTTAGTTCACTTGAGGGAGATCTCCTAGTGTGTAGAGAACCTGGAGCATCTGTAAGCGGAGCTTCTATGGTCCTAGAAGCTGGCAGTACCGCTCCAGGAGGGAGAGTACAGAAGTCCAGTGAAAGGAGTGATTGGGGGATAGGATGTGAGTCCCCGGAAGTCCTGGAGTGCCAGGCACTGGTTCCACCGAAGGTTTTAGACCAGAGGTTGGATGGCCAGGTTCAGGATCCGCCTGACCTGAAGGGTGGGACTACTGTAATCAGTGTCCTAACCAGTTCTTTCTCCAGAGGTACCGCCCCGGTTGGGAGGGAGCAGGACTCTGGAAGGGGGTGCAGAGGGTGGGAGAGCCCACCTCTGACCCCGGTACCACCTGAGGGGTTAAACCCTAGGTTGGGAGAATGTTGTTTAGAGGGGACCCCTCGCAGGAGGAGGAGGAACCCTAGGAGAAGAGGTAAGGGGAGGAGAGCCTTCCCTGAGACTCCTGGTCCACCTAAGGTTGTAGACCCTAGGCTGGAGAACCAGTGGAAGTCTAGCCCTGTCTTGCGGACAGGAAGAGTGGAGCATGGCTATTATGTGCCAGGGGTTACTACCCCCCACTTTGTGAGTAGGCAGGATCCAGTGGTACCTGGATGGCCTAGGGCCTGGTCCTGGCCGAGGGCAGCTGGAGAGTATCAGTGGGGTACCCCAGTTAGTCCCTACAGTAGTTTTAGAAGGAACCCTAGGGGTTCACCGTGGCGTAAAACAGGAGGGTGTCCCTGCAGTTCTGGGCCCGCGTCCTTGTTTTATCGCCCCAAGCAGGGAAGCCCATCACGGTGGTGATCGGTCTACCCTGCGTTTTGGCTGGAAGGGGGTCGTGTTAGACTTGGGCCTTAGGGCAGGTTCACCCCTAATCTTTTTGCCTTTATTTGTGACCCTGTGTAGTGATTTTTGGGTCTTGGCGCACTTTTTCCCTGTGTCCCAGAGTGAAAGTGCGTGCGTGTAGTATGGCTGGCCTGCCCTCCCATAGGAATGCATGGGGAATGTGTGTGCCCTGGTAGTTCCTGATGTGTGGGGAGTGCAGGCTCGAGTTTAGTATGTATGAACTCGTGAGAGCGAATGCTGCGCAATGGTATGTGCGGCTTGTGTGTGTCTAGAAGGGAAGTGCTACTTCTGGACATTGATGTATGTGTGCAGTGAGGATACTGGAGCGTGATTGGCTGGAGCTGGCTGGCATGCCAGGCTCCAGGAAGTCTGGATGGGTCTGCCCGGTGGTGAGTGTGAGATCAGCATGAGTGATGTGTGGGAGGAGTAGATCTGTGTCCTGGATGGGCTGGGTTTTCCCCACACAATGCTGGCTCCGCCCCCCTGTGGTTTGTCTAATGACCCTAGCCTCCCCAGTGAATGAAAGGGGTGGTTGGGCCATCAAGGGTACTCCCAAGCCAGCTGCAACTGGTTTCCCCCCACCCTGCACCTCCTAACAAAGGAATTCTCTGTATAAATATGGGGCTGTGTCCCCACAGAAATGGTTCTACTTGTGGATCCTTGCCAGAGGGGGCTGTTGCTGCTGCTGGGGCCAAGAGGACCGCCACTTGGCTTGTCTCCCTGCCTGGAGACCCAGTGTGCTGGCTCTGGCCCTGCCCTGCCCCTCTGCCTGCCTCCAGTCCCTGCTGGAGCTTTTGCTTTGACTTAGAGTGCCTGGAGGCGCTCTTATTTGATTTATAGCGCTAGGCGCGCTTTCCTGGTGCCCCAGCGCTCAATAGCGCTTTGCTGATATTTCTAGCGCTAGGAGCGCTTTCCTTTAGCCCCCAAGCGCTGGGTGCGCTTTATTTCTATTATAGCGCTGTGGAGCGCTTTTTGCCGCTTTTTGGCATAGCGAGTGCCTACCTCGCTTTACCTTTATTTTGAGCGCCGGTGCCCACCCGGCATTGCCCCGTTATTGGATATTGTAAATACCTCGAGGGAGCCCACTCCTCGGGTACTGGGAGCCCGCCTGCCTACCTGGAACGGGCCGCCGCGCTGCCCGCGACGACCCGGAAGTGCTGGAACCGTCAGCCAATCGCTGCGCGGCCCGGGAGAGGCGATCCGGAAGTCCCGCCCCCCCGGAGCCGAGCAGCGAGGAAGGAAGCAGCCGGCTCTGTCCTCGAGGCTCCCAGAGTGAAAGGGAGCCCCGCGCCGAAGAAGAAGGAGACGCATCCAGCCCCAGAGACCCGGTGAGTGCGGGGGCGTTTACCTTTGTGTCCCGAGCGGCCCCAGTTGGCAGAGGGCCGCTCCCACGACGCCGCATTCTTGTTGTGTGGAGCCCCGAGGCTCCTGGGAGGCATTTCTTCGAGCCCGAGAGGCTCTTTGGGCATTGTTAATTCCCGGGTCCCCCGTGAGGGACTCCAACGTGGTCAATATTGAGATTGGAGCCCCGAGGCTCCTGGGTGCCATTTGTTCATTGAGAGCCCAGCGAGGCTCATCGCCACAGTTGTTCTTCGAGCCCAGCGAGGCTCATCGCCCTCATTGATTGCGAGCCAGAGAGGCTCTGGGGGCATTTTTATGATTTTAAGAGCGCTGAAGCTCTAATTGCGCATTTGTTTTGCGAGCCACAGAGGTTCTAGGGGGACACAGGCAGCTAGTTGGTTGCAGCCCCGAGGCTCCCACGCTGTGTCTCCCCACCTGTGTTCTTGAGCCCACCTGGCTCCAACGTTGCCTACTCGCTATTTACAACTGTCCAGCACTTAGTGGACAGTTGCTACGTTTAGGCTTTTGTGTTCTGTGCTGCCTGCGCAGACCCCCTGACACTGAGACTCAGGGCATTCCGCCCCTTTCGAGGCCAGTTGGCCTGAGGGACATTTTGAGTGGTGTGCTACATGCACCCTGCGCATTGTGATTTCTTTGCTATATGATTCTTGCGCAAAAGTTCTAACCTGCACCTCTGAATGTGTTTTAATGTTACATGTGCAGTTCTTGTTTATTATTACCTTTGCTAAAAGTGACCTGCTTAGGTAATTCTTTATGTGTTTATCCCCTTTGCTAAAAGTGACCTGCTTAGAGGATTGGTTGTGTCATTACCTTTGCTAAAAGTGACCTGCTTAGGTAATGCCTTGTTCTTTTATTTCCCTTTGCTAAAAGTAACCTGCTTAGAGGAATGTTGATGTTTGATTGCCTTTGCTAAATGTTACTTGCCTAGGTGATTATCTTAGGTTTCCTTCCCCCTGCGTGATTTCCCTACAGAGACTAGGGTGGCGTAGGAGGTGATAGGTTTTCCTTCCATAGGTCCTGATGATAAGGTCCTAGCTTCCTGCGTGATTTCCCTACAGAGACTAGGGTGGCGTAGGAGGTGATAGGTTTTCCTTCCATAAGTCCTAGCTCCCTGCGTGATTTCCCTACAGAGACTAGGGTGGCGTAGGAGGTATTTTCCCTTTACCAGTTGTTACTGGTTGTATGCTACATTCACTATTTCTGTGTTACAGTCATTGTATGTTGATGTGCTAAAGTGTTATACCTACAAGTATTATTTCTAAAAAGTGCATACCCCTGACAGTGGTCCAGGTGGCCCTGTCCTGTACATAATCCCTTGTAAATCTTGCCCGTGCCTGTTGGCACATTGTAAAGTGTGTGTGTTATCTAATGTGTTCTTATTATTATAATACAAAGGCTATTTTTGATATAACCTGGTGTGGAGTTTCCTTTGTGGTGGGCCTTTGGTTGTTGTCGCTGGGGTGCGCGCGCAAACGCTTTACACATCGCCTCTGAGATTAGCCTTGCTGCTCGCGCCACGTTACCTAGAGGGTGAGCGGGGGTTGTCTTGGTGTGTGACTCCCTAGCCCTGACCTTAGAAATGGTGATCCCTGACTGACCTCGACGCGAGTCTTGGCCGGCCAGGGTCCCGTTTCTAACAGCATACAATATATATGACTGCAATTTTTCAGTATATTTGAAAATTTCGAAATGCATTTATGTATTTTGGGGTGGTAAGGTATACACTATACTCTATAGTATGTTGTACTATGTTATACTATGCATAGATTAGTAGATATGACCATAGTTAGCGTGGAGTGGGTGTCGTGTATTTCTATAGGTTCTGAATCGATCCCCCTATTCCTGACCCTATTCTGGTTAAACTTACTAGCTAGTTAACTAACAGTCAGCCCATGAGGCAAGATAACCCCCATGATGCAGATACCGTTATCTGACGCAGTCACACTACGGCACAGGAACGTGTTATCTGATTAGGTCATAACGCTTGAGATCTAATTAGACAAGCGACATTCCTCCAGCCCCTGATAAGGCATACGACGTTCTCATAACAAATCAAACCTATGACAACCTGGATAATCCGTGCGGCCATTGTTTTGATTTCACAGAGAACTTTAGTAAAGAATGTGCTAACGAGCAAGTCGTATGACATCTTTATTGACGTACCTATGTCCATCCTTACGTCAATCCCGGCACCTTTAAGGTATAAATATTGCCGACCTTGCCCTATGCAAAACACACGCGTGGTGACAAGACGGAGCAGCCATACTTGCCGAAGCAGAGAGCAGAAGCAGACCCCGCAGGCAGCAGCCCCGCCTTCCTGACGCGCTGAGAGACGCGCTGCTATCTCAAGCCGAGAGACCCAGCACCGGCGCTTCCGGGTAGCCCTCGCAGGCAGCCTGGAATATCGAGAGCAGAGAAAGAGATACCATTCCTCATTCATCCTAAATTCCAGGTACAGAACTGAATAACCCCTCCTAGAGAATTCTTTAGTTATTCACTTGGCAAAAACAAACTTAACTTAAACTGTAACTTTCTATTCCCGCCCACGCATTAGACTTAGGTCAGGTACACGGGGTAGGCGTATTTAGAAACACCAGTTGAGTGCGTTTAGTCAAATGTATATGTGTATGTAAATATATTTTAATCATTTTAAACATCATATGGCTCAGAAACCATATCAATGTTTTTACAGTATTATTTTATACTATTGCTTCTAATGTATGCACTTTACTTAACTATAAGTATCGCAATAATATCGATCCATTTCTCTTGTACGAGAAAAGAGACTGATCAATAAATAACATCTTTTATTGAACACGCCCGTCTCTTCCTTTTCTCTACATTCTGATGAGACTAAGAATGCACGTACTGACTGAGTAAAATAATTGCCTTGTGCTCACACGACTCTTGAGATTGACTCTTGATTAGGGGAGAGCAAAGTTGTCATGTTCTATGGTTGTCAGAAACTAAATCCCTTCTTGTCTAATCAGGGAAGTTAATCCTTCCTTGAACATTCGAGAAAGTTTCTAGCGAACTCTGAGCTTAGCTGGCAAACCCAAAAATTAAGTCTAGTATCGACAGTAGTAGACCTAGTTAACGTCTGGCCTAGGCCTTTACTGCTGTAGGTACTATTCCAATGCGCAGAGCCTATTGGGAAAATAGGAGCTACACTACAGTACCACAGAAATATTTCAGAGATATACTCCAGGAGAGTGTTGATATGCTTGAAGAGTACTTAGTATACCTTGCCACCACTTTCTTTTCCCATTTGCAAAGTATTGCTTTCAATGGGGGAGAGGGGTTGGCCTAACAGCTAAGGCGCTCGACCTCGGACCTGGGGATCTGGGTTCGAGTCTCGGTAACGATGCCAAAAAACCTCCTGTGATTCTGGGCAAATCACTAAATCTCCCCGTGCCTAAAATGAAAGTGTTTCCTCATGCAATGTAACTGGTGCTATGTAAAGCGCTCTGATGCCTGATTCGGTTCGGGTCTAGTTCGCGCAATATAAAACTCTGCAAAAAAAAAAAAATGTAGCTCAACAAATTTATACCAAAAATTATACACCAACATTGCGTCCTATATAGCCAATGATTCATTCACAGGCACACTGATTACACAACTCATTCACCCAGTCACTCATCCAATCAATCACTCACTCATCTACTTTCTCACTGACACAGTTACTAACTGTTAGAAATGGGGGTCTCTAGTTGGCAGAGGTTGGTACCTTTGATCAAATAGGGTCCTTTGCTTCTAGTTAGGGTAAGGGGGAAACACACTCTAGATAACCCCTGCTCAACCCCATTGGTAGCTTGGCACGAGCAGATAGGCTTATCCCCAAGGAAATGTGTAAGTATTTGTACCAACACACAGAGTAAGACAGTGATAACACCACAAATTGACACCACAAAGGTTTAGAAAACTAAAGGTAACTTTATCTAACTTGAAAAGACCAAATTGACAAAAATTCAACATATGCTTATTCAGTAAAGTGACTTTTCAAGATGTTATCATAAACAACTTGTAGGTTCAGTATTCCTCTGTGTAATTAACCAAGAATGTCCAAAGCACAGTTCAGCACCAACACACGGTGCTCTTCACGGAGTCTCATCACAAGACTGCTGACTCTGAGCCAGCAATTGCAGAAGAATGCCCCCAAATGCTTTTAATCAGGTAAATAGCTTTAACATGGGCCTCGGTACTGCTGCTCCTATCAGGCAATTAAGGCTCGGTGGAATCACTCGAAGGGGAGGCTTTCACTAAGAAGGAGGCGCCGAGAGCAGTCTCTCACAGACAAGCAACCTGACCCAGGTGGCGACATACGCAGCGCTCAGGACTTCGGTCTGAGCGTTACCTGCCCCAGACACACAGCAAGGGCAGTACTTCTCCGCTATCTCTTCAGCTGTCCTCTTTGGTAAAGGTTCCTCTTGATCACGAAGTAGTCTAAAATACAGGGGTTTCAGATCACATATTTATACCCCAAATGTCTTTGTTCTCTAGGTGTATGGTGTCCTGAATCCAGTCCAAACCAGCTCTGTGTGCACTCTGCCAATGCACAACTTCTTACTTTGTCAATGTTGGCCAGGGTCTTCAGACGCGCTGCAGGAGGTGGAGCCAGTCTTTTGTGGAAGGCAGGCACAGCCCTAGTCAGGGACAGGTACTACTCCTCCCACTACTCCACATGTAGATGGACCTATTCAGCCCAGGCTGACACACCCACACTCCTGGAGCCACCCCTGCCCTTGACACTCCAAAGCCAGACAGTCAATCAACAACCAGGCAGAGGCACACTGAAAGGTTGAACAAGAAAATAGCCACGTTCTTAAGTGCTATTTTCAAACACGGAATTTAATAAAACATCCTTATTAAAAGATGTGTTATTAAATTCTGAGTTCAGGGATACCAGACTCCAATTTTCTATCTCACTCCTATGGGAATATTTGCTTGTAAAATGTTACACAGCGATACCAAAGGGGATGATGGACGGAGTGTTTGAGCAAATCAAACACTCACCCCCAGTCAACTGATCTGGGATTAATCCATCACCATTCTTCAGCTCACTCCACCACCCCAGTTCAGACATGGCCATATGCAAATTAAGCATGGGCGTAAAATCCGTTTCGCGGGCAAATTTGCGGATTTTTGGTAACCCTGGGCGTAGTACGCGAAGTCGCTCTACGCGAAGACGTTCTCGCACTACGCGAGCTTCGCGTAGCTTCGCGAGCATGCGTAGTAGCTTGCTGGTCCCGTTCGCGAGTCGTTTTTCTTGCTCGGGAGCGCGTTATGCATGTTCGGGGCGCTGTCTGCGTTTTCGGGGGATTGTAGCGTGCGACCTTACCCATGTGGTGGACTATGGGCGCGGCCATCTTGTTTTTTCAATTGTCCCGCCCGCTTGCGTCCCCTATTTCCTCTTCCGGGTCGCGTATAACGTGTTCGCAGGGTGCACGTCTTGTTCGGGAACACAACTACTTGTTCACGCTGACAAAGTGCGTGTTCGCGTGAACTTGCGCGCAAACTTACCCACGTGGTCGCGATGGGCGCGGCCATCTTGTTTTTCACACTCTATGCTATGGTTCTGGGCCTAGTTTTCTATCACCTTATATCTGTGCAATCTTTACCTATTTTCACAGTTTTTCTTACTTTTTTTTACTTATCATCTATCTCTCTCTGTCCCTAAGTTTATATTTTGCATTTTATTTCTACTTTTTCACCTTTTTTTCACCTTTTCTACTTTTTTATTTTACTCCTACTTCTTCCCCCTAACTTTTTTTCCTTTTGTTCTTTCTTTTCCACCTCCACCCCAGAACCATGGCAAAGGGGAGCAGCAGAACCGGCTCGAAGGGCAAGGCACCTGCGCCCAAGAGCCGGCTGCCTTGCGGCAGAATGAGACCTTCAGGGGTGAAGGCCCGGAATCTTTTCGGAGAGGCGGAGGTGGCCGCCCTTGGTTTTTTTATCCAGTGCCACCTCCCCTTGACAGCAGGCGGCAGGCCAGGCTCTGGTTACCTCCCAGAGGAGCGTCACCGCCGGTGGGCGAAGGTGCGCCGGGCAGTCTTCCGCTGCACGGATATCCGGCGCACCCACCAGCAGCTGGCCCACCAGTGGGCAGACATTCTGGACAGGGAGCAGGACCTGTTGGACCTGCTAGGTGTCGGGGCTTGGTGAGTAGCTAGTAATATTAATATATGTATATATAGTAGTATAAGTATTGTGTATAATTCTTGGACGAATAAGTAACACGATTATTTGTGCGCTTAGTTACATTGCAGATCAATTCCGTCTCAAAATCTTCTGTTACCGTATGACACAGGTGCTGCCCGCTCGCCACTTCCCTTACTGGTTTGTAACTGTGCGCTAGCTTGGGCTGGTGATTATTGATGTTAGAGTTAACTTTAGAGAACTGAAGTTAGTTAATGCTATTGCTAGAGTCTAGTCCTTTCATTGTCCTTTAGTGAAATAGTGGTGGATGGATAGTATTAGTTCATATTTTCTTAACGGTCTGCATGACGCGGCGCCTCCTCTGTCACTGAATGCTTAGTTAGTTCTTATTTATCCCACCCCTCCATAGAACCGGTTTGCAGTATGTTTACTGAGTGGTATGCTTAGCAGCAATAGCATTGTCACATCAGTCAGTAGCACTTCATATGACGCAAGCAACAAACAATTTCGTGTATGCACAAATTTATGCATGTGTCCTACTCCTCCATTTCATCTATGCATGTTTGCGGGCAAAAATAAAATGGAAATGCCGACTTACTGAACAATTGGCCCGGCTGGATTCTGGAATAGGTGGTGTAAGTCAGGAGGTACTGGCTTCGTTAGTATATTCTGCAATCACAATGTTTATGGAACATTTGATTAGTGTTCTATAAGTAGACAGTCTGTGAATCCTGCAAGTCAGTAGTCATTTAGAGGTCAATTTTATTGCAATTGTTGTTTCCTAAAATGTTTGAGAGGATTTTTGAATGATGTATTTGTTTCACAGCACTCAATTTTTCCCTTTCTTTATTATTTCTTACATGATCAGCACCACCCAGGGGCACGAAGTTGGCGGGACAACCACCAGAGGCGCGTTCCTCTACCGAGGATCCTGCTGCTGGCCCCAGTAAGTCCTCCAGTGCTTATATTATTCTGAATTATATTTCCCTAACTTTTTAATGCACCTTATTGTTTCAAACCTATTAAGCCTCCTTCCTAATTAAATGTTAGCTAAACCTTCTTTGGTCTTCAATTTGTTTTCCAAATTTTGGGTATCTAATGCCATCCCTGACTAGTTTAAATTCCTTCAAACTGCCTCTGCCCGATGACTCTTTGTGCTACTACTATTAGACTGTCTTTAGCTAACCTTGCCCTGTTGGCCACTCTTTAGTTAAGGTATTCTTTTCTTTGGAATAAAGCTGTGATAGAATAGCTGTAGTCACTGGGTCCACTCCTGTCTTTTGCGTTGTCATCTGTAATCTCTAGTCTTTGTCAATTCCCACCCCAAAAATGCGCAACCAGATGTTTGCCTACTAATTTTTGTTAGGTTAGTATACTACTACTACTGTTGCAGTTATTCTCTGCACAGGCACATACAGAACTATGCACAAGAAAATAGGATGTTGGTGATAGGGAGGTTGGACCTTACTTACACCCTAGTCACAGAACTCAGTCAGAAGAACCCACAATTCAACAACAGTCTACCTACCTAAGTGTCTCAGTCATGGTCATTTGTCCCACTCCGTCCCGACCCCCACAAGAAGATAGTTAGATATACCCAATGATTTTCTTACACAACGCAGAACAGAAGAACACCCTTTCGCTCACTCACTCGTTTAATTCCACAACACCCCAGACACTCAAAATATACCACAGAGTCTATGTGCAAGTTCAAAAACGTAATTTTTTTAACAACAAGCTTTGTATTGTTGTAACTTGTAAGTTGTTCCATGAAAAACATCCAGCTCCACCATGCACAATAAAGAAGATTAAATACTATACATTTTTGTACAACTAGTGCACGATAGAGAACTGTGGGAATTGTGGGAGACCCCTCACCGTTGAACGTATACTGGTTACACATTCATCTTTAGAAAGCTCTGCTAATCTCTGGTTCGTAGAAGGGAATCTTCTCATCTGCCTAGGAGAAAAATGTTGCACATTAGACAGTGAATAACTATGCCAGTTTATAGCAGTCATGCCAAAAATGTGTAACATTATAGATAAGCAAAAGGGATTAACAATACTGTAAGTAAGTAAATCAACCTCTTTAGTTGTATGCATTGCAACACTCATGTGGCCTCAAATGTGTCTTTCTTACTGCAACAAGCTGCAAGGTAACAACATGGGCAAAACAGTAGACCCGGATCATTCTAAAATTGTTACATGGCTCAGGCTAACGTTCCAAAGACTAGAGTAGGAGTAGAGATTAGATGACCCTAGGGACCATCTAATAAAGTAAAACTAAACTCTGTCTAATGACTGCTGTACAGTAGTACGCAATTTGGACTAGTCACACTTACAATACTTTATGTTGTACGTAACTGTATTTTCAATCTTCCTTCCTGGTGAAGTACAACTAGTAAAATAGGGGAAGTTGTGCAGGCATCTCAAAAGGTGTACTTGCTTTTATAGGTGCACAGTCACTACCAACGACCAGTGCCACTGCCGACGGGGCCAGCGGCGATACTAATGCCACCCAGGAGGGGACAGTGACTGCGGCACCTGCAGTAGCAACAGTGGGGGAGGAAACTTCAGCGGTGGGCGGTGGTAAGTTATATTCATTACTTATTTGCATTACTAGGTGGAAGGGGAACATTTCCCTCACTGTGCTATGAGACTTATTAAGAAAGTATGAATTTGAAATTGTACTGGACAATATACAATGGTTGAAGAAGACACCCTTTGCAGCATTACCAGCGTGAGTTGAGTAAACAAGGCCTCTTCTATCAGACTCCAACTCAGCTGTGAAAGTTATGGAGAAGACTAAAAATCAGATCAGATGACCTTGAGGGATGTGTTGAACAAAAAGGGAAAGAAGTGAACTAGGGAGGAAGGAGGAAGGACGAAAGACCATAGAAGGATACTTTGGAAGGTTAATGCACGTGGCTGATATGAATCCGATGCATGGGTTGTTGAAGGATGGGTAGAACTGGAAGGTAAAAGAGAAGATGCATGCCTGGTTGGGCAAAACATGCATGGATATAGTGGATAGCAAGAATCATGAGCGGAGTTTGTGACAATGAAACCCAAGGCAAGGAAGGAGTGGACGCGTGGGTGGTTGTTGGTGAAAGTGAAACCAGCTAAGGCGATAATAAAGAATGATAGACATTTATTTGTATTGGTTGTTCCCCCCCTAAATGTATTGTATTCATCATAGGTGGAGACTGTCACTGGAAGCAGAGTCTTACTTTGAAAATATAAAAGGAGATACAAAAAAGACTGGTGTACTTCTGTGTACTCAAGTCCACCCATAGTACTAGGGCCAGTATAATGCCAGAAAAAACTTCAACAAAAGTTACAGGCAGGGGAAGCAGGATGATAGATTAGAAAGATACTAAAAGTTGCCACCATTTGTATGTACTGTGCTTGGTAGTGCTACTATGCCACTATGTGTTGAATTAATTTGGAAGAGTTTCAGTTACAATTCTGTTCCTTTTTTTATAGATACTCATACTCCTTCCCACAAACCATCAAGGAAGGAGTTGGCAGCCAGGGCCCGGCAAAGGAAACTGCAGGGCATTGTTGAGGAGTACCGCCGGCTGGTGGCTGAGGCCGAGGAGGAGGAAGAGGCAGCAGCTGCTGCTTCTACCAATGCCCCAGGCCCCAGCCAGGCCCCACCTCCAGGAGTACGGCACCGTGGTCAGGCATCCGCTCACCGCCGGCATGTAACAACATCTGCCGCCCCCCCACATGGATGCAAATGTAGGTGCCGTGCATTTCGGCAAAATATTCTCCTCCAGGTGTCAAAGTTGGAGAATCAATTAGAGGAGCGTGTGAAGATATTGGTGGACAAACACCTTAAAGCCCGCCGATTGTGATGGACCCTGTTAATTTGCCCCTTTTTTAATACTTTTGTTGGTGGGTGGGAATTGGGTGTTGGGGATAACTTATTTTTGTGGGACATTCTTTGGACTTGGACATTGGTTGGGGTTAGGGTGGGGATAGGGGTGGGATAGGAGAGGACCGGGAGGATATTTTATCATGTACATCAATAAATGTTATTTATTTTCAACGTACACATATGATGTTGTTTTGTGGTGGGGTTACTGTTGTACGTCACAAGGTTTACTCTACATGCAGGGCAGCGGCCAGTGTTTGATTGAAATAATTATTAATTGACCACATGTAACAACATCATGCCAACAGATAGATGCGGTACCCCTCACTGAGTCATATTTGTCCTATTTGTACTACCAGTCTCTCCTCCATTATACCTCCTAGCAAACTTCTCTTCTTACCTGTGATTGATGATGATTAAGTTTGGCACTGCAAGCAAAGCCTAGTGGTCTGGGAAGAGGAGCTCGTCCTCAAACCCTGGTGGTTCTTCCGACAGAAGTAGGTCCTGTAACCCACTAATTATTTCTTCCGACTCGCTCTCCTCTTCCAGCTCTGATTCACGTACTTTGTAGTCTGGTGGTATCAAGTGCTAATTCATTTTTATCATGGTTAACCTCTCCACGCTTTTGGGCGAGAGACTGGTCCTTTTCACAGTCACAATGGCACCAGCAGCACTAAAAACACGCTCAGAAGAGACACTTGCAACAGGGCAAGCTAGATACTGTATCGCCAGCCTGCTGAGCAGTGGCCATTGGCTTCTTGTCCTATACCAATACACCAATGGGCTTTGCTCCATGAAAACCCCTGTTGTGTCATCCAGATAGGCCTGGACCAACCGCTCAATGTTCATTGGTGCTCGGGTTTGCTCGTCCTCTTTTTGCTTTGCGACAGCAACGGACTTACCCATCCCTTTCTGTAGAAACCAAGCAGCTATTTTTTTGCTTGTGTCTGATGAATCAGATCCTGTTGGTGCGGTTGTTGTTATTGTTTGTGTTGGTGACTGCTGGGAAGCAAACACACTGCTCGCATGCTGTGAAGAAGAACTTGACTCTGTAGGATGCTCAGTAGTACTTGCACTGTCCTGGGCTGGCACTAGCAGGCCTCTAATTGAGAGCCGTTTGTTTTCTAAATCAGTGGCTTCCTCGGCTATTACAGTTTTGTACTTGGCAACATCCCCTTCTGAAAAAGGAATTACTGCATTACTGTTCACAAATAATTTGTACCGTGGATCCAAAATTGTGGCAGTAATGTAATGTTGATGCGACACAATCTTATTTTGAATCCTTGTATTCTGAGATAAGCAGCCGGCTAAGGACTTCGCCAAATTACATGCTTCAAGTTTTCCTTCAACACCTTCGTATGTTTCAGACACCTCCTTCAGCTCTTGCTCCAGCATGTACAACAATGGGATAGCTTGGCTCATAGTACAGTCCTCCCTGCTGACTGCACGTGTGAATACCTCAAAAGGAAGTAGCATCTCTGTCAGGCATTTAATGAGATCCCATTGCGACATCTCAACTGTCATGGCTTTAATAACACCAGTTGTATCCCCTGATCTTCTTGTCATGACATAAGCATTAAGTGGTATGTACTGCTAAAACAGCCGATCAAGCATGTAATAAGTAGAATTCCAACGTGTTGGTACCTCCTGGATGAGTGCTTTAACTGGCATTCTATGCTCACGTTGAATGACCCGTAGCTGCTTCCGGGCTTTAAAAGAATGATTTAAATGCATGCAGATTCTTCTGCAAATGGTCAGTAAGCTGCTGACTTTGCTTTCACTTTTCAGAAAGTCTTGAACCACAATGTTAATGCAGTGTGCCAAACACGGGACCCTAAAATAGCCACCATCTTCCATAGCCTTAACTACATTACTGCCATTGTCGGTGGCAACAAAACCAATATTGAGGCCTCTTGGTCGAAGCCATTCAAAGACCTTGCTGTTGAACTCATCCAAAATGTTTGCAGCAGTATGCGATGTCTCCATAGCAAACATGGCTACAGTAGCATGTTTGCGAGTATCATTAAAAATCTCAGTAGTGTCAATGCCTGTAGATATCTTGTCTCTAACACCTGTAAAAGAGATCCAGTGTGCAGTGATGCACATATAATCAGTGGCTTGGCTACTGGTCCACACTGGAGGTTTCGGAAACCATTAAAGGGGTTCTGGACTCTGGGGGCAAAGTCATGCTGGTGATGTTAGACCTGTCGGCGGCTTTTGACACCGTTCCCCATGATGGTCTTCTCGCAAGACTTCGCGAGATAGGCATACGGGGGACGGTGTTCGACTGGTTTTCTTCCTTTCTTGCCGGCCGCCGGCAAACGATCTGGGCCCCGCCTGATTCCGCCGTGATGCCGCCTTTGGGAGTCGGGGTCCCTCAGGGCTCTATTTTGAGCCCGACCCTCTTTAACATCATTATGACCCCGTTGGCGGCACTGGTGGAGTCGCATGGTGCCCAGATCGTATCCTATGCGGATGACACCCAGCTCCTCTTCTCTTGTACGAGAGGAGGCGACTTTGATGGGGAGAGTATTCGGGATTGCCTTGGGGCTGTTTTTCATTGGTTCCATCTAAACAGCCTTAAGTGCAATTCCGACAAGTCCGAAGTACTTTTCTTTGGGTGTGACACCGAACCTGACTGGCAGACTTGGTGGCCACGGGATATGTTCCCTCCATCCTGCTCCTCTCAGGTTGCAAAGAATCTAGGGGTGAAGTTGGATAACAGGTTAACCCTGAAATCTCAGATCCTGGGGGTGTCGGGCATGTGCTTTGGCATCCTTAGGATGCTGCGGAGGTTCCTTCCTCTGTTATCCGTGGAACATAGGACGCTGACAGTTCAGGCTCTGATTGGGTCCAGGTTGGATTATTCCAACATTCTCTACCTGGGCCTTCCAGAGTACTTGCTGCAGCGCCTTCAAGTGGTGCAGAACGCCGCGGCCAGGGCAATCTTCGGCCTTAGTAGGCGTTCTAGTGCCTCGGGCTTGCTGGTAACGTTACATTGGTTGCCCATTCGCAAGAGGATCGCCTTTAAGGCTCTGACCTTGGTCTATAAAGCTCTTCACAAGGAGGGAGCTAAGTACCTCCAAAAGAGACTGGTCTTTTATCATCCGACCAGGTCTTTGAGGTCGGAATCCCTGCACCTTGCTGTTGTCCCTCGGGTAAAGAAAGCGCGCCTTGGCGGGCGCTCTTTTGGATTGCTGGCATCTCAGCTATGGAATTCTTTGCCGCTGGCCCTGCGGGGAGCCACTAGCTTGCTGGCTTTTAGGAAGGGCCTTAAAACGTGGCTTTTTATTCAGTAGCCGTTCTCTCTTGAACTCCTGGCTCACTGCTCTTTTAGTCTTTCATTTGGTGTTATGTTATTATGTTGCAGCTGTCTTTTGCCTTCTCCAATAAAAGCGCCGGGACACTCTTTTTGAGTAGCCGTGCGCTATATAAATGAACCAATAACATAACATAAAAATGAACCAATAACATAACATGTCTGTTGTCAGGTGGATACTATGCACAGCACTCTGCTGCAAGGCTTTTCCAAGCAATTCCAGCACGTTGTGGTGTAGTGCTGGAACAGCAACTCTAACAGAATAGTAGCAGCTGGGAACATTCCATTTTGGGCAGAGGGTTGACACAAATTCCAGGAAACCCACCCCTTCAACAAGAGAAAAAGGGAGAAGGTTCAGAGCTAACATTTTAGCAAGCTTAGCATTGTACAAACGTGCTATTGGGTGGTTGCGCTCATACTTTCCCTCCTGCCTAAACATGCTAACAATGGTACGCTGCTTGGTATTTCTTTCTGTTGTGCCCGATGCTATCATTCGCGTCGCAGACTTTGCACCCGTACTCCTTGGTGTCTCCGGGTTACTCTTACTCTGGTGCCTCAGAGATGTTGCTGATGCGGAGGATGTGGGACCTACCACTGCAGTGCTGGGGAGTCGGACAGGGGTACTTAGTGTACCACTACCAGATAGAATGTCTCCCTCTTCTTCCGGTTTGACCTGTGGACCTTCTACTGCTTCCCCACCAACAATAATGGTTCCTGCTTTTATGAGACGTAGGTAGTCCTCCCACTTGATTGCGTGGTGTTTTTACATATGGGTCATTTGGCCTCCGGTACCATAGTTTGTACCAAGCTTACCACGACTAACAGAGGAATGGCAAATGGAGCATATAGCAATGTTCTCCTCATTTGCGCTAACTGTAAAGAAGTCCCACACTGGGGAGCTTAACATTTGTCTTCTGCTAGAGGTGCCACTTCCAATGCCGGATGAACTGGAGGTTGTTGTGTGGTGAATTTCACTATGTAGCTGCGCAGTAGTACCACTACCTACTTCGGCTGAGGTGGAACTTGTGCTGGATGTAGGACGCTGGCGGCTGTGTGCAAATGTAAAAATGGAAGCTGGATGTAGTTTTGGTGTGGCCTGTGTTGGTGGTATGTGTGCTACATCCCTAGTCGCAGCCATTCTTGATAGGGTTAAAATTTTGGTCTCCATGTCCTCAGGGCCGGGAGTAATGCTTGTGATGACTCGGTCTGACTCATCATCACCATCCTTATCCGGCTGCTCAACATCGCACTCCATAAGTGGTAGGCTTCCTGGAACCTTCCTTTTCCCTAGCCTGGTCTTCTTGGGATGTCTCTCCCTCTCATGCTGAGATTGTTGTGGCTACCAAGTGATATCAAGATCATCAGAAGGGATGCTTGGCGAAGAACTCAATGGACTAATCCTCCTTTTCCTTGGTGGGGATTTGGAAAACAATAGATCTCCTGCATGAGGTGCTGCCTCGTCTTCTTGCTCAGCATCAGGCTCAATTTCCTGAACTGCCCCGACTTCGGGAGGAACAACAACTACTATTGCCGGTGGTGGTTCTTGAACAACAACTATTGCGGGCGGTGGTTGTGGAACACCTACTATTGCAGGCGGTGGTTGTGGTTGTTCTTTTCGTTGAGCATCTACTATTGCGGGAGGCGGTTGTTGTTGAACAACTACTATTGCGGGTGGTGGCTCAGGTTGAACATGTACTATTGCGGGCGCTGGTTGTTGTTCACTACTTTTCTGCTGTTTTCCCTCTTGCATGGAATGTGTACTACTTTGAGATAGCGATAAGTTCTGCTCAGGCTCAGTATCACTGCTTTCCACCATTAGGCTGGCTACCTCTTCCCCACTCATCTGCTTGGGCCTGGGTTGGTGGTTTGGGCCCACTGATGCGGAGGTGCTGGCCCCAGCTTGGACCCCGGTCACTGCTGCTGCAGGCGTACTTTTTTTTTGCCCAAAAAAGGTTTTCGGTCAACACCAGACTTAAGTGTCACTTCCTTCTTCTGTTCTTCATTCTTCTCAGCTAATTTCTTGGTCTTGAAGGACCTGGTACCTGCTTTTTTTGAGCCCATCTTCTTCAGGTGTCAGCAGCAGCACTCAGTTGCACAAGTTGCTGAGAATGATGTCTGGTCAGGTTAGTCACACCACACGTGACGTAGTACAGAAGGACGTCCGACTGGCAGTAGAACAGGCGATGAATGATGACACCTCCTCTTCAGCACCTGCAAGCAAATAAGGCAGAAGTTAGTTAACAACATCAGTCGAATGTTGATTTTTTTTTAGCTTTAATTTTATTTACTACTAGAAGTATTAGTACAACCAGTAAGAGTAAGAATAGCAAAGAACTAAAAAGCTAATGTAGTGGAAGTGGAACTTGTTTATCCTTAATTTGTGCATCATTTCGGATGGATGCAGCATCAATGACCTGCAGCAGATAGCAATGGGGATGTGAACAGTAGTAAGCCAACAGGAACAATGGCAAGACACAGGCCAATTTGTCAAAAACAAAACAGCACACTACTACTACCACCCCAGCTCCACATGGCACTCTCATCACAGGTACATGGGTAAAGGGCAAAGGCCAGAAAACAATAAAGTCAAGCAGGCCTACATCCCTCCCTATATGGCCAGAAAAAGGAGGATGCCTGCATCACAGCTTAATGCAAAAAAGAAAATCCCCATGGCTACAAGGTTTGAAAGTTACACAACAACACAAACAACAAAGGCATTTAGAGTTTTTTTCACCCACACAAATAACACCCCAAACACCACATTTGAAAATTCAATGCATTGCCACCTATGCCCTAAATGATGTTAAATTCAACAGACAAAATGGACAACGCTACATCAATCATCCTGCTGACTATCTCTGGGACTCTAGGCCTACTGGCAGAAACAAATCACACAAGTTTGTAGGCCTGCGGCAAAAAAACTAAACCACGATGGAAGGTCACACAAAATGGCCGCCCCCACGTGGCCTGGCCACCCACAAAACATGAAAAGAAAGAGAAGACAGACAATACATTCCTATGGCAAAAGGACAATGGTTGGCTGCTTGACAATATGGCCGCCAAGCCGCCCACATGGTCAGGCCACCCTCAAATAATAACAAAGTACATAGAGGACAGAAACAGTAAGTGGTCCATGCTCCAAAAACTACGAGCATATGACAACCTGGAGAGTTTCTTTTAGCAAAATGAACAGCATCTACATTTTCGGGAAAGTTTTAGGCAACTCGGGAGATATAGCTCACGAGAATGCAAATTCGGCGTGTTCAGCAGCGCGAACTGTACAGAACGTCTTTATCGCGTGCCCGAGCACGCACATTGAGCGCGCGAAGAAGACAAAAACTGTATGGTTGCGTTGTAGCACTGTGCAAAGTTACCAAAACTACGCGAGCTGAATTCTAGGGTTACCTAGTGCGCATATTATCCAACACACACCCAAAACCTGCAATTCAACACTAAAAAAACATTTTGCTAATCAATCCAAAGCCATCCATGACCTATGATGTAACACTTACAACTTATAAACACCCAAAATCAGTTGAACAACTTTCATGCACCCACATGATGAGGACTCTAGTAGTACCCTTGGGCCTACTGGCAGAGTAGGCCACAAGCTTGGAGGCCTATGGCAAAAAAAACACAGTGGCTCCAAACACAAAATGGCCGCCCCCACATGGCCTGGCCACCCACAAAAACATGAAAAGAAAGAGAAGACGGACAATACATTCCTATGGCAAAAGGACAATGGTTGGCTGCCTGACAAAATGGCCGCCTAGCCGCACACATGGTCAGGCCACCCTCAAATAATTACAAAGTACATAGAGGACAGAAACAGTAAGTGGCCCATGCTCCAAAAACTACAAGCAAATGACAACCTGGAGAGTTTCTTTTAGCAAAATGAACAGCATCTAAATTTTCGGGAACGTTTTAGGCAACTCGGGAGATATAGCTCTCGAGAATGCAAATTCGGCGTGTTTGGCAGCGTGAACTGTACAAAACATCTTTATCGCGTGCCCGAGCACGCACATTGAGCGCGCAAAGAAGACAAAAACTGTATGGTCGCGTTGTAGCTCTGTGCAAAGTTACCAAAACTACGCGAGCTGAATTCTAGGGTTACCTAGTGCGCATATTATCCAACACACACCCAAAACCTGCAATTCAACACCAAAAAAACATTTTGCTAATCAATCCAACGCCATCCATGACCTATGATGTGACACTTACAACTTAAACACCCAAAATCAATTGAACAACTTTCATGCACCCACATGATGAGGACTCTAGTCGTACCCTTGGGCCTACTGGCAGAGTAGGCCACAAGCTTGGAGGCCTATGGCAAAAAAAACACAGTGGCTCCAAACAAGAAATGGCCACCACCACCTGGCCAAGCCACCCCCAAAAAGTAAATGAACTCAAGCAAGCCTACACTAACTACATGAACTACTAGGGTTACCTAATTTTAGAAAAAAATTAAATTCCACTACAACAGAGTATGCAATTAAATCCAATGCCACAGACACAACAGAAACATGGGTGGACCCTTGGGTACCTCTAGGCGTACTGGATGAAATTTCAAACACATACAACTTGGCCCCTCATGAAAGTACAGGCCTCCCTCAATAATAATTTTTAAGAAAGATTGAGAAGCACAGAAAACTGTAGTTAAAAAAAAAAAAGAAAAACATTTACAGTACACCAATTCTCAATTTTCAAACTTACTTGTAAAAGAAAAGTTCAAATCCAAAATTCCTCAATAAATCCAATTAAATGCTATGATGCAGCAGAGATACACAAAGAGTGATCCTTCCAGCTCTAAATCCAAATGAAAGTGAACAACACAACATGGACAAAGCACTGGGAGGAGCCTGGTGGACAGGAACAGGAAGTTGGAGACTCAGGGGCACTTCCTTTCTCTTGAAAGAAAGAGTAGAAACAAAAAGAGGACTCCTAGCCCAAAAAAATACAGCCAAATCACAATCTGAGGGGTTAAATGAACATTTTTGAGAAGATTTTAACATGCTCGGGAGATATTCTGTGCCAGATTGCAGTTTCTGCGTGTTCAGAAACGCGATCTTACCAACATGGCGCTGCAAGGAGGCTCGCACGTCGCAATGACATGTTCGCGCGTCCGAATGACGTATTCGCGTTCTCAAAGTCGCATGGGATTGTGCGGCCGGATTCCAAACATCGTAGCGAACGCGACCGGGTGAGAAAAGCGAGAAAGCGAACGCAGAACCACGGTAAGTCATTACCGCGCACGCGAGAATGCTATTGAGCGCGCGAGGAAGAAAAACTACTACGCTACGCTGTTGATTGCGAAGTAGTCAAAAACTTCGCGCTCGCCACGAAGTGCGAAGTTGCCGAAAATTCGCAAACTCCGCGAACGGAGGGTAGTTTTCCGCCCAGGGTTAATTTTTGGCAATTTCGCAAGGAGAGGCGCAAGTAGAGCCGCAAGGAGAGGCGCGAGTAGAGCCGCAAGGAGAGGCACAAGTAGAGCCGCAAGGAGAGGCGGAAGTTGAGCCGCAAGGAGAGGCGCATGGACAGGTGCATCGAGAGGTGCAACTAGAGGTTCATGGAGCGGCACAACTGAATACAACGCTTGTTCCTCCAGAAGTAGGGGCACATCAGGAAATTGATATTCAAGAGGAGGTATCATCCGAGGAAGCCACTCCTCCTGATGATGATTATCCATTGTCTTCCAGTTCCCCAGCAAGAAAAAGGTCAAGGAGGGATACTACTACTACAAGTTCTTCTTAAAGCCCCCTTCCTTCTGATGACCTTGATCATGATTGGAACCAAGCCATGCAGTCTGAGAGTGAGTCGCGCCATGAGCCGACAAAGGTAGCTAAGCCTAAAAGGAAGGCTCCCGCAAAGCTTCCACTTATGGGTGATGACGACGAACAAGAAGTGGTGTCTTCTGCTGCTGATGAACAGTCTGACGATGACACAGTCATCACAGTCATCACTCAGAGCCCCAGCAGGCATGCAGCAGACAGACATTTTCACCCTAGCCTGAATGGCTGCTGAGCGCGATATGGGCGGCGTGGCACTGGTACCACCACCGTTAACTACAACACCAACACGACCTACAGCTCCCATCTTTTTTAGTCAGAAGGGCCAGCAAGGACCTCCATTCAGCTCGACCTCAAGTAGTGGTGCTGTAAGTGAACAACAGAAACAAATTCAGCCACGCCCATCCTCCACTTCATCTGGCATTGAAAGTCAAAGTAGCACCTCCACCTTCAGCAGACATCACCAGTCCCCAGTTTTGGACTTCTTTACTGTTAGCCAAAGGGCGGAAAACATGGTTGTTTGTTCGATTTGTAAAGTATTAGTTAGTCAGGGTAAGCTTGGTACCAACTATGGTACCAGAGGCCAGAGAGGTCATCTCCAAAAACACCACACTATCCAGTGGGATGCGCACCTAAGGAAAATCCGGGAAGACCAAAGTAGAACTGATCCAAATGTATCCATTCACATTGCATCTGATGCTGACGAGGGGCTGATTCATGTGCAGGGGGAAGTGAAGAAGCGACAGACATTTTTTCTGGTATACCCAGTTCT
The DNA here is from genome assembly GCF_964261635.1 of Lissotriton helveticus. Classification (NCBI taxonomy): domain Eukaryota; kingdom Metazoa; phylum Chordata; class Amphibia; order Caudata; family Salamandridae; genus Lissotriton; species Lissotriton helveticus. Next base: position 201,441,083 of record NC_136070.1, on the reverse strand, counting down.
GCTGGCAGCAGCACTGCAGTGGTATCGCCCACACCCTCTACCCCTGCAACATCTATGAGGCACACTAAGAGTGTGGGTGAGACACCTATGCGAAAAACGACATCAATGGGCCTAACTGGTTTGAAGACGTCATCATCATCATCATCACGTAAAATGATCCAGCCCACCGTTCGCCAAATGTTGTGGTCGGAGGCGTCATTTGAACGCAACCACCCAACGGTACGTCTGTATAACGCAAAGCTGGCTAAAATGCTAGCGCTGGACCTTCTCCCTTTTTCTTTCGTGGAAGGGGTGGGGTTTCTAGAATTAGTGGCAACAGTCTGCCCTAAATGGAAGGTTCCTAGCCGGTCCTATTTTGCCAGAGTTGCGGTTCCAGCACTACATCAAGATGTGCTGGAGGTGATTGGGGCAGCTTTGCAGAAGAGTGCTGTTCACACTATCCACTTGACAACAGACATGTGGACCAGTTGCCAAGCCCTTGATTACATGTGCATCACTGCACACTGGGTCTCTTTTGCAGGGTCTTTGGCAGGGGTTAGAGACAAGTCAAGTGCAGTTGTTGACCTGGACACAGTTTTTCAAGCTACTCGGAAACATGCAACATTAGGCATGTTTGCCATGGAGAAAACTCATACTGCAAAAAACATTTTGGAGGGGTTTAACAGTAAGGTCTCTGAATGGCTGCAACCAAGAAATCGCATAGTTGGTTATGTTTCCATGGATAATGGCAGTAATATAGTTAAGGCCATGCAGGAGGGTCAATATTTCAGAGTGCCGTGTTTGGCGCAGTGTATAAACCTAGTTGTGCAAGATTTCTTGAAAACTGAAAACACAGTCAAACAGTTACTGACCACCTGCCAAAAAATCTGCACACATTTCAGCCATTCTTTTAAGGCCCGGAAGGAACGGAGGAGCATTCAACATGAACGTAAAGTGCCAGTCAAAGGACTCATCCAGGAGGTGGCAACACGTTGGAACTCAACCTTTTACATGCTTGAGCATCTGTCTGAGCAGTGCATGGTAATCAATGACTATGTCTTTAAACTAGGTTCTGATCATAAAGACAAGAGGCTAGAGTTGGAGGAATAGAAGCTAGTTAAAAGCCTGACAGACATGCTTCGACCTTTTGAGGTCTTCACGCGTGAAGTCAGCAGGGAGGACTGTTCTTTGAGCAAAGCTATCCCATTGTTGGTCATGCTAGAGCACCAACTGAAGGACGTGTCTTCAACGTTCAGAGATGATGTTGGAAAGCAAGATGCATATCGGTTGGCGGAGAACTTATGAAGCTGCATAGTTGCCAATGAAAGGCTTCAAAACATACATACCGAACAACATTACATTTGTGTCACTATTCTGGATCCACAGTACAAAAAGGCAGTGGCCAGCAAAGCATTCATTCCTTTTGATGAAGCAGATGTTTCAAAGTACAAACATTGGCTAGCTGTGTCAGCCAGTCGGTTCGAAAAAGATCGGCAGAAAATTCAAGGAGCCGTCAGAAGTCCAACTGAATCAGCAGGCCATCCAGCGTCAAGTTCCACTTCTGTGTCTGTGGGCAAAGGGAGTCACTTTCCCCCACAGCCGTTAACGACACCAGCAGCAACCGTATCATCATCCTCACCTGCACCAGGCCCAGCCATAATATTTTCAGAAGCGGATTGGCTAACTCGTAAAGGGTTTCTTTGTTCCAGTGCTGAGAAGGCCACAGATGGTACGCAAAGTGGAGCAACCGTGGAGAACCTTGAGTTGATGGTGCAGGCCTATCTGGATGAGCCAACACAGGTCTTTGCTAATACGAACCCATTGCTGGATTGGTGCAGAAAAATGGATCTATGGCCACTGATCGCCAGCCTGGCTATAAATTATTTGTCTTGCCCACTCGCAAGCGTGTCTTCTGAACGTGTTTTCAGTGCTGCTGGTGCCATTGTAACTTCAAAAAGAGAGGTTAACACTGATCAAGATGAATCAGCACTTGATACCACCAGATTACAAAGTACGTGAATGCACGCAGGAAGAAGAGGACACCGACTTAGGTGACGGAAGTTCTTCTCTGTTACCTGACCTACTCCCATCTCAATTCATGGAGTTTGAGGACGAGCTCTACTTCCCTGACACCGAGCCCTGAAAATGACTTTCTTTTTTTTGTCCTTATTCACTTTTATTCCTGGGTGTCTTTCTTGGTTTTGCAACTTTTACCACAACAAAACTCTAATCACCTAATCACAACAAGTCCATCAGCAGCACTGTCTTCATCTTATATTCCTTATTGATTTGAAGGTGCCTCAGTCTGCATTCCTGAGGTTCACAAGTTCACAACTCAATCATGCTCCTTTATACTCCTCCTCCAGACTCCACCTATCCCTTTACCTCAAGGCAGATGGATGGATTACGACGAGTCCCCTCAAGTAGGACTGAAATTACTGACTGACTATCATGCTTGCTGATTGCTTACAGAGTTACTTCTGATATTGACAGGAGAGTCTGCCCTGTGGCCCTCACTTTCCGAAGAAGATGCGGACAAAAAGTAGAACAGGTAATGAATAATTGAGAAGATGGCATGCAGTGGACAGCAATGGCTGTCTGGCTCTGACGAAACCAATTGCTGTTTGTTTTTTGTGCATGGAATGATGATTCATATGTCTTGTCTTAGTTAATATTTAATCTTTCACACAGTAATTGTACCTCATGTCAACAACTCTGTATTTTTTTACCTTGTTTGATTAAAATTGTACTTCAAATTTAGGGGCCACTATATTGCATTTCACAACATATGTAAAATGACCTTGGAGCAGACTCACTTGCCAATATACCATGATGATTGATTAAATAATATATCTTTTTTCTTTACAGTCACTCACTGGGATGATGGATCATCAGCGTCGATTTACGGAAGAACAATGGCCAATTCTTGAGTGGCAAACAGGTAAACCAGTCTACAACAACTACTACAGCAGGACTACATGTCTGTCTATTCGTGGTATGTATTGGTCGTGGGCGAGGCAGTGTACTGTTGTTGTTATGCCAGGCAGAGTCCACTCCAGACAGCAGTTCATGTAAAATTGGGGCTATGTGGCTTGCTGCATACAATTAGATAAGCTTTGTCTGTCTGACAAAGAGCTTAGGTATGCTACATCAGGTTGCTTCACTCACTGGTGCCTGCCTTGACCCTCTGCATGGCACTACCTCAAGCTTGGGCCAAACATCCGTTATGTTTGCAAAATGTGCTGTTTTTCAGTATTTCGCAAATCTCGCGAAAGTTTCAAAAAATCGCAAATTCTTGAGCGGAACGGATTTTTGGGACATGCTTGCGGCAGGGCCATGCAGACGGTCAAGGCAGGCACCACTGAGTGAAGCATCCTCCTGATGTAGCATACCTAGGCTCTTTGACACAGACAGACAAAGTATATCTACGGTTTAGGGTTCAGTCAGTGCGATTTACTAGGGTTATTGGGATTAAGTTGGTATGGTTCACACTGATTCTAGGGCTCGGGCCCGATGCAGGCTCGTTCATAATGATGTTGGCAATGTTTTAGGGGGTTTTGGTGTTCTTTGGTCCAGAATTGGCAGAATTTTGGCCTCTTTGGGTGTTTTGCGGGCGCGTGTGTTTGGGTAAAAACTAAGTGAAAACTAGTCGTAGACCTTCTTCTTCTTCAAAGAGCGCAGTGGTTCGATTTTGTTCTGCCTTTCTGAGATTCTTGTGAATTGCTGGAACAAGTGACTGTCCAGGTGAGTTTCAATAGGATCGAAATAGTGAAAGTGCTGAAAACAGCAATGTTTTGTGAACAGCGCAATTTTTCATGTTTTGAATATACCAGTATTGCATGTTTTTGGGGGGCTGTTTGGGGGGCTTCTAGGTTTCTGTGGGTGGGTTTTGGGGTCTGGCAGCACTGCTGGCACATCGTAATGTTGATTGCACTTGTTTTTCAGGAAATCCATGGTGGAAAAGTGGAGTTATGACCTAGCTGCACAGCGCGTTTGGACAGAATTGAACCTGTTTGAGGGTGTTCTGCTTTTTTGTGGGTGGGTTGGCGGGTCTTGGGGCATTGCTGGGAAGGTCTAATACCGGACAAAAGTGGTTTGGAGAAAATCCATGCTGAAAAGCGTTTTGGCACTTTTTTAACTTAGGGTTCGTTAGGGTTAGCAGCAGTATTGCATGTGTTTGGGGGTGTTCTAGATTTTTGCAACTGGGTTCTGGGGTCTTAGAGCACTTGTGGGAATGTGTAATTTTGGTTGCAAGTGGTTTGAAGAAAATCCATGGTGGGAAAGGGGGGATTTGGCCAAGTTAAAGAAAGCGTTTTGGCACTTTTTTAACTTAGGGCTCGTTAGGGTTAGCAGCAGTATTGCATGTGTTTGGGGGTGTTCTAGAATTTTACGACTGGGTGGGGTCTTGGAACACTTGTTGGAATGTCTAATTTAGATTGCAAGTGGTTTGAAGAAAATCCATGGTGGGAAAGGGGAGTTTTGGGCATACTTTCTGAGTGCGTTTTGGCACAATTTGAATTTAGGCCTCTGCAAGGTAGCAGCAGTATACTGCACGTTTTTGGGAGGGTAATGTGGGGTGTTCTAGATTTTGGGGATTGTCATCTCTGAAAGTGAAAGTATAATTTTTGCACTACACAGCGTGCCTTATATATTTTTTTCTCCGAGGTGTATTTATCACTTACTGTTGTATTTTTCTATCATCAATTACAGGCAGGCTTTTACCCTGTGCCATGGATGTACTACTCAGGCTTACTATTAGCGATCCGCAAATCCGCATCAGGCAGGCAGTGGACAGTGTGTCTGGTCACCAAGATTGATCGACGGAGCATCCGATGGAATAAAGGAGTACCGCGAATAAGAGGAATGGCTGGATGCATCGACTTCACAAATTCAACGGGACAACTACAAAAAGCAGTAACAGTATCCAAAATTCTCCTTATCTTTAAATGATATTCTTGTGAACTTACTTCTACGAGTGTGACTCTGTGCATTTGTTTGATCTCTGCTTCAAATTCATCCCTCCAGCTATTTGACACGTCTTTGCTATGTTTAACACTAATCTAATGTTCTAAGTGTTTATTCTCTCTGAGGGCAGAGAGGCAAGTGAAATTGCGTAATGACTGCAGCCCTGTACTGTCAACTTGTTTCTTCGTAGTTAATAGTAAGTTGCAGTAAGTAGAAGTACTACTTTTCAGTAACCTAACCATCTATTTAGTAAACAACTTCTGGCATGCAGTAGTGAACTTCCTTTAAGTCCCTTTAAAGATTTATCAATATCTTCAAATCTAAAGATTTGTTTCTCTTCATTTGTTGTTTGACTGTCCATGCTGTGTTTTTATTTTTGCTCTCTACCAAACTTTCCCAAAAACCCCCATTTCCATTCAATTTTCAAACCTTAACCCTCTTCCCCCGGGCTGTGTGGTATTTCATTGAGGTGTGACTGACAACAACAATAAATTCCACACACTTGCTGGGGAGGATAAGGTCAAAGCAACCAGACGTTCATGTGCGCCATCGTGGATTTATAAGAACATCCTCCTCCTACACGACGTGAACAATCAAATGCTTAATGCTTATCTTACGTTGGCACTGCTTAGGCTACAATTTAGGGCACTGTTCTGTACGGTACTATCTATTGTACTGTTTCTAATGCTACGCTCAGGCCTCTCAATGCTTAATTTCCTCTTTTTTTCATATGGTGATACTGCCAGTGTGTACCACTACTTCTACCAGCACAACAATGATATTGCATCCGTTGAGGATTCAAGTCAACAACCAACCTTAATCACCATTTGCAATGCAACCAGCCCTGGGGCTACCCCGATTCTCAAACACAAATCACAGGTAAGATAAGCATATTGGAGAGGTAGTAGAATAATGGGCTAGGAGGACTAAGTTGGGAGCAGAGCAGAGACTGACAGTACTACTAGTGAAGTACAGTAGTAGGGCTACTAAATTTACTAACTCGGTTACTTGCATTTTGGTACATTTCAGGACTAGATGTTTCATTCATGCTGGTAAGTTTGAAGAAAACAATCTTGATTGCGTGGTGTTTTTACATATGGGTCATTTGGCCTCCGGTACCATAGTTTGTACCAAGCTTACCACGACTAACAGAGGAATGGCAAATGGAGCATATAGCAATGTTCTCCTCATTTGCGCTAACTGTAAAGAAGTCCCACACTGGGGAGCTTAACTTTTGTCTCCTGCTAGAGGTGCCACTTCCAATGCCGGATGAACTGGAGGTTGTTGTGTGGTGAATTTCACTATGTGGCTGCGCAGTAGTACCACTACCTACTTCGGCTGAGGTGGAACTTGTGCTGGATGTAGGAAGCTGGCGGCTGTGTGCAAATGTAAAAATGGAAGCTGGAGGTAGTTTTGGTGTGGCCTGTGTTGGTGGTATGTGTGCTACATCCCTAGTCGCAGCCATTCTTGATAGGGTTAAAATTTTGGTCTCCATGTCCTCAGGGCCGGGAGTAATGCTTGTGATGACTGGGTCTGACTCATCATCACCATCATTATCCGGCTGCTCAACATCGAACTCCATAAGTGGTAGGCTTCCTGGAACCTTCCTTTTCCCTAGCCTGGTCTTCTTGGGATGTCTCTCCCTCTCATGCTGAGATTGTTGTGGCTCCCAAGTGATATCAAGATCATCAGAAGGGATGCTTGGCGAAGAACTCAATGGACTAACCCTCCTTTTCCTTGGTGGGGATTTGGAAAACAATAGATCTCCTGCATGAGGTGCTGCCTCGTCTTCTTGCTCAGCATCAGGATCAATTTCCTGAACTGCCCCGACTTCGGGAGGAACAACAACTACTATTGCCGGTGGTGGTTCTTGAACAACAACTATTGCGGGCGGTGGTTGTGGAACACCTACTATTGCAGGCGGTGGTTGTGGTTGTTCTTTTCGTTGAGCATCTACTATTGCGGGAGGCGGTTGTTGTTGAACAACTACTATTGCGGGTGGTGGCTCAGGTTGAACATGTACTATTGCAGGCGCTGGTTGTTGTTCACCACTTTTCTGCTGTGTTCCCTCTTGCATGGAATGTGTACTACATTGAGATAGCGATAAGTTCAGCTCAGGCTCAGTATCACTGCTTTCCACCATTAGGCTGGCTACCTCTTCCCCACTCATCTGCTTGGGCCTGGGTTGGTGGCTTGGGCCCACTGATGCGGAGGTGCTGGCCCCAGCTTGGACCCCGGTCACTGCTGCTGCAGGCGTACTTTTTTTATGCCCAAAAAAGGTTTTCGGTCAACACCAGGCTTAAGTGTCACTTCCTTCTTCTGTTCTTCATTCTTCTCAGCTAATTTCTTGGTCTTGAAGGACCTGGTACTTGCTTTTTTTGGGCCCATCTTCTTCAGGTGTCAGCAGCAGCACTCAGTTGCACAAGTTGCTGAGAATGATGTCTGGTCAGGTTAGTCACACCACACGTGACGTAGTACAGAAGGACGTCCGACTGGCAGTAGAACAGGCGATGAATGATGACACCTCCTCTTCAGCACCTGCAAGCAAATAAGGCAGAAGTTAGTTAACAACATCAGTCAAATGTTGATTTTTTTTTAGCTTTAATTTTAATTACTACTAGAAGTATTAGTACAACCAGTAAGAGTAAGAATAGCAAAGAACTAAAAAGCTAATGTAGTGGAACTGGAACTTGTTTATCCTTAATTTGTGCATCATTTCGGATGGATGCAGCATCAATGACCTGCAGCAGATAGCAATAGGGATGTGAACAGTAGTAAGCCAACAGGAACAATGGCAAGACACAGGCCAATTTGTCAAAAACAAAACAGCACACTACTACTACCACCCCAGCTCCACATGGCACTCTCATCACAGGTACATGGGTAAAGGGCAAAGGCCAGAAAACAATAAAGTCAAGCAGGCCTACATCCCCCCCTATATGGCCAGAAAAAGGAGGATGCCTGCATCACAGCTTAATGCAAAAAAGAAAATCCCCATGGCTACAAGGTTTGAAAGTTACACAACAACACAAACAACAAAGGCATTTAGAGTTTTTTTCACCCACACAAATAACACCCCAAACACCACATTTGAAAATTCAATGCATTGCCACCCATGCCCTAAATGATGTTAAATTCAACAGACAAAATGGACAACGCTACATCAATCATCCTGCTGACTATCTCTGGGACTCTAGGCCTACTGGCAGAAACAAATCACACAAGTTTGTAGGCCTGCGTCAAAAAAACTAAACCACGATGGAAGGTCACACAAAATGGCCGCCCCCACGTGGCCTGGCCACCCACAAAACATGAAAAGAAAGAGAAGACAGACAATACATTCCTATGGCAAAAGGACAATGGTTGGCTGCTTGACAAACTGGCCGCCAAGCCGCCCACATGGTCAGGCCACCCTCAAATAATAACAAAGTACATAGAGGACAGAAACAGTAAGTGGTCCATGCTCCAAAAACTACGAGCATATGACAACCTGGAGAGTTTTTTTTAGCAAAATGAACAGCATCTATATTTTCGGGAACGTTTTAGGCAACTCGGGAGATATAGCTCACAAGAATGCAAATTCGGCGTGTTCAGCAGCGCGAACTGTACAGAACGTCTTTATCGCGTGCCCCAGCACGCACATTGAGCGCGCGAAGAAGACGAAAACTGTATGGTTGCGTTGTAGCACTGTGCAAAGTTACCAAAACTACGCGAGCTGAATTCTAGGGTTACCTAGTGCGCATATTATCCAACACACACCCAAAACCTGCAATTCAACACTAAAAAAACATTTTGCTAATCAATCCAAAGCCATCCATGACCTATGATGTAACACTTACAACTTATAAACACCCAAAATCAGTTGAACAACTTTCATGCACCCACATGATGAGGACTCTAGTAGTACCCTTGGGCCTACTGGCAGAGTAGGCCACAAGCTTGGAGGCCTATTAAAAAAAAAAACACAGTGGCTCCAAACACAAAATGGCCGCCCCCACATGGCCTGGCCACCCACAAAAACATGAAAAGAAAGAGAAGACGGACAATACATTCCTATGGCAAAAGGACAATGGTTGGCTGCCTGACAAAATGGCCGCCTAGCCGCACACATGGTCAGGCCACCCTCAAATAATTACAAAGTACATAGAGGACAGAAACAGTAAGTGGTCCATGCTCCAAAAACTACAAGCAAATGACAACCTGGAGAGTTTCTTTTAGCAAAATGAACAGCATCTACATTTTCGGGAACGTTTTAGGCAACTCGGGAGATATAGCTCTCGAAAATGCAAATTAGGCGTGTTTGGCAGCGTGAACTGTACAAAACGTCTTTATCGCGTGCCCGAGCACGCACATTGAGCGCGCGAAGAAGACAAAAACTGTATGGTCGCGTTGTAGCTCTGTGCAAAGTTACCAAAACTACGCGAGCTGAATTCTAAGGTTACCTAGTGCGCATATTATCCAACACACACCCAAAACCTGCAATTCAACACCAAAAAAACATTTTGCTAATCAATCCAAAGCCATCCATGACCTATGATGTAACACTTACAACTTAAACACCCAAAATCAGTTGAACAACTTTCATGCACCCACATGATGAGGACTCTAGTCGTACCCTTGGGCCTACTGGCAGAGTAGGCCACAAGCTTGGAGGCCTATGGCAAAAAAAACACAGTGTCTCCAAACAAGAAATGGCCACCACCACCTGGCCAAGCCACCCACAAAAAGTAAATGAACTCAAGCAGGCCTACACTAACTACATGAACTACTAGGGTTACCTAATTTTAGAAAACAATTAAATTCCACTACAACAGAGCATGCAATTAAATCCAATGCCACAGACACAACAGAAACATGGGTGGACCCTTGGGTACCTCTAGGCGTACTGGATGAAATTTCAAACACATACAACTTGGCCCCTCATGAAAGTACAGGCCTCCCTCAATAATAATTTTTAAGAAAGATTGAGAAGCACAGAAAACTGTAGTTAAAAAAAAAACCAAACCAAACAAACATTTACAGTACACCAATTCTCAATTTTCAAACTTACTTGTAAAAGAAAAGTTCAAATCCAAAATTCCTCAATAAATCCAATTAAATGCTATGATGCAGCAGAGATACACAAAGAGTGATCCTTCCAGCTCTAAATCCAAATGAAAGTGAACAACACAACATGGACAAAGCACTGGGAGGAGCCTGGTGGACAGGAACAGGAAGTTGGAGACTCAGGGGCACTTCCTTTCTCTTGAAAAAAAGAGTAGAAACAAAAAGAGGACTCCTAGCCCAAACAAATACAGCCAAATCACAATCTGAGGGGTTAAATGAACATTTTTGAGAAGATTTTAACATGCTCGGGAGATATTCTGTGCCAGATTGCAGTTTCTGCGTGTTCAGAAACGCGATCTTACCAACATGGCGCTGCAAGGAGGCTCGCACGTCCCAATGACATGTTCGCGCGTCCGAATGACGTATTCGCATTCTCAAAGTCGCATGGGATTGTGCGACCGGATTCCAAACATCGTAGCGAACGCGACCGGGTGAGAAAAGCCAGAAAGCGAACGCAGAACCACGGTAAGTCATTACCGCGCACGCGAGAATGCTATTGAGCGCGCGAGGAAGAAAAACTACTACGCTACGCTGTTGATTGCGAAGTAGTCGACATCTTCGCGTTCGCCACGAAGTGCGAAGTTGCCGAAAATTAGCAAACTCCGTGAACGGAGCGTAGTTCTCCACCCAGGGTTAATTTTTGGCAATTTCGCGATCCGCGAATCGCGCGAATTTACCCGATAATCCGCAAATTCGCATGCTACGGATTATTTTGCTTGGTCGCGCTTGAAAAATACAATATCGCGTGCGCGGCGTTGACTCTGAGCCTGCCGAGTTGTTTTTCTCCCGAACGCAATTACGTTATCACGGCTTGCCATCTTGCACTGCGAGAGTTTATTTTTGCAAAACTGAAAGCACTCAGTAGGTGCAAAAGTTCAATCTTATCATTAGTAACCATTCCCTGTAGTGCTTCCTGAGGGGCCCCTTCAGAGTTCAGTTGCCTACTTGCAACTATTCTATGACCCTGCTCTGACCCTCACAGCAGGCTCAGAGAATAGCTACAAGTATACAACAAAGATCCTGTTAAAAAAATTACACTGCAACAGAAAGCAATTACAGATAAGGAAGCAGGTGCCAGCCTGGAAGTTCAAATTCAGTGACACATTAATCAGCCCCTAATTCATTCATGTCAGTTGAGGCAGGGCAAGTGTGCTTTTCCCCCCATAATCTACAGTGATGAACTAGAGGGTGACATGGGTGAGCCAGAGGGAGGCATGGGTGAGCCAGAGGGTGGTAGTGGTGAAAGAGAGGGTGGCAGTGGTGAAACAGAGGGTGTTGTGATGAACCAGACGTAGAAACAACATGGGCGCGACCGTTGCTACCCGACAAGTAAGTTCGCGTTTGCGAACTGGTAAAAAACCCTTGGGAAATGGCAGAAACACTTGTGAACACAAAAAAAAGGAATCCGCAAAATTCACAAGAGTTCGCGGATTTTGCGGATTGCGAATCTGTAAATACGCAATTTCTCGGATTGCCAATTCGCAAAATCCGCCCATGCTTAATGCCCAGGGTTACTCAGTGGTGCATGGACCAAGTCTTTCTGTGGGGTGTCTTGAATGTAAACATCATTGAGGGCATGGATGGCATTGGATTGTGGTGATTTTTATGTGTTTTTTGAATTTTTGGGGTGTTGATGGGGCATGGCCATGTGGGTGGGGGCCATTTTGAGCTCTGGTACAGGCAGGGCCTGGCCATGTGGTGGGGGTCAAGGGGCCATTTTGAAGGCAGGCAGTGTGCACAGGCCTGCACCCATTTTGCCTTGCTTTCATCCATTATGCCCAGGGTTACTCAGTGGTGCATGGACCAAATCTTTCTGTGGAGTGTCTTGAATGTAAACATCATTAAAGGCATGGATGGCGTTGGATTGTGGTTATTTTTATATGTTTTTTGATTTTTTGGGGTGTTGATGGGGCCTGGCCATATGGGTGGGGGCCATTTTGAGGGCTGGTAGAGGCAGGGCCTGGCCATTTGGTGGGGTCAAGGGGCCATTTTGAAGGCAGGCAGTGTGCTCAGGCCTGCACCCATTTTGCCTTGCTTTCATCAATTATCCCCAGGGTTACTCAGTGGTGCATGGACCAAGTCTTCGTGTGGGGTGTCTTGAATGAAAACATCATTGAGGGCATGGATGGCATGTGATTGTGGTGATTTTTGAGTGTTTTTCGACTTTTGGGGTGTAGAACTGATGTTCCTCTGGCTTCCATTGCTTTTAGGTGCACAAGAGAACCACCAGTACCAGGAAGAAGTCCTGCAGTGGTGTGTGCAGCACAATGTCACGTGACGTCACGTGTGGCCACAGACAAGACAACTCTGCAACTCGTGCAACTGCGGCCTGCTGTTCAGACATCTCAAAAAGATGGCCCCAAAGAAAGCTGGCCGTAGCGCCTCAGCAAAAAAAGTTTCCAGTGCCACTGCCAGTAAGAAGGAGCAGAAGAAGCAAGTGGCACCACATACCAAGGATACTGGTGGGCCCACCGATACCTTTTTTGTGGAAAAAAAATAAGCCTGCCGCAGCAGCGGTGTCCGCCGGGGACCAAGCTGGAAGCAGCACCTCCGCTTCATTGGGCTCAGTGCCACCACGCAAACTTAGGTCCAAGACCATGAGTGCTGCTGCGGCAGCCACTTTGGTTGCTCAATCACCATCGACGAGTGATGTTGGCTCATCACAAGAAAGTACCATCCAATCAACGCCGGGTGTAACTCAGCTGACGAGTGTTCAACAACCACAGCCGCAACGACACCCACACGTGCAACTAGTACAAGCGCAAGTACATGGGCAAGGAGAGGCGCAAGTAGAGCCGCAAGGAGAGGCACAAGTAGAGCCGCAAGGAGAGGCGCGAGTAGAGCCGCAAGGAGAGGCGCAAGTAGAGCCGCAAGGAGAGGCGGAAGTTGAGCCGCAAGGAGAGGCGCATGGACAGGTGCATTGAGAGGTGCAACTAGAGGTTCATGGAGCGGCACTACTGAATACAACGCTTATTCCTCCAGAAGTAGGGGCACATCAGGAAATTGATATTCAAGAGGAGGTATCATCCGAGGAAGCCACTCCTCCTGATGATGATTATCCATTGTCTTCCAGTTCCCCAGCAAGAAAAAGGTCAAGGAGGGATACTACTACTACAAGTTCTTCTTAAAGCCCCCTTCCTTCTGATGACCTTGATCATGATTGGAACCAAGCCATGCAGTCTGAGAGTGAGTCGCGCCATGAGCGACAAAGGTAGCTAAGCCTAAAAGGAAGGCTCCCGCAAAGCTTCCACTTATGGGTGATGACGACGAACAAGAAGTGGTGTCTTCTGCTGCTGATGAACAGTCTGACGATGACACAGTCATCACAGTCATCACTCAGAGCCCCAGCAGGCATGCAGCAGACAGACATTTTCACCCTAGCCCGAATGGCTGCTGAGCGTGATATGGGCGGCGTGGCACTGGTACCACCACCGTTAACTACAACACCAACACGACCTACAGCTCCCATCTTTTTTAGTCAGAAGGGCTGGCATGGACCTCCATTCAGCTCGACCTCAAGTAGTGGTGCTGTAAGTGAACCACAGAAACAAATTCAGCCACGCCCATCCTCCACTTCATCTGGCATTGAAAGTCAAAGTAGCACCTCCACCTTCAGCAGATATCACCAGTCCCCAGTTTTGGACTTCTTTACTGTTAGCCAAAGGGCGGAAAACATGGTTGTTTGTTCGATTTGTAAAGTATTAGTTAGTCAGGGTAAGCTTGGTACCAACTATGGTACCGGAGGCCAGAGAGGTCATCTCCAAAAACACCACACTATCCAGTGGGATGCGCACCTAAGGAAAATCCGGGAAGACCAAAGTAGAACTGATCCAAATGTATCCATTCACATTGCATCTGATGCTGACGAGGGGCTGATTCATGTGCAGGGGAAAGTGAAGAAGCGACAGACATTTTTTCTGGTACACCCAGTTCTGCTGGCAGCAGCACTGCAGTGGTATCGCCCACACCCTCTACCCCTGCAACATCTATGAGGCACACTAAGAGTGTGGGTGAGACACCTATGCGAAAAACGACATCAATGGGCCTAACTGGTTTGAAGACGTCATCATCATCATCATCACGTAAAATGATCCAGCCCACCGTTCGCCAAATGTTGTGGTCGGAGGCGCCATTTGAACGCAACCACCCAACGGTACGTCTGTATAACGCAAAGCTGGCTAAAATGCTAGCGCTGGACCTTCTCCCTTTTTCTTTCGTGGAAGGGGTGGGGTTTCTAGAATTAGTGGCAACAGTCTGCCCTAAATGGAAGGTTCCTAGCCGGTCCTATTTTGCCAGAGTTGCGGTTCCAGCACTACATCAAGATGTGCTGGAGGTGATTGGGGCAGCTTTGCAGAAGAGTGCTGTTCACACTATCCACTTGACAACAGACATGTGGACCAGTTGCCAAGCCCTTGATTACATGTGCATCACTGCACACTGGGTCTCTTTTGCAGGGTCTTTGGCAGGGGTTAGAGACAAGTCAAGTGCAGTTGTTGACCTGGACACAGTTTTTCAAGCTACTCGGAAACATGCAACATTAGGCATGTTTGCCATGGAGAAAACTCATACTGCAAAAAACATTTTGGAGGAGTTTAACAGTAAGGTCTCTGAATGGCTGCAACCAAGAAATCGCATAGTTGGTTATGTTTCCATGGATAATGGCAGTAATATAGTTAAGGCCATGCAGGAGGGTCAATATTTCAGAGTGCCGTGTTTGGCGCACTGTATAAACCTAGTTGTGCAAGATTTCTTGAAAACTGAAAACACAGTCAAACAGTTACTGACCACCTGCCAAAAAATCTGCACACATTTCAGCCATTCTTTTAAGGCCCGGAAGGAACGGAGGAGCATTCAACATGAACGTAAAGTGCCAGTCAAAGGACTCATCCAGGAGGTGGCAACACGTTGGAACTCAACCTTTTACATGCTTGAGCATCTGTCTGAGCAGTGCATGGTAATCAATGACTATGTCTTTAAGCTAGGTTCTGATCATAAAGACAAGAGGCTAGAGTTGGAGGAATAGAAGCTAGTTAAAAGCCTGACAGACATGCTTCGTCCTTTTGAGGTCTTCACGCGTGAAGTCAGCAGGGAGGACTGTTCTTTGAGCAAAGCTATCCCATTGTTGGTCATGCTAGAGCACCAACTGAAGGACGTGTCTTCAACGTTCAGAGATGATGTTGGAAAGCAAGATGCATATCGGTTGGCGGAGAACTTATGAAGCTGCATAGTTGCCAATGAAAGGCTTCAAAACATACATACCGAACAACATTACATTTGTGTCACTATTCTGGATCCACAGTACAAAAAGGCAGTGGCCAGCAAAGCATTCATTCCTTTTGATGAAGCAGATGTTTCAAAGTACAAACATTGGCTAGCTGTGTCAGCCAGTCGGTTCGAAAAAGATCGGCAGAAAATTCAAGGAGCCGTCAGAAGTCCAACTGAATCAGCAGGCCATCCAGCGTCAAGTTCCACTTCTGTGTCTGTGGGCAAAGGGAGTCACTTTCCCCCACAGCCGTTAACGACACCAGCAGCAACCGTATCATCATCCTCACCTGCACCAGGCCCAGCCATAATATTTTCAGAAGCGGATTGGCTAACTCGTAAAGGGTTTCTTTGTTCCAGTGCTGAGAAGGCCACAGATGGTACGCAAAGTGGAGCAACCGTGGAGAACCTTGAGTTGATGGTGCAGGCCTATCTGGATGAGCCAACACAGGTCTTTGCTAATACGAACCCATTGCTGGATTGGTGCAGAAAAATGGATCTATGGCCACTGATCGCCAGCCTGGCTATAAATTATTTGTCTTGCCCACTCGCAAGCGTGTCTTCTGAACGTGTTTTCAGTGCTGCTGGTGCCATTTTAACTTCAAAAAGGACCCGCCTCCTGGCCAAAAATGTGGAGAGGTTAACACTGATCAAGATGAATCAGCACTTGATACCACCAGATTAAAAAGTACGTAAATGCACGCAGGAAAAAGAGGACACCGACTTAGGTGACGGAAGTTCTTCTCTGTTACCTGACCTACTCCCATCTCAATTCATGGAGTTTGAGGACGAGCTCTACTTCCCTGACACCGAGCCCTGAAAATGACTTCCTTTTTTTTGTCCTTATTCACTTTTATTCCTGGGTGTCTTTCTTGGTTTTGCAACTTTTACCACAACAAAACTCTAATCACCTAATCACAACAAGTCCATCAGCAGCACTGTCTTCATCTTATATTCCTTATTGATTTGAAGGTGCCTCAGTCTGCATTCCTGAGGTTCACAAGTTCACAACTCAATCATGCTCCTTTATACTCCTCCTCCAGACTCCACCTATCCCTTTACCTCAAGGCAGATGGATGGATTACGACGAGTCCCCTCAAGTAGGACTGAAATTACTGACTGACTATCATGCTTGCTGATTGCTGACAGAGTTACTTCTGATATTGACAGGAGAGTCTGCCCTGTGGCCCTCACTTTCCGAAGAAGATGCGGACAAAAAGTAGAACAGGTAATGAATAATTGAGAAGATGGCATGCAGTGGACAGCAATGGCTGTCTGGCTCTGACGAAACCAATTGCTGTTTGTTTTTTGTGCATGGAATGATGATTCATATGTCTTGTCTTAGTTAATATTTAATCTTTCACACAGTAATTGTACCTCATGTCAACAACTCTGTTTTTTTTACCTTGTTTGATTAAAATTGTACTTCAAATTTAGGGGCCACTATATTGCATTTCACAACATATGTAAATTGACCTTGGAGCAGACTCACTTGCCAATATATGTCAACAAAGAGAGAGGTAGGGAAAGCAAGGACACTCTCTTAGTCCCCGGTTAAGTATCAAACAACAAGAAAAGAGAGGTCTGGTCAGTCATCAGGCTGCCAGGAATATGGAGCAAGGAGATAAGTGGGTTTCTCTGTTTGTACACAGTCACTCTGATTGAGTAGGAAAGCCCTCACACACCGACCTGGTCAGTGTCATGCTTCATCATCGGGCCCCACCGAAGAGACCGAGTGCCTCTTCGGTGTGCTACGACGCCAGAAAGACTGCGGAGCTGGTCGTGTGGGGAGGACGTGATGTGAAAATTAGAAACTTAAAAGTGCCTAACAGGGTATCAAAATTTTTTTTTTAATGAGTGATCCCTAAGACACGTGTAGGTGGTTTTATGTGTCTGAATTTACGTGCCAAGGTTATTACGAGTTGGAATAAATTCAGCTAAATACCACGCATTTGGAATAAATCAGTCAACATGTTTCTGCCGTACTTGTGGTATATATTCACCAAGGCATTCTTCAGGACTATACCCCGGCGGTATGGACACTCTAATAGTCCACCCGGACCTGGGGGCGTGAAAGTGAAAAAGAAAAAAGGGTGAAAAAATGCTTAAAAATTAGAAGAGCAATTGCTCATTCTAAAAAAGCCCCAAAATTCAGGGGTGTGTCAGCACTTTAAAATGGGGCGCTACTAGCACCATGGGTCTCGGGAGGAGGATTGGAGCGCGCCTGGCACATCGCCCTCAGCGTTCGCAATCCGCTTCTAAACCTGCAAGAAGCCTCTAAACCGTCGTCGGGGTCCAACTCGTAATAACCTTGGCACGTAAATTCAGACACATAAAACCACCTACACGTGTCTTAGGGATCACTCATTAAAAAAAAATTTTTGATACCCTGTTAGGCACTTTTAAGTTTCTAATTTTCACATCACGTCCTCCCCACACGACCAGCTCCGCAGTCTTTCTGGCGTCGTAGCACACCGAAGAGGCACTCGGTCTCTTCGGTGGGGCCCGATGATGAAGCATGACACTGACCAGGTCGGTGTGTGAGGGCTTTCCTACTCAATCAGAGTGACTGTGTACAAACAGAGAAACCCACTTATCTCCTTGCTCCATATTCCTGGCAGCCTGATGACTGACCAGACCTCTCTTTTCTTGTCACTTGCCAATATACCATGATGATTGATTAAATAATATATCTTTTTTCTTTACAGTCACTCACTGGGATGATGGATCATCAGCGTCGATTTACGGAAGAACAATGGCCAATTCTTGAGAGGCAAACAGGTAAACCAGTCTACAACAACTACTACAGCAGGACAACATGTTTGTCTATTCGTGGTATGTATTGGTCGTGGGCGAGGCAGTGTACTGTTGTTGTTATGCCAGGCAGAGTCCACTCCAGACAGCAGTTCATGTAAAATTGGGGCTATGTGGCTTGCTGCATACAATTAGATAAGCTTTGTCTGTCTGACAAAGAGCCTAGGTATGCTACACCAGGTTGCTTCACTCACTGGTGCAAGCCTTGACCCTCTGCATGGCACTACCTCAAGCTTGGGCCAAACATCCGTTATGTTTGCAAAATGTGCTGTTTTTCAGTATTTCGCAAATCTCGCGAAAGTTTCAAAAAATCGCAAATTCTTGAGCGGAACGGATTTTTGGGACATGCTTGCGGCAGGGCCATGCAGACGGTCAAGGCAGGCACCACTGAGTGAAGCACCCTCCTGATGTAGCATACCTAGGCTCTTTGACACAGACAGACAAAGTATATCTACGGTTTAGGGTTCAGTCAGTGCGATTTACTAGGGTTTTTGGGATTAAGTTGGTATGGTTCACACTGATTCTAGGGCTCGGGCCCCATGCAGGCTCGTTCATAATGATGAAGCCAGAGTAGAAGTAGTGCGTAGTACCATCCTCAGTAGGTTAGACTACTGCAACGCACTACTTCTAGGAGCCCCAAAGGTTTTGATCCATAAATTACAACGGGTTCAAAACATGGCGGCTAAACTAGCCCTAACCTTGCCTCGCTCGGCTTCTTCTGCCGGAGCTCTGGCAATCTTACATTGGTTACCGGTCCAGCAGAGGATCTCCTATAAGGCTTTGTGCCTGATTTTTGGTGCACTGCATGGTCAAGGACCAATACCACTGCAAAACCTCTTTTCGTGGTATCAGGCTGCCAGACCTCTGAGATCCGCCTCAGCGTTCTTAGTGAAAATCCCAAGAATAAACAGAGTGAGAATGGGCGGCCGCGCCTTCAGTTTTACGGCCGCCACAATGTGGAACACTCTACCTTTAACACTGAGGAGCAGTCAAAATTTGATTTTATTTAAAAAGGACCTTAAAACCTTTCTCTTCCCTAGAGCAGAATAAATGGTAGAGCAGATGGTGGAACTGATCTGAGCGCCAGGATACCCGCTGGGTGACAGCTGCGCTTAATAAGCATTAAAATACATACATACATGATGTTGGCAATGTTTTACGGGGTTTTGGTGTACTTTGGTCCAGAATTGGCAGAATTTTGGCCTCTTTGGGTGTTTTGCGGGCGCGTGTGTTTGGGTAAAAACTAAGTGAAAACTAGTCGTAGACCTTCTTCTTCTTCAAAGAGCGCAGTGGTTCGATTTTGTTCTGCCTTGCTGAGATTCTTGTGAATTGCTGGAACAAGTGATTGTCCAGGTGAGTTTCAATAGGATCGAAGTAGTGAAAGTGCTGAAAACAGCAATGTTTTGTGAACAGCGCAATTTGCCATGTTTTGAATATACCAGTATTGCATGTTTTTGGGGGGCTGTTTGGGGGGCTTCTAGGTTTCTGTGGGTGGGTTTTGGGGTCTGGGAGCACTGCTGGCACAGTGTAATGTTGATTGCACTTGTTTTTCAGGAAATCCATGGTGGAAAAGGGGAGTTAGGGCCTAGCTGCAGAGCGTATTTGGACTGAATTGAAGGTAGGCCCATTTTTGCTTTTTGCCTGTTTGGGGGTGTTCTGCTTTTTGGCTGGTGGCTGCAGGGGTCTGGGGCATAGCGCAGAAGGTCTAATACCGGATAAAAGTGTTTTGGAGAAAATCGGAGGTGAAAAAGTTTTTGCGTTTTTGCTCACTTGCTTGTCTTCGGGGTGCTGTTTGGGGGGTTCCTGGTGTTTGGGGGTGGGTTTTGGGGTCTGGGAGCACTGCTGGCACAGTCTAATTTTGATTGCATTTGTTTTTCAGGCAATCCATGCTGGAAAACGGGAGTTATGGCCTAGCTGCACTGCGCGCTTGGAGTGATTTTGGAATGAGGCCTAAATATTTCTAAGTGTGAGTTTTCCCGGTTTTGCTTTTTTCCTGTTTGGGGGTCTTCTACTTGTTTTCGCCTGGATTGACGGGTCTGGGGGCATTGCTGGGAAGGTCTAATACCGGATAAAAGTGGTTTGGAGAAAATCGGAGGTGAAAATGTTTTTGCGTTTTTGCTCACTTGCTTGTCTTTGGGGTGCTGTTTGGGGGGTTCCTGGTGTTTGGGGTGGGTTTTGGGGTCTTGGAGCAACGCTGGGTATAGATACTTTTGATTGCAAGAGGTTTGAAGCAAATCGATGGTGGCAAAGGGGAGTTAGGGCCTTTCTGCAGAGCGCGCACGGAGTGATTTTGGAAATGTGCCTACAAATTTCAAAGTCCCCATTTTTGTATTTTTGCTTTTAGGCAGTTTGGGGGACTTCTACTTGTTTTCTCCTGGGTTGACGGGTCTGGGGGTATTGCTGGGAAGGTCTAATACTGGATAAAAGTGGTTTGGAGAAAATCAGAGAAGAAAAAGTTTTTGTGTTTTTGCTCACTTTTGGGGTGCTGTTTGGGGGGTTCCTGGTGCTTGGGGGTCTTGGAGCAATGCTGGGTATGGGTAGTTTTGATTACAAGTGGTTTGAAGAAAATCCATGGTGGCAAAGGGGAGTTAGGGCCTAGCTGCAGAGCGCGCACGGAGTGATTTTGGAATGAGGCCAACATATTTCTAAGTGCCCGTTTTTGTATTTTTGATTTTTGCCTGTTTGGGGGTCTTCTACTTTTTTGAGGGTGGGTTAGCGGGTCTTGGGGCATTACTGGGAAGGTCTAATATCGGAATCAAGTGGTTTGGACAAAATCCATGGTGAATTTTTGTTTTCGTTTTTGCTCACTTGCCTGTTTTTGGGGGGCTGTTTGGGGGGTTCATTGTGTTTGGGGGTGGGTTTTGGGGTCTGGCAGCACTGCTGGCACATCGTAATGTTGATTGCACTTGTTTTTCAGGAAATCCATGGTGAAAAAGTGGAGTTATGACCTAGCTGCACAGCGCGTTTGGACAGAATTGAAAGAAGGCCGAAAATATTTTAAGTATGAGATTTTCCATTTTTGCTTTTTGCCTGTTTGGGGGTGTTCTGCTTTTTTGTGGGTGGGTTGGCGGGTCTTGGGGCATTGCTGGGAAGGTCTAATACCGGACAAAAGTGGTTTGGAGAAAATCCATGCTGAAAAGCGTTTTGGCACTTTTTTAACTTAGGGTTCGTTAGGGTTAGCAGCAGTATTGCATGTGTTTGGGGGTGTTCTAGATTTTTGCAACTGGGTTCTGGGGTCTTAGAGCACTCGTGGGAATGTGTAATTTTGGTTGCAAGTGGTTTGAAGAAAATCCATGGTGGGAAAGGGGGGATTGGGCCAAGTTAAAGAAAGCGTTTGGCACTATTCTTAACTTAGGGCTCGTTAGGGTTAGCAGTATTGTATTGCATGTGTTTGGGGGTGTTCTAGATTTTTACGACTGGGTGGGGTCTTGGAACACTTGTTGGAATGTCTAATTTAGATTGCAAGTGGTTTGAAGAAAATCCATGGTGGGAAAGGGGAGTTTTGGGCATACTTTCTGAGTGCGTTTTGGCACAATTTGAATTTAGGCCTCTGCAAGGTAGCAGCAGTATTCTGCACGTTTTTGGGAGGGTAATGTGGGGTGTTCTAGATTTTGGGGACTGTCATCTCTGAAAGTGAAAGTATAATTTTTGCACTACACAGCGTGCCTTATATATTTTTTTCTCCGAGGTGTATTTATCACTTACTGTTGTATTTTTCTATCATCAATTACAGGCAGGCTTTTACCCTGTGCCATGGATGTACTACTCAGGCTTACTATTAGCGATCCGCAAATCCGCATCAGGCAGGCAGTGGACAGTGTGTCTGGTCACCAAGATTGATCGACGGAGCATCCGATGGAATAAAGGAGTACCGCGAATAAGAGGAATGGCTGGATGCATCGACTTCACAAATTCAACGGGACAACTACAAAAAGCAGTAACAGTATCCAAAATTCTCCTTATCTTTAAATGATATTCTTGTGAACTTACTTCTACGAGTGTGACTCTGTGCATTTGTTTGATCTCTGCTTCAAATTCATCCCTCCAGCTATTTGACACGTCTTTGCTATGTTTAACACTAATTTAATGTTCTAAGTGTTTATTCTCTCTGAGGGCAGAGAGGCATGTGAAATTGCGTAATGACTGCAGCCCTGTACTGTCAACTTGTTTCTTCGTAGTTAATAGTAAGTTGCAGTAAGTAGTAGTACTACTTTTCAGTAACCTAACCATCTATTTAGTAAACAACTTCTGGCATGCAGTAGTGAACTTCCTTTAAGTCCCTTTAAAGATTTATCAATATCTTCAAATCTAAAGATTTGTTTCTCTTCATTTGTTGTTTGACTGTCCATGCTGTGTTTTTTTTCCTCTCTACCAAACTTTCCCAAAAAACCCCATTTCCATCCAATTTTCAAACCCTAACCCTCTTCCCCTAGGCTGTGTGGTATTTCATTGAGGTGTGACTGACAACAACAATAAATTCCACACACTTGCTGGGGAGGATAAGGTCAAAGCAACCAGACGTTCATGTGCGCCATCGTGGATTTATAAGAACATCCTCCTCCTACACGACGTGAACAATCAAATGCTTAATGCTTATCTTACGTTGGCACTGCTTAGGCTACAAATTAAGGCAATGTTCTGTACGGTACTGTCTATTGTACTGTTTCTAATGCTACGCTCAGGCCTCTCAATGCTTAATTTCCTCTTTTTTTCATATGGTGATACTGCCAGTGTGTACCACTACTGCTACCAGCACAACAATGATATTGCATCCGTCGAGGATTCAAGTCAACAACCAACTTTAATCACCATTTGCAATGCAACCAGCCCTGGGGCTACCCCGATTCTCAAACACAAATCAGAGGTAAGATAAGCATATTGGAGAGGTAGTAGAATAATGGGCTAGGAGGACTAAGTTGGGAGCAGAGCAGAGACTGACAGTACTACTAGTAAAGTACAGTAGTAGGGCTACTAAATTTACTAACTCGGTTACTTGCATTTTGGTACATTTCAGGACTAGATGTTTCATTCATGCTGGTAAGTTTGAAGAAAACAAACTTGATTGCGTGGTGTTTTTACATATGGGTCATTTGGCCTCCGGTACCATAGTTTGTACCAAGCTTACCAGAACTAACAGAGGAATGGCAAATGGAGCATATAGCAATGTTCTCCTCATTTGCGCTAACTGTAAAGAAGTCCCACACTGGGGAGCTTAACTTTTGTCTCCTGCTAGAGGTGCCACTTCCAATGCCGGATGAACTGGAGGTTGTTGTGTGGTGAATTTCACTATGTGGCTGCGCAGTAGTACCACTACCTACTTTGGCTGAGGTTGAACTTGTGCTGGATGTAGGACGCTGGCGGCTGTGTGCAAATGTAAAAATGGAAGCTGGAGGTAGTTTTGGTGTGGCCTGTGTTGGTGGTATGTGTGCTACATCCCTAGTCGCAGCCATTCTTGATAGGGTTAAAATTTTGGTCTCCATGTCCTCAGGGCCGGGAGTAATGCTTGTGATGACTGGGTCTGACTCTTCATCACCATCATTATCCGGCTGCTCAACATCGCACTCCATAAGTGGTAGGCTTCCTGGAACCTTCCTTTTCCCTAGCCTGGTCTTCTTGGGATGTCTCTCCCTCTCATGCTGAGATTGTTGTGGCTCCCAAGTGATATCAAGATCATCAGAAGGGATGCTTGGCGAAGAACTCAATGGACTAACCCTCCTTTTCCTTGGTGGGGATTTGGAAAACAATAGATCTCCTGCATGAGGTGCTGCCTCGTCTGCTTGCTCAGCATCAGGCTCAATTTCCTGAACTGCCCCGACTTCGGGAGGAACAACAACTACTATTGCCGGTGGTGGTTCTTGAACAACAACTATTGTGGGCGGTGGTTGTGGAACACCTACTATTGCAGGCGGTGGTTGTGGTTGTTCTTTTCGTTGAGCATCTACTATTGCGGGAGGCGGTTGTTGTTGAACAACTACTATTGCGGGTGGTGGCTCAGGTTGAACATGTACTATTGCGGGCGCTGGTTGTTGTTCACCACTTTTCTGCTGTGTTCCCTCTTGCATGGAATGTGTACTACTTTGAGATAGCGATAAGTTCAGCTCAGTATCACTGATTTCCACCATTAGGCTGGCTACCTCTTCCCACTCATCTGCTTGGGCCTGGGTTCGTGGCTTGGGCCCACTGATGCGGAGGTGCTGGCCCCAGCTTGAACCCCGGTCACTGCTGCTGCAGGCGTACTTTTTTTTTGCCCAAAAAAGGTTTTCGGTCAACACCAGACTTAAGTGTCACTTCCTTCTTCTGTTCTTCATTCTTCTCAGCTAATTTCTTGGTCTTGAAGGACCTGGTACCTGCTGTTTTTTGGGCCCATCTTCTTCAGGTGTCAGCAGCAGCACTCAGTTGCACAAGTTGCTGAGAATGATGTCTGGTCAGGTTAGTCACACCACACGTGACGTAGTACAGAAGGACGTCCGACTGGCAGTAGAACAGGCGATGAATGATGACACCTCCTCTTCAGCACCTGCAAGCAAATAAGGCAGAAGTTAGTTAACAACATCAGTCGAATGTTGATTTTTTTTTAGCTTTAATTTTAATTACTACTAGAAGTATTAGTACAACCAGTAAGAGTAAGAATAGCAAAGAACTAAAAAGCTAATGTAGTGGAAGTGGAACTTGTTTATCCTTAATTTGTGCATCATTTCGGATGGATGCAGCATCAATGACCTGCAGCAGATAGCAATGGGGATGTGAATAGTAGTAAGCCAACAGGAACAATGGCAAGACACAGGCCAATTTGTCAAAAACAAAACAGCACACTACTACTACCACCCCAGCTCCACATGGCACTCTCATCACAGGTACATGGGTAAAGGGCAAAGGCCAGAAAACAATAAAGTCAAGCAGGCCTACATCCCTCCCTATATGGCCAGAAAAAGGAGGATGCCTGCATCACAGCTTAATGCAAAAAAGAAAATCCCCATGGCTACAAGGTTTGAAAGTTACACAACAACACAAACAACAAAGGCATTTAGAGTTTTTTTCACCCACACAAATAACACCCCAAACACCACATTTGAAAATTCATTGCATTGCCACCCATGCCCTAAATGATGTTAAATTCAACAGACAAAATGGACAACGCTACATCAATCATCCTGCTGACTATCTCTGGGACTCTAGGCCTACTGGCAGAAACAAATCACACAAGTTTGTAGGCCTGCGGCAAAAAAACTAAACCACGATGGAAGGTCACACAAAATGGCCGCCCCCACGTGGCCTGGCCACCCACAAAACATGAAAAGAAAGAGAAGATAGACAATACATTCCTATGGCAAAAGGACAATGGTTGGCTGCTTGACAAAATGGCCGCCAAGCCGCCCACATGGTCAGGCCACCCTTAAATAATAACAAAGTACATAGAGGACAGAAACAGTAAGTGGTCCATGCTCCAAAAACTACGAGCATATGACAACCTGGAGAGTTTCTTTTAGCAAAATGAACAGCATCTACATTTTCGGGAACGTTTTAGGCAACTCGGGAGATATAGCTCACAAGAATGCAAATTCGGCGTTTTCAGCAGCGCGAACTGTACAGAACGTCTTTATCGCGTGCCCGAGCACGCACATTGAGCGCGCGAAAAAGACAAAAACTGTATGGTTGCATTGTAGCACTGTGCAAAGTTACCAAAACTACGCGAGCTGAATTCTAGGGTTACCTAGTGCGCATATTATCCAACACACACCCAAAACCTGCAATTCAACACTAAAAAAAATGTTGCTAATCAATCCAAAGCCATCCATGACCTATGATGTAACACTTACAACTTATAAACACCCAAAATCAGTTGAACAACTTTCATGCACCCACATGATGAGGACTCTAGTAGTACCCTTGGGCCTACTGGCAGAGTAGGCCACAAGCTTGGAGGGCTATGGCAAAAAAAACACAGTGGCTCCAAACACAAAATGGCCGCCCCCACATGGCCTTGCCACCCACAAAAACATGAAAAGAAAGAGAAGACGGACAATACATTCCTATGGCAAAAGGACAATGGTTGGCTGCCTGACAAAATGGCCGCCTAGCCGCACACATGGTCAGGCCACCCTCAAATAATTACAAAGTACATAGAGGACAGAAACAGTAAGTGGTCCATGCTCCAAAAACTACAAGCAAATGACAACCTGGAGAGTTTCTTTTAGCAAAATGAACAGCATCTACATTTTTGGGAACGTTTTAGGCAACTCGGGAGATATAGCTCTCGAGAATGCAAATTCGGCGTGTTTGGCAGCGTGAACTGTACAAAACTTCTTTATCGCGTGCCCGAGCACGCACATTGAGCGCGCGAAGAAGACAAAAACTGTATGGTCGCGTTGTTGCTCTGTGCAAAGTTACCAAAACTACGCGAGCTGAATTCTAGGGTTACCTAGTGCGCATATTATCCAACACACACCCAAAACCTGCAATTCAACACCAAAAAAACATTTTGCTAATCAATCCAAAGCCATCCATGACCTATGATGTAACACTTACAACTTAAACACCCAAAATCAGTTGAACAACTTTCATGCACCCACATGATGAGGACTCTAGTCGTACCCTTGGGCCTACTGGCAGAGTAGGCCACAAGCTTGGAGGCCTATGGAAAAAAAAACACAGTGTCTCCAAACAAGAAATGGCCACCACCGCCTGGCCAAGCCACCCACAAAAAGTAAATGAACTCAAGCAGGCCTACACTAACTACATGAACTACTAGGGTTACCTAATTTTAGAAAAAAATTAAATTCCACTACAAAAGAGTATGCAATTAAATCCAATGCCACAGACACAACAGAAACATGGGTGGACCCTTGGGTACCTCTAGGCGTACTGGATGAAATTTCAAACACATACAACTTGGCCCCTCATGAAAGTACAGGCCTCCCTCAATAATAATTTTTAAGAAAGATTGAGAAGCACAGAAAACTGTAGTTAAAAAAAAACCAAACCAAACAAACATTTACAGTACACCAATTCTCAATTTTCAAACTTACTTGTAAAAGAAAAGTTCAAATCCTAAATTCCTCAATAAATCTAATTAAATGCTATGATGCAGCAGAGATACACAAAGAGTGATCCTTCCAGCTCTAAATCCAAATGAAAGTGAACAACACAACATGGACAAAGCACTGGGAGGAGCCTGGTGGACAGGAACAGGAAGTTGGAGACTCAGGGGCACTTCCTTTCTCTTGAAAAAAAGAGTAGAAACAAAAAGAGGACTCCTAGCCCAAACAAATACAGCCAAATCACAATCTGAGGGGTTAAATGAAAATTTTTTAGAAGATTTTAACATGCTCGGGAGATATTCTGTGCCAGATTGCAGTTTCTGCGTGTTCAAAAACGCGATCTTACCAACATGGCGCTGCAAGGAGGCTCGCACGTCCCAATGACATGTTCGCGCGTCCAAATGACGTATTCGCGTTCTCAAAGTCGCATGGGATTGTGCGGCCGGATTCCAAACATCGTAGCGAACGCGACCGGGTGAGAAAAGCGAGAAAGCGAACGCAGAACCACGGTAAGTCATTACCGCGCACGCGAGAATGCTATTGAGCGCGCGAGGAAGAAAAACTACTACGCTACGCTGTTGATTGCGAAGTAGTCGACAACTTCGCGTTCGCCACGAAGTGCGAAGTTGCCGAAAATTCGCAAACTCCGCGAACGGAGCGTAGTTCTCCGCCCAGGGTTAATTTTTGGCAATTTCGCGATACGCGAATCGTGCGAATTTACCCGATAATCCGCAAATTCGCATGCTACGAATTATTTTGCTTGGTCGCGCTTGAAAAATACAATATCGCGTGCGCGGCGTTGACTCTGAGCCTGCCGAGTTGTTTTTCTCCCGGTTTTGCGTGTGCTGCGCCATTTTCGATCTTGCTGCGTGATCGCACGAAAGTTTTTCGAACGCAATTACGTTATCACGGCTTGCCATCTTGCACTGCGAGAGTTTATTTTTGCAAAACTGAAAGCACTCAGTAGGTGCAAAAGTTCAATCTTATCATTAGTAACCATTCCCTGTAGTGCTTCCTGAGGGGCCCCTTCAGAGTTCAGTTGCCTACTTGCAACTATTCTATGACCCTGCTCTGACCCTCACAGCAGGCTCAGAGAATAGCTACAAGTATACAACAAAGGTCCTGTTAAAAAAATTACACTGCAACAGAAAGCAATTACAGATAAGGAAGCAGGTGCCAGCCTGGAAGTTCAAATTCAGAGACACATTAATCAGCCCCTAATTCATTCATGTCAGTTGAGGCAGGGCAAGTGTGCTTTTCCCCCCATAATCTACAGTGATGAACTAGAGGGTGACATGGGTGAGCCAGAGGGAGGCATGGGTGAGCCAGAGGGTGGCAGTGGTGAAACAGAGGGTGGTAGTGGTGAAACAGAGGGTGTTGTGATGAACCAGACGTAGAAACAACATGGTCGCGACCGTTGCTACCCGACAAGTAAGTTCGCGTTTGCGAACTGGTAAAAAACCCTTGGGAAATGGCAGAAACACTTGTGAACACAAAAAAAAGGAATCCGCAAAATTCGCAAGAGTTCGCGGATTTTGCGGATTGCGAATCCGTAAATACGCAATTTCTCGGTTTGCAAATTCGCAAAATCCATCCATGCTTAATGCCCAGGGTTACTCAGTGGTGCATGGACCAAGTCTTTCTGTGGGGTGTCTTGAATGTAAACATCTTTGAGGGCATGGATGGCATTGGATTGTGGTGATTTTTATGTGTTTTTTGATTTTATTGGGTGTTGATGGGGCATGGCCATGTGGGTGGGGGCCATTTTGAGCTCTGGTACAGGCAGGGCCTGGCCATGTGGTGGGGGTCAAGGGGCCATTTTGAAGGCAGGCAGTGTGCACAGGCCTGCACCCATTTTGCCTTGCTTTCATCCATTATGCCCAGGGTTACTCAGTGGTGCATGGACCAAGTCTTTCTGTGGAGTGTCTTGAATGTAAACATCATTGAGGGCATGGATGGCGTTGGATTGTGGTGATTTTTAAATGTTTTTCGATTTTTTGGGGTGTTGATGGGGCATGGCCATATGGGTGGGGGCCATTTTGAGAGCTGGTACAGGCAGGGCCTGGCCATGTGGTGGGGTCAAGGGGCCATTTTGAAGGCAGGCAGTGTGCTCAGGCCTGCACCCATTTTGCCTTGCTTTCATCCATTATCCCCAGGGTTACTCAGTGGTGCATGGACCAAGTCTTCATGTGGGGTGTCTTGAATGTAAACATCATTGAGGGCATGGATGGCATGGGATTGTGGTGATTTTTGAGTGTTTTTCGACTTTTGGGGTGTAGAACTGATGTTCCTCTGGCTTCCATTGCTTTTAGGTGCACAAGAGAACCACCAGTACCAGGAAGAAGTCCTGCAGTGGTGTGTGCAGCACAATGTCACGTGACGTCACGTGTGGCCACAGACAAGACAACTCTGCAACTCGTGCAACTGCGGCCTGCTGTTCAGACATCTCAAGAAGATGGCCAAAAAGAAAGTTGGCCGTAGCGCCTCACCGAAAAAAGTTTCCAGTGCCACTGCCAGTAAGAAGGAGCAGAAGAAGCAAGTGGCACCACCTACCAAGGATACTGGTGGGCCTACCGACACCTTTTTTGTGGAAAAAAATATAAGCCTGCAGCAGCAGCGGTGTCCGCCGGGGACCAAGCTGGAAGCAGCACCTCCGCTTCATTGGGCTCAGTGCCACCACGCAAACTTAGGTCCAAGACCATGAGTGCTGCTGCGGCAGCCACTTTGGTTGCTCAATCACCATCGACCAGTGATGTTGGCTCATCACAAGAAAGTACCATCCAATCAACGCCGGGTGTAACTCAGCTGACGAGTGTTCAACAACCACAGCCGCAACGACAACCACACGTGCAACTAGTACAAGCGCAAGTACATGGGCAAGGAGAGGCGCAAGTAGAGCCGCAAGGAGAGGCACAAGTAGAGCCGCAAGGAGAGGCGCGAGTAGAGCCGCAAGGAGAGGCGCAAGTAGAGCCGCAAGGAGAGGCGGAAGTTGAGCCGCAAGGAGAGGCGCATGGACAGGTGCATCGAGAGGTGCAACTAGAGGTTCATGGAGTGGCACAACTGAATACAACGCTTGTTCCTCCAGAAATAGGGGCACATCAGGAAATTGATATTCAAGAGGAGGTATCATCCGAGGAAGCCACTCCTCCTGATGATGATTATCCATTGTCTTCCAGTTCCCCAGCAAGAAAAAGGTCAAGGAGGGATACTACTACTACAAGTTCTTCTTAAAGCCCCCTTCCTTCTGAGGACCTTGATCATGATTGGAACCCAGCCATGCAGTCTGAGAGTGAGTCGCACCATGAGCTGACAAAGGTAGCTAAGCCTAAAAGGAAGGCTCCCGCAAAGCTTCCACTTATGGGTGATGACGACGAACAAGTAGTGGTGTCTTCTGCTGCTGATGAACAGTCTAACGATGACACAGTCATCACAGTCATCACTCAGAGCCCCAGCAGGCATGCAGCAGACAGACATTTTCACCCTAGCCCGAATGGCTGCTGAGCGCTATATGGGCGGCGTGGCACTGGTACCACCACCGTTAACTACAACACCAACACGACCTACAGCTCCCATCTTTTTTAGTCAGAAGGGCCGGCATGGACCTCCATCCAGCTCGACCTCAAGTAGTGGAGCTGTAAGTGAACAACAGAAACAAATTCAGCCACGCCCATCCTCCACTTCATCTGGCATTGAAAGTCAAAGTAGCACCTCCACCTTCAGCAGACATCACCAGTCCCCAGTTTGGGACTTCTTTACTGTTAGCCAAAGGGCGGAAAACATGGTTGTTTGTTCGATTTGTAAAGTATTAGTTAGTCAGGGTAAGCTTGGTACCAACTATGGTACCGGAGGCCAGAGAGGTCATCTCCAAAAACACCACACTATCCAGTGGGATGCGCACCTAAGGAAAATCCGGGAAGACCAAAGTAGAACTGATCCAAATGTATCCATTCACATTGCATCTGATGCTGACGAGGGGCTGATTCATGTGCAGGGGGAAGTGAAGAAGCGACAGACATTTTTTCTGGTACACCCAGTTCTGCTGGCAGCAGCACTGCAGTGGTATCGCCCACACCCTCTACCCCTGCAACATCTATGAGGCACACTAAGAGTGTGGGGGAGACACCTATGTGAAAAACGACATCAATGGGCCTAACTGGTTTGAAGACGTCATCATCATCATCATCACGTAAAATGATCCAGCCCACCGTTCGCCAAATGTTGTGGTCGGAGGCGCCATTTGAATGCAACCACCCAACGGTTCGTCTGTTTAACGCAAAGCTGGCTAAAATGCTAGCGCTGGACCTTCTCCCTTTTTCTTTCGTGGAAGGGGTGGGGTTTCTAGAATTAGTGGCAACAGTCTGCCCTAAATGGAAGGTTCCTAGCCGGTCCTATTTTGCCAGAGTTGCGGTTCCAGCACTACATCAAGATGTGCTGGAGGTGATTGGGGCAGCTTTGCAGAAGAGTGCTGTTCACACTATCCACTTGACAACAGACATGTGGACCAGTTGCCAAGCCCTTGATTACATGTGCATCACTGCACACTGGGTCTCTTTTGCAGGGTCTTTGGCAGGGGTTAGAGACAAGTCAAGTGCAGTTGTTGACCTGGACACAGTTTTTCAAGCTACTCGGAAACATTCAAAATTAGGCATATTTGCCATGGAGAAAACTCATACTGCAAAAAACATTTTGGAGGAGTTTAACAGTAAGGTCTCTGAATGGCTGCAACCAAGAAATCGCATAGTTGGTTATGTTTCCATGGATAATGGCAGCAATATAGTTAAGGCCATGCAGAGTGCCGTGTTTGGCGCACTGTATAAACCTAGTTGTGCAAGATTTCTTGAAAACTGAAAACACAGTCAAACAGTTACTGACCACCTGCCAAAAAATCTGCACACATTTCAGCCATTCTTTTAAGGCCCGGAAGGAGCTGAGGAGCATTCAACATGAACGTAAAGTGCCAGTCAAAGGACTCATCCAGGAGGTGGCAACACGTTGGAACTCAACCTTTTACATGCTTGAGCATCTGGCTGAGCAGTGCATGGTAATCAATGACTATGTCTTTAAACTAGGTTCTGATCATAAAGACAAGAGGCTAGAGTTGGAGGAATATAAGCTAGTTAAAAGCCTGACAGACATGCTTTGTCCTTTTGAGGTCTTCACGCGTGAAGTCAGCAGGGAGGACTGTTCTTTGAGCAAAGCTATCCCATTGTTGGTCATGCTAGAGCACCAACTGAAGGACGTGTCTTCAACGTTCAGAGATGATGTTGAAAAGCAAGATGCATATCGGTTGGCGGAGAACTTATGAAGCTGCCTAGTTGCCAATGAAAGGCTTCAAAACATACATACCGAACAACATTACATTTGTGTCACTATTCTGGATCCACAGTACAAAAAGGCAGTGGCCAGCAAAGCATTCATTCCTTTTGATGAAGCAGATGTTTCAAAGTACAAACATTGGCTAGCTGTGTCAGCCAGTCGGTTCGAAAAAGATCGGCAGAAAATTCAAGGAGCCGTCAGAAGTCCAACTGAATCAGCAGGCCATCCAGCGTCAAGTTCCACTTCTGTGTCTGTGGGCGAAGGGAGTCACTTTCCCCCACAGCCGTTAACAACACCATTAGCAACCGTATCATCATCCTCACCTGCACCAGGCCCAGCCATAATATTTTCAGAAGCGGATTGGCTAACTCGTAAAGGGTTTCTTTGTTCCAGTGCTGAGAAGGCCACAGATGGTACGCAAATTGGAGCAACCGTGGAGAACCTTGAGTTGATGGTGCAGGCCTATCTGGATGAGCCAACACAGGTCTTTGCTAATACGAACCCATTGCTGTATTGGTGCAGAAAAATGGATCTATGGACACTGATCGCCAGCCTGGCTATAAATTATTTGTCTTGCCCACTCGCAAGCGTGTCTTCTGAACGTGTTTTCAGTGCTGCTGGTGCCATTGTAACTTCAAAAAGGACCCGCCTCCTGGCCAAAAATGTGGAGAGGTTAACACTGATCAAGATGAATCAGCACTTGATACCACCAGATTACAAAGTACGTGAATGCACGCAGGAAGAAGAGGACACCGACTTAGGTGACGGAAGTTCTTCTCTGTTACCTGACCTACTCCCATCTCAATTCATGGAGTTTGAGGACGAGCTCTACTTCCCTGACACCGAGCCCTGAAAATGACTTCCTTTTTTTTGTCCTTATTCACTTTTATTCCTGGGTGTCTTTCTTGGTTTTGCAACTTTTACCACAACAAAACTCTAATCACCTAATCACAACAAGTCCATCAGCAGCACTGTCTTCATCTTATATTCCTTATTGATTTGAAGGTGCCTCAGTCTGCATTCCTGAGGTTCACAAGTTCACAACTCAATCATGCTCCTTTATACTCCTCCTCCAGACTCCACCTATCCATTTACCTCAAGGCAGATGGATGGATTATGACGAGTCCCCTCAAGTAGGACTGAAATTACTGACTGACTATCATGCTTGCTGATTGCTGACAGAGTTACTTCTGATATTGACAGGAGAGTCTGCCCTGTGGCCCTCACTTTCCGAAGAAGATGCGGACAAAAAGTAGAACAGGTAATGAATAATTGAGAAGATGGCATGCAGTGGACAGCAATGGCTGTCTGGCTCTGATGAAACCAATTGCTGTTTGTTTTTTGTGCATGAAATGATGATTCATATGTCTTGTCTTAGTTAATATTTAATCTTTCACACAGTAATTGTACCTCATGTCAACAACTCTGTTTTTTTTTACCTTGTTTGATTAAAATTGTACTTCAAATTTAGGGGCCACTATATTGCATTTCACAACATATGTAAAATGACCTTGGAGCAGACTCACTTGCCAATATACCATGATGATTGATTAAATAATATATCTTTTTTCTTTACAGTCACTCACTGGGATGATGGATCATTAGCGTCAATTTATGGAAGAACAATGGCCAATTCTTGAGTGGCAAACAGGTAAACCAGTCTACAACAACTACTACAGCAGGACTACATGTCTGTCTATTCGTGGTATGTATTGGTCGTGGGCGAGGCAATGTACTGTTGTTGTTATGCCAGGCAGAGTCCACTCCAGACAGCAGTTCATGTAAAATTGGGGCTATGTGGCTTGCTGCATTCAATTAGATAAGCTTTGTCTGTCTGACAAAGAGCCTAGGTATGCTACATCAGGTTGCTTCACTCACTGGTGCCTGCCTTGACCCTCTGCATGGCACTACCTCAAGCTTGGGCCAAACATCCGTTATGTTTGCAAAATTTGCTGTTTTTCAGTATTTCGCAAATCTCGCGAAAGTTTCAAAAAATCGCAAATTCTTGAGCGGAACGGATTTTTGGGACATGCTTGCGGCAGGGCCATGCAGACGGTCAAGGCAGGCACCACTGAGTGAAGCATCCTCCTGATGTAGCATACCTAGGCTCTTTGACACAGACAGACAAAGTATATCTACGGTTCAGGGTTCAGTCAGTGCGATTTACTAGGGTTTTTGGGATTAAGTTGGTATGGTTCACACTGATTCTAGGGCTCGGGCCCGATGCAGGCTCGTTCATAATGATGTTGGCAATGTTTTAGGGGGTTTTGGTGTTCTTTGGTCCAGAATTGGCAGAATTTTGGCCTCTTTGGGTGTTTTGCGGGCGCGTGTGTTTGGGTAAAAAGTAAACTAAGTGAAAACTAGTTGTAGACCTTCTTCTTCTTCAAAGAGCGCAGTGGTTCGATTTTGTTCTGCCTTGCTGAGATTCTTGTGAATTACTGGAACAAGTGACTGTCCAGGTGAGTTTCAATAGGATCGAAGTAGTGAAAGTGCTGAAAACAGCAATGTTTTGTGAACAGCGCAATTTGCCATGTTTTGAATATACCAGTATTGCATGTTTTTGGGGGGATGTTTGGGGGGCTTCTAGGTTTCTGTGGGTGGGTTTTGGGGTCTGGGAGCATTGCTGGCACAGTGTAATGTTGATTGCACTTGTTTTTCAGGAAATCTATGGTGGAAAAGGGGAGTTAGGGCCTAGCTGCAGAGCGTATTTGGACTGAATTGAAGGTAGGCCCATTTTTGCTTTTTGCCTATTTGAGGGTGTTCTGCTTTTTGGCAGGTGGCTGCAGGGGTCTGGGGCAAAGCTCAGAAGGTCTAATACCGGATAAAAGTATTTTGGAGAATATCGGAGGTGAAAAAGTTTTTTTGTTTTTGCTCACTTGCTTGTCTTCGGGGTGCTGTTTGGGGGGTTCCTGGTGTTTGGGGGTGGGTTTTTGGGGTCTGGGAGCACTGCTGGCACAGTCTAATTTTGATTGCATTTGTTTTTCAGGCAATCCATGCTGGAAAACGGGAGTTATGGCCTAGCTGCACTGCGCGCTTGGAGTGATTTTGGAATGAGGCCTAAATATTTCTAAGTGTGAGTTTTTCCGGTTTTGCTTTTTTCCTGTTTGGGGGTCTTCTACTTGTTTTCGCCTGGATTGACGGGTCTGGGGGCATTGCTGGGAAGGTCTAATACCGGATAAAAGTGGTTTGGAGAAAATCGGAGGTGATAAAGTTTTTGCGTTTTTGTTCACTTGCTTGTCTTTGGGGTGCTGTTTGGGGGGGTTCCTGGTGTTTTGGGGTGGGTTTTGGGGTCTTGGAGCAACGCTGGGTATAGATATTTTTGATTGCAAGAGGTTTGAAGCAAATCAATGGTGGCAAAGGGGAGTTAGGGCCTTTCTGCAGAGCGCGCACGGAGTGATTTTGGAAATGTGCCTACAAATTTCATAGTCCCCATTTTTGTATTTTTGCTTTTTGGCAGTTTGGGGGACTTCTACTTGTTTTCTCCTGGGTTGACGGGTCTGGGGCATTGCTGGGAAGGTCTAATACCGGATAAAAGTGGTTTGGAGAAAATCAGAGAAGAAAAAGTTTTTGTGTTTTTGCTCACTTTTTGGGTGCTGTTTGGGGGGTTCCTGGTGCTTGGGGGTGGGTTGGGGGGTCTTGGAGCAATGCTGGGTATGGGTAGTTTTGATTACAAGTGGTTTGAAGAAAATTCATGGTGGCAAAGGGGAGTTAGGGCCTAGCTGCAGAGCGCGCACGGAGTGATTTTGGAATGAGGCCAACATATTTCTAAGTGCCCGTTTTTGTATTTTTGATTTTTGCCTGTTTGGGGGTCTTCTACTTTTTTGAGGGTGGGTTAGCGGGTCTTGGGGCATTACTGGGAAGGTCTAATATCGGAATCAAGTGGTTTGGACAAAATCCATGGTGAATTTTTGTTTTCGTTTTTGCTCACTTGCCTGTTTTTGGGGGGCTGTTTGGGGGGTTCATGGTGTTTGGGGGTGGGTTTTGGGGTCTGGGAGCACTGCTGGCACAGTGTAATGTTGATTGCACTTGTTTTTCAGGAAATCCATGGTGGAAAAGTTGAGTTATGACCTAGTTGCACAGCGCGTTTGGACAGAATTGAAAGAAGGCCGAAAATATTCTAAGTATGAGATTTTCCATTTTTGCTTTTTGCCTGTTTGGGGGTGTTCTGCTTTTTTGCGGGTGGGTTGGCGGGTCTTGGGGCATTGCTGGGAAGGTCTAATACCGGACAAAAGTGGTTTGGAGAAAATCCATGCTGAAAAGCGTTTTGGCACTTTTTTAACTTAGGGTTCGTTAGGGTTAGCAGCAGTATTGCATGTGTTTGGGGGTGTTCTAGATTTTTGCAACTGGGTTCTGGGGTCTTAGAGCACTCGTGGGAATGTGTAATTTTGGTTGCAAGTGGTTTGAAGAAAATCCATTGTGGGAAAGGGGGGATTTGGCCAAGTTAAAGAAAGCGTTTGGCACTATTCTTAACTTAGGGCTCGTTAGGGTTAGCAGTATTGTATTGCATGTGTTTGGGGGTGTTCTAGATTTTTACGACTGGGTGGGGTCTTGGAACACTTGTTGGAATGTCTAATTTAGATTGCAAGTGGTTTGAAGAAAATCCATGGTGGGAAAGGGGAGTTTTGGGCATACTTTCTGAGTGTGTTTTGGCACAATTTGAATTTAGGCCTCTGCAAGGTAGCAGCAGTATTCTGCACGTTTTTGGGAGGGTAATGTGGGGTGTTCTAGATTTTGGGGATTGTCATCTCTGAAAGTGAAAGTATAATTTTTGCACTACACAGCGTGCCTTATATATTTTTTTCTCCGAGGTGTATTTATCACTTACTGTTGTATTTTTTATCATCAATTACAGGCAGGCTTTTACCCTGTGCCATGGATGTACTACTCAGGCTTACAATTAGCGATCCGCAAATCCGCATCAGGCAGGCAGTGGACAGTGTGTCTGGTCACCAAGATTGATCGACGGAGCATCCGATGGAATAAAGGAGTACCGCGAATAAGAGGAATGGCTGGATGCATCGACTTCACAAATTCAACGGGACAACTACAAAAAGCAGTAACAGTATCCAAAATTCTCCTTATCTTTAAATGATATTCTTGTGAACTTACTTCTACGAGTGTGACTCTGTGCATTTGTTTGATCTCTGCTTCAAATTCATCCCTCCAGCTATTTGACACGTCTTTGCTATGTTTAACACTAATTTAATGTTCTAAGTGTTTATTTTCTCTGAGGGCAGAGAGGCAAGTGAAATTGCGTAATGACTGCAGCCCTGTACTGTCAACTTGTTTCTTCGTAGATAATAATAAGTTGCAGTAAGTAGTAGTACTACTTTTCAGTAACCTAACCATCAATTTAGTAAACAACTTCTGGCATGCAGTAGTGAACTTCCTTTATGTCCCTTTAAAGATTTATCAATATCTTCAAATCTAAAGATTTGTTTCTCTTCATTTGTTGTTTGACTGTCCATGCTGTGTTTTTTTTCCTCTCTACCAAACTTTCCCAAAAACCCCCATTTCCATCCAATTTTCAAACCCTAACCCTCTTCCCCCGGGCTGTGTGGTATTTCATTGAGGTGTGACTGACAACAACAATAAATTCCACACACTTGCTGGGGAGGATAAGGTCAAAGCAACCAGACGTTCATGTGCGCCATCGTGGATTTATAAGAACATCCTCCTCCTACACGACGTGAACAATCAAATGCTTAATGCTTATCTTACGTTGGCACTGCTTAGGCTACAATTTAGGGCACTGTTCTGTACGGTACTATCTATTGTACTGTTTCTAATGCTACGCTCAGGCCTCTCAATGCTTAATTTCCTCTTTTTTTCATATGGTGATACTGCCAGTGTGTACCACTACTGCTACCAGCACAACAATGATATTGCATCCGTCAAGGATTCAAGTCAACAACCAACCTTAATCACCATTTGCAATGCAACCAGCCCTGGGGCTACCCCGATTCTCAAACACAAATCACAGGTAGGATAAGCATATTGGAGAGGTAGTAGAATAATGGGCTAGGAGGACTAAGTTGGGAGCAGAGCAGAGACTGACAGTACTACTGGTAAAGTACAGTAGTAGGGCTACTAAATTTACTAACTCGGTTACTTGCATATTGGTACATTTCAGGACTAGATGTTTCATTCATGCTGGTAAGTTTGAAGAAAACAAACTTGATTGCGTGGTGTTTTTACATATGGGTCATTTGGCCTCCGGTACCATAGTTTGTACCAAGCTTACCACGACTAACAGAGGAATGGCAAATGGAGCATATAGCAATGTTCTCCTCATTTGCGCTAACTGTAAAGAAGTCCCACACTGGGGAGCTTAACTTTTGTCTCCTGCTAGAGGTGCCACTTCCAATGCCGGATGAACTGGAGGTTGTTGTGTGGTGAATTTCACTATGTGGCTGCGCAGTAGTACCACTACCTACTTCGGCTGAGGTGGAACTTGTGCTGGATGTAGGACGCTGGTGGCTGTGTGCAAATGTAAAAATGGAAGCTGGAGGTAGTTTTGGTGTGGCCTGTGTTGGTGGTATGTGTGCTACATCCCTAGTCGCAGCCATTCTTGATAGGGTTAAAATTTTGGTCTCCATGTCCTCAGGGCCGGGAGTAATGCTTGTGATGACTGGGTCTGACTCATCATCACCATCATTATCCGGCTGCTCAACATCGCACACCATAAGTGGTAGGCTTCCTGGAACCTTCCTTTTCCCTAGCCTGGCCTTCTTGGGATGTCTCTCCCTCTCATGCTGAGATTGTTGTGGCTCCCAAGTGATATCAAGATCATCAGAAGGGATGCTTGGCGAAGAACTCAATGGACTAACCCTCCTTTTCTTTGGTGGGGATTTGGAAAACAATAGATCTCCTGCATGAGGTGCTGCCTCGTCTTCTTGCTCAGCATCAGGCTCAATTTCCTGAACTGCCCCGACTTCGGGAGGAACAACAACTACTATTGCCGGTGGTGGTTCTTGAACAACAACTATTGCGGGCGGTGGTTGTGGAACACCTACTATTGCAGGCGGTGGTTGTGGTTGTTCTTTTCGTTGAGCATCTACTATTGCGGGAGGCGTTTGTTGTTGAACAACTACTATTGCGGGTGGTGGCTCAGGTTGAACATGTACTATTGCGGGCGCTGGTTGTTGTTCACCACTTTTCTGCTGTGTTCCCTCTTGCATGGAATGCGTACTACTTTGAGATAGCGATAAGTTCAGCTCAGGCTCAGTATCACTGCTTTCCACCATTAGGCTGGCTACCTCTTCCCCACTCATCTGCTTGGGCCTGGGTAGGTGGCTTGGGCCCACTGATGCGGAGGTGCTGGCCCCAGCTTGGACCCCGGTCACTGCTGCTGCAGGCGTACTTTTTTTTTGCCCAAAAAAGGTTTTCGGTCAACACCAGACTCAAGTGTCACTTCCTTCTTCTGTTCTTCATTCTTCTCAGCTAATTTCTTGGTCTTG
Organism: Lissotriton helveticus; assembly: GCF_964261635.1. Lineage (NCBI taxonomy): Eukaryota > Metazoa > Chordata > Amphibia > Caudata > Salamandridae > Lissotriton > Lissotriton helveticus. Next base: position 201,401,143 of record NC_136070.1, on the reverse strand, counting down.
AAGGACCTGGTACCTGCTTTTTTTGGGCCCATCTTCTTCAGGTGTCAGCAGCAGCACTCAGTTGCACACGTTGCTGAGAATGATGTCTGGTCAGGTTAGTCACACCACACGTGACGTAGTACAGAAGGACGTCCGACTGGCAGTAGAACAGGCGATGAATGATGACACCTCCTCTTCAGCACCTGCAAGCAAATAAGGCAGAAGTTAGTTAACAACATCAGTCGAATGTTGATTTTTTTTTAGCTTTAATTTTAATTACTACTAGAAGTATTAGTACAACCAGTAAGAGTAAGAATAGCAAAGAACTAAAAAGCTAATGTAGTGGAAGTGGAACTTGTTTATCCTTAATTTGTGCATCATTTCGGATGGATGCAGCATCAATGACCTGCAGCAGATAGCAATGGGGATGTGAATAGTAGTAAGCCAACAGGAACAATGGCAAGACACAGGCCAATTTGTCAAAAACAAAACAGCACACTACTACTACCACCCCAGCTCCACATGGCACTCTCATCACAGGTACATGGGTAAAGGGCAAAGGCCAGAAAACAATAAAGTCAAGCAGGCCTACATCCCTCCCTATATGGCCAGAAAAAGGAGGATGCCTGCATCACAGCTTAAGGCAAAAAAGAAAATCCCCATGGCTACAAGGTTTGAAAGTTACACAACAACACAAACAACAAAGGCATTTAGAGTTTTTTTCACCCACACAAATAACACCCCAAACACCACATTTGAAAATTCAATGCATTGCCACCCATGCCCTAAATGATGTTAAATTCAACAGACAAAATGGACAACGCTACATCAATCATCCTGCTGACTATCTCTGGGACTCTAGGCCTACTGGCAGAAACAAATCACACAAGTTTGTAGGCCTGCGGCAAAAAAACTAAACCACGATGGAAGGTCACACAAAATGGCCGCCCCCACGTGGCCTGGCCACCCACAAAACATGAAAAGAAAGAGAAGACAGACAATACATTCCTATGGCAAAAGGACAATGGTTGGCTGCTTGACAAAATGGCCGCCAAGCCGCCCACATGGTCAGGCCACCCTCAAATAATAACAAAGTACATAGAGGACAGAAACAGTAAGTGGTCCATGCTCCAAAAACTACGAGCATATGACAACCTGGAGAGTTTCTTTTAGCAAAATGAACAGCATCTACATTTTCGGGAACGTTTTAGGCAACTCGGGAGATATAGCTCTCGAGAATGCAAATTCGGCGTGTTTGGCAGCGTGAACTGTACAAAACGTCTTTATCGCGTGCCCGAGCACGCACATTGAGCGCGCGAAGAAGACAAAAACTGTATGGTCGCGTTGTAGCTCTGTGCAAAGTTACCAAAACTACACGAGCTGAATTCTAGGGTTACCTAGTGCGCATATTATCCAACACACACCCAAAACCTGCAATTCAACACCAAAAAAACATTTTGCTAATCAATCCAAAGCCATCCATGACCTATGATGTGACACTTACAACTTAAACACCCAAAATCAGTTGAACAACTTTCATGCACCCACATGATGAAGACTCTAGTCGTACCCTTGGGCCTACTGGCAGAGTAGGCCACAAGCTTGGAGGCCTATGGCAAAAAAAACACAGTGGCTCCAAACAAGAAATGGCCACCACCACCTGGCCAAGCCACCCACAAAAAGTAAATGAACTCAAGCAGGCCTACACTAACTACATGAACTACTAGGGTTACCTAATTTTAGAAAAAAATTAAATACCACTACAACAGAGTATGCAATTAAATCCAATGCCACAGACACAACAGAAACATGGGTGGACCCTTGGGTACCTCTAGGCGTACTGGATGAAATTTCAAACACATACAACTTGGCCCCTCATGAAAGTACAGGCCTCCCTCAATAATAATTTTTAAGAAGGATTGAGAAGCACAGAAAACAGTAGTTAAAAAAAAACCAAACCAAACAAACATTTACAGTACACCAATTCTCAATTTTCAAACTTACTTGTAAAAGAAAAGTTCAAATCCAAAATTCCTCAATAAATCCAATTAAATGCTATGATGCAGCAGAGATACACAAAGAGTGATCCTTCCAGCTCTAAATCCAAATGAAAGTGAACAACACAACATGGACAAAGCACTGGGAGGAGCCTGGTGGACAGGAAGAGGAAGTTGGAGACTCAGGGGCACTTCCTTTCTCTTGAAAAAAAGAGTAGAAACAAAAAGAGGACTCCTAGCCCAAACAAATACAGCCAAATCACAATCTGAGGGGTTAAATGAAGATTTTTGAGAAGATTTTAACATGCTCGGGAGATATTCTGTGCTAGATTGCAGTTTCTGCGTGTTCAGAAACGCGATCTTACCAACATGGCGCTGCAAGGAGGCTCGCACGTCCCAATGACATGTTCGCGCGTCCGAATGACGTATTCGCGTTCTCAAAGTCGCATGGGATTGTGCGGCCGGATTCCAAACATCGTAGCGAACGCGACCGGGTGAGAAAAGCGAGAAAGCGAACGCAGAACCACGGTAAGTCATTACCGCGCACGCGAGAATGCTATTGAGCGCGCGAGGAAGAAAAACTACTACGCTACGCTGTTGATTGCGAAGTAGTCGACAACTTCGCGTTCGCCACGAAGTGCGAAGTTGCCGAAAATTCGCAAACTCCGCGAACGGAGCGTAGTTCTCCGCCCAGGGTTAATTTTTGGCAATTTCGCGATCCGCGAATCGCGCGAATTTACCCGATAATCCGCAAATTCGCATGCTACGAATTATTTTGCTTGGTCGCGCTTGAAAAATACAATATCGCGTGCGCGGCGTTGACTCTGAGCCTGCCGAGCTGTTTTTCTCCCGGTTTTGCGTGTGCTGCGCCATTTTCGATCTTTCTGCGTGATCGCGCGAGAGTTTTTCGAACGCAATTACGTTATCGCGGCTTGCCATCTTGCACTGCGAGAGTTTATTTTTGCAAAACTGAAAGCACTCAGTAGGTGCAAAAGTTCAATCTTATCATTAGTAACCATTACCTGTAGTGCTTCCTGAGGGGCCCCTTCAGAGTACAGTTGCCTACTTGCAACTATTCTATGACCCTGCTCTGACCCTCACAGCAGGCTCAGAGAATAGCTACAAGTATACAACAAAGGTCCTGTTAAAAAAACTTACACTGCAACAGAAAGCAATTACAGATAAGGAAGCAGGTGCCAGCCTGGAAGTTCAAATTCAGTGACACATTAATCAGCCCCTAATTCATTCATGTCAGTTGAGGCAGGGCAAGTGTGCTTTTCCCCCCATAATCTACAGTGATGAACTAGAGGGTGACATGGGTGAGCCAGAGGGGGGCAGTGGTGAAACAGAGGGTGGCAGTGGTGAAACAGAGGGTGTTGTGATGAACCAGACGTAGAAACAACATGGTCGCGACCGTTGCTACCCGACAAGTAAGTTCGCGTTTGCGAACTGGTAAAAAACCCTTGGGAAATGGCAGAAACACTTGCGAACACAAAAAAAAAGGAATCCGCAAAATTCGCAAGAGTTTGCGGATTTTGCGGATTGCGAATCCGTAAATACGCAATTTCTCGGATTGCCAATTCGCAAAATCCGCCCATGCTTAATGCCCAGGGTTACTCAGTGGTGCATGGACCAAGTCTTTCTGTGGGGTGTCTTGAATGTAAACATCATTGAGGGCATGGATGGCATTGGATTGTGGTGATTTTTATGTGTTTTTTGATTTTTTTGGGTGTTGATGGGGCATGGCCATGTGGGTGGGGGTCATTTTGAGCTCTGGTACAGGCAGGGCCTGGCCATGTGGTGGGGGTCAAGGGGCCATTTTGAAGGCAGGCAGTGTGCACAGGCCTGCACCCATTTTGCCTTGCTTTCATCCATTATGCCCAGGGTTACTCAGTGGTGCATGCACCAAGTCTTTCTGTGGAGTGTCTTGAATGTAAACATCATTGAGGGCATGGATGGTGTTGGATTGTGGTGATTTTTATATGTTTTTCGAATTTTTGGGGTGTTGATGGGGCATGGCCATATGGGTGGGGGCCATTTTGAGGGCTGGTACAGGCAGGGCCTGACCATGTGGTGGGGTCAAGGGGCCATTTTGAAGGCAGGCAGTGTGCTCAGGCCTGCACCCATATTGCCTTGCTTTCATCCATTATCCCCAGGGTTACTCAGTGGTGCATGGACCAAGTCTTCGTGTGGGGTGTCTTGAATGCATACATCATTGAGGGCATGGATGGCATGGGATTGTGGTGATTTTTTAGTGTTTTTCGACTTTTGGGGTGTAGAACTGATGTTCCTCTGGCTTCCATTGCTTTTAGGTGCACAAGAGAACCACCAGTACCAGGAAGAAGTCCTGCAGTGGTGTGTGCAGCACAATGTCACGTGACGTCACGTGTGGCCACAGACAAGACAACTCTGCAACTCGTGCAACTGCGGCCTGCTGTTCAGACATCTCAAGAAGATGGCCCCAAAGAAAGTTGGCCGTAGCGCCTCAGCGAAAAAAGTGTCCAGTGCCACTGCCAGTAAGAAGGAGCAGAAGAAGCAAGTGGCACCACCTACCAAGGATACTGGTGGGCCCACCGACACCTTTTTTGTAGAAAGAAAATAAGCCTGCAGCAGCAGCGGTGTCCGCCGGGGACCAAGCTGGAAGCAGCACCTCCGCTTCATTGTGCTCAGTGCCACCACGCAAACTTAGGTCCAAGACCATGAGTGCTGCTGCGGCAGCCACTTTGGTTGCTCAATCACCATCGACCAGTGATGTTGGCTCATCACAAGAAAGTACCATCCAATTTTTTTTTTCTTTTTTATTTTATATGCTTATTTTGCGCCTGAATCAGCCCCGAAGGGGTATCTCCGCGCGTAGCTTCTGAATAGGTATCATAGAACAACCAGGCACATAAGACTATAGTGATTGCGAAGGAGAACATCAGTCTTGTGAGAAAAGGAATGTTTTTAACTTCCTTCTAAAGGACAGATGGTTAGGGATGTGCCTCAGCAATGGGGGCAAAGAATTCCAGAGCATCGGGCCTTTAAGTGAGATGGCCCGTCCTCCCTGTCTTGCTCTCGTCACCCTAGGAACCTGAAGCAGCATAGTGCTGCTGGAACGTAGGACACGACCTGGTAAGTAGGGGACAAATATGTCTTTTAGGTATTGGGGGCCGGATCCGTAGATACATTTATGCATTATACAACATACTTTGAAGTCAATGCGCTGTTTCACCGGGAGCCAGTGAAGAAGAGAGAGGAGAGGGCGTGAGGGAGTTCGGGGCAGGGAATTCAAGATGAGTCTAGCCGCGGTATTCTGTACCACCTGCAGCCTGCCCAGCTGTTCTTGATTGGCAGAAATAAGAAGTCCATTGCAATAGTCTATCCGACCGATGACCAATGCTTGTACCAGCGTATTCCTATGGATGTCAGGTAGGAAGGGGAATATGCGTCGAAGCAACCCTATTACTCGGAAACAAGTTCCCGTAACTTGATTGACGTGGTCTTTTAAAATCAATGCTTGGTCTAGACGCACTCCCAGATTTTTTACAGTCTGCTTTGGTACCGGAACAGGTCCAAGCTCAGAGGGCCACCAGTCGTGGGACCATAGCAGAGTGGCCCCTCCAAACAACATGACTTCAGTCTTAGTCACATTGCATTCGAGGAAGTTATGGGCCATCCAATCTGCCACGGCTCGCATACCATTTTGGAAAGATTTTATGATTGTTGGTGTAAGGGTTTGGAAGGGAAACAGCAGCTGGGTGTCATCAGCATAGGAGATTGGGGTGAACCCGTAAGATCTTATGATGTCTGCCAAGGGGGCCACGTATACGTTAAATAACGTAGGGCTCAAGCAAGAGCCCTGTGGCACACCCTTGGTAAGCTTCCTACAGATGGAATTGTGGGAGCCTAACTTGACACCTTGTTGGCGATCCGCAAGAAAGCTTTCTAACCATGCCATGGCAGCCCCTTTTATTCCCACCTCCCTCAACCGGCCGAGAAGAATGTCGTGCGACACCGTGTCGAAGGCAGCAGACAAATCCAATAGCACCAGAATCACTGAGCTCCCCCCGTCAAGTGACATCCTGATAGTATCAGTCACTGACAGGAGAGCTGACTCTGTGCTATGGTTGGGCCTAAAACCAGATTGGGAGTGGTCTAGGCCGCCTGCTGCCTCAATGTAATTGGACAGGTGCGCGTTGACGTGTTTCTCGGCAAGCTTACCAAGGTAGGGTAGGAGGGAGATGGGCCGGAGGTTGGAAAATTCCAACCAGGGGAGTGCAGCATTCTTGCGGATGGGGTTCACCACCGCTCTCTTCCATTCAATGGGCACGTTTCCCTTCTTTAGGGACTGATTTATTACATCTTGTATGTAGGGGCCCAGCAAGGGACTCAGGGGAACTAAGATTTTAGCAGGAATCAGATCTTCCGGAGACCCGGATTTTACCTGGGCCATTAGTATTTCAAGTTCTTCACTTTTGATAGGAGGAAACGTGGTCAGAGAGAAATTGGTGTTCTTATTAAGGAGAGGTGTATTCAAGGTACCTCTTTCTGTTTGGGACACCAAGATCTTATCATAGATGGAGTCAATTTTGTTTTCGAAATATAGAGAAACTTCCTCACACAGACTTTGAGAGAAATCATCTAAGCTTACACAGGCAGTGGGCTTGACGAATGTCTCAAGGATCCGATATAATTCTTTAGGAGAATTGCCAGCTTGTGTGAGTTGTTGTGTTATGCAATTTTTGCGGGCGGCTTTGACATGTTTGTAATAATTAGCTTGTGCTACCCGTTGGGCCTTCTTATTATCCTCCGAATGACATTTTCTCCACCTCTTTTCTATCCTCCTACATTCTTGCTTCTCCGTTCTGAGAGCCTCTGTATACCACTTCTCCTGTTTAGCTACAGGGAATTGTTTGAATGTTTTCAGGGGGGCAATTTTATCTATGGCAGTGGTAAGTGAATTTTGAAATATTATTAAACTGTGTTCCACATCATCTGTGTCCTTAATGTCAGGTTTTTCCCAGGCCGTTTGAAGTGCCTCCAATGTGAGCTTATGCCATTGTCTGCGTGTAACAGGGGGTAGGGGTTTCTTATTTGACCCTTTGTTAATTTGGAATATATTGAATTCCAATAAAAAGTGATCAGTCCACTCTAATTGTACCGGTGTTTTACAGGATATATTATCAAAATTAGTGTATATCAAATCAATACAGTGTCCACCTTCATGTGTGGGGCCCTCATTTTTTTGCGTGAGGCTAATAGTCGCTAAGTCATCAGCTAGACTCCTGGTGTCTGATAGTTCAGGCTGATCAGTGTGAATGTTAAAATCCCCTAAAAGTAGGAAATCTTCCTTAGCTCGTATATGTGGGCCAAGTATTTCCAGAAGGGAAAGGGAGAACCTGGGGCATGATACAGGAGGACGGTAGAGAAGAGCTCCCTTACAAGTCTTTCTATTAGGGAAAGTGATTCTGTAAATCATTATTTCCAGTTGTACGCAATATTTCCAATCAACGCCGGGTGTAACTCAGCTGACGAGTGTTCAACAACCACAGCCGCAACGACAACCACACGTGCAACTAGTACAAACGCAAGTACATGGGCAAGGAGAGGCGCAAGTAGAGCCGCAAGGAGAGGCGCAAGTAGAGCCGCAAGGAGAGGCGCGAGTAGAGCCGCAAGGAGAGGCGCAAGTAGAGCCGCAAGGAGAGGCGGAAGTTGAGCCGCAAGGAGAGGCGCATGGACAGGTGCATCGAGAGGTGCAACTAGAGGTTCATGGAGCGGCACAACTGAATACAACGCTTGTTCCTCCAGAAGTAGGGGCACATCAAGAAATTGATATTCAAGAGGAGGTATCATCCGAGGAAGCCACTCCTCCTGATGATGATTATCTATTGTCTTCCAGTTCCCCAGCAAGAAAAAGGTCAAGGAGGGATACTACTACTACAAGTTCTTCTTAAAGCCCCCTTCCTTCTGATGACCTTGATCATGATTGGAACCCAGCCATTCAGTCTGAGAGTGAGTCGCACCATGAGCCGACAAAGGTAGCTAAGCCTAAAAGGAAGGCTCCCGCAAAGCTTCCACTTATGGGTGATGACGACGAACAAGAAGTGGTGTCTTCTGCTGCTGATGAACAGTCTGACGATGACACAGTCATCACAGTCATCACTCAGAGCCCCAGCAGGCATGCAGCAGACAGACATTTTCACCCTAGCCCGAATGGCTGCTGAGCGCGATATGGGCAGCGTGGCACTGGTACCACCACCGTTAACTACAACACCAACACGACCTACAGCTCCCATCTTTTTTAGTCAGAAGGGCCGGCATGGACCTCCATCCAGCTCTACCTCAAGTAGTGGTGCTGTAAGTGAACAACAGAAACAAATTCAGCCACGCCCATCCTCCACTTCATCTGGCATTGAAAGTCAAAGTAGCACCTCCACCTTCAGCAGACATCACCAGTCCCCAGTTTGGGACTTCTTTACTGTTAGCCAAAGGGCGGAAAACATGGTTGTTTGTTCGATTTGTAAAGTATTAGTTAGTCAGGGTAAGCTTGGTACCAACTATGGTACCGGAGGCCAGAGAGGTCATCTCCAAAAACACCACACTATCCAGTGGGATGCGCACCTAAGGAAAATCCGGGAAGACCAAAGTAGAACTGATCCAAATGTATCCATTCACATTGCATCTGATGTTGACGAGGGGCTGATTCATGTGCAGGGGGAAGTGAAGAAGAGACAGACATTTTTTCTGGTATACCCAGTTCTTCTGGCAGCAGCACTGCAGTGGTATCGCCCACACCCTCTACCCCTGCAACATCTATGAGGCACACTAAGAGTGTGGGTGAGACACCTATGCGAAAAACGACATCAATGGGCCTAACTGGTTTGAAGACGTCATCATCATCATCATCACGTAAAATGATCCAGCCCACCGTTCGCCAAATGTTGTGGTCGGAGGCGCCATTTGAACGCAACCACCCAACGGTACGTCTGTATAACGCAAAGCTGGCTAAAATGTTAGCGCTGGACCTTCTCCCTTTTTCTTTCGGGAAAGGGGTGGGGTTTCTAGAATTAGTGGCAACAGTCTGCCCTAAATGGAAGGTTCCTAGCCGGTCCTATTTTGCCAGAGTTGCGGTTCCAGCACTACATCAAGATGTGCTGAAGGTGATTGGGGCAGCTTTGCAGAAGAGTGCTGTTCACCCTATCCACTTGACAACAGACATGTGGACCAGTTGCCAAGCCCTTGATTACATGTGCATCACTGCACACTGGGTCTCTTTTGCAGGGTCTTTGGCAGGGGTTAGAGACAAGTCAAGTGCAGTTGTTGACCTGGACACAGTTTTTCAAGCTACTCGGAAACATGCAACATTAGGCATGTTTGCCATGGAGAAAACTCATACTGCAAAAAACATTTTGGAGGAGTTTAACAGTAAGGTCTCTGAATGGCTGCAACCAAGAAATCGCATAGTTGGTTATGTTTCCATGGATAATGGCAGTAATATAGTTAAGGCCATGCAGGAGGGTCAATATTTCAGAGTGCCGTGTTTGGCGCACTGTATAAACCTAGTTGTGCAAGATTTCTTGAAAACTGAAAACACAGTCAAACAGTTACTGACCACCTGCCAAAAAATCTGCACACATTTCAGCCATTCTTTTAAGGCCCGGAAGGAACGGAGGAGCATTCAACATGAACGTAAAGTGCCAGTCAAAGGACTCATCCAGGAGGTGGCAACACGTTGGAACTCAACCTTTTACATGCTTGAGCATCTGTCTGAGCAGTGCATGGTAATCAATGACTATGTCTTTAAACTATGTTCTGATCATAAAGACAAGAGGCTAGAGTTGGAGGAATAGAAGCTAGTTAAAAGCCTGACAGACATGCTTCGTCCTTTTGAGGTCTTCACGCGTGAAGTCAGCAGGGAGGACTGTTCTTTGAGCAAAGCTATCCCATTGTTGGTCATGCTAGAGCACCAACTGAAGGACGTGTCTTCAACGTTCAGAGATGATGTTGGAAAGCAAGATGCATATCGGTTGGCGGAGAACTTATGAAGCTGCCTAGTTGCCAATGAAAGGCTTCAAAACATACATACCGAACAACATTACATTTGTGTCACTATTCTGGATCCACAGTACAAAAAGGCAGTGGCCAGCAAAGCATTCATTCCTTTTGATGAAGCAGATGTTTCAAAGTACAAACATTGGCTAGCTGTGTCAGCCAGTCGGTTCGAAAAAGATCGGCAGAAAATTCAAGGAGCCGTCAGAAGTCCAACTGAATCAGCAGGCCATCCAGCGTCAAGTTCCACTTCTGTGTCTGTGGGCGAAGGGAGTCACTTTCCCCCACAGCCGTTAACGACACCAGCAGCAACCGTATCATCATCCTCACCTGCACCAGGCCCAGCCATAATATTTTCAGAAGCGGATTGGCTAACTCGTAAAGGGTTTCTTTGTTCCAGTGCTGAGAAGGCCACAGATGGTACGCAAAGTGGAGCAACCGTGGAGAACCTTGAGTTGATGGTGCAGGCCTATCTGGATGAGCCAACACAGGTCTTTGCTAATACGAACCCATTGCTGTATTGGTGCAGAAAAATTGATCTATGGCCACTGATCGCCAGCCTGGCTATAAATTATTTGTCTTGCCCACTCGCAAGCGTGTCTTCTGAACGTGTTTTCAGTGCTGCTGGTGCCATTGTAACTTCAAAAAGGACCCGCCTCCTGGCCAAAAATGTGGAGAGGTTAACACTGATCAAGATGAATCAGCACTTGATACCACCAGATTACAAAGTACGTGAATGCACGCAGGAAGAAGAGGACACCGACTTAGGTGACGGAAGTTCTTCTCTGTTACCTGACCTACTCCCATCTCAATTCATGGAGTTTGAGGACGAGCTCTACTTCCCTGACACCGAGCCCTGAAAATGACTTCCTTTTTTTTGTCCTTATTCACTTTTATTCCTGGGTGTCTTTCTTGGTTTTGCAACTTTTACCACAACAAAACTCTAATCACCTAATCACAACAAGTCCATCAGCAGCACTGTCTTCATCTTATATTCCTTATTGATTTGAAGGTGCCTCAGTCTGCATTCCTGAGGTTCACAAGTTCACAACTCAATCATGCTCCTTTATACTCCTCCTCCAGACTCCACCTATCCATTTACCTCAAGGCAGATGGATGGATTACGACGAGTCCCCTCAAGTAGGACTGAAATTACTGACTGACTATCATGCTTGCTGATTGCTGACAGAGTTACTTCTGATATTGACAGGAGAGTCTGCCCTGTGGCCCTCACTTTCCGAAGAAGATGCGGACAAAAAGTAGAACAGGTAATGAGTAATTGAGAAGATGGCATGCAGTGGACAGCAATGGCTGTCTGGCTCTGATGAAACCAATTGCTGTTTGTTTTTTGTGCATGAAATGATGATTCATATGTCTTGTCTTAGTTAATATTTAATCTTTCACACAGTAATTGTACCTCATGTCAACAACTCTGTTTTTTTTTACCTTGTTTGATTAAAATTGTACTTCAAATTTAGGGGCCACTATATTGCATTTCACAACATATGTAAAATGACCTTGGAGCAGACTCACTTGCCAATATACCATGATGATTGATTAAATAATATATCTTTTTTCTTTACAGTCACTCACTGGGATGATGGATCATCAGCGTCGATTTACGGAAGAACAATGGCCAATTCTTGAGTGGCAAACAGGTAAACCAGTCTACAACAACTACTACAGCAGGACTACATGTCTGTCTATTCGTGGTATGTATTGGTCGTGGGCGAGGCAGTGTACTGTTGTTGTTATGCCAGGAAGAGTCCACTCCAGACAGCAGTTCATGTAAAATTGGGGCTATGTGGCTTGCTGCATACAATTAGATAAGCTTTGTCTGTCTGACAAAGAGCCTAGGTATGCTACATCAGGTTGCTTCACTCACTGGTGCCTGCCTTGACCCTCTGCATGGCACTACCTCAAGCTTGGGCCAAACATCCGTTATGTTTGCAAAATTTATTGTTTTTCAGTATTTCGCAAATCTCGCGAAAGTTTCAAAAAATCGCAAATTCTTGAGCGGAACGGATTTTTGGGACATGCTTGCGGCAGGGCCATGCAGACGGTCAAGGCAGGCACCACTGAGTGAAGCATCCTCCTGATGTAGCATACCTAGGTTCTTTGACACAGACAGACAAAGTATATCTACGGTTTAGGGTTCAGTCAGTGCGATTTACTAGGGTTTTTGGGATTAAGTTGGTATGGTCCACACTGATTCTAGGGCTCGGGCCCAATGCAGGCTCGTTCATAATGATGTTGGCAATGTTTTAGGGGGTTTTGGTGTTCTTTGGTCCAGAATTGGCAGAATTTTGGCCTCTTTGGGTGTTTTGCGGGCGCGTGTGTTTGGGTAAAAACTAAGTGAAAACTAGTCGTAGACCTTCTTCTTCTTCAAAGAGCGCAGTGGTTCGATTTTGTTCTGCCTTGCTGAGATTCTTGTGAATTGCTGGAACAAGTGACTGTCCAGGTGAGTTTCAATAGGATCGAAGTAGTGAAAGTGCTGAAAACAGCAATGTTTTGTGAACAGTGCAATTTGCCATGTTTTGAATATACCAGTATTGCATGTTTTTGGGGGGCTGTTTGGGGGGCTTCTAGGTTTCTGTGGGTGGGTTTTGGGGTCTGGGAGCACTGCTGGCACAGTGTAATGTTGATAGCACTTGTTTTTCAGGAAATCCATGGTGGAAAAGGGGAGTTAGGGCCTAGCTGCAGAGCGTATTTGGACTGAATTGAAGGTAGGCCCATTTTTGCTTTTTGCCTGTTTGGGGGTGTTCTGCTTTTTGGCTGTTGGCTGCAGGGGTCTGGGGCATAGCTCAGAAGGTCTAATACCGGATAAAAGTGTTTTGGAGAAAATCGGAGGTGAAAAAGTTTTTGCGTTTTTGCTCACTTGCTTGTCTTCGGGGTGCTGTTTGGGGGGTTCCTGGTGTTTGGGGGTGGGTTTTGGGGTCTGGGAGCACTGCTGGCACAGTCTAATTTTGATTGCATTTGTTTTTCAGGCAATCCATGCCGGAAAACGGGAGTTATGGCCTAGCTGCACTGCGCGCTTGGAGTGACTTTGGAATGAGGCCTAAATATTTCTGTGTGAGTTTTTCCGGTTTTGCTTTTTTCCTGTTTGGGGGTCTTCTACTTGTTTTCGCCCGGATTGACGAGTCTGGGGGCATTGCTGGGAAGGTCTAATACCGGATAAAAGTGGTTTGGAGAAAATCGGAGGTGAAAAAGTTTTTGCGTTTTTGCTCACTTGCTTGTCTTTGGGGTGCTGTTTGGGGGGTTCCTGGTGTTTGGGGGTGGGTTTTGGGGTCTTGGAGCAACGCTGGGTATAGATACTTTTAATTGCAAGAGGTTTGAAGCAAATCAATGGTGGCAAAGGGGAGTTAGGGCCTTTCTGCAGAGCGCGCACGGAGTGATTTTGGAAATGTGCCTACAAATTTCAAAGTCCCCATTTTTGTATTTTTGCTTTTTGGCAGTTTGGGGGTCTTCTACTTGTTTTCTCCTGGGTTGACGGGTCTGGGGGCATTGCTGTGAAGGTCTAATACCGGATAAAAGTGGTTTGGAGAAAATCGGAGAAGAAAAGGTTTTTGTTTTTGCTCACTTTTGGGGTGCTGTTTGGGGGGTTCCTGGTGCTTGGGGGTGGGTTGGGGGGTCTTGGAGCAATGCTGGGTATGGGTAGTTTTGATTACAAGTGGTTTGAAGAAAATCCATGGTGGCAAAGGGGAGTTAGGGCCTAGCTGCAGAGCGCGCACGGAGTGATTTTGGAATGAGGCCAACATATTTCTAAGTGCCCGTTTTTGTATTTTTGATTTTTGCCTGTTTGGGGGTCTTCTACTTTTTTGAGGGTGGGTTAGCGGGTCTTGGGGCATTACTGGGAAGGTCTAATATCGGAATCAAGTGGTTTGGACAAAATCCATGGTGAATTTTTGTTTTCGTTTTTGTTCAGTTGCCTGTTTTTGGGGGGCTGTTTGGGGGGTTCATGGTGTTTGGGGGTGGGTTTTGGGGTCTGGGAGCACTGCTGGCACAGTGTAATGTTGATTGCACTTGTTTTTCAGGAAATCCATGGTGGAAAATTGGAGTTATGACCTAGCTGCACAGCGCGTTTGGACAGAATTGAAAGAAGGCCGAAAATATTCTAAGTATGAGATTTTCCATTTTTGCTTTTTGCCTGTTTGGGGGTGTTCTGCTTTTTTGCGGGTGGGTTGGCGGGTCTTGGGGCATTGCTGGGAAGGTCTAATACCGGACAAAAGTGGTTTGGAGAAAATCCATGCTGAAAAGCGTTTTGGCACTTTTTTAACTTAGGGTTCGTTAGGGTTAGCAGCAGTATTGCATGTGTTTGGGGGTGTTCTAGATTTTTGCAACTGGGTTCTGGGGTCTTAGAGCACTCGTGGGAATGTGTAATTTTGGTTGCAAGTGGTTTGAAGAAAATCCTAATGTGGGAAAGGGGGGATTTGGCCAAGTTAAAGAAAGCGTTTGGCACTATTCTTAACTTAGGGCTCGTTAGGGTTAGCAGTATTGTATTGCATGTGTTTGGGGGTGTTCTAGATTTTTATGACTGGGTGGGGTCTTGGAACACTTGTTGGAATGTCTAATTTAGATTGCAAGTGGTTTGAAGAAAATCCATGGTGGGAAAGGGGAGTTTTGGGCATACTTTCTGAGTGCGTTTTGGCACAATTTGAATTTAGGCCTCTGCAAGGTAGCAGCAGTATTCTGCACGTTTTTGGGAGGGTAATTTGGGGTGTTCTAGATTTTGGGGATTGTCATCTCTGAGAGTGAAAGTATAATTTTTGCACTACACAGCGTGCCTTATATATTTTTTTCTCCGAGGTGTATTTATCACTTACTGTTGTATTTTTCTATCATCAATTACAGGCAGGCTTTTACCCTGTGCCATGGATGTACTACTCAGGCTTACAATTAGCGATCCGCAAATCCGCATCAGGCAGGCAGTGGACAGTGTGTCTGGTCACCAAGATTGATCGACGGAGCATCCGATGGAATAAAGGAGTACCGCGAATAAGAGGAATGGCTGGATGCATCGACTTCACAAATTCAACGGGACAACTACAAAAAGCAGTAACAGTATCCAAAATTCTCCTTATCTTTAAATGATATTCTTGCGAACTTACTTCTACGAGTGTGACTCTGTGCATTTGTTTGATCTCTGCTTCAAATTCATCCCTCCAGCTATTTGACACGTCTTTGCTATGTTTAACACTAATTTAATGTTCTAAGTGTTTATTCTTTCTGAGGGCAGAGAGGCAAGTGAAATTGCGTAATGACTGCAGCCCTGTACTGTCAACTTGTTTCTTCGTAGTTAATAGTAAGTTGCAGTAAGTAGTAGTACTACTTTTCAGTAACCTAACCATCTATTTAGTAAACAACTTCTGGCATGCAGTAGTGAACTTCCTTTATGTCCCTTTAAAGATTTATCAATATCTTCAAATCTAAAGATTTGTTTCTCTTCATTTGTGGTTTGACTGTCCATGCTGTGTTTTTTTTCCTCTCTACCAAACTTTCCCAAAAAACCCAATTTCCATCCAATTTTCAAACCCTAACCCTCTTCCCCCGGGCTGTGTGGTATTTCATTGAGGTGTGACTGACAACAACAATAAATTCCACACACTTGCTGGGGAGGATAAGGTCAAAGCAACCAGACGTTCATGTGCGCCATCGTGGATTTATAAGAACATCCTCCTCCTACACGACGTGAACAATCAAATGCTTAATGCTTATCTTACGTTGGCACTGCTTAGGCTACAATTTAGGGCACTGTTCTGTACGGTACTATCTATTGTACTGTTTCTAATGCTACGCTCAGGCCACTCAATGCTTAATTTCCTCTTTTTTTTCATATGGTGATACTGCCAGTGTGTACCACTACTGCTACCAGCACAACAATGATATTGCATCTGTCGAAGATTCAAGCCAACAACCAACCTTAATCACCATTTGCAATGCAACCAGCCCTGGGGCTACCCCGATTCTCAAACACAAATCACAGGTAAGATAAGCATATTGGAGAGGTAGTAGAATAATGGGCTAGGAGGACTAAGTTGGGAGCAGAGCAGAGACTGACAGTACTACTAGTAAAGTACAGTAGTAGGGCTACTAAATTTACTAACTCGGTTACTTGCATTTTGGTACATTTCAGGACTAGATGTTTCATTCATGCTGGTAAGTTTGAAGAAAACAAACGTCCAGTAACCACCGCCAACCCCCACACAAAATAATATATGAACGCGTATACTGTGTTTTTGTAAGAAAAATAATTATTAACAAATATATATTCATGTTGTTTTCAGCACAAAAATAAAATAAATTACCCGAACTCACCCCCCTCCCTAACCCAACCAATGTCAAAAAGTCAAAAATTCCATTATCCCAAACACCCAATTCCCACTCTCCCAACAGTCTTTAAAAAAGGGGCAAGGGACAGTCACTTCCTCCAGTGGCGTAGTTTGGCAAGCTGTTGCTGCATGTCCCGCTGCTCTTTGCGGAGGTCCCGGAGCTGGCGCTGATGTTTTTCGGCCAACCGCTCCAGGTAGACCACTCTTCTACATAGCAGGTGCACACGAACCATCCAGGATCTGGGGGGGCGCTGATTTTGTTGCTGCTGTGCGGCGGCGGCGGGAGGCTGTCGGGCCACGACTCCGTTTGTCTGGAAGCTTCTGGCTGGTGGACCCGGGGGCAGTGGACGAGGATGCAGATGTTGATGTCTCCTTATGCTCCCGAGCCCACAACCGCCGATACTCGGCACAAATAGCCTCCAGTTTACGGGCCCTGGCCCGGACAGCCATCTCCTTACGGGTGAGCTTTTTGGGAGTAGCATCTCTGAAGAAAGAAAGAAAAATACTGTAGCCAATAGTCTTTAACATAAAGTCAAAATAATTCAACGGAAGGTTGACACTCAGTAACACCAGCAAGTAGCAAACACAGTATAACATTTTGGCACGTATCTTTCCGCCGTCTTTGTAAGCCTGTGACACTGTGAGTTTCAGGAATTCCACTAGCAGCACTATAGGTCGACTCTTTACTACATACATAGTCAGAGAGTACTAAAAAAATGCCTTTTTAACTTTTTTTCTCTTGTTTTGCAAAAGAAATTACTGGTACGTGAACTTGTGGTAGCCGCCATAATGGCAGCTCACTAAGCTTTCACCCAAGAAATACAGACACAGGCCATGATGATGCAGACTCGCAGTACTTTAAGCAGTACATGCAGGTGGGGATAGGAATGTCTTACTTTTCTATAGGGGTGGCACTGCCACTGGCCATACTTCATCCACTCAGCGTCTGCTCTACTACATCATACACCTCTGCTATCGACGAGGAGGTTAAAGAAGATAACATCCAGGCTTCCAAAGCACGTCTATGATTCTTCTTAATGTCTCAAATGTACCAATATTTCTTTTTGTCAACAACCAACTAACACCCATTCATTATATTTTGGAAACCGCCGTCTTCTTATGTTGAATTGCATTCAACAAAACCATTCTTTACAGTCATAAATATTAATACTCGCTCGTCCTTCGTTCCACCCTTCTTTAACTTTTCGTTCTTCACATCCCTAAACTACATCTGATATGACTTGGCTTCACAATAAAAATTTGCCAGCTGAGTTGAAGTGAAATAGAGGGGGCCATTGGTTACCAGAGAAGTACCACCGCTAATGCTATTAAAAGTCAAGGTTGACTGTCTTCTCCGTGATAGCCCAAAAAGTAGTTCTAAAATAGTAAATGTTCTTGACAGTACAGTGTACTTATACTAGTGTACTGTGTACTACTGTACAGTACATCACACACTCCTTTGCAAGCCTACTCAAAAAAATTTCAATAAGTAAGGAGTATAATAACTTACCACCATCCGCCGTCGCTGAGTCTTCCCCCCAGCTCCTCCTGTTGGCGCCGCCGCATCCAGAGTGGACCCCTCCGCACTGCTGGCCCCGGCACTGGTGGTGATCTGTGCCGCATCAGATGTTGTGACGTCTAGGAAAAAGATGCCATACACAACCCCCTATTTTGTCTCGTAATGGAAGAAAATGTTACATAACACATTTTTTATTACTGGGATTGAAAAAAAGTAACAGTTTTGGGAAGGGTGTTAACCTTTTATATGCTTATTCCATTAAATGCTACACTTCTTCTTATGACAACTGATGAATGCTTGCTTAACGTGCACAATTTTTCTCATTACAGAAAGAAGATTCCATTGCCCTTCTGCCAGACGATTCACCAACTACTACTAAGTCATCAGCAGCAGTACTTTAAGTACTTTAAAGAAGGTGGGGGCTCCCGCACAGTTATTCTAATAATTTCATGTGTCTGTTAACTATTATTAAGTTTGAGTCATACTAATTTCATTCATGGGAATGTTGTTTAAACTTTAACGTCATCTTCATCCATCAGAATACTACGCTATTAAAAATAAAGAAATAATGTTTTTATTTCTTAATTGAAAATAAACTTTAAAACTAACAAACACTGTGTGGTTTTTGTTTACGAGTGAGTGAGCGGAAAGGTTTGAACTACTGCACTTGGCAGTCATGTTTCAGTGACTCAGATAGGCCGGTACTCGGAGGTAGTCTTCTTCTGTTCTTCTGGGTCATAAAATTATTGGTCAGACATTCTAGATAGTCGGTCAGGGGATTGGGGGTTCAACTTCTGTTCGGACTGAGGTATGTCGAAAGTCGAACTGCACCTATCATCAACAATGTCCTATTTATCTTGTCCATACTTCTTTGTGTGCAGAATAGTCCCTGAAACACTAGCGGTATGGGATGTGCTCCTCTCAAATCAAAAAGGCAACTGCTACCTTTTACTTGGTGTAAACAATGACATTTTGTTGTTGGACATTGTCAAAGAACTTACATTAAGAAGACTGGAATAGACAGCAAGGGCAACCCAGAGGACTGCACTCAGTGCCTAGGGCTATTGCTGTATCAGAGTTTTTTTTCACACCGTCTGCCGAATGGGCAAGCTTAGCTACCTACACAGACCGACTCATAATTGTAAATAGTAGCAGCACAGAGAGTGATGGTAGAGGCAGGATAAGAATGTAGAAAGTAGTCTACATTAGAAGATCAAAGACTATTTTGTAAAACATAGAATTATTAGGAACCAGTTTGTAATGAATAGGAGCTGTAAAAGTTAGGGAAGTATAAGTATTAATATAACAATAGAACAACTCACTGGGGCCAGCAGAAGAGCCTGCAAGGGACTGCTCCTCTCCACCTTCTGCCACCGGAGTCTCTGTCGCCGCCGGCGCCTTGCCCCTGGGAGGTGCTGGTGATCATGAAATAAAGAAACACAACATGGATGATTATTTTTTGGAAATATTTGATTTCTTTGTACTCAATCTAAAATTATGTCGGGGAAACAAATTAACATCAATTGCATCTGATCTGGTCAACTAGGAGGATAGTAGTACAGTATTGCAGGAATCGCAGACCATCTAATAGGAAAGTTATGTAATTCACTAACTACATCAACAACAAAAAGGTTCTACTACGACTGCCATCACTCAGCAGCATGAGACGTCGCGTGACAGACACAGTCCGTCATCATGATTGCAGACCACTAACAAATGTCCTATAACAAGTAATAAATAATATACTCAACGTATCAATCCACCACTATCTCTTCAAAGTGGCAGCAGCAGGAGTACAAAGAAGGACTAGACGTGAGTCTACTTTCTCTAGCATTACGCAGTAATGCTCTCAAATGACTAAAAAGTTGCAAACAAGTAAGCACCTGTAATGACAGAAGCTATTTAAACATTAATTTACCTGCAATGTAATCGAATCAGCAGCATTCGTACTCTTCAGGAAAAAAATAGATTAGCAATATAACAGAGCAGAAGGAAAAAAAAGTAGTTATTAAATAGCTACTTACCAAGGCCAGGGATCTCCAATCCTAGCAGGTCGAGCATGTCATGCTCCCGGTCCAGGATGTCACTCCACCGGTGCGTCACTTGCTGGTAGGTGCGCCGGACCCCAGACTCGTTATACATGCGCCGGCACACCTTCTCCCACAGCTGGCGTCACTCCCGGAGGCCGTAACCAGAAGCAATCCGCCCACCTGCTGCCACGGTCTTAGGGAGGTGGACTTGGACAAAAACCATCAAGGCGGCCACCTCCACTGCAGAGAAGATCTCCCTGGCCTGGACTTCCTCCCCCCTCAAACGCCCGCAAGGGAGCCGGGTACGGGGTGCTGGGCCCTTCCCCTTGCCCTTGTCGCCTCCCTTAGCCATGGTCCTGGGCACAAGAAGAAGGAAAGAATAATAGGTGTGAAAAAAATAAGAGAGAGAGCGAAAGAAATAAAGTAGGTAATAAAGTAACAAAAAGTTAAAAAAAACACAAAATATAGATGTAGGAAATTGTAGAGATACATAATGAGCAAAAAAAAAAGCAAAAAAAAGTTTAGATAAACATAGGATTACAAAGATGTAAGCTGGATAGAAAGGTAGCATGCCCAAACCCATAGCAATGAATGAAAAACAAGATGGCCACGCCCGTAGAGGACCTCGTGGGTAAGTTTGCGCGATATTTCCTCCGCGAGCACACAAAAACGCCCGCGAACTCGTAAATGCGCCACGCGCACAACGCGAGCACGCAGCTAGCACCCGGAGCCGGAAATATGCAACGCGCACAAGATGGCCGCGCCCATGTACGACCGCATGGGTAACTTCGCGGTCGTTGCGCTACAAGCGGCCTGCGAATACACAAAAAACCCAGCGAACACGCAAAAAAAAACAATACGCAAATTCGCACGAATTTGCGGATTGCGAGTTTGATTTCGCACCCCGCGAATTGCGCGAAATTGCAGAAAAACGAATTTTGCACAACTGAAAGCACTTAGCAGGTGAAAAGTTCAAGCTAATTTGTAACCATTCCCTGCAGTGCTTCCTGAGGGGCCCCTCCAGAGTTCAGTTGCCTACTTGCAACTATTCTCTGACCCTCAAAGCAGGGTCAGAGAATAGTTACAAGTATGGCACAATGCTCCTGTCAAAGAAATAACTGCAACAGGAAGCACTTACAGCTAAGGAAGCAGGTTCCAGATTTGAAGCACAAATTCAGTGACACATTAACCAGCCCCAAATTAATTGGGGTGGCAGTGATGAACCAGAGGGTGGCAGTGGTGAACCAGAGGGTGGCAGTGATGAACCAGAGGGTGGCACTGGTGAACCAGAGGGTGCTGTGATGAACCAGAGGGTGGCAGAGATGAATCAGAGGGTGGCAGTGTTGAACCAGAGAGTGCTGTGATGAACCAGAGGGTGGCAGTGATGAACCAGAGGGTGGCAGTGGTGAACCAGAGAGTGGCAATGTTGAATCAGAGGGTGACAGTGCTGAACCAGAGGGTGACAGTGCTGAACCAGAGGGTGGCATGGGTGAACCAGAAGGTGGCAGTGGTGAACCAGAGGGTGCTGTGATGAACCAGAGGGTGGCAGTGATGAACCAGAGGGTGGCAGTGGTGAACCAGAGAGTGGCAGTGGTGAACCAGAGGGTGACAGTGCTGAACCAGAGGGTGGCAGTGGTGAACGAGAGGGTGCTGTGCCCATACATGACCGCATGGGTAACTTCGCCGTGCAAGCAGCTCGCGAACACGCACAAAGCCCCGCGAACACACAAAAAGCCCCGCGAACACGCAAAAAAACCAAAATTCTCAATTTCGCACGAATTCGCGAATTATGCTGATCGCGAATTCGCTTTCGCACCATTTTGCGGACCGCGATTTCGCAGATTTCGCCCATGCTTAATGCAAATCAGTCTGACCCTGTGCCTCATGGGAACAGTCCAGCCCGAACTGCTAAGCTATGTCTTCCCTGAACCGGAAACAAGCATCCTGGGACCGGTTTCAGATTCATAATCGTCATCAGCCAGGCTATCTTGAATCCAGTGGTAGAGTGAGCAAGGTACCCACGTCTGGGCATATCCTGCCAACTTAGGGCGAACAAAGCGATTCCAAAGGGGATGATGGACAGAGCGTTTGAGCAAATCAAACACTCACCCCCAGTAAATTGATCTGGGTTTAATCCATCACCATTCTTTAGCTCACTCCACCACCCCAGTTCAGACATGGCCATATGCAAATCAGTCTGACCTTGTGCCTCATGGGAACAGTCCAGCCCGAACTGCCATGCCATGTCTTCCCTGGACCGGAAACAAGTATCCTGGGACCGGTTTCAGATTCATAATCCCCATCAGCCAGGCTATCTTGAATACAGTGGTAGAGTGAGCAAGGGACCCAGATCTGGGCATACCCTGCCAACTTAGGGCGAACAAAGCGATACCAAAGGGGATGATGGACGGAGCAGGTCAGGAAAAAATAGGAGGAAGAAACAAAACGTTTGGGGATAACCCTGCAAAAAGGGCCATTTCCAACACTAACACTCTAGCTCACTTACAAATACATCTACTATATGATCTTACTTACCAGTATAGATATTCACATACTTAGTTATTTACTGATACAGCTACTAAAGCATGCACTCAGCCATCTACACAGTATCTTATAAAAGCAGCCAGTCATGCATACAATCAGTAACATTCTGAGTCACTCTCCCATGTTACTAATGATATACCAATCATTCATACATCCAGAAAGAAATCCACGGACTCCTTTAAACAGTGACCTATACACCAACGTACTTACCTAAACAACTACAAACATAGACAGTCAGTTACTTATACAGTTACTGCCATACATATTCAATATTACATACAGGCACCGACTAAGTCACTTACTCATCTGTCCAAATACTCACACACATATTTACACACAGATACAGACTTTGACACACCTATTAATACACTGTTGTATACAGTGCCATACCCAGACACACACTGATGTAGACTCTGACACACATAGCCACATATTCATTCATAGACTGACACACCTAGACACACACATTCATACACTAATACGTGCATGCACTCAGTGATACTTATAGTTAAATATCCAGTCCTTCACTAACAGACCCAGACACACTCTTAGTTACATACTGATACACCAAGAAATACACTGTTTTCTATACACCATTACACATCTACCCACAATAAATTGACCACTGAGACACCCGTACACACATGCTGATGTAAACACCGTCATAACCACTCACTCATAGAGCTACTTACACACTGATTGACTCACCCATATAGCTACTCATACCGTTATTTATTCACCCACACAAACTCTGAGATTGCTAGTCACTGACTCGTATACACTCTTACATCACCATTCAGTCAGATATACTGCAATTTATACTCCCTGTGACTAATTTATGCTCACATTTAATTACCCACTTGTTCACCCCTACAGCCACTAACACACTCATTCACTCAATTATATACATCAGCGGAGCCAGAATCACTATCTCAAACAAGCACTAACACACCCAGTTGCTCCCCTATGCAGCCACTCACCCAACCACTCACTCAATTTATGGGCACTAATTCAGCCATTCACTCACCTATGCAGCCACTTTCACAGACAGTCACTCACTTATACAGGCACTAACACACCTAGTCACTCACCTTTGTAGCCATTCATACAACTGCTTACTCAATCATACAGGCCCTCACACAGCCACTCACATACCCATTATCTCACGCATAGAGCAGCTCATGCCCCGTTCACTCTTAAAGCAACTCACACCGCCAGTCGCTCACTCATATAGCCACTCACACACAGATATAGGCACTCACACACCCATTCACTCTCCCATACCACCCATATAGACACAAATACCCCACCGTCACTCACTCAATTACACAAGTACTCACACACCCTCTCATTCACCCATATAGACACTCACATATCCAGTCACTCACTCATGCTGGCACACAAACACCCAGTCAGTCACTCATACAGCCACTCAGATACCTACTATTTCATTCATATAGCAGTTCACCCCACTAATTTACTCATATAGCCCCTCACACAGCTAGTCCCTCACTCATCAGCCACTTACATATTCAGTCTCTCACTTGTACAACCAATGACACCCAGTCACTCACAACAACATCCACTAACACACCCAGTCACTCACTTATACAGATACTCTCCCAATCTAATCACTCACTCATACAGCCACTCACACACTAACTCAGTCACCCATATAGCTGCTTAAACACTCACTCACTTATTCATACAGATACTAAGACATGAACTCATTCACCTATGCAATCATTGGCACAACCATAGATTCACGCAGACAACCATTCTCACCGTCACCGATACAGCCACTCACACATCTAGTCACTCACCCATAGAGTCATTTATGTACCCTTTTCATTACTCATACAGCCTCTCAGGTACCAACTCACTCCCTGATACAGCCACTTACATAGCCACATACTCATCCATAAAGCTACTCAGGGATCTTCTGACTCACCCCTACAACCTCTCATGCACCCTCTCTTTAACTCATATAAGCACTCACTCACTTATACAGCCACTCATATACCTACAATCTCATTCATGAAACAGCACATGCTCCCACTTGTTTACTCATAAACCTGCTCACACAGCCACTAAGTCACTCAGTCACTCACAACACTGATATAGGTACTCATGTACCCAATCACCCACTCAGTACCAATATAGACACACACGAGTCACTCACTCACATTGCCATTCACATACCCAGTCACTCTCTTATAAAGACACTTACCCACTCAACCGGTCACTCATACAGGCACTAACACACTTACTCACCTATATAGCCCCTAACACAAACACTCAATCTTACAGGCACTTACACAGCCATTCACTCACCCTTACAGCCACTTATAGAGGATGTCATTTACTCATGCAGCCACTTACACACCCAATTACTCACCCATGCAGCCACTAACACACCCAGTCACTCACTTATATAACCACTCTTCTTTGCACATACACTGGCATACAGTTTATCTTTTTTAACTCATGAAAGGTGGTTCTAACAAGAATCTTTTTTGTTTCTTTTTGTCTTTTTTTATTGTTTTCTAACCTTTTGTATTTGTTGTGCTTTTTCTTAAATAAAATACCAACTTGGAAAATAAAACATTATCTCCACAAACTCTAAAAGAGTAATTCAAATGGCATAAATAAAAATGAGTAAAATGTTAAAATATTAGGTGTTCCCCGGGTTGTTTTACAAAAGACAACGAAGTATTTTCTGTCCTCACAGACTACTATCAGTCACACATTCATTCTGAATTCCCCAAGTGTGTATTATGTATTGCATCCCATTCAGTAGTAGAACCACAAGGCGTTTATGATTTAATTTAAAACAGTAAGTTAAAATTCATACATCTTTTATTCTAAAAAAGAAAAATCCAAATATAAAAAGAATCAATTCTTAATACAGTGCCTAGTGCAAAAACATTTTATATTCTTAAAGCACACAGTTTTAATAAAATTAAAAAACATATATCACAAAGTCAATCAAAAATTTGTGCTTAAAAAAACAATGCTTGAGGGTGTCGACACGTTTCGGTGGATTAGGCTCTAGGCCCCACCTTCTTCAGGACAATTATTGTAACGTGAATCTGTAAATAGAGGAATCCACAATAAGAAAACATCCTCAGGTGCAATTGTACATTGATCATGCATTTACACAAGTTCTAATTTTGCTAACAAGTCCTATCTATTTCATTATTAACCACATGTAGTTGTACTGCAGTTGTCCTCAGGGTGTATTTTAGAACCCTCCCTCCATCTTCTCAGTTTCATTCAGACACTAGCATGCTGTTCATACATTTAGACTGCTTAGATCTACTAGTATCCGTTGGTTGCTTGGGATACATTTTAATTTTAATTTTAAGATCTCATTGTTCCAAATGACTTTATATCAGCATTTTAAATCTATGCTAATATTTTTTTGTATTTTGTATTTTTTATATATTTTATATAAAGTGCCCTAATGGAAATAATGCCAGTCTATTCTCATTATAGTGACCTCTATTTTTAATCTCTGAGTCATTCGAGAGAAAATATGGATACATTCAATTTATTTGTACCTGCGTTGTCTACCAGCGGTATCCTAACAGATGGTATGGATACAGTAATCATCAGACCTCATCTTCACTTAGTTGTTAAAAGTCGATTTATTCAATTACGACCTGTAAGAGATCAATATAATTGTTTAACAATAGGGGCCTATATATATATCAGACCACATCCCTAGTTGGAAGCATTTTAATTCACACACACCTGTGTGCTGTTCTTCCCTCCTTGTATTATTTTGTGGAAGAGTTTCTAGGGGGAGAGTGGAAATGTATTTTCAGTAAGTCATTCCTTTCCTGATTTATATACCCATTAGTGCCGATATTCTCTTTTTTTATATTATTACTCACCTATTGGTTATGACTCGCATATGTAGAGATATTAATTTCTCTTGTTGCGACTTGTTTCATTCTTTCATTCCCCTCATAGGTGGAATTCTAGATGTTTTTGTTACCAGTCGCTGTAAAGAGCAAAAGGTCGAACTATGAATAAAATGAATGCCTTGTTGCTAAAGTACCTTTAATGGTTACCACTCCTAATTTTCTCACCTTTCAGTATATAGATCAGACTGCACCTTCGTTATTCAATACAGCTTCTTGGGCGGGGTTCTTTTCTTAATCCTCAACCCGATAACCTGTGGCAAAAATTACACCTTTAATACCTCTTCGCTACCCCTGTTATTAAATTTGTGGGTGTTTTACATTATTTTGTTTCTAAGTCCGTCCCATATACACGTCCCTTTCCCACGCATGCATTAATGAAGCTTTGTATGAGATTTTTTCTTTATGGGATAAGGGCGTCCTTGAGCAGGGCCGTGATTTAAATCGCGTGCTCATTTCACGGCAAAATATTTAGTTTTTCACTTTGCTTTAAAACAGATTCCCCATTTAAATATGAGTACTTTGTGGCTTCATTTCTCGCATTTACTCGTTACGCGGTGCTCACTAGAATTGCATTTGCATGTGCTCAGTGACTTGCCGCCACCTTCTGCAATAAACTACAAGCATGCGGGAACTCCGTTTTACAACTAAACGTCTTTTGACGAATAGGACTTTATTTAATTCAGATCTAGCTACGGCTTACCTCATGACGGTTCTGTGTCGTGCTACCGCCGGTCTCAATGCTGATAAGAAGAGACTACCGATCGTAGCGTTCATTATATACTTCCGGTTCTAGCAACCCTCCTTCTGGATCAAGATCCTGTTTATTAGAGACTTCGTGTGGCATAAAAATGAGAGCAACACACTGCTCGCCAACAGTAAGGACTGTGTTACAGTTTAGGCAAAATGTGCCTATTCTCTTCAATTTATTAGACTTGTCTGGTAGCCATTTTTCCACTTCATGAGAAAGTTCTCTCCTGGAGGAACTGGTGTAGCAATTGAAGTAGATGGCTGGTCTCCACTTCTCTCCCTAAGTGCCCTCTTTTAGGAGTGGGAGGAATTTGCGTAATCGCGTTACGCAAATCTTCGCGAAACGGTAAAAAATTTCCACGAACACGCAGAAATTCCGCGAACATGCGGAATTGCTTGTTCACGATTCTTTTTCACTGTTCGCAATCGCTGTTTGCGTGCTCGGGGAGAAATATCTCAACAACACGCATTTGAGAACGTGAACAAGCAAAAAATTTGCAAAGTCGCGGATCGCAGAATTTTGGGCAATTTCGCGTTCTCCGCGGAATGCAAAATTACCCAAATGCGGCAATTCCGCAAGCAGAACGGAATTTGCTGCCCAGACCTACCCTCTTTAGGTGAGTGCTGAGATAGTTGTCTCACATGAGTATTTCTTTGAAGAGCCCCTTGAAAGGGTTTTGTCACACAAGGAGCACTTGACATATTTGGTAACCATTTTTTTCACCAGAGGGAAATGCAAAAAAATCCCATGCGATGGACTGCTATTTTGGGGCTGGGTCATCATCTGAAGACTTTCCATGTGAAGGGTGCGTCTCCTGCTCCTCACTTGGCTGATGTAGCTCCTGCTCCTCATGTTTTACAGTTGCCATTTTCTTGAAGATAAAAAGTTAAAAATTAACAAAAGAAAGTTGTGCACGGAAAGTACAGGACACCTGCTAGGAATATTCCAATATCTCTACTGGAAACTTCAAAAAGAGAGGAAATGGTGGGGACTTTCTTTGAAGATTATTGAATAGTGTCTTCTCCAATCAGATCTCTTCGTTACATAGCCATGATATTCGGCAAGGGTAACGTCATCACAAATTAAGGCGTTGTCGCAAAGACATCAAATACAATTAAAAAGTAAGTGCTTTGTAATAAAATTAATCACTGAAATACAAGTTTAAACACTGTATTAGTAAACTACTGTTCACAAACATTAATGACAGTAGGAATGTATATGTGTTTTTTAAAGTCGCTATCTTCACAAAAATCTGCGACAGCAGAAAATACTTAGCCGGTTATTCAGCAGTGAATTCGCAAAAAGTAAAAAGATCTAAACAAAAAAAATAAAGGGAATATGACAGGAAAAAAAGGCATGGAGAGGCACAGATAAACATGTAAATGGGTGGCATTGATAGAGGAAACAGGCTCAGTGAGTGACTTCAACTGTGAGGACGTCAATTGTGTGTGCAGGGAGATACAGGAAACACAATCATAGCAACAAAATACAGACAGGTACAAAGATATAGGACCCGGATTGGTGTGAGGTGGAGGTCAAGGGTAAGCACAAGATGGGAAGTCATGGACAGGCACATAAATCGAAAGCGCAGCCAGGTACCTGGAGGGAACATGAGTACTGACACATAGAATGAAGGCACAAAATATACACAGACAAAAGAGACGGACAGGTACACAAAAGGAAGGCATGGACAGGTGCAAAGAAAGAAGGCACAAACAGGTACATACAGTAAATGCACAGACACTCACAAAGAAGGAAGAATCTCAACATGCAGGCATACAGAGTGAAAGAATATGTTTCTCCGAGTTTTAGTATGTATATAACTCTAAGAAAAATATGTTGGATTTCTTTTTTTGTTAGATATGTGGTAGAAGTACCATCAAAATACAAATGACCATAAAATTACAAAAAATATGTAAATTAAATCACATATATGTTCTTGTTCCTGTAGTAGCTTTTGGTCAAGAAATGTGTCACTTGGAGCCATTACTATGTAATGTAGGTAAGGTAGGAATTTGTTGTGCTTTGATAGCTTGACCTAAAACAATTTCCTAGGGTGTCCCTTTTTCCTAATTGCACACGTATATATCCAGTCTCACATCTATTCACAGACTCACACAGCCACTTATACATCCATATACACACACAACCCACACACAAATACACACCCACAGAACCACTCACAAAGCCATTCCCACACCCACTCACAAACCTATACAGGCACTCACACACACTCACCAACCTACACAGCCACTCAAACACTTACTTTCAACATTTACAGGTTACAGGTAAGAAATAAAATGTAAAAAAACTTAGAAATTCAGTGGAAAATACAGAAATTACAAGGTTTGTTGTAGTTAGGAAATAACATTTAAAACACAGTTGAAATTCACTAAAAATAACAAAGTTTACAGGGATGTTACAATTAGGAAATAGAATAAAAAATCCCTTAGAAATTCACTGGAAAAATCAAAAGTTACATGGATGTTATCATTAGGAAATAGAATTGAAAAAACCTTGGAAATTCACTGAAAAAACCAAAGGTGAAAGGGACGTAATAGTTATGAAATTAAATTAAAAAACTTAGAAATTCACTGAACAAAGGTTACAGGGAGCTTATAGTTAGGCTCACATTTCAATTATACAAAACCATAGATATTCAGCAGTTATAGTTACCTCAGCTAACTATAACTTACGCCCCCACAATGCACCGCATATGACCTCTCATATTACATCAGTCATGACATGGTCAGTGACATCATTGATAACATCAATGATGTAGTAAACGGATCACTGGTTGCTGTACCCCTCCACACTTTTTGACTGTTTTATGATGCAACCTTGACTGCAGTGTGCTGTACCATTGCTAACAAGATCTACAGTACCAGTGTTCTTTCCCTAAACAGTGCACCACAATTGGTGCAACTCCAGCAACCCTTATAAGTCCCTAGTAAATGGTTCCCCAGTACCGAGGGCTTTGGGACTAAAGAGGGTCCACTAGGGCTGCAGCACAAATTGTGCCACCCTAGGGACTCCTCACCAAGATCATGCCAACTGCCATTTCAGGCTGCTGCTCTTGGTGCAGGGAAAAAACACTGCATGAGGTATAGGTAGGTCAGCCCTAACAGGGTGCACTATATCACATGTGTGGGCATATCTGTCTGAGCAGATATGACCAAACAATATCTAAGTCCATTCTTGGATATTATAAGTGTGCAGGGAACCCATAAAGAGTACATGGGCTGAACAGCCATCATTATGAATTACTCAGCACCATGATGGCTTCACTGTACCCAGGGATATTTAATACCAACAGCTCATCTTAATAAATCCACACTGATGCCAGTCTCAGATGTATTCATAAATGCACACAGAGGGTCCCTTAGAGGTGCCCTGTTAAAATGCACCAAACGCTGGTGTTGTCTCTGTCTAGTCTTACCCAGCCTGCCACCACAAGGCCGGAATGGCATTCCATGATGGGAAGCTTCAAAAGTGATGGCACCTGTGAAATCCAACCCAGACAGCTCCAGGTAGAGGAGAATACCCACTCCCCATTCTGATTCCCTTTTGCTGGGAGGACAGGTGAGAAACTAGGGGGCCGATTATGATCGCGGACGGACTTGAGACCGTCCGCGACCCCTGAGCAGGAGGGAACGTTCGCAAGGGCTGCGGCGTTCCCTCCGTGCAGATTAAAATGTGACCGCCAGGGTGGTGGTCATATCCTCTATCTTTAACATTGCGGTGGGTGCAGCTTCAAGCTGCACCAGCCGCAAGGTTAAAAATGCATGCATCGCATTTGCATGCACAAAGCGGCAGGCACCGCGCAGTGCCTGCTGCTTTGTGCACGCAAATGCAGGGAGGTACCATAGGTACCCCCCATGTGCACCCCCCACCCCACCTTCACCCAGGGGGCCCGCTACGGGCCCCCGAAGTGAAAGTCCGTATGCTTTTCCACGGCGGAAAAGCCGCCGCGGAAAAGCATGCCTTTCACATCATCCTAATATGGCTGGCGGTGTCTGATAGACACCGCCAGCCATATTAGGATGGCTTGTTTTATAGGCCAGCCAGGCTCTTTTCACATTGTTGTCACACATAAGGGAGGCTTTCAAAGCTTTTATCAGGGCTTAATGGAACGTTGAACATGACTAGTCGAACCACCTCTAAGGGTAGGAAACATCTGGTCACTTTTTGATTACCAGCATGCCATTTTGAGTCCCATTGTGTGATCTAGCAAATTAAATCTTTAGCCATGCATTAGTCCATATCTATGATCAACTGAAATAGACAAAGAGCTCTACAATTAACACAAATATATAATGAAAACAAAGAACAATATAATAAATCAAAACATACATAATTTGACCGCTCTATTCAAAATTTATTTTGACTTTGTGTAGCCTTGCATTGTGAAAGTGGACACAAAATAATATTGGCAACACCTTGCATGAATTATTCACAATATTGAACCCAAGGCAACAACTTTAACAATATTGTGAGTGATTTGTTATGGTTATTGGCTCTATGGGTGGAGCATGGCCATTAACACGCGTCCACCAATGAAAAACTAAGACTATGTTAATGAAAGGATGACGACTTATGTTTTCATAAAGATGTGTGACAAACTAAGGATAGCATAATGGACTTACCAACAGGAGGGAGTTTCCATGCAGGGCATCATGAAAATGCTACTCAATCAGGCAATGGCGGAAAATATAGGAGTCATGTGCACATCCAGGAAATTTGGCACCAACAATAATAAATTGTCCTTTATAGTCCACAATTGCTTGCAATTTAATAAAATAGTAGTGTTTTCTATTGCAGTTTCTGTTGTTGGCACACATTGTACATACACACAGTCGATTGGCCCAAGCCAACTAGGGAAGCCAGCAATTTCATATTATCCTTGATTGAGGCTCATGTGCTCTTGCCTGCCATTTGGGAAGTCCAGATACTGTGGTGTGAACCTCAAAATTGCATAAAAAATAGTTGGAGAAAAATGAAAATGCAGATTGAGAAATACCTACAACTGAGGAAATGTGTCTGAAATGTTCCCAAGACTATCGTAAGCAATACTGCCATCAATTTCACATGTGGTGCGATGTCATGGGACCAAGATATTGTTGGTTCAAAACTTGGTGAAATCTTCTGCAATAACGGCAAGATGCAGTCTTTGTCCAAACGATATAACAAGATCACATCCCGATCTTTATATAAATGAGGGTGATACTTCTACTCAAGAGCCACCCCGCCTCTGAATATTGTGTGTACTCAGATGATGAATCAAACTCAAAAAAACTATCTCCATGACTGCAAAGTTAATATAAAACATTGTTATTCTTTTGTACTGATGCAATTGCAAAGCTTTCTATGCCTGCGAGGACCATGGATACCATTATGGCATAATGGCAGGCTTTCAATACTGCCAGCGACAAGTTTACTTGGACCTCAAGAGTACTGCTAAAGAATATATCAAAACAATAATCAAACTTGTATGTGCATTTCACTTCATATTCCTATTTATATTTTGAAACCTAAATCACATATTATGTATTCCTCTCTCATACAGTGACCACTCCTCTAGTCTAAAACAATTGTGTTGATTCGCATACAATTATTTCAAATAGCATACAAATTGTGAAAATAATATTTAATTTCTGTCATTATAATCATCAAAGAACAAACTATCCAATGCATTTCATGATGCACGTCCTTCTTCAGGGGATTCTGTTTATAACTGAAATAAAAAAGAAACAAAAAAACAACAAGTCAGTCCATTATCTACCTAACTCACATTTTCAATGTACTTCCTGATACAACTTACTGGCTTATTTGTGACTTAACATGAATATTCTATTACGCAATAGTGGTAATGAGTCACCATGCAGAGAAAAGAACATGTGAAAACCAGTAAACCTACACTTGAGAACAACAAAAAATTGCTCAGACGTGTTCCCAAAATTGCAAAGGAAAAAATTAGAACATGAATAAAAAGTGAGTTTAGCATGTCACATGCAACACCGAAACCCAAACTTTGGTGATTAAAATCAATCGCAGGAAAATGACATAAACTTACTGACTCCGAATGTTGACAACCTAGTCGATTCTACCGATAGCTGTAGATGAAATGATAACTTACTACAAACAAAAGAGGAAGGGGGACAAAGAGCTACTAAAGGCCCAGTGCCCATGCTCCCAAGTTATGTATAAACCAGAACAATGTAAATGTCAAGGTATTTGTAGAGCGCACTGCCACCAAGCCGTTTCCTGGCGCTATTACTCATACCGCTGTGGAACCCTTCCTGGCTTTCCCTGTGAAGTGTCCACTCCTGGGCACCCCCAGGGTGAAGTCAGGCATCCTAGCGCTGTTGGGGCCGGTGTGGAGGTTAAGCAAGCTATTGCCCAGAGTTGCAGCGTGGGCCTCTGATTAGAATAGGCACCAAGGCAAGAATTGTCAGGTCCAAGGAAATTGAGCCCAAGACCCGCCGAGGCGGGAATTGAACCCTGGTCCCAGGCCAGAACTCTGCATCAGGGTCTGCCGCTCTAACCATTGAGCCACACTCCTCCACAATAGGTCAATGTTCCTAAAATCAGAAAGGAGATGTCAGTCTAGAGAATAGAAAGGAAAGCCAATGTGACTCTTACTTGTGGCCCTCACACATCCCATGGGATGTCAAGCTTCATCATAGGGTGATTGCTCCTCATCGGGCCGGCGCTGTAATGCCCTATGAGTCCCCCAAAGGGTAGCTTTAACAGAGATCTTTTGATTATTCACCATATGATGAGTGCGAGGTAGTTCTTGTTAAGTGATGAGTGAGTCTAAAAATGACTAGCGGATGTCTAGGCTATGTAAATGTAATGATGGGATTCCTCTATCATGAATGAAAAACAAAAAGTTGTAATGGTCCTCAGTACATATGACATAAATGTGTGCACTAAAATGTTTATATTGAATAGTTTGACATGTTTCACGCCCTTGATGGTCTCAGGAGGAGATCCCTGCTGCTTCTTCAGGACCAAAGAGAGAAAGAAAATGGTAGAAAGGAATATGTTTGCAATGGCCTCCAAGAGATCAAGTAGTGCCACCAGTTAGATCCTTGTAGTGATCCAATCTCAATGAACTTAGAGGTAGTCCCCTTAGTTCAAGGGAGAAGGGGATTATTGTCAAAATGATTTTGGTGAAAGTCACATGTAGCCACACCTACCCATCTTCTCGTACGAGACTGGAATATAAATTAAGCCCTTGTGACGACTTGCACAACTGCGAGGACAACCCAAGGGCTTAGTAGATGTTTGCTTGCATTTGTATTAGTCTTTAAATGTAATTCTTACCTTCTCTCAGGGAGCCTTGCTCCCTTGCCAATATATGTGGAATGCCGTTGTCAGTAATTACTGTGATTCGCAGATTATTTTCGCAAACTCAACAGAAATGTGAGACTGACTTATCTTCAAGTGAAGGGATACACCAAAAAAAACCACATCAGAGTGAAATATATAAATCTGAAAACTCGACATATCTGTATGCATGTAATAAAAAACACATGTATTCAAAGGGAAAGGTGTGAAATATGTGTATGCATAATGTGTTATTATTAGACAGCGCAAGGAATTACACATATCCCTGGAATCCAGGATGCTGGACTCCAGGGATCAGCTCTTAGCTGGATAAGGTAATTCTTGGAGAACCGCTCCCAGTCAGTCTACCTATCTCAGTGCAGAGTATCTAAAATAAGTATAACATGTGGAGTACCCCAGGGTTCCTCGTTGTCACCTCACTTGTGCAACCTATATCTCCTCCCATTGATCGGGTCCTTCAAAGAAAGAAAGGTGTGCACATTCAAATGCACTGATGATCGACAATTAATATTTACCATTATAACACACCTGATTCTGTGTATGAATTTCAAACTACCATGCTGTACTTCCATAATTGGATGAATAGCATACATTTAAAACTCAATCTGGATGAGACCAAACATATTTTGATAGGGGGCACTCAGAACAAATGGAGCTCCCATGTTTGGCCAACTGAGTTGGGCTCTCCCTCCACTCCATCCCCATCATCCAAGAGCCTTGGGGTGATAAGTAACAGCAACCTTACCATGAAAACCCAGATTGGGTCAGTGACCTCGACCTTCTTCCTGAAGTTAAGAGAAATATAGAAGACCATTAGACTCCTCACCAGGGAAGCACTGGTGCAGGTTGTCCTAGCCATGGTTATATCACATATTGACTGTGCCAACTCCTCATACTTTTGCATACCATTACATCTTACTAAAAGGCTGCAATTGGTGCAGAGCCAGGCAGCTAGATTGATCTTTCAGCATCCCCGGTGGCAACATATCTCCCCTCTCATGAGGAAGCTACATTGGTTCTCCATCCCAGAACGATAAGCATTTAAAGTTGGAAGCCTTATCTTTAAGTCCTTGCACGTCGTAAGCCCAAAAGTCATCTCTAGCCTTATCCACAGGTATATGCCTACTTGCAACCTGCACTCATCCCACATGAATCTTTTGTCTACATCCTCTTACAAACTGAAGCGACAAGGTAGGTGCAGGTTCACTGTGCTGGCACCCAGATTCTTGAACTCCCTTCCATCTGTCCTCAGAGTCAGCACTGATCTTTTGAGAATCAGAAGGTTCCTCAAAACATGGTTATTTACCCAACCTTATGACTGTAACTCAAGCATGTGATAAGCCAACAAGACCTCAGCATTTCCTAGAATCAGAGCCAAGAAACCAATCGGTTTACATGCACTCTACAAGAAATTTTAACACAACATAACATATGCACAGTGTTATTTACACAAGATGCCATTATTTAAATTGTTATCAATATTGCGATTAATTACGGTGAATCCCATATAGGTTTCATTAAAAGTACTCATATTCTTTTAAGACACATTGTAATGTATTGTTATATAAGCATGAAAGGTCTTTTGGTTCACCTTATGCATGCAACGTTTAACTTACTGATGTACTTTGGAATATCTAACTTATCTTTGTGGAGGTGTTTTGTAAATTAGTTTACCCGTCTGTTGTGGTATCTAAAGACCCAAAGGAAGTCTCAGAGTAAGGCAAAACATAATATATTTAGGATGAAAAAATCTCACTTGCTCTCACCTGACTTCATAGATATATCCTAATATTTTTCAGAAATGGAAGGTTCCAATGGTTATTTGGTATTTTATTTCTGTCCAGTACAACTTCGATGTGACAGAAAGATACTGAGCTGTTTATTGCACAATGTTCCTTTGTGTGAAACCGCATTTTCTTAAAACATTCAATCAATAGTTAGTCTTATAGGGTCTAACAGGTTTACTCGAATATTCTTGCAAAATTATGATGCTAGAAATTATGCTATGGATGTTGTGCTGAATTTTAATATAATGTCTTCAGTTACAACATCTATAAATCGCTTGTGATGTCAAGGGAGAAGTTGTCGCAAAGTAGTCACACAATTGTAAAGTGGCTTCAACATAAACTTTTTATTTAATAAATACTTATTGAAACGTATGCTTTTCCAAAATTGCATATTTTCTGACTGATTCCCAGTGGAGACTTGCACATGAGTGCTTGTAGGGCAGAGTTTCTCTATATTTTCCATCATTCGCTTCAGTGAGTTAGCTGAAGGCTTGCATTTTGTTTACATCACAGTTAGTGGAACATATATGAACTTTTTGTATATAGATCAATAGTGTGTTATCTCTGCACTGTGTGCATAATAGTTTCAGGGTTTCAAGGGATGGAAAATTCCAATAGGTTTGCCTTCGCTAGTGGAGATGAACAGGACCGGTTTGGGGAACAAAAATTAGCCTTGGCAAAAATGCTCAAACAGTCCTGCTGACTTTATCTTCTCTCTCTTTACACCCATCTATCCTTTCACTCTTCTGTCTTCTCCGTCTTTGATCACTTTCTCTCTACCTTCTCTCTCTTGAAACCTCCCTGTGCTTGCTGCAGATAACCCAGAGAGCTGCACAAAGTGACAGAGACCCCAGGAGCAGCCTTAGGCTTTCAAAACTGTCCTCTAAGTCCTACAAGACACCATGGAAATGTCTGGTGGAACAAAGGGCCAGTCCATCCCTGGTGATAAATGACCAAGTATTCAGCATATGCAAAGCAAAACCTTTGGAAGTGCATTCGGCTGGCTATGGGTGAGCCTGAAGAGTTGGAGGCCTGAGTGAGACAGAAAAGAACATGACAGTATGTTGCCATGTTTTCTGTTCTTCCTCATCTTGTACCCTGCCTCCGTATGTGGGTCCTGGTGTGAATGACTGCATATCAAGGAATGAACACCACGAATATCTCCCAGGTTGCCTTCTCAAGTGACCAATGAAATGGCACTGCCTACCAGTAGGCAAGGTACCCCCCTCACTTAATAGACAGGTGAAAGGTGTTAGGCATCTCCTTCAGAGGGTCTCAGTTGGGACGACAAGTCACCAAGGGCACACTCCTCCTTGGTAATATTCTAGCTCTTTTTGATAGAAGAAGAATAATCAGAAGAGGACAAGCAAGGCACCAAACTCTTCCTGACACATGAAAGAGAAATGAGTCAAGCAAAGTCTTCCAGAAGAAGATTCAAAGAGAATTCATGTTTGAAAGATCAATAATCAGGGACAAAAATATTAGAAAAGGGGGTGTTAAAGCGACACAAAATAGGGAACAAATTCATGTCAACACATTCTTCCTTCTTGAATGCCTCCTATATATATATATATATTCACTTTAAAAAACGTAGATTTCAAACTCGTTATAGTTAGGAATTAGCATTTAAAATACCTTTGAAATTCACTGAAAAAACCATAGGTTTGACACTCGTTATAGTTAGGAATTAGCATTTACAAAACCTTTGAAATTCACTGAAAAAACGATAGGTTTCACACCAGTTATAGTTAG
This sequence comes from Lissotriton helveticus, assembly GCF_964261635.1. Taxonomy (NCBI): domain Eukaryota; kingdom Metazoa; phylum Chordata; class Amphibia; order Caudata; family Salamandridae; genus Lissotriton; species Lissotriton helveticus. Next base: position 201,363,142 of record NC_136070.1, on the reverse strand, counting down.
CTGAACATTTTACTCATACAAAACCATTGAAATTCCCACGTTATAGTTAGTTGGACTCACTATAACTCGCGCGCCCGCAATCCACTGCTGATGATGTCACATATTACATCATTCATGACATGGTCAGTGACATCACTGATGACATCACTGATGACATCTCAAATGACATCACTGATGACATCTCAATTGACATCACTGATGACATCACTGATGACATCATCAAGTGTGTGTTTCTGTAAAGTTTAAATATGTTTTACATATTTATTTATTTTTCCATTTGTAAAGCGCTCTGCAACCCTACGGGCATCCTGGCGCTGGGTACATAGGCTGAAAAGTACTGTGCAACAGAGGGGGGGCAAGGACTCAGGATCTAAGGGTTTAAGTTTTTCGGGAAGAGCAATGTTTTCAGCTTTTTTCAAAAGGGCATTAGTTCACTTGTTTTTCTAATGTCAACGGGTAGGCTGTTCCATAATTGAGCTGCCGCTTTACTAAAAGCTCTACCACCGAGGGTGGATTTCTTGATCCTGGGTACATTAACGAAATTTAAGGAAGAGGAACGAAGAGACCGGGTAGGTTCATACCAGTTAAGTTTGTTTTGAAGTGGTCGGGGACCTAGCCCATGCACTGCTCTGAAGACAATGCACAGGGCTTTGAAACGGATCCTCTGGTGTATGGGCAGCCAATGTAGGTCAGCCAGGGCAAGGGTGGTGGAGGATCTTCGCTCTCGAGATAGTGCCAGCTTTGCTGCAGCCGCCTGGATACTTTGAAGCCTGGAGATGTGATAGATAGGGGATTCCAGTAAGAGGGCATTAGAGTAATCCAGGCGGCTGAGGATGGTACTCCTAACTATAGTGGCTCTAACCTGTAGGGGTAAGAGGGGCAGCAGCTTGCGGAGTCCTCGCATAAGATCAAGGCAGCTACTGACCTGCTTGTTGACATTGGTGTCAAGGCTCAGCCTGTTATTAAAGGTGACTCCAAGATTCCTTACTGAGTTCACTGGGGCAGGGGAGTTCCCCAGCTCAGGAGGCCAGAAATTTGTGGGTATTGAAGAATGAGTGGATGTATAAATGTCTGGATGAAGGATTTAGTAGATGTGTGACTGACTGTATGAGTGAGTGATTAAATGTGTCTTACTGAATGCATAGGTTAGTGACTAAACTGTCTGAATGTATGCATCAGTATGTCTGTTGTTGTGTAAGATGCTGTACGTGTTGTTCAGTATCTATATGAGTGGCTATATGGGTTATTGATTGGTTGCCCAAGTATTTGTATGTGAGACTGAGTGTGTGTGTGGGTGACTGGGAGGTGTGTGACTGTGCATAGATGTGTGAGCAGTTAATTCACTAGGTGTATGGGTTCAAGAGTGCATGTGGAAACAGCTGTATGGGCGGTTAACTGTGTGCATTGGTGTGTTGGTGAGTGAATGTATATCTCAGTGCTACATTTCCAAGTAAGTACATATGTAAAACAAAGTGCATGTGAGTGTTGGTATATATAAATGACTATACATGAGAGTCAGTGATTGTGCAAGTGGCTGTATGGATCAATGTGTACTTGTATCAGTGACTGTATAAGAGAGTAAGTATGTGTTAGTATGTGTTTGAATAAGTAAGGTGTTGTGTGTATAACTGTATAGACGAGAAAATGGGAGTGTGATTGATTCTTTGTATGACTGACTAGGTGTGTGAGTAACTCCATGGATGAGTGGCAGTGTGTGAGTGTCTGTATAGGTGTATGAGTACATATGATAGTGTTGCATTGATGAGTGACTGTATGTATGAGTGATTTTATGGGTGAATGAGTGGATGTGTGTGTAGACTTAGGAATCAGTGAGTGCGTATGTAATAACTGGTATTGGTGTGTCAATGGTTTCAAGAATGGTAGTTTGTATTTAACACTGGGTGTATCAAAGGTTAGATTAGAGTGTGAGGAGGTGCATCGTATTATCACATGAATGATGTCATCAGTGATGTCATCAGTGATGTCAATTGAGATGTCATCAGTGATGTCATCAGTGATGTCATTTGAGATGTCATCAGTGATGTAAATGTAAATGTAGGTGTACTTATATAGCGCAAACCTGTCACCCAAAGGGCATCCTGGTGCTTGCTTAGGGAACCCGTCCTGGTATTCCCCTGTGAGAAACCCCGGCAGGGTGTCCACAAGGTGAAAGCCAGGCATCCCGCCGCGAGGGGCCGTAGTGGAGATTAAGCAAGCTATTGCCCAGAGTTGCAGAGTGTGACCCCGTGATTCAAGTAGGCACCGGAGCGAGAATTGTCGAGTCCGTGGAATTTTGAGCCCGAGACCCGCCGAGGCGGGGAATCGAACCCTGGTCCACGGTCGATCTCAGCTTCCGGGTCTGCCGCCTCTAACCACTGAGCCACGCTTCTCCTGTCCCTGACCATGTCATGAATGATGTAATATGTGACATCATCAGCAGTGGATTGTGGGCGCGCGAGTTATAGTGAGTCCAACTAACTATAACATGGGAATTTCAATGGTTTTGTATGAGTAAAATGTTCAGCTAACTATAACTGGTGTGAAACCTATGGTTTTTTAAGTGAATTTCAAAGGTTTTTTAAATGCTAATTCCTAACTATAATGAGTGTCAAACCTATGGTTTTTTCAGTGAATTTCAAAGGTTCTTTAAATGCTAATTCCTAACTATAACGAGTTTAAAACCTACAGGTTTTTAATTGAATTATTACAATTTTTTAATAGCTCATTTTTATAGCTATGAATTATTATAATTGTTTTTAATTATTCCAATATTCTATATTTTTGTAATATTAATTTTTTAATGTATTTTTCCTGTTTTTTTTATATTTATACCCTGGAGCGCTCAGGGTGAGCGCACCCGTAAATGCAGCCGTAAACATAGCGTGAGCGCTATTCCTGCGAGCGAGAAAATATATATTTATGTATTTAAAGTAAATAATATTGCAAGACATTCAGTGGCATACTCATAAAAGTACTATTTTTGTTTTCTAAAAACCGTACTTTAACTTTAAACGCATTTCTGAAAATCGAGCAAAACGTCATTGTGACCCCGGAAGCGTTTCCGGAATCGCCTACGTACGTGCCGCATAAGCGCCCCCAGAGCGCGTAGCGTAAGCGCGTCAAGCCATGTGACCTTAAAAAAACACTTTTCATTGGTTCATAACAGGTTTTTTTCCAACTATTGAAAGCCCCCACCCATTTCCCTCACTACCTCTTTGACCTTGGCGAGAGCAAGAACTGTTCCCTGCTTCTTCTCTAACATCTCTTTTTTTGAAGAATGGCTGAAAGACCCAGCAGTGACTCTGATGAAGAGTTTTTGCCAGAGGACCATCCTCGGCGCAAAGTGAAAGAACATTTTATATGGAAATGTTTTACCTTCCCCGAAGGTGAAAAAAAGGTAAATGCTGCAAAGGTGTGCTGCAAAATCTGTGACACCACCTTGTCACTTGGAAACCCCTCCAAAAAGTACAGCTTCGGCAACAGCACCTTAATTAGGCATGTCGAGAGGAGGCACCCCAACAATTACGCGAGGGAGAGTGTCAGGGACCTGGCACGCAATCCCCCAACAGATGGCGGCAGCACCTCGACTGGTGGAGCAACACCTTCAGGAAGACAAGCTGTAAAACTAATTCCAAACATGCAGCCGGTCTTTGCAGATCTCAAATTTGTCTGCAAGTACTGCGACGAACTGCTTTGCTATGGGGAGCAGAGCATAGAACTTATTGTTCGGAAAAAAGAAGAACACCGCCGCTCCACCCACCACTAATATTTCCCCTTTTTTTTGCTCCTGTTGAGCAGCTTTGAATTCCCTGGTTTTGTTTTTCTCCCCAAAAAAGTATAAAATCGTTCTGAAAAAGTATTAAAAAAATATAAAATCGAAAAAAGAAGAAAAAAAAGTTATTTTTAGAACTACCTCCAATTCTCCAAGAAGAGCTATATTGCTTACATATTGTGTTATTCTTCTTTTCAATGAATGTGCACTGCATAAATGAATGGATAAAATGACTGAATGAAGGGTAGAAAGTGACTGAGGGAACAAATGACAGAAAGGGAGTGAGTGAGGGTGAGTTGATGACAGTGAGGGATGGAAGGTGAGTGAGGGTGAGTGAAGGGGGAGTCACAGAGTGAGGGGATGGAGGGAGTGAGGGTAATATAGAGGGAGTGAGGGAAGAGGAATGAGGAAGTGAGAGGACAGAGGGACTGAGAGAAGGAGTGAGTGAAGTGGAGTACGGTTAGAGAGGAAAGGAAAATGAGTGAGGGAGCGAAGGAAGGGAAGAGAGGGGAAGGGAAGTGAAGCAGGGGGACTGAAAGAAGGTGAATGTGGGAGGGGAGTGAGAGGAAGGGTAGTGAACATGGAGAATGAGGATAAGTGAGGGGAGCGGAGTAAGGGAACGGGGGTGAGGGAGGGTAAGAGAAGAGCAGTGAGGTTGAGGAAAGAGTGGTGATAGAGGGTGGATAAAGGCAAGTGAGCGTGAGACAAGGGGAGTGAGGGAGTGAGGAGACAGAGGGAGTGAAGGAAAGAGTGAGAGAAGGGGACGGAGTGAGGGAGCATAGAAAGGTAAGTGAGGGAGTGTAGGTGAGATAAAGGGAGAGAGCATGAGGGAAGGGGACTGAGAGAGTGAGGGGACGGAGGTAGTGAGGCTAAGAGAGAGGGAGTGAGGGAAGGAGAGTGAGGATGTGAGAGGACAGAGGGAGTGAGAGAAGGAGTGAGTGAAGTGGACTAAGGTGAGTGAGGGAAGGGGAATGAGTGAGGGAGCGAAGGAAGGGAATAGAGGGGAAGAGGACTGAAGCATAGGTACTGAGAGAAAGTGAGTGGGGTATGAAAGTAAAGGGAAGGGGAGAGAAGGATGGGGATTGAGGGGTAGTGAGGGAACCGGAGTAAGGGAACGGGGGTGAGGCAGGGTGAGAGAAAGGCAGTGAGCATGAGTAAAGAGGGGTGAAAGAGGGTGGATAAAAGTGAGTGAGGTTAAGACAAGGGGAGTGAGGGAGTGAGGGGATAGAGGGAGTGAAGGAAGGAGTGACAGAAAGGGACTGAGTAAGGGAGGAAAGAAAGGTAAGTGAGGGAGTGTGGGTGAGTTATAGGGAGTGAGCGTGACAGAAGAGGAGTGAGAGAGTGAGAGGACAGAGAGAGCGAGGCTAAGAGAGAGAGAGTGAGGGAAGGGGAATGAGGAAGTGAGAGAAGGAGTGAGTGAAGTGGAGTAAGGTGAGTGAGGGAAGGGGAATGAGTGAAGGAGCGAAGGAAGGGAAGAGAGGGGAAGGGAAGTAAAGCAGGGGGTCTGAAAGAAGGTGAGTGTGGGAGGGGAGTGAGGGAAAGAGGAGTAAACATGGGGAATGAGAATAAGTGAGGGAAGCGGAGTAAGGGAACGGGGGTGAGGGAGGGTGAGAGAAGAGTATTGAGGTTAAGGAAAAGAGTGATAAGAAAGTAAATTTTGTTTGTCAAACTTACCTTATAAGTAATGTACACTTAATGACATATTTGTAATACATTTAATATCTGTGGAAGAGGAAAAAAAATAAGTTATAATTTTTATAATATATATTTCAAAATACAAGAGACAAGGCAGGAGATTAAAAGGTTACTAAGAGATAAAGTAGGAGTGAAGGACACAGAAAGGGAAACAAAGGAATGGTGAAGGACAGAGAGAGGGAAAAAGAAATAGAGGGAGAGCAAATTACTAAGAGGAGAATGAGGCGGATATATTCAGTGACAGAGAGGAAGAGAGGGAGAGAGAAATTAACTGAAGGTGACTAAGATACTAAAGGAATGTGAGTTATCAAAACTAAATGAGGAAAGGGGAGTAAGGAAAGGGGAGTGAGTGACAGGGAAGGGGGGTGAGTGAGGGTGCATTCATGACAATGAGGGATGGAAGGTCAGTGAGGGTGAGTGGAGGGGCGTGAGAGAGTGAGGGGACAATGGGAGTGAGGGTAACAGAGAGGGAGTGAGGGAAGAGGAGTGAGGAAATAATAGGACAGAGGGAGTGAGAGAAGGAGTGAGTAAAGTGGAGTAAGGTGAGTGAGGGAAGAAAAATTATTGAGGGAGCAAAGGAAGGAAAGAAGGGGAAGGGGAGTGAAGCAGAGGGACTGGGAAAAGGTGAGTGCGTGAGGAGAGAAAGGGGAAGGGGAGTTAAGGACAGGTAATGAGGATAAGTGAGGGAACCGGAGTAAGGGAACTGAGTGAGGGAGGGTGAGAGAAGGGCAGTGATGTTGAGGAAAGAGGGATGTTAGAGGGTGGATAAAGGTGAGTGAGCGTAAGACAAGGGGAGTGAGGGAGTGAGGACATAGAGATAGTGAAGGAAGGATTGAGAGAAATGGACTGAGTAAGGGAGCAAAGAAAGGTAAGTGAGGGAGTGTGGGTGAGTTATAGGGAGTTAGCGTGACAGAAGAGGAGTGAGAGAGTGAGGGGACAGAGAGAGTAAGGCTAAGAGAGAGGGAATGAGGGAAGGGGAGTGAGGAAGTGAGAGGACAGAGGGAGTGAGAGAAGGAGTGAGTGAAGTGGAACAAGGTGAGTAAGGGAAGGGGAATGAGTGAAGGAGCGAAGGAAGGGAAGAGAGGGGAAGGAAAGTAAAGCAGGGGGTCTGAAAGAAGGTGAGTGTGGGAGGGGAATGTGGAATGAGAATAAATGAGGGAAGCGGAGTAAGGGAACGGGGGTGAGGGAGGGTGAGAGAAGAGTAGTGAGGTTAAGGAAAAGAGTGATGAGAAAGTACATTTTGTTTTTTAAACTTACCTTATAAGTAATGTAAACTTAATTACATATTTTTAATAAATGTAATATCTGTGGAAGAGTGAAAAAAATAAGTTATAATTTTTATAATATATATTTCAAAATACAAGAGAGAAGGCAGGAAATTAAAAGTCATAAAAGGGTACTAAGAGATAAAGTAGGAGTGAAGGACACAGAAAGGGAAACAAAGGAATGGTGAAGGACAGAGAGAGGGAAAAAGAAATAGAGGGAGAGCAAATTACTAAGAGGATAATGAGGTGGATAGATTCAGTGACAGAGAGGAAGAGAGGGAGAGAGAAATTAACTGAAGGTAACTAAGATACTAAAGGAATGTGAGTTAGCAAAACTAAATGAGGAAAGGGGAGTAAGGAAAGGGGAGTGAGTGAGAGGGAAGGGGGAGTGAGTGTGGGTGCATTCACGACAATGAGGGATAGAAGGTGAGTGAGGGTGAGTGAAGGGGCGTGAGAGAGTGAGGGGAGAGAGGGAGTGAGGGTAACAGAGAGGGAGTAAGGGAAGAGGAGTGAGGAAGTGAGAGGACAGAGGGAGTGAGAGAAGGAGTGAGTAAAGTGGAGCAAGGTGAGTGAGGGAAGGGGACTTACTGAGGGAGCAAAGAAAGGAAAGAAGGGGAAGGGGAGTGAAGCAGAGAGACCGAGAGCTGGAAAGTGGTGGAGTGGAGAGAGGGGAAGGGGAGTGAAGGAATGGGGAATGAGGGGTAGTGAGGGAAGTAGAGTAAGGGAACGGGGGTGAAGAAGGGCAGTGAGGGTGAGTAAAGAGGGGTGATAGAGGGTAGGTAAAGGTGAGTGAGCGTGAGACAAGGGGAGTATAATATATATTTCACAATACAAAATACAAAATAACTTGTACAACATGTTATATGGTTTATTTTTGCTGTTCTCAGAATATATTGAATTTCACTAAAAACATTGAGTTCAATACTACTCATCATATGACAGCGGGCAAAAAAAAACACAATCAAAATGATTGTGTTTAAAAAACCCATACAACATTTCAATACATAGTGTAAAACTTAGAAAAAAACATATCTTAAACGTTGTCTTCCAAACTACAATTTCTTACGTACATATCAATAATCACAAATTAATAAAACATTAGTATGTCATTATTACACTCTCAAAGTAAAGTAATATAGAAACATAAATTAACAACATTTACCCGAAATACTCATTTTTGATTCATTTACTTTTCCACGAGGCCAAATAGTATATGAAAAGTCCTTTCTTTGGAAATTACTTAATAGTACTTTTAAACTTCCATTTATCCGACTTTCTGAATGAAAAGCTCCAACATCTATTTGATCATCTAACTATAGTTATATTTCCACCACTGGCTCACTCATGATCAACATTTCCTATAATACTGATATCACTCACTATGTGATACACTTACACTACCTCTATGAGAACTACAATGTTTTTATTATCTTGATCACTCTCACTCACAAAGCAATTTTGAACAGCAGACTAACTTTTATTAACTGCTCTAATCTTCCTAGGCCAATTACATTTCCTAAAATTTTGGTTGTAAGAACACTAGGTAAGAATTTTGTAAGTCAGAAGGCAAACGTTGTTTGAAAGTCAATTGAGTATCGTTACAATAAGTCCAGCATTTTTGACGTTTTAAATAAGCTGTGTAATGTCCTGATGTTGTAGAAGGACAATCATGGAAAATAATTGCTGCATTTACAAATGTTCTTCCTGAAATTGATAATTCAGAAGCCAATTTTTTTTAATTAAAGTTGTCAATTTAGTTCCATCAGGTCTACATCGTTGGAACATTAAAATTACATAAAGCAACATATGCCATACCCTCCATGAACACAGAACTTCCAATATTCACCAAAGCACTATCTACACTTAAACCTTGAGATTTATGAATAGTGACCGCATATGCCAAACAAACAGGAAACTGTTTTCGGCAGACATACAAATCTTTTACAAGCAAAAACCGAGCAGAACAACGACTCAATTCTTGTACTTCTTCAATTCCATCAAATTTAATTTTCAAAAATTCTATTTCATCTCTATTTCGGTAATTCACAAAATCAACAACATGACCCATTGCTCCATTTACTAAACCTCTTTCCACATCTAAATTCCGTCGTAAATTATAAGACAATTTTGATTTCAACTTTTTTCACAAAATAATAGTAGCTCCTTCACGCTCTATCTTATCAATAGCTTCCAGTTTTACAATCTCTTGATTTTCTAACTTTAACATTTTGTTGTTGAAGATTGAACATTCGTGCAGAGTTGGCATCAAGCATATCACAGATTTGTTTTCAGCAGGCAGAGATTTACATGTAATGTACTATGTCTGTGTCTGCTTGCACTATGTGTGCCTGTGCTCATATAATCTCACTGTCTCTACTGGTAAAAAACAGACCATATATATATACAAGCAAGACATAACATTCTATTTTCATTTCAACAGCACATCCTGGATCTTTATTGCACAGCTAAGAGCCTATTTGTGAACTAAGAGGCCTGACAGACATGCTGCTTAAGATTCTCTACTAGTACATATCCTAAAGCCTAACTGACTTCAAGAATACATGTATTCCCATATTTTTAAACACATCAACTAAGCAAACTATTCTCCCAGATTCATTTAAAATTAAGCTTGACTCACAGTGTGATCTTAGACACATGACCAGGATGTTAAATGTAATCTACCATGTCTGTCTCTGCATGCACTATGTGTGTTTCTGCTCATACCATCTCACCGTCTCTCTGCACCATCTTTACAAATTAAAGAAAAACGTGCAAATATAATTCTTTCTTTCACTAAGACACTCTCTGTGATTCTGGTCAAAATAGTCTGACACTTATACTAGGGAAGTAGGTGCATTCTGTCAGTTAGGCCCTTCTGGGCATGTGAGAAGTGGAGTATGTTAAACATAGTTTGTCTCTACACAGGCTACAAAGACCGTTAACCGAAAGGTAGGAGAGAGCACACGGAAAAGAAAATGGCTGCCAGAAATATAAAATGGCTTCCAGCTCATGCCAACAAATCTGTCTAATATTCAATACATGGGCTGAGTTCTCTGTCTTAAATAAATGACTGTGATAAATGGTTTTAGTAAAATGAGCACTTTTAAAGTTTTTCACCGGGATTTTACTTGTAATCTACCATGCCTGTCTCTGCCTCCACTATGTGTGTCTGTGCTCATACTATCTCACTGTCTCTACTGGCAAAAAACAGACCATATATATATAAGCAAGACATAACATTCCTTATTCATTTCAACAGCACACCCTAGATCTTTATTGCACAGCTTAGAGCTTATTTGGGAACTAAGAGGCCTGACAGACATGCTGCCTAAGATTCTCTACTAGTACATATCCTAAAGCCTAACTGACTTCAAGAATACATGTATTCCCATATTTTTAAACACATCAACTAAGCAAATTATTTACCCAGATACATTTAAAATCAAGCTTGACTCACAGTGTGATCTTAGACACATGACCAGGATGTTACATGTAATCTACCATGTCTGTCTCTGCCTCCACTATGTGTGTCTGTGCTCATACTATCTCACTGTCTCTACTGGCAAAAAACAGAACATATATATATATACAAGCAAGACATAACATTCCCTTTTCATTTCAACAGCACACCCTGGATCTTTATTGCACAGCTTATTTTATTTATTTATTTATTTAACCGATTTGTAGAGCGCATGGCTGCCCGTGAGCGTCCCAGCGCTAAGTGACAAGAACCAGATGTAAGTGGAGTCTTATGGGAACAGCCAGGTCTTAAGTGCTCTGCGGAATGAGAGGAGGGTGGGTTGGGCTCTGATGTCTGGGGGTAGAGTGTTCCATAGTTTGGAGGCGTTGTATGAGAACAGTCGACCGCCAGAACGGGCTTTCTTGATTCTAGGAACAGAAGCTTAGTTACAGTTTGAGGATCGGAGCGTTCTTTTGGTGGTGTGAGGTGAGATGAGGTTTTGTAAGATTGGTGGGGCATTACCATGTAGGATTTTATACGTTGTGCAGAGTGCTTTGAATTGTATTCTCTCCTGAACGGGCAGCCAGTGCAAGGTGTTCAGAGCAGGTTTGGCTGAGCAGCGACGGTGGGTTCCTGTAAGTAGGCGGGCGGCAGTATTTTGTACTGTCTGGAGTTTTGACAGTACTTTTTTGGGGGCCCCCAGGTAGAGGGCATTGCCGTAGTCCAGGCGTGATAGCACAAGACCATGGATAAGGAGTTTTTGGGATTGTGCTGGGAGTAGGGGCAGAATTTTCCTAGCTGACCGTAGGAGGCCGTGACACACACCAGCCGTTTTCCTTGCTTGGGCAGAAAAATTGAGACCTTCATCCAGCCATATTCCAAGGCTCTTGATTTCCGGTTTCGGGACGGGTGGGGTACCCATGCAGGATGGCCATAGGGATTTGGAATGGTAGAGGGATTTATTGCCCAGGATCATTATCTCTGTCTTGTCGTTGTTCAATTTAAGGTGGGAAAGGTTCATCCACTTAGTTATTTCACTTAGACAGGTTTGGAGATTAGGGAGGGAGTGGTCTTGCTGACTCAACGATACCACCAATTGGGTGTCGTCGGCGTAGGTTAGGAGCTTGATCCCGAAGGGGGTGACAATTTTTCCAAGGGGGGACATATAAACATTAAAAATGGTCGGGCTCAAGGATGAGCCCTGGGGAACCCCGCTTAGAGCCTATTTGTGAACTATGAGGCCTGACAGACTTGCTGCCTAAGATTCTCTACTAGTACATATCCTAAATCCTAACTGACTTCAAGAATACATGTATTCCCATATTTTTAAACACATCAACTAAGCAAATTATTTACCCAGATACATTTAAAATCAAGCTTGACTCATAGTGTGATCTTAGACACATGACCAGGATGTTACATGTAATCTACCATGTCTGTCTCTGCCTCCACTATGTGTGTCTGTGCTCATACTATCTCACTGTCTCGACTGGCAAAAAACAGACCATATATATATAAGCAAAACATAACATTCCTTATTCATTTCAACAGCATACCCTGGATCTTTATTACAAAGCTTAGAGCCTATTTGTGAACTAAGAGGCCTGACAGACATGCTGCCTAAGATTCTCTACTAGTACATATCCTAAAGCCTAACTGACTTCAAGAATACATGTATTCCCATATTTTTAAACACATCAACTGAGCAAATTATTCACCCAGATTCATTTAAAATCAAGCTTGACTCACAGTGTGATCTTAGACACATGACGAGGATGTTACATGTAATCTATCATGTCTGTCTCTGCCTCCACTATGTGTGTCTGTGCTCATACTATCTCACAGTCTCTACTGGCAAAAAACAGACCATATATATACACAAGCAAGACATAACATTCCTTTTTCATTTCAACTGCACACCCTTGATCTTTATTGCTCGGCTTAGAGCCTATTTTGGAACTAAGAGGCCTGACAGACATGTGATCCTAGTCAAAAATGTTAAAGCCATACATTTTACGAAAAAACATTTAGCATAGTAAATCGTTTAAGACACAGAGCACAGCCCATCTAAATGACCACTACATTACAAAGCAGAAACCTGACTCATTTCCAAAATACATTTCCAATATGCACCATTCGTTTTTTGCCAGCATTACATACAAACATGAGACACAATGCATAAAGAAACAGTACCCTATAAGCAAACAGATGCAAACTGTGAGGAGACATTATAAAAAAATGTGCAAATATAATTCTTTAATTTACACAGACACTCAGTGTGATCCTAGTTAAAAATGTTAAAAACAATCATTTTACCTGAAAACATGTACCACAATAAATCATTTAAAAGATAGAGCATAGCCCATATAAATAAGCACTACATTACAGTGCAGAAACCTGACTCATTTCCAAAATACATTTCCAATGTGCACCATTAGTTTTTTCTATCCTTACAAAAAAACATGAGACACAATGCAAGAATAAAGAAGCCCAATATGCTTGTTAATCTTCCCCATAGTGTATACAGCACTCTATCTATATTAAATGAATCATTACTCACCTTTAAAAATGCTTTTGAAGATTTAGAACAGTGGCAGTCACAAACCAGATTTTCTTATGCAGAATCTCTGAATAATGCTTCTTTCACTGCAGCCTCAGAATAATGGCACAGATTACCTCTGATTTCAGACCCATTTGCATGTACATAACCAATGAAATTTCGTCCCACACAAATTCAAAACCAAACTAACATTTTAATTGGTTCTACATTTCAACACTTTGAAACTCACATAATATTCACCCATCCCCCTACTGCTCTTTCTGCCTGTTACCATGATAACAGTCTACACATCTCCTAACTGAGCACACAGGTGAAAAGTTCATGATACTATGTTGCAAATGAACCCAGCAAGGGTGTTTGACTTCTCAATATAGCAGCTTATCCTGTGCAATGTTTCTTTCAATTACTTTTTCTCAACCATTAGAATTACTTCTTTCAAAAAACAGAAGCATGCACCCTAATTTTCAGTGGAGAATTTTAAGAAACCACCAATCATTTCTTCTTTTTCAAGTGCACTGAATCTCAACCACTTTTTTTCCATAACTCCTACTTTCAAACTGCCATTTCATTTCCACAACCCATCTGAATACAACCACATCTACCTTCAAGATGCCTAAAGTCTGGATTGTGGGTCATAGCTTTGTTCACTGGAGTGAAAAGTATGCATCAAACAGAGGTATTCTCAACCTTGATTTAACAAATATGGATAATATGTGGATTGGCCAGAGAGGACTGAGATGTCAGCAATTGAAACCATTGGTAAAATCCTTTATGCATCTACCACACCCTGACCTCATAATTGTGCACTGTGGTGGCAATGACCTGGACACTTTGACTGGGGTAGGTCTGGAAATGTTTTTAAAGGACACCTTTGGGCAATTGATGTCACCTTTTCCAAAAACTGCCTTGGTATATTCTAATATATATGCCAAAGGCAAAAATGTAACTGGTCCAACCAATTTTGTCCACAGATTGAGAAAGCAAGGAAACAGGTGAATAAATCTGTTTCTGCTTTCCTCAGAGACTATGGTATGGGTTCTATATACCACAACAACTTGCGTTACAATATGCAAGGCATCTATAGGAGAGATGGTGCACATTTTACAGATGAGGGGAATAGAGTCTTCCTCTTGAATTTTAGACTCTGCATCAGTACCTACTTGTAGGTACAAAAACCACCCACATAACACAACAGCTCTTTTCAGAGCTACCCTACCTCTAAGCACTCTAAATTCTTTTTTTACTCAACTTTTTTTCACTGTTTTTCCCCGTGGTGCGCTCATGGTACGCGTACCTGCAAACGCCCATGTAGCTTACTCCTCGAAATTAAAAAAAAAAAAATATATTTTTTTTTTTGCCCTTCGTGGTCCTTCTAGGCACCCCTGAGAAAACCTAGGGGGTCAGGGGGTCTCTACCCTTCCCCCTTTCAATGTTTTGCCCTTTTAGTTTTCACCTCTTGTATCTCGGTTCTACCGAGACACAAAATGGCGGACTCTCCGGACTGTTTCGAATGTTGATAGACACCCGAGAGCCAATCAGCTTTTCGCTTGCGCACTTCTATGGCGCGCCGGGTGCACTTACCGGTACGCGTACCCAAAGCGCGCGTATAGATATATATGTGTTTTTGAAGTTAATTTTCATAAAAACCACTGGAGCAATTTTCACCAAATATAGAAAAAGCACTACTACGTTCCAGTCCCTACCATTTTGCCAAGTTTGGTGTAATTCCGTTCAGCGGTTCGGGCTGTAGCCGTGTCTAATCATCCTATGGAAATTAACATTGGGAAAACACATTTTGGGACCCCCCTTTTTTCTCGCCCCCGCTTCACGAATCCCCTCGACACTTTCAGAGAGGGAGCGGAGCCTAAGGGGCCATCTTCTTTGAGAAATTCACAAAGATTCGTCCACCGACGCCAAAGTTATTCCCAATAGAATGTTGAGGATTTCCTATGGAAACTAGGTCCTAACTATAACTACCTACTGGCCACCGCCAGTAGGTAATATATATATATATATATATATATATATATATATATATATATGTGTGTTTCAAACTGGAACTGATATCATAGAATAAACTGATCTCCATCGTAAATCGCAAACATCATTTAGAATGGCAATGCATAAGGTATGACCATCCCTCTTCCTCCTAACAGATGCTAACAAATATGCAAGCAAGGAAGAAGCCCATGTTTGACATCTGTTGTTCACTCTGTTGTCCCACCCCTGTCCTTCTCATCGGACACTCTTGGAAGTTTGTCGAACACCCCACTATAATATTATGGAAACAGCAATGCAATCTAGGACAGGGTGTGTGCAAGATCCTGCAACACACTGCCTGGCTGTACCATGAATACACCCACTTTCATTGAAGGCTTGCCGACTATGGTAAGCTTTTGGCTTGAATGTAACATGCATCCTTTTTTATGCGCTATAAACTCAGCAAAACTGATGATATTATGTCTCTGAAACCTAACCTATAGCAACTGGCTTGATTAGGATCACAGAGGCAGAACAGGATGAAGAGCTGCCAGTAAGGTAACATACTGACAATGGTAAAATGCAAGAAAATAAATGAGTCGAATGCTCTATATGTATGTGTGTGCATACTCAGGAGTATGTGGATTTCTGCGGACAGAGAGGCCTTGTGCAAATTTTTTGGGCAAATTTGTGTGCATTTGTGGGTGTGTTTCTATCTTTGTCTAAGTCTGCATGGACATGTGTATGTGGTAGCCTGCCTTTGGACTTAATGAAAATAAAAGATATATGGTTGTACCAAACTGTTGTGTTTTTTCTGTGTGGCACATTGTAGTTTTCTCTATATTAACCTAACTGTGCACATCGTAGGCCTCCTTTTCCTTTGCACATGTTACTTTATAAACACATTTTGCTTATGTGCCACATTGGACTTTCACGGAACCTTCATATATTCTTGCATTCTGTTCTTTTCCTGGGTTTTAGTCTGCACACCATAGACATGGTCAAACAACAACACCCTTTGTTATTCTTTCTGGCCAAGCACTAGCACCTAGACATAACACAAGAATGCAGCTGTTGTTTATGTGTAACAAGTGCCTTATCCTTTAGACGCTAATGATAGTGGCCTAGCTCCATGTGGGCAGCTAGGGCTCTAACACGCATCAACAGTTATCCTTTCGACAAGCACATAAGCAAAAAACAGACACATGGAATGAGATTCTTGAGACAAGAGCCCTGCGCCTGCTGAGATGTAGAACATCCATCTATGAAGGCTAAGGGACAGGGTCTACCAGTTATCCCAAAAATCTTTGATATATCATAATTTAGCTTCATTAGCAAGGGAGGGGGGTTTAGGGTATGCTGTCTTATAAAATGGTTGGGCATATCAAAAGACTTGGATTATTAACCAAGCTAACTTTATTTTTAGTTTAAATTTCTTTTCGAATTGTGGCACAATGACTGCATTTCAGATTACAATTGTTAGATTTGGGGGTCTCGAGTTGGCTTAAGTAGGTACTTATGACAAATAGGGACCCTTACCTCTAGTCAGGGTAAGGGGGTACACTACCAAAATAACCCCAGATCACCCCCTTGGTAGCTTGTCACGAGCAGAAAGGCTTATCTCAGAGGCAGTATATAAAGCGTTTGTGAACACATAGAGTAATCCAGTGACAACACTACAGATGGACACCACACAAGTTGTATATTAAAAATAAGTATTCTTTATATAGATTTAATACAAGACCACAACCAACAAAAATCCACAATACTGTACTTAAAATGGTAGGTTTAGCTTAGTTCTCTTTAGATCTTAAAATGCGACACTTTAAGTCAATGTACCTTAAGATGTGACACGCAGGGCAACGGAAGTGTTGCAAGATGGAAATGCGGCAAAAATCCGCTGCAAAGAAATAAAGACGTCAAGTTCTTTCTGATGCAGCAAGCTTCTCCGATGTTGTGAGAAGTCTCGGCTCAATGTGTCAGCTGCAGTGGTGACACCCTTGTGCAGAGATGAGACAACAGCGGCTTTGGCAGCGACACTCTTCTCTCTCAATGCGAGATGCTTCCGCTCGATGCGGCTGCTGCCGCGGCGACACCCTTGTTCAGAGATGCGATGACAGTGGCTCAGATGGCAGCCCACTTTTCCGTGGATGCGAGGCGCTTTTCTTGATGCAGGGCAATGAGTGAGCTACAGCGGCGACATCCTTGTTCAGAGATGCGACGGAAGTGGCTGCAACGGCGGCACGCTTCTTCTTCGGTGAGAGACACTTCTCTCGATGCGGTGCAATGCGTCAGCTACAGGGGCAACACCCTTGTTCAGAGATGCAACTGCAGCAGCTGCAACGGCGACCCGCTTCTTCCTCTTAAGTCGCGCTTCCAGCTCCTTGTAACACGCAGCAGCAGGTACTTCCAAAGAACTCTTGGGGAGCTGGGGGTTGAAGTCTGAGACTTCAGCAGGTGGCAAGCTCTTCTCTCAAGCCCTTGAAGATCCTTCACAAGTTGAATAAAGTGCACACAAAGTCCTTTCTCCTTTCTTTGGCAGTCAGGCAACCACTGCAGACCAATCCCTCAAGCAGCTTAGGGATAGTCTCTCCTCAGTTTCTTAAGGTTCCTTTCCTCAGAAAAGGTTTCTTCTTGTGATCCAAAAGTGATCTAATTTCTTAGAATCAGGGTCCCAATATTTATACCTCAAAATCCTTTGTCCTCTGAGGGCAGAGGGGCCTTTGCCCAGTCCAAACCAGTATTGGAGCACTCTGTTTACATGACTCCTTCTTTCCTTTCACAGTGCAGGGCAGAAACATCAGACGCCCCACAAGAGGTGGAGCCAGCATTTTGGTGGAAAGGCACAGCCCTGGAGCACTCTGTTGTCATGATTCCTTCTCTCCTTTCACAGTGCAGGGCAGAGACATCCGACGCACCACAGGAGGTGGAGCCAGCATTGTGGAGGGAAGGCAAAGCCCTGTTCAGGTCCCAGGTGCAACTCATCCCTCCCATCTAGATGCAGATCTCTCTATTCACTGGGCTGACTCATCCTGTCTCTTGGAATCCCCCAGCCTTGTCACTCAAAATCCAGACAAGGAATACACACCTTAACAGAGGCAGGCTTGGATAGTTAGACAAGAAAATAGCTACTTTCTAAAAGTGGTATTTTCAAACACAGAATGTTCAAACCAACTTCACTAAAATATGTTTTTCATCATTCTGAGTTCAGGCATACTAAACTCGGATTTCTACCATGTTCCCTGAGTCAGTAAGGATTATAAAATGTAATAATCTTACTGCCCATTCTGGCCTATGGAGAACAGGTAGCCTTGAAATAGTGAAAAACGGAAATGGATGTAATTCACTATTAGGACATGCCACACACACCAGGGCAGGTACTACCTAATACTTACAATGCACCCTGCCCTTGGGCCTACCCTAGGGGTGTCTGATATGAAGAAAAGGGAAGGTTTAGGGACTGGCAAGTGGGTGCACTTGCCCAGTCAGTATGACAGTACCAGACTGCACAAAGGCTCTGCAAGGGCAGGCCTTAGATACACTTTTACAGGCTGCTTCTGTGGGTGGCACAACTAGTGCTGCAAGCCCACTAGCAGCATTTGGTTTACAAGCCCTGGGCACACTCAGTGCACTGTACTAGGGTCTGGCAAGTAAACCAAACGAGCCAATCATGGACTCACTAATTTATACATTCATTTACAATAGGGAGCACTTGCGCTGTGGCAGTGGACAGCAGTGGCACAGTGCCCAAAGCATCTAACACCGGCAAAAACACAAGCGGCAGCAGCAGAAATGGAAGGGAGACTCCTGCCAAGGTGCCAGGTCTAACAAAAATAGTTTAAATAAATATTCTAAAAGTCTTTTGTGTCTCCTCATTATCTTATTGTAGACAAGTACAAGTGAGAGTGCAAAAGGGTGTGTCCTGTTATGGTATTCCCTGAGAAGGTTGGGAGGGTTGTTTTCTGGGGTGCTAATTCACTTGGTTCTCTGGTAAGGTTAGGAGAGTAAGTGAGGCAGTATAGATAGCCGGACTCAGACCCATAGGTACTAAGGTGGTATTGTGACTCAGTCCCTACATACTGATGTTTTAAGGTTCTAAGCATAATTTTGTTCTAAGGGCAGAATCCCTGCAACAAAACCTTATTTAGCATTTAGAGGAAACCTGTTGCATATCACTGCATTGATTAGAATTTCACGAATATCTGGGATTTTGCAACATTAACTGGCATGTATGTTATAACTGGGGTGGGGGTATAACGTCATTATTAGGTATCTCCTGTATAGCAGTGGACAATATATAATTACTTCCACCTAGCGAAACCGCAAACCTGAAAGCCACATTGCAAATGTTAAACACCATAAAGCTATACATTACTTGAGCTAGGCTTCCCTTCTTACGGAATGAGCATTAACACAACAAAGTCAAAGTATGTCTTGGTCACAGGGCTGAATGTAACTCTTTTGGACATCAAGGGCCTCATCTGCAACAAATTGGTGCAGCTCTGCACGTCACTTTGCTGTGCAGCCCTGCATCAAAATAAAAGGTCAGGAATTTGCTGCATCTATGAGAAACGGCACATTCCTGTCCTCTTAGACTGCACTATTGCACAAATGGCTGCCTAATGCCAAGTGCCAACACAGACACCCTTGCACCATGGTACAAGGGTGCCTGTGTTGAAATTAAGTTGTTTTTGTGCACTAAGGGACACCTTCCCTCACAAAAGCAAGCGTTACACCACCCCTAGAGAGGCACGGTGTTTTGACGCATTCCCAGATACATGCTATGTTGTAAATCTGTATCTGAGTGGGAACACCCAGCACAACACCCATGGCACACCTCCCGAGACAGTGTGAAGCAACACAGTGACTTGAGCTGCATTGCCTTACACAATATCTACAAGGGGATACAAAGTCATGCAGGGTGGCGTTTTCCGTGGCCTAGTAGATATGCCTCTGCACTGTGTGCCACCAAATCATCCAAAAAAGTGACGTTCAGCAGTACACTGGGCTTGTCAATAAGCCCCTAGATGTGCCTGTCTATTGGGACTTTGGGTGTTCCATTGACTCACAGAGCTGTCTGTATGTAGAAAAGATCAGCCTGACCATGAGGATAATTACAGTGTCCATGCATGAGTAGAGATCTAATGCTAATCTTACCGTATGTGGTAAGTTCTCATAGTCCAAAAGTTGAAACATAGAAGCCTCTGCTTTTGGGCTTCTGATGGGGTGTCCCATCAAAGTTGTTTCCCAAATGTAAGGATTTTCAGGCAACTGAATGGAGTCACACTTTGTACCTCTCCCTAAAGAGTTAACCTTATTACTCTGTCAGGTTCCTATCATATGCTGAATTACGGCAAGCCATACTTTTAAATTGTTGAAAAGGTACCTGACATAGCGTGAAATCTGCTCCAGGCTTCTACTCACTCACTGGAGTGGTATAGCTCCTTAGTGGAGAAGTGTGGCTCACTGGTTAGAGGCGGCAGACCCTGAAGCAGAGGTCAGACCCGGGACTAGGGTTCAATTCCCGACGTGGCAGGGTCTTGAGCCCAAATATCCACGGACTCGATAATTCTCGTTTCGGTGCCTACTCAAGTCACAGGTTCACACTCTGCAGCTCTGGGCATCAGCTTGCTTAATCTCCACTACGGCCCCCCCGCGGCGGGATTCCTGGCTTTCACCTTGGGGATGCCCAGTAGGGTATCTCACAGGGAAAAACCAGGACGGGTTCCTAAGGCAAGCGCCGAGATGCCTACATGTAATCGAGTGCTATATAAGAACGCTTAATAATAATAATAATAATAATAATAATATCAAGCCTAGGATGGACTGAGTTTGAGCATGTGGATGAACAGGGGTAAGTAAATATGGTGGAAGAGGTTAGACACTGTGGGATAGTACAGATAGATTAAGCAGAATGAAAAATTGTAATTTAAGTGAGTAGGATGAGTAGAGAGACTAGATTGGCTGTCCAACATCAGCCACTGTGACTCGTCAGCAGTTCAGTGATAGTTCAGGAAAAGTTTCTAAGTGTCCAGTCTTGCAGTTGTGAAGAGGGAAATAGTAGACTGTAAAGCCAGCCAAGAGTCCAGGATATTTTGCTCACTACTTGGGGATAAAACCCTCAGTCTTCTAGAAATCACCAGTAGAGCAAAATGCTCAAGAAGTTCTGCAAAAGTGAGCACTCTTGAGAAATTTTACCCCATTGGCTAGGGAGTGGCCTGGAGCATACCTCGAGTAACCCTCACCCTTTTACTCTAAATAATACCACAGTGCCCCTCTCTATCAAAACCAATATGGCAGAACCTTTCTTCCCTTGAGCAGAACTCTCTGGAACCACCCAGAGGTGTGACAAGTATAAATAGCAAACACTCACCTGGGTCACTCCAAACCATAGTCATATTTCCCTGGCTCAGCTCATAATCAGATTCCAGACACTTGGCTTCCTTACTGGTCCAAATTACTTAGCTGTGAGAGGATCAAAGGCTCTGCACACAATCAAGCAATTAACAGTGCGTGACCCAGTTCCAGTGAAAGGATGGGGTGGGAGATAATCTGCATCTGCTAATTTGCAATACAGCACCTGGTCTGTGACATCCATGGCTCTCAGTAACAAGGGAGGAGGAGAAAACTTATGTAGCCAAACACAGGAGGGGCTTGCCTTTGAAGTTGTGGTGGGAAGGGATCAGGCTATATCAGTCAGCTGAGACCATAAGAGCCTTAGGCCTTCCCTGTGTTCCCCTATGACCACCAATGATGTTGATGCCCCCGGTTGGACCACGGCACTCCAAATTTGGACATGATAAAGAAAAGTACACGTGGCTCAAGGTATCCTGAGAAAACACAAACAACAGAAACAGTTCTTAATGCCGCAAGTGAATGGAGCACGCCATAATCCCAAACAAGGGTGTTAAAATGTCCATTAGTTCTTTGTGATGACCCTGGGAAGGGCAGATGCACCACCAACATGGTTGATGCATTTTTAATTGGCTACGGGCAGTGCAGCAGTCCCTCAGAAATATTTCTTTGAAAAATTACCCTAAGCCTCCCTGAGGGATGTATGGATGACCCAGGATGAAGCTTGCCAGAGTTTTAAAGCACTTCCTAATCATGTACTTTTGTAGAGAAAGTACAGAGTGAAAGAACATCTGCGCTTTGGTCTTATGTCTGCAGTAGTAGTTTAGTAAAACAAAACAAAGAATGTGGGACACATGTTTATACATACAATTCTTTATTGACATTGATAATGGTTGACAGTGCAAGGTTTTCCAACACAAATACAAGGTCTGGATTGAACTTCAATTGCACCAGTATAATCTCAGTAATTTCAGTATTGCTGTGTTACTCTTTGGCGCAGAACTACCGATAATACTGTGATTATGCCCGTTCACATAATTAAGAGTAATTCAGGGAAGAGACCCCACTTAAGGGCATATTATCAAGGATGGCATTAAAATTATCGCCGCTTTAGCAGCGGGAAACTGCTGCTAAAGCGGCGATATTGGGCTTGATAATATGCTCTTGTGAACTCCGGTAGAAGCCCATATTCACACCAGAACATGGGCTTCAATAAATATTCACAAGGGCATATTATCAAGCCCATTATCGCTGCTTTAGCGGCAATTTTCCGCCGCTAAAGTGGCGTAATTTGAACCCCATCCTTGATAATATGCCCCGTAGTGAGCAATAAAGAGCAGCTGCTCCTACTTCTGTTTATGTTCTGCTGCATTTAGTCCAATTTTCTTAGTGCAGAATGCATCCTCACGTCCATTTTGCATGCAAGGGTGCATTTTGCATTGAGAAACTAGCACTAAATGGTGGGAGTAAGTTGAGCGAAAATCCTATCCATAGTGCACATTTAGCGAGCTTGCAGTAAAAGGACAATTGCAGACTTATTACTTGTGAAGACTTACATCCTTCGCAACTGATAATTCAATTTTATGCCTTCTTTAATATCTCTGTTAATGTTTCAATTTTTAAAGAGATATTGATAATATTTCTGACTGGGATACATGGAAATATTGATTGAAGGATCTTTTGGAAAATTTACAAATTTACTAAGTTATACTGATTAGATAGGGTATTCGATAGATGGAGGTGCCAAGAGTTCCGTTGTGGAAGTCAATGGCGTTTCACCTGTAGATATGTTAGGCCACCATCAGGACCAGGTTACATGATATTCCTTGGGACATCCAGTGCCCTGCCGAACTGAGCCCGACCTCGACTTCCTACACTGCATTAAATATCATGCAACCTGGTCCTGATGTTGGCCTAAAATATCTACAGGCCAAAACGCCGTTGAGTTCCACAGCGGAACTCTTGGCACCTCCATCTGACGAATACCCTATCTAATCAGTATGACTTTGTAACAATAACTGTTTGGGTACTTCAAAATGTAATGAAACTGTTTTAACTCCACCTGCCCTGTGGTGCCCACCATAATCACTGTATATACCACATCATGTGTCACTTGCACCATCACCAAATATTCACGAGCACTTGTGCACAGTATTTTTATGGTTACATGCCATTTAATGTAACGCAGTGCTACCACTGCATGTGCTTGTACACATGAAGTTTAATATGTCCAACATGTCCTTTGATTGAAATACAATTTACCTTCGTAAGAAAATGTCTCCCTGGCTTTCTACTCCTTTGGGTTTAATCCATTGCAATTAATTGTGCCACATGTACCTGTACGTTAAATAATACTCTTGTTTGAGGCACTGTTGTTTGTTACTAACTATTACCCCATCTCCCTGTGGTTTATGGGCTACCTCCTGTAGTCTGATACTGCCTCCAATTTGTTATGGCCAGAAACCTGTGACAGAGGCTTATCTCTCCTAACTGGAAATTGGAAAGGCTGTCTGTACAGGTGACGTCAGCAACTTGAGTTTGTCAGCCAGAGCTGCTGCACGCAAAAGATACCCCAAAGGGAAAGAATGCCACTGTCATTCAAAATTCGCAACACTCCCCTTTCCCTAGACCTTGAGTGCCCTTCTGCACCTCTAGGCCTCAACGAGGTGTGAGACAGAATCATGGGCACCTTAAAATTACCACATTCTTCCAAGCAGGTCTTTTTTCCTAGAATATTTCTGCCTTTTTCCAAGTTTGCTCTAAAAGTATAGCCTGAAGAACGTAACATTTCTTAAAACTGTAATTTTGTCGTTTTGTTGTTTTCGTATACAATGGCACTTTTCATTAGACTTGGAGGACTGGTTTGCTTCTCTATTTCTTGTTCCATTCCTTTTAACTTCATTTCCCTGTGCTAAGCCCATAAAATATAAATGATATAATGAAACAAAAATAAGGATTACCTTTTGCTTCATTTAGCACTTCTTCAGTTTTTAAATGCTTTAAAGAGATGTCACTAATATTACCCAAACAGTTTGTACATATTCTAAACAAGGGAAGGCCGTGTCAGTCTTGCAAGGATTCAAACCTATGGACGTCAGGAGCCAGCATTTAATTCAGTGATCCACCTTGCAGCACAGCTGAAGATCCGCACCCTTCATTGCTCCACTCATTGGGAATATTTGCAGCACTGGCACACCCTTGGAGAGAGGGCCTCATTTATGTCATTTTGGCGTAGGGCATTGCAGCAAGCCGCTTTGCTGTGCTGCCCCATACCAACGTGAAAGGGCAGGAATGTACCCTATTTAAGTAATATGGCACATTTTATGTCCCTTCTTCTGGTGCTGGTGCCATGTTGGCAGGTTATGGTCAATGGAAGGCACCCTTGTGCAAGGGTATCTCTGTTACAGGCAGGATTGCTTTTCTGCGATAAGGAGCACCTTCATGCACCAAAAACAATCTTTAGAGGCATTCTCCTCCATGTGCAGAATACATCACACATGGAAAGAGGAAAAAATTAGAAGAAATACACATATTTCTCCTCGTTATGACTCACTTCAGGAAGTGTATGGATTTGAAGCTTACCCAAGCTTACATCACTTTGTTAATCTGGGGCAGTGTCAAATTCCATGGGTGTTGCTGTTGCATGGGAGAACCCACCGCAATGCTCATTGAATGCCTCCCAGGCACATAGCAAGGCGACGCAGCAATTTGTGCTATGTCGCCTTACTCATGATTCATGAGGCCACTCAAAGCTTCACAGGGTGGCCTTGCATGGCGTCATAAATCTTTATAAGAGCCCTGCATCATACATGTGCCAGTTTACGTCATGCAATAGTGATGAAAGACTCTGATAGATAAGCCCCAGAGTATGTAGAATGCACACCAACACACTCGTGCCCAGGGTCACAACCAGGGTTGACCATCTTGAAAGGAACTACACAATGAGGAAAACTTCACAAATGTGCCTACCCATTTCCCCTACATGACACTGCCACTAGACATAGAGTGACACATCCTACATCCTGCCTTCTTGACTTCCGGTAGGAAAAAAACCTTCAAGCACAAGTGTTCAAGTGTGGCACACAGAAATGTGTGAACTGGTTGCCTAAGTTATGGCCAAAATAATTGCCATTTACAAAACCGATAGGAGAGTGACAATGATTGATAACCTCTCATGCAACGCAGTTTAGCAAGGCAACTTACAGTGCCAAAAGCCCTGAAGCCAGCCCTATGTGCTGCATTAAGGGAAATTGAGCAAGAAGAAATGTGCCATATCAAATAAGATATGGTGCACCTCTGCTCTCTCCTGGCGCTGGAACACTTCAGCCAGCCAACCAAGGTGCAAGAGTGCCTGCGTTATGAAGAAAATAGTTTTTGTGCAGGAAGGGATAACTTTGTGCACAAAATCAATCTCTCAAGGTATTTTCCACTTTCTATTTGTGCTGCAGATTGCAGCACAAACATAAAGAGGCAATAAGGAGGAGAAAAATGTTTTTTTCTCCTCTCTAAGCCATCCTGTAGGAGGCAAATCAATTTCACGTATTCCCAAGTTTACAAACCTTTGTAAATCTTGGATTGCGTGGACTCCGTGGGTTGAATGACTGAGAACGGCCTTGTTCTACCCATGGAACACCTCCAAGAATTAAATGTAATGCAATGCAGTGCAAGCCGTATAGTGTGTTACATATTTTATTACCAAAAAAGCTGGAGCAAATTGCCCCTCGAGTGTCCTTGTAACTATTTACTTGCATTTTGCATTAATGCATGCGCAACAAAGGTGGTGCAACCATGATGCAAAATGTTAGTAAATCTGGCCCTGGGTTTTCTCAAGCTTTAAGTAGAGCTAAGACTCTTTAACAAAATTGGCCTTTGAGAATGAGCAACTGTCAATGAAATTCATTGTCTATAAATTCACCTCATACATATTCATTTGGCTGGCTAGAAAACCTGCGCAAAAGGTGTACTCGCAGAGAAAACTACTGCATACATTATCCAGCATGGCTCTGTTTGGTTAGAGAGCAAATGATATCATTATCTTGTAGAATAAAGCTATGAAAATGAGAAGGATTTTGTCAATATAAAACTTTACAAAAGGTAAAGTGGAAAAAGTTGCGAAGGGAAAATATTGGGAACTTGGCAAATGTTGCTGATGGAAAAAAAAGCTTTGCACAGCTCTCTTTTTTCAGATGGGTTCGTAGGCATGTCGTGATGGCATGAGTGGAACTGGCTGCAGCTGGTGTAGTGTTGCGCCAGACTGGGCCCCTTATTACAATGAGCTAGCGCAGGGGTGGAGACGCGCAGCCTACACCAGTGAGTCTGACGCTGACTCTCAGTCGGAAGTGACGTGCCCGAGCGCACGCCTTCCTTTTATTACTTCCCCGCAGGCCACGCCTGGCCTGCGGATGCGTGGATGCGTGCGTGTGTAAACTAGAGTGCTAACAGCACTACATCCCTATCCAACTTTACAAACTTTTATATCTTTATCACAGAATGTCTCAGAATAGGATAGTCAGTCTCTCACAGTTTCAAACAAACAAAATGCTGTACTTGCGTGTCCCTTGTTGACGGCTTCAGGGACTTAGCTGACAGGCATAGTCCTTTAGCTTCTGACTTGGGGGTGGATTGGGCCGCAGGTTGTATCGCAGGGTTTGACTTTGACCAGGTTCCCGATGGTGTGGGGTGTTCCTGGTGGGGGTTTGCGTCATTGGGGATCCATCTTCTGATTCCGGCAAACCTTCTTGTGTCCCTGCTGGCGAGTTATTTCCATCCTCTTGAGTCAGAGCCCTGGGCGATGCCTCCGCGTTTTCCAGCACTTCCGAATTGCTGGTTATCCCCGGGGGTACTACTTTGAACCACGAGGTGTTCCTCGATACTTCTTCTCCCTCCTTACGCACGGTCACCATGGTTCCCTTCGTGGCTGTCACAGTCCACGGTCCCGGTTCATAGGGCATCTGGAACTTTCCTCCAGGACGTCTGTTCCGTATGACCACTTGATCTCCCTGGCGCAGCCGTCGCGTAGACGCTCTCCGGCGCTGACTTGTTTGCCAATTGTTTTGTCGCCTCCGTTCCTGGGTCCCCTCTGTGTCATTCGGGGTTGGTATTGTCCCCGGGACGGTGGGGAGGAGATCCCTGCGGTGTCCCTGGAACATGAGTGCCCACGGGCTTCTCTGTGTAGTGCAGTGAGGGGTCCCTCTATATTCCCGTAGGAAGTCATGTAGTCTCTGTTCAGGGTCTGCCTGTTCTACCATCGCTATGCGGAAGGTCTTGTTTAGAGTTCGCATAAACCTTTCGGCCTCTCCATTTGCTTGTGGCCATTGAGGTGTTATGCGCCGGTGCGTGATGCCTCTGGCCTTCAAGAAGGTGGCGAATTCTGCTCCCTGGAAGGGTGGTCCGTTGTCGCTCTTCAGTTCTTCCGGATAGCCAAACATGGAGAACAGTTTCTCTAAGGCGGGTCCTACGTGCGAGAAGGCCGTGGAGTCGATCCCTTCAACAAATGGGTATTTCGAGTATGAGTCAATGGCCACTAGCGTGTGTCCCTCTCCCGGGAAACTCCCAAAGTCCACACTTATTTTGGTCCATGGCGTTGTGCAGGCCTCCTCCGTGATAATTGGGGCCGGCCTCTCCGGATCACTGGTCAGTTGGCAGGATAGGCAGTTTTTCACATAGTCCTCGACCATGGTCTCCAGCTCGGGAAACCACACCTTCTCCCGCATGCGGGCCTTCATCTTCGTGGTGCCTTGGTGGCCACCGTGGGCCAGCTGCGTAGCCCGATGTCGAAGACGTTGTGGAACTACCAGTCATGTTCCCCTTAGCAGCACGGCATCATCCGTAGCACTGAGTTCATGACGGACGTGCCAGAATTTTGTGAGGGTCTCCTTGTCCGCTGCCGTCCAGGTATCGGGAGGGTGTAGGTAGTTGGCCCACGTGCCTTCCTGAACAGCTTGTAGTGATCTCATGTACGGGCTGTCGTCAGCGGCCGCTTCTTTGATCTCATCGATGGTCATGCACAGGGGGCATGATGTGAGTGCTACCCATCGGGCATACTCCTCGCAGTCGTCATCGGAGGAGGACGGTTCCTGGGGGAGTGGATGGCGTGACAGGTAGTCCGCCGGGTTCTTGGCTCCTGGCCGGTATACCACCTCCATCCCATACGATTGTAATTGGATCACCCACCTTTCGATGCGTGGTGGTGGATGCGGGGCTGTGCCTTTGAAGAGGTGTACCAGGGGTTGGTGATCTGTAACCATGGTAAATGGGTGGCCTTGGAGGTAAAGGTGAAAATGGCTGCAGGCCCATTTGATCGCCAGGGCTTATCGCTCTATTTGGGCATACCTGGTCTCGGTGGGGGTCAGGGCCTTGCTGGCAAACGCTAGGGCCGTCCATTGTCCGGGCTCATGCTCCTGGGTCAGGACTGCTCCCAGGCCTACCGGGCTGGCGTCGACGATGACCTCGGTGCGTTTCCCCGGATCGAAATAGGACAGTGTCGCGTTTTCCAGTAGGGCATCTTTGATGCTCCGGAACGCTTCATCTTCTTTGGTGCCCCACTGCCATACAGCGTCTGTTTTGGTGAGGGTTCGTAAGGGTTCGCTCTTGGTGGCTAGCCCCGGTATGAACCGGCCACAATATGTGGCCATCCCAAGGAAGCTCCTCACCTCCGTTGGCGATTTGGGCGCTGGTGCATCCTTGATGGACTTGGATTTTCTCGGGTCGACCTGAATTCCCTCCTGATTGAATATGTAGCCAAAGAATTCGATCGATGATTGAAAGAATTGACATTTGTCCTTGTGGAGTGTCGCTCCATGTTCACTCAGTCTCCTCAGGACGTTCCGCAGGTGTTTATAATGGTCAGATGCGGTGGATGAGTGTATTAGGATGTCATCGCTGACGTTGATGACTCCTGGCAGTCCCGAAAGGAGTTCTCTAATGGTGTTTTGGAACACCTCAGCTGCCGATGATATGCCAAAGTTGAGGCGTTTGTAGCGCCGTAGGCCGAGGTGGGTGCTGAAAGTGGTAATGAATCGGCTCTCCTTCGCCAGGGGCAGCTGATGATATCCTGCATTGAGGTCAATTTTGGAGAACCATTTTGATCCATTCACGTCGGCCACTATGTCGTCCATGGTGGGCGTCAGATGCCTCTGCCTCCGGATGGCTGTGTTTGGTAGCCGCATGTCGATGCATAGACGAATTTCACCCGGCTGCTTTGGTTTCTCGACTATCACCATGGGCGACACCCACGGAGTGGGTCCCGTCACTTTTTCAATTACCCCAAGGTTCTCCAGCTTCTCCAGTTCTTTCTCCACTAGGGGTCGGAGGTGGAATGGTATCCGGCGATGGCGCAAGGCTGTGGGGGAGATCGATTTGTCGATGTGGAGTTTGATGGGGTCGCATTTGATGCACCCTAGTCCCTTGAACAGATCGGGGAACCGCTCCAGCAACTCGTCCACTTGGTGGGCTCGGATCCGGTTGGCAAAAGCTATCAATTTCAGATCCTCTGCCGTGTGGCTACTCAGGAGGGTATCAGCCTCCCGGTTGATGATGTGAATGGTTGCCGTTACCTCCTCCTCATCTGCCCGAACTGGTATCACGATCTTCCCCTTGAGGGGTAGGGGCGTATCCGCGCCATATGCAAAAATCCTCGTTTTGGACGGTAGGACCTCGGGGCGGGGACGTAGCTTGTTGAACTGCTGGAGTCCCATCACGTTCACGGTGGCCCCCGTGTCGATGATTGCCTTCACCTCGTTCAGTCCCATTTGCACCACACATGTAGGCTGTGGCCACCGCCGCTGCTTGAGTTCCCGGGCAAAAGAGACGACATACGCCTCCTCGTCTTCCGCATCCGAGTCGTCGTAGACCGTGGGCAGGTGTCTCTCTGACCTCTCCGGGCCCGGGTCAGCTATTGACAGTTGGCGGACCGCTTTGGTGGGTGTCCACAACTTCTTGGGGTTCCTAGACTGGTTCTTCCTGCGGCAGACAGCTGCAAAGTGATTCGGGATTCCGCAGTTCCCACACGTCTGTCCCTGGGCCGGGCAGTCCTTGGCTGCGTGTGGTTCATGGCCGCAGTATCCACAGCGGGCTTGAGGTGATTTCTTCCGATACCCTTTTGGTGCCTGACCACGTGTCCGAGGCCGCACCGCATCCGCGCGCTCCGTCTTGATGTTTTCCGCTTTGATCGGGGTCTTATGTAGGGCCTGTTCCATGGCCGTCGCTCTGACATCTGAGAGTTCGTGGGACCTGGCCAAGATAAGGATATCCTCCAGGGAGATTCCAGGCTTTCCGAGAATCTGGCCCCTCAATGTCTTATCCTGGCATCCCTGAATTAATTGCCTCCTTATGGCTCTGGGTTGATCCTCGTCGGTGGAACTGGCCAGTTCCCTGACGCGCGTATGGAATTGGTCCATAGTTTCTCCGTCTCGTTGACGTGCCTGTCCCAGCTTGAAGACCTCAAAGTCCACGTTCAATTGGGGATCGAAATGTCAGTTGAGGGCGGCAACTGCGGCAGCGTAGCTAGCCGCCGCGCCCGTGTTGGGGAGGTGTTTGAAGAGCCTGAAGATCTTGTCCCCTGCGTAGTGGAGTAGTAAGGATCTTTTCACTGCGTCGTCCGTCTCACGCGTGACCACAAAGTAGTTCTCCAGTCTTTCTAGCCAGATTTTCCATCGAGGCGACGCCGTGGATGGGTCAATCGCCTCACTGAACGGCGGGAGAACCCCAGCTGCGGCGTGCTGGAAAGGGATATTTATGACAGGCGCTGCACCATCTCCATCCCCCATGGTGTCAACTCCCAACTAGGGTGGTGGTGTATTCAGGTCCGGACAGTCTCTTTGGGGTTGCGCGGCAACCACGTGTACCTGAGCGATGATCCGCACCGTCTGCTCACCACGCGTCTCGGCTCCCTCCTGCGTCACGTGTGCCGCTTCTGGCAGGGCGCTGGATGGTCAGGACCGCTCTGGGTGAACCTCTGGGGCCTTCAGGTGATGGCAGCAGTCACTCCAGGCGTCGTCGCACTCCCCTGGGCCACAGCAAGCCCAAAACGCGTTGCACGCAAGATGCGTGAGGGTTAGCAGGGCGCTTTCCCGCTCACACGCGAGATGCGTGAGGTTTGGCAGGGCGCCGGCTTCGCGGACCACACGAGATGCGTGAGGTTTGGCAAGGCGTCGCAAACCTCGGGCCGGGAAGCCGCAGGAGTCAGCCTATGGCTCGCGCCCACACCGGAGGGCAGCCAGGGGGGGTGGGGTCGCGCCCCAGTGAGCAAACAGGGCAGCAGCAGCAGGAAGGAGTGCTCCAGAGGTGGTGGGCTCACAGGGCAAGAGCCAAAGTGCACACACGCGGTCGGTGCCGCGGAAGGGAGCGGACCGCTCCGCAGGAACCAGGTGTACGGGCGAGGGTTGG
This sequence comes from Lissotriton helveticus, assembly GCF_964261635.1. Classification (NCBI taxonomy): domain Eukaryota; kingdom Metazoa; phylum Chordata; class Amphibia; order Caudata; family Salamandridae; genus Lissotriton; species Lissotriton helveticus. The sequence goes on along the minus strand of NC_136070.1, from coordinate 201,331,670 downwards.
GCCCCCTCCGCTCGTCGCCAGTGTAGTGTTGCGCCAGACTGGGCCCCTTATTACAATGAGCTAGTGCAGGGGTGGAGACGCGCAGCCTACACCAGTGAGTCTGACGCTGACTCTCAGTCGGAAGTGACGTGCCCGAGCGCACGCCTTCCTTTTATTACTTCCCCGCAGGCCACGCCTGGCCTGCGGATGCGTGGATGCGTGCATGTGTAAACTAGAGTGCTAACAGCACTACAGCTGGCACCTGCGATGTCCACTGAGCTTCTTGTCAACTACGAATAAGCAGTTAGCCCCACCCTTCTTCTATTTGACCTTTGTGTCGAAGACAGGATCCCGTCAGCTGTTTCAGCATATTGATATCTGCTATTGGAAATGGAACTCATGAAGAGTTTATTATTTGACTGAACATAGCACAAAATAGCTACGTAAACACTTTTATAGAAACTTTTTTTTATTAGGGCGAGAGAAATGTGCCTAATTTACTTTGCGAAGGTATGTAAAATTTCGGGGAAATTACGCAAAATGCGAATCAGGCTTTTTTGCTCTATTTTAGTGCAAAACGCGTCTTCTCATATATTCTGGATGCAAGGAAAGCACATTGAGCTAGGAAAACGGCACAAAATGACAACTTCAGTGAACAATAGCCTTTTGCAATCTGTCCTTTCATGTTATTCAAGTACTCTTATAATAGGAGTTTTACCTGAGTGACCCCCAATTATGCCAAGTGGCCAAATGATGGTAATTAGCAGAACCATGCATAAAAAGAATAGCGCATAATGGCAGTAATTACTTATAAGGATTATGCTGGCATAATTGAAATTTTATTTTGGCTTACTTTTACTTGTGTGCATTTAAAGTTATTACATAGTGAATCATATCTTCTTATGGTTAATTTAGAGCATTAGCTGAAGTGCAGGAAATCTGAACAACAAGAAAAAGAGAAGACGAATAAAAAAAAGGAAAAAGGAGCAATTTAGAGTATGGTTGCTAAAGAGAGTGTTCCTGCCTGAAATATATTAATCAGTGTCCTGAGAGGGGAGGATTCCGTTGTAGGCACACCGCAAAAATTCAGGGACTGATTTACAAAGCAAACTTACACTTTTGTGTAGACTCTGCTCGTGGGGTGGAAAGCCACACACATAAAAAGGTATGCCTGTCCTATCCTTTTATGTTCAGAGTTCTCAGCCCCAACAGTGCAGCCATAAACGCACTATTAACTTGTAATGTGTAAATACCAAAAAATAACAACTTACACAAAAGTCCAAGTGTACCTTCAAAAAGCAGGCCTCGGTGTTCAGGGTTTTCCTGAAAAGTTTGTAGTTTGCTTCCCCCAGTAGGCTTTGGTTCCAAGCTAGGGGCTTCATTATGTTTTTTGTCATGCGGGAGCTGGATTGCCCTGCTCCCTCACTGCCAAACCCATGTCTGAACCACCCACCAGATTAGGAGTTTTCTACTGTTTGTCAGGCGGTTCTTTAGCACTGTCAGGGCAGTACCTATGAAGTAGGCACCGAGATGAGAACATCAAAATTAGTACCTGCACAGCATGGACTTTTGAAGTCCATGCTGTGCAGGTACAGGTGGGCATGCACACAGGGGTGTGCAACACATTACCTCCTATGTGCATCCATATGGCGTGAGGCACAAGGGGACCCTGTAGGGCTCCCTTTGTTCCCATACACCACACTTTCATGGCAGTCACACCACCATGAAAAGTATGGCAGTGAGAAAACTTGTGATATACTTGGCGGTCCACTGCGGCCCCGCCAAGCATATTGCGGCCTCAAGACCATTGCTCCATCACCAGGGATCTTTGATCCCTGGCAGTTGCGTTGATCCCAGGGCAATCTGATGAAAATGTTCCTAATTAAGTGGTCAGAAGAATGCCACTGCTGCACCCCAGCAAGTCTGGCAGTCCCTGGACTGCCAAACTCGTAATAAGCCCCTAGACCCTTAGACTCCCAGGGATCTCTCTCCATGGTTATTTTGCGTGCAGGCTTGTTGAGATGAGCTGTGATTACAATTAGTGCATGTTTCTGTTGGACACTTAGTCAATGGCCAGGTTTCCATATATCCTGGCTCTGAGCAGATAATATCTTGCAACTATGGTACACATCAGTTTCACAGACCCCCAACATTTTCATTTCTATCGACTATTGATCTGCAGATTATTGGGTTGAAGAAGAAAGATGCAACATATTTCAACGCCTGCAATTAAGAACTAGGTGTGATTATACTTGCATAATAGACATTTTTTCAGGGCTTGGTTCAGACACATTCTAACTGCTTGGTTCCTCAGCCTATGAGGTATGTCTGGGATCTTCTTACGCCTCCTGGTGTGAACAATGTAATAATTGTGTGACCAGTAAGTAAGTAGTAAGTAATATTTATTGTACAGTTAATAAAAACCATTACAAAAAACCAGCAGCGATAAAAACAATAAAAAATGGAAGATATCTGTAGCAACCTAAATGTTAGTTTTGTGAGTAGTTAAAAACTCCAATAAAAGTAAGATAGCTTCGCTTAAACAGTACTGAGAATTAAAGTTTAAAAGAAAGGAAGGAAAGTTTTTTTGGGGTGAATGATTGTCCGTCACTAAGGCATTGCTGCAGTTCCTCTGGGGCGATTTCTTGTGGTTAACCTAGCCTCTTTTCCATTTCGTAGAGCGTTGCGGACCTCATTCCATTTTCGAAGAAATACTGTTCTTTGTCCCCATATGCTCGAGCCTTTTGGGAGCTCTGTCCGTGTTTATGCCAGTTAGTCAACTGTACCTCTATGTGGATAGAGTGTTATATGCTCCAGGGTATGGAAGATACGGTTTCTTTGTCCATTTGTTCTTACTTTATATTGATTCTGGCTTCTACGGCTTTGATATATTTTACCAGTCGAGAGGCCATTTGGACTTCATCGCCTGAAAAGCAAGCCAGAACTGCTTGCCTGCAGGACCTGATCCCTTTTTTGTTGAACAGTGGTCTCAGCAGGTTCCTGCGCTCTGTCTGCAGCACCTTGCAGATTGTAATGAGATGTATGATGTTTTCCTCATCGTTCCCGCACAGGCGGCATTTTGCTGGTTTTGGAGGTCGCAGCCAAGGGGCCATGTGGTCTGCGGAGGGCAGTACTCCTAGTCGGTGTTTTAGGAATGCCTCTTTTGTTTTTTTGGTGAAGCTGGTCAAAAGATACGGTTGTGGTGCAAGCTTTTTGTAAGTGTGTACAGTTAGCCAGCCGTGTGCTCGCTCCGTCAGTGAGGCTTTATCCTGTAAGAGAGATTCTTTTCTGACGACATTGTTTACTGTTTTTTTAAAACCTGCCAAGGTCCCTTGAAGATCCCACAGTTGTCGCGCCCCCAATTGCTTTATCGAGTCCTCCAAAAAAAGCCTTGCTGGGCTATTGTCTTTGCTTTGAAGTTCTTTCCAGAGTAGTGCGTTCAGGGTATTTGCCTCTCCCCTACTGATTTTGTACCAGCTTTTGAGGTAAGCTCCCTTGCGCGACAGCTCTTCTTTTACCAACCTGAATTCGAGTCGAATTTGCGCCGGTGAGGTATATCGCGGAAGTCCAAGAATCATGCGCATCGCTCTTGTTATTGTTCCGTTTACTGTTTCAGCGTCCCTGCCTCTCATTGCTTCACTTCCATAGGTGATGGATGGGATCAGTTTGGCTTGGATCAGCTTTATTAGTGGGGAGAGGTTTGGCCCAGCAATTTTGTTTTTCAACTTTCTTAAAGATACAGCTGTCATTAGGCCTCTCTTTTTTAGTTCCTCTCGTTGTGGTGTGAAACTTCCCCTGTTGTCTATGATTACTCCTAAATAGCGATATTTGTTTGTGATTTCCAATTTCTTTTCGTCCATAAACCAACTGTGTGTTGATTTCTTTTTGCAATGGTTAAGGCACATGACTTTTTTATTTTTTCATAGTTGATGCTAAGTTTGTTTAGTTTGGAGTATTGCGCGGTGATGTCGAGGAGCCGCTGTAGGCCTATTGGGGTCCGGCTAATTAGCACTAGGTCGTCCGCATAAAATAGGTTGGACAGCTGGAAACCTCCTAGTTTAGGTGCGTGAGAGTTGTTTTCATTTAGTGTGGTTGATAATTCGGCCATAAAGAGATTGAATAGAGTTGGCGCTAACACGCATCCTTGCTTTACTCCTATACTAGTTGGGATTTTCTTGGTTAGGAAGTCCCCTGCTCCTAATTTGACCTGAACCCAAGTATCACTGTGCAGAAGAATTAGTTGGTTGAGCAGTGTTGTAGGAATTTGCATTCTCTTTAGTTTTTTCCACAGGAGATTTCTATTTATGTGGTCGAAGGCGGAGCTGTAGTCGATAAAGCACAGATATAAAGATTGTTTTGCCTCTAGCGTTGTATCAATGAGAAGTGAAAGGGCTAATATGTTGGTGGTCGTCCCCATGTTTCTCCTAAAGCCTGTTTGATTGAGTGGTATTGATGAATTTTCATCCGCCCATGATGTTAGCTCTTGAAGTAAGAGGCCAGCATAGTATTTTGCCTCATTGTCGAGTAGAGCTATGAGGCGGTAGCTTCTTGGGTCATTTCGGTCTCCTTTTTTGAATATTGGAGAGATAATTGCTCCTCTCCATGAGTGTGGGATTGGTGAAGCCTGCCATATATTTTCAAACATTGGTTTAAGGACAGCGGCCCAGTATTCTGGCTCTTGTTTGAATACGATTGGGGGTATGCCATTTGGGCAAGGTGCTCCCTCTCTTTTCCCTTTTGAGATCCTATTACATATTTGTTGGTTCGTGATTAATAGTTCCTCGTCACCTGCTATGGATTCTTGGGGCGAGGGCTTCTGTTCTTTACAGCTAGGTTTAGTGATACAAGATTTTTTCCGCGGTTCCTGGGGGTCATTGAAGTGTGAACTGAGGTAAGATGTCCAAGCCTCTTCCGTCACGTGGGATTCGATCCCCTGGCTTCGTTCACTAATCAGGCTGTTGATCTTTTGCCAGAACTGTGCGCTGTTATTTGTTTTCACATCGTATAGGAGTTTTCCCCAAAAGGCCTCTTCTGCGTCTCGTTTTTAGTTGCCATAATAGTTTCCTACGGCTGCCTTTTAGCTGTGTCAGTGCTTGGCGAGCGGTGGGATCTGTTTTAACTCTCCGCAAAGTATTGTTAATCTGCGTCTTCAACCTTTTTAGCCGTGTATCTTTTCTGAAGTTGTAGATGCTCTTGTGTTTCGCGGCGTAGCCCTTTCCGTCTGGCTTTATGTTTCTAGTTTTTTTTCCGGCTGTGTCTCTCAGATTTTTTGTAAAAGCCTCCCAGCATGTAATTACGTTTGGAAATGCGGATTGTGCCTCTTCTAGCACTTGTTTCGCTTGTAATAGGAGGTTTTTTGGGTCTTTGGTTTTACACTTTATCCGTCTTTCATTTGTTGTGAAGTCCGTGCCTAGTTTGCTGCCGCCTGGAGGACTTGGTATTGCTGCTGCATCTATTGTAGTTTCCTGGGGGAGGTGATCGCTGAGGTCCGTTGTGCGAATGTGGAAATCTCTTACCCTTTCGTACAGAATGCGAGAGAAGAATGTGAAGTCAATTGTGGAGCTTGCCGTTGTGCTGTGAAATGTTGCAGATTGTGGGCGATCTCCGGGAAATCTGCCATTAAGTCCCCTGAAGCCCAGCTCTTCAAGTTTGACCAGCAGACTCCTGGCGGTTTTCGTACTTCTGCCTCCCGAAGTGCGATCTTGAGGATTCTGCTCCCAGGCAAACGGATCCTCCTCATCGGTGCTTTCAGAAACCGAGATGCCGAGCATATTTAGGTTAAAGTCCCCTGTGATGATTATGCTGTTCGTGTTCTCAGATTTTATTATTTTTGCAACTTCTTCCTTCAGCTGTTGTGCTCCCTTGATTTTCTCCCTTGGATGCAAGTGGAGGTTTATTAAGATTATGTCTTCTTTTTTATTCTGTTCACGAAGTCTCAAGGCTTGCATTGCATTTGGGGGGGTTAGCTTGTACGACAGTGGTACTGTTTTAGCTATCAAATGTATTGCACTGTATGTTGCAAGACCTCCTTTCTTATGTCCAAACGGCGAGCTCTGCGTGGGCGGAACGCAGTTCAGATTGAATCCAGACAGTGCCGGAGGGGAATCTGACCAGGTTTCTTGCAGTGAGATGATGGCGAATCTTTGCAGGTAGATATTTATTTCTGCTTCCGAGAACTTGTCTCCTAGGCCATTGATATTCCAAGAGCATAAGCTGACAGTACTAAATGTTTTTTCTGTTTTTGCCTTGCTTTGTCATTGATTTGTATCTTTTGTATTTATAGTCCTTGATAGCCAGCTCCAATTATACTCGGGCGGATTGTCAATGTCCGATGTTCTCTTGTAGGACTGTTCTTGATGGCCTAGGATCTCGGGTGTTTTGCTTCGAGACCCTCTTAAAACTGTGTTCTGGTGTGATTGTTCCTTTGCTCTTATCCTCAGCTGGCTGACAAGTAATAAAGGATCGGGGTATCTTGGTTTCGAGAAACGTTGTAGTTTTATTCCCCAGGAGTCGAACTTTGCTTTTTCTTTTAGTAGTCTCTCCGGGAATTCTGCCGTGGCCCATACAGTTTTTGTTGATTCTACTCTGAGTGTTCCCGATGGTTCTGTAAATTCTACTGATTCCAGGTCCCTAGATGTAATATCTTTGAGGCTATCTATGGTTTTCAGTAGTCGTAGGATGTTCCCCCTGTTTAGGATGTCCATTGGGCCCCTAGATTGATACTCTGGATGGAATGTTATTGAGGTCATACCAGTTTGCCCCATGTCCTGTGTCCGACTGTTATCTACGTTGTCGATTGAATCCTTCGCTTGGCCTTGAAGATCCTCCGCCTCTACTATGTGTCGTTTGTCAACCATTTTACAACTTTGCATCGGTTTTTGTCTGCCCGTACTTACTGATGTCGATGCGCACAGCTCGGGGCTTTCTCCAGGTTGTGTAATTTCCTTTATCTGAAGAGGATTTTTGGAATATCCTCGGTCTTGAGGTGGGCTACTTTCATTGTTTTCCTTGTCAGTTGAGATTGTGACTTCCTGTAGATTGTGCCCCCTATCAGTTGGGTTTGGGGCTTCTTGCAAGTTATACCCCCTTTCGGTGTCATCGCTTTTGGCCTTCTGCCTTGCTTGTGGTGGGTTGGGCGTTACTTTCACGCTTTTGGAAGGAGGGCTATCTGTAGGCCTTCTTTCTGATGGCGCGTTTCTTTCGGGTTTTGTTTCCCTTGGTTGGTTTTTATTTGGGGTATTGCGCTCGAAGTCTGTTGCATCGCTCATCTCGCTCATCTCGGTCGGCCTATCTTGTGATAAGTTGGCTGTTGCTTTCTCTCTAGTGGGGCCGTTGCACCATGCTATCACTGCAGGTGTTATCTTTTGGTTTCTTCCCTTCCTTTTCTGTTTTCTTCCCACTTTTCCTTGTTGATGGTGGGCCGGCGCTCTGTCTTTTTGACGTGTTTTTTCAATTTGCGCTATGCTCTCTGTTAGAGGGGTTTGGGGTCCTTTGTGTTTTTGTCTATTGTTAGCCGATGCATTCTTTTCATTTGCTTTTTCCCAGGGGCGAAAGCGGATCTGGGGTTGACTTTTGCTTCTCCTGAGATGGGGGCGGTGGTCCTATGTTCGTGGGCAATGCCGTTTCGTATCTATTGTTGGCGGAATTACCAGGCCTGTTGTTTTTTACTGCTTCCCTAATGTCCGAGAGGAGGTTGTCCATTGCTGTTGGCAGTGTCGCCAGTTTGTCCACAATTGAGAAACAGGAGCAATTGGATTGTATTGATTGGGTCTCAGCTTGCGCCCTTTTTACCATGCCGTTCAGCTCTGCTAGCTTACCGTCAATATTATTAACGAATGTTGACAGGGAGTTGAGGACGGAGAGTTGTAGGTCCATCTTATCCGACTGGTATTGGATGGCGTTTACCGATAGTTGCATTGTACGCAGGAGGGAGGCCCAAATGTCTTCCTTTGCCTTTGATGATTCCGTTCCCGGGATTTCGCTGATGGTTTTCTCTGGAGAGTCCCTCTTGGAGACCGAGGGATAAGGTGCTACCAGTTCTTCCCACTCTTCCGGGGTGAGGTACGAGGATTCAAGGTCCGTTATCCTTGATGGTGTAGTTGCTCTGTTGAATTGTAGGGTGGATACAGAAGATTGGCCTAGAGGTTCTGTTTCGGTCGGTTTAGAGCGGCGCCTTTGCCCTGCGCCCTCCTCTTGCTTCTCGGGTTTGTCATGTTTTTCGCGTTGTGGGACATTGGGGTGGGGTGCGCATAGATCCTGGGCTCTTGCATCCTGCGAAGTTGTGTTGTTTGGTTGCCTAGCTGTATCTAAGTCTGCCCTTGTTATGGCTTCCCTCAGATCCCTGAGTTTGTGCCTTACTAGCCTGTCCGCTGACGTTGTCGCTGTGTGAGTGAAGGCTGGTGTTTCTCCTTGTATTGGTGTCTTGGCGTTCTGCGTGGATTCGATCTTCCGCCAGTCGTCCTGCAAGGATGAGACCTGAGGTCCCCTGTCGCTTCCTGGTGAGCATCCAGATGAGCCTTGCCTTCTCATCTTGGCTGCTGAGCATTCGAGGTATTCCTCCTCAGTACAGTTATGGTAATTGTTGTGTTTTGTTATGTTTGTGAAGGGTGTGGTGCTCCTTTCCTTGCTGTCTGTTATTGAAGTGTTAAAGTTTGGGATTGCTCTTTGGTCCGCTGTGGTGTGTTCCTCCGTATGGACTTCGGTGATTCTGATTATGTTTCGGTTTGTTTTTGTACTTGGGTCACCCCAGTCCTGTCTTTCTCCCGTGGCCTGGGCCTGTGCTGATTGGTCTCCGGGAGGCCCCTTACTCTCTTCTCCTCTGGCTGCCGATGTACCCTCCACTACGCTGTATTCGCTGTTTTTGTAGTCCATTTTGATCATCTCCTCCTTCGCTGGAGGTTCTTGTTTTGAGGGGGATGTTCCGTTTGTTTTGGTTGGTTGGAGTGATGATGGTAAATTGCTTGCATTGGCGCTGTTTAGATAGAGAGCCGTGCTGGGATCTTTGATAAATGAGAATTTTGTGTAGATTTTTGGTTGAAAGCCCGTTTTGCTCCCTAACGGGCTATGTGAGCATTGACGCACTTTAGTGTCCCCATGGCTAATATGAAGGGGGGAAATCAGAGGGAGTTCACCCTCTTCCTCTCCAATCTTTCCCTTGTCCTTCCCGTTCTCGTTTCCCTCATTGCAGACGTCCATTAAGTTCTTTTTAGAGTTATTCTTTTGCTTCCTTAGTCTTTTGGGTGGGCTTGTTGGCACCGAGTAGTTCCTTGTCTTCCCGGACCTCATTTCACTGCTTTCCTTTCTTTTTCTTGATTCTTATTTTCTATCTCTTATTGCTTCTTTTGGTCCCCTTTTTTTGTATCCTTTTAAGGCCTTTGCCCTTTGTATTTTATCCTTGTCCTTTGTTTCCTTCGTATTCGCTCACTCTGTTGCCTTTGAAGGCACCTTCAAGATGCCTTGGTGTTGATAGGAGGTTTTTCCTTAGTTCCCTAGTTGATTAGTTTTGTTTAGCCGGTATTGGTTGTTTGGTTCCTTGGTTGCTCCCTTGTTTTCAGCTTGATTAATTCGTTAAATAGGTTGAATGTCCTAGGGAGTGGTGTTTGGGGTGGTAGGCGAGGTTCGAGCACAGGAGGGAGCGAGCACTGAGTGAGCACTGAGTCGAAGCTCCCTCCTGGTTTGCCCGGCTTGATCGGCCTTTTTCCCAGCTCGCCGGTATATCCTGTTGCAGTACGGTGGGGCAGAAGGGAAACGAAATGGTGAGCGGTGCGCGGGGCAGGGAACTGCAGGAACCGTGAGCAAACTCACCCGCCCGCGCTCACCTCACTCTCTGCCACCCACCCCTCCTCTCTCCCCCAGGTGCTGCAGATTTCAGGTACTGGGCCAGGCCGCGAGATCGTGCAAAACAGAGGTAAACAGAGGTAAAGGGAGGCAGAGAGGCAGGGAGGCGGGGAGGACCGGAGCAAAGCGGGAAGGCACGTCAGGGGTCCACTCACAAGCTCACCTGCTCGTGCTCACCGTTTGCCGCTTGCCCTACTGCTCCTCTTCCTTCCTCTCGCACCGAGTTTCCAGGTGTCAGGTGCCGGTGCCAGTTTCCACTGTAGCTCGGGCTTTTCTGAGCTTTAGGTGGGGCTGGGGGAGGAGGTGGGGGCTCCTTGCCTTGCCTTGTTCCTTGCCTCGTCCTCACCTCGTCCTTGCTCCTCGCAGCACCTCGCCAGACCGTCAGTGGTGTGACCAGACCGTCAGTGGTGCTCTCGCCAACTCCACCCAAAGTTTAGTTGAGAAAAGCAGAATGATGCACCAGAGAAGAGAAAACGATTGATTGATGCACTTGATTGCTTCACTGACCTTGTGGAAAGTAAGAGAGCTCAGAGCTGAATAAGAGACTCGCAGGATTTCTGTGCGGAGGAAGCTGGGGTTTTAACACCTGCAATCCACTCAAAGAATGCTGGTATCAAGTCACTCTAATTGGTATTCCAGATTTGGCTCCGTCAGTCAGAGGAAACACGACTCATTAACAGGAATAAATGGTCCAGGACGGGTGAAGTAACCTCGACTGTTTGTTTTCCGGTTTTCCACCTGAAAGTGGGTCTGAATGTCACAGCGCACCTGCACTGCAAGTTGAGCTGTAGTGGGAAAGAGATGACAGAGATGGGGACCTCCAGCTGACACCTTTCCAGGCTATGATTTATTGACATAATTCAGACGTTTTGGCTGAAATTGGGGAAAAGGAACCAAATCCATTCGAAGACTCAGCCAGGGATCCCTGCATAGTCTTTACGTCTGCCCAGCAGTACTTTTGGTCTGCTGTACCTGGCTAGTGAGAAGTTGAGTAAAAATGAGGGATGTGTTCTTGTTTTCATCCAAGGGCAACAGCAGCTCTGCTTTGCTGCTAACCACTGTGGTTTTGGTTCTTCTTGTCTACTTGAACCAATATTGGTTATCATAAAATTTAACTTGGTGTATTGACACACTGAAGCCTCCTGAATGCACCCCAGTGGCAGTTCAACAGTCCTCCAGTCAATAAGCCTCCTCCTTAACTGGACTTGGGAGCCAGTAGGACCCAGTGGTTCAATAGCAGTTTACAGAAGGAGCAAAGTGACCCTCTGGCCAAGGGGGAATGATGCAGGTGACACGCTGCTCGAGACTGCAAATGGTTTAAATACCAACTGTAGATGTAGATAGTGTCCTACATGGGGGGAAATGTGTTTTATCTACCGTAAGAAAGTTTATGTGCAATTGCGTAATGAATTTAGTGAGGGGGGAATCGTGGGCAAATAATTTGGGAGCACTTGTTGGTGAATGATGGCAGAACAGATCTCAAAACCTCAGCTGGCAACAAAAAAGCTTTCTTGAAAAAGCTTTTTTTTCTTGAAATTTTTTTCATGAAAAAGCTTGTTGTTAGTGATTTCGACTCTACACTGGATAGCCCCTTTAAAGAGAAGGGGTCCTTGTGCAAAAAAAGAGCCTTACAGCGACCGTGCCACTCACCACCATTACTAGCGCCATCCTCCAGAATGATTTGAATTAGCAGGACGGCTGGGGTGGAGTGTATCACGTTGTGCAAAGTCGACAGAGTGCAGATCATGCCTTGTTGTGGAATACATGAGGCTAGTGGTCTTAAGGCGTGGTAGTCCTGAGAAGAGGGGGTATAAGAAAAGGGAATATTCGAGCACAACAGTGATATTTTTTTTAGTCGAGATCTTGGGGAAGCATAAATGACTGCAGGGCAATGAAGCTTTTTGTTCGAAAAAACATATGATATTTTTATGAACATATTTTCTGCACCACTATAAACAGGATAAAAAAATATGATTTGCTATGTTGTAGTATACAAATTGTTAAAAATTGGGGTCTCTAGTTGGTAGAGGTAGGCACCTTTGTCCAAATAGGGACCTGTTAGAATTTGGGGTCTCTAGTTGGCACAGGTAGGTACTTGTGACAAAAAGGGACCCTCTCCTCTAGTCAGTATAAGTGGATTACACTCCTAAAATAACCCCTGCTCACCCCCTTGGTAGCTTGGCATGAGCAGCAAGGCTTTATCTCAGAGGCGTTGTAAGTTAAGCATTTGGGACCACATACAGTAACCCAGTGACAACACTACAAATGGACACCACACAACGTTGCATATCAAAAATAAGTATATTTTATATAGAGTTACCACAAGACCAATAAACGACAATAAGAATCCACAGTACTATTACATTTAAAAAAGTTCTGGTTAAAAGGCTTAGTTCAAGGTTCTGTGCGAGTCGCTAGCCTGGTCTGGCTACAGCATTGTTGAAATAACACAGAGTCTAGCAAATCCAGCAGACCGCGTCAGTACGAGCCCACTCAAATGTCGACAGACTCAGTCACAGTACCTTTTACTTGCGGCGGCCAGCACGGATGTGCAAGCCGTTTCTGGTGTTCATCGCGGTGCAGAAAAGAAAGCGTTGCAGGACGTGTTGTTCCTCAATGCGGTGCAGGCAGCGGCCCATTGACAGAGTCATGGATGAAGGGCGAGACGGGACTTCAATGCAGTGCTGCAGCTTGCGGTGCGGCAACAGAGCCGGAGTTCGGAAGCTGGCGTTGGTCAGTCCGGAAAGCGGTGCGAGTCGGGTGTGCATCGCAAAGCGTGTGAGGCGGTGCCCAACTCCGGTGCGTTCACAGGACTCGAAGTCAGCAGCAGTGACCGCGGCGGTCAGACCAGTACGAGTCAGTGTAGCAAGGCGTTGCACGTTGCGGTGCCCACCAGTACCGGTGCAGGCAACGGCTTGGTGATGGCGTCAGGACGGAGTCGGTGAGCTCAGAGCTAGCGTTGTTCGAGGAGGTTGTTGCTTGATGCAGTGCCTACAGCACACCGGGCCGGTCGTGAGAGTCGGTCACAGCTCCCTACCTCGGTAGCCACTGAAACGGCATTTCCAGCAGCAATTAACAAAGGCTGGTGAAGTCCACTGGTCCTGGGACTTCGGTCATGGGGCAAGCTCTCTTTCAAGCCCTTGGCGATCTTTTCACAAGTTGAAAGTAAAGTCCACAAAGTTCTTTCTCCTCTCTTTGGCAGTCAGGCAACCACCTCAGGCCAATCCCCCAAGCAGCACTTCAGCATGGGAATAGTCTCTACTTAGTTTCTTCAGGTTTCTTTCCTCAGCAGAAGTTTCGTCTTGCAAGTCCAGAAGTGATCTAATTTCTTGGGATCAGGGTCCCAATACTTATACCCCAAAATCCTTTGTTCTCTGAGGGGAGAGGGGCCTGTGACCAGTTAAAACCAGTTCTGAAGCACTCTATTTACCAGACTTTTCCTTTCCTTTCACAGCGCAGGGCAGGCACATCAGACGCCCCACAGGAGGTGGAGCCAGCATTGTGAAGGCAAGTACAGTCCTGGAGCACTTTGTTTACAGTCTTCCTTCTCTTCTTTAAGTGTGCAGGGCAGAGCATCAGACGCACCACGGGGGGTGGAGCCGGTATTGTAGAGGGAAGGCCCAGCCCTATTCAGGTCCCAGGTGCAACTCCTCCCTCCCATCTAGATGTGGATCTCCCTATTCACCATCGGGCTGCCCCAGCCTGTCTCTTGGAATCCCCCACCTCTGTCACTCACAAAACCAGATGAAGGAATACACAACCTCGCAGAGGCAGACTTAAATGGTTAGGCAAGTAAATACCTAGTTTCTAAAAGTGGTATTTGCAAACACAGATTAAAATAAACTTCACTAAAAGAAGTATTTTATCATTCCAGGCATACTAAACTCAAATTTCTACCATGTTCTCTGAGTCTGTTAGGATTATAAAGTGTAATAATTCTAACAGACCATTCTGGCCTATGGAGAACAGGTAGCCTTGCAATAGTGAAAAACGAAAATGGCTATAATTCACTATTAGGACATGCCGCACACATCATGGCTTGTCCTACCTTATACTTACAATGCACCCTGCCCGTGGGCCTACCAAAGGGGTGACTAATATGAAGAAAAGGTAAGGATTAGGGACTGGCAAGTGGGTGCACTTGCCCAGTCAGCATGACAGTACCAGACTGCACGCAGGCTCTGCAATGGCAGACCTTAGACACGTTTTACAAGGCCGCTTCTGTGGGTTGCACAACCAGTGCTGCAAGCCCACTAGCAGTATTTGGATTTACACGCCCTGGGCACACTCAGTGCACTGTACTAGGGTCTGACAAGTAAATCAAATAGTCAATCTTGGAATCACCAATTAATACATTAATTTACAATAGGGAGAGCATATGCACTTTAGCATTGATCAGCAGTGGTAAAGTGCCCAGAGTCATAAAATAGCCAACAACAGGTCAGAAACAATATAGGAGGGAGGCAAAAAGTTCAGGGATGACCCTGCAAAAAGGGATACGTCCAACAGGACCCTTGCTACTAATCAGAGTAATGGGGGTACAGACTTTAGATAACCCATGCTCACCCCCTTGGTAGCTTGGCACAAGCAGACAGGCTTCTCCCAAATGCAATGTGTAAAGTATTTGTACCAACACTCACAGTAACACAGTGAAAACACCACAAATGGACACCACGCCAGTTTAGAACAATAAAATATCTTCATCCAAACTAAACAAAACAACAAAAATCCAACATACAGATACTCAGGAAAATGTCTTTTAAAAAGGACATTGCAAAAATAAGCTTGTAGAAATCAAATAGCACCAACTGGGGCTATTGCGACGTCAGGACAGCACGAAATCCAAAGTATGGCGCCGTCTGCTGGGATCGCAGAGCCAGGAGCAGAGTCAGACAGACCCCTAAACAACAGTACCTTGGAAATTAAGTCGGTGACAATGCAAGGCGTCGTTGATGGCCGATGTCGGCAATAGTGATGATGCGACGTCAGCAAGTTTCTCGAATCACCTTCGGCGATTATCAGCGCGGCGATAACAAAATGCAGGCGCTGGCGAGGACAGAGTTGATGCAAGCACTGGCGTCGGGCACGGCCGATCACTACCGGCGTCGGCAGCATCAGAAGGCATTGGAGCTGCGGAACACTAATTGCCTGCACGCTGCAGGTAACTTAGCCTGGCATCAATCTGCACCAGGCTATACTTCCAGTGATGCATGGCGCATTCGCTAGATACTTATAAGTTGTTTTCACAATTTGATTCAGGATATAAATAAATACTTGTGTTACCTAATGCGAAGTTACATCTGATCTTAATAGTATGGGTCAGCAGGAGTGGGGTTGGTACCATGTTCCCTAGTGCCCACCTAGTTCCCACCTAGCCAGGGGTGGGCGATAGGCACTCTGTATGTTTGGGGTGGCGGGAGGTTCAGAGCCTGCTATGCAGGGAGACAGGGAGGGGAGTGGGGAGGGGACGTTTGGGGAGGTGGGAACTGTTTTGTTGTGACAGAGGATAGGCGAGCCAAATCACCTCTCAATACGATGTCTGGTGAAGACATGAATAGAGCGCTTTGAGCGCTTTGAGTGCTTACATGGAATGTCAACAGGCTGGGTGACAAACTTAAAAAAGGGTCAATGTGCCTAGTAGGACTCAACGTGGAGAGCCTTTATACTAGCCTGCCACAACAGAGGACCCTACAAACGATTAAAGACATTCTATTCAAACAAAAATGGGAACATAACACCCCCAGGGAGGCAGGGAGGGCAATGGGGAGGGAACGTTTAGGGGGGGTGGGAATTGTTTTGTTAATCGTTGTTGTTGTTTTGCTGTGACAGAGGATAGGGAGAAAATTGTATTGATGCACTCATGACCCAAGCATGTGTTAGGCCTGCTCTAATCATTGGAAGCCAAATACACGCCCTGGCGGTGTGGCGACCCAAATCACCTCTCCATACGATATCTGGTGAAGATATGAATAGAGCGCTTTGAGTGCTTACATGGATTGTCAACGAGCTGGGTGACAAACTAAAAAGAAGGTTCAATGTGCCTAGTAGGACTCAACGTGGAGAGCCTTTACACTAGCCTGCCACAACAGAGGATTCTACAAACGATTGAATACATTCTATTCAAACAAAAATGGAAACATAACACCCCCAGACATTTTGTACTGGAATGTTGTCACCTAGCACTTTCTGAAAATGTATTTGAATTCAAAGAAATTCTGTTCCTCCAGACCTACAGAACCTCCATGGGCAGCACCTCTGCCCCCAGTATAGGAGGTCTACATGTCAGCAACTGTGAGGAGATATGCATTCTCATTGATACAAATCCCTACAGAGCCAAAATACTCTTTTGGAAACATTATATTGAGGATATAATCATGATCTGGAATGCCTACCAGAATTGCACAGCTGGATCAACAACAGAGACAAGTTCCCTAAGTTTACATGCACAGCAGATGGGCGAAATCTGGACTTCCAGGACATCACCATATATATAGAGAATGACACCATAAATACAAACACATTCCACAAACCATCATCTAAAAAAGTCTTTTGTCATTCTCCATTTTTCGCCCATGCCCTATAAGGGAAAACCTTCCGTACAGCCAATTTCTACAGATCAGGAGAAAACTAAATCACTACAAAACACAAGCTAAAGCATTAATTAAAATCAAGGAACTACCCAGAAAAAAGTCATGTGGAAATGCCAAAAAAGAGCAAGGTTCCAACCCAGAGAAAATCTCCTTGTAACTACCACAAAAGAACACGATGAAGATATACTTACCTGTGTAACAACATACAACACAGTCTCAAATACAGTGAAAAAGATCGTAAACAGGAACTGGCATATCCTAACATCAGGAACCCTCAAATGGCCTAAGCCCAGATTTGCCAATAAAAGGACAAGAAATATCTGTGATATACTGATACACACAAGACCGCCACCAGACAAAAGCAGAACAGAGTCCATTAGAGAAACCTGGAACCTTGCACCCATAACAGGCCATTAGCCCTTTGAATCCATCATGGTCTGCAAACTAACTAAAATGACAAAGACTTTACAACTCACACCCGACTTCAAATGGACCCTGCGACACCCTTCAAACTGCAATACCACCCACGTAATCTACATGGCTACATTCCCATGCGGTTTGAATTATATAGGTATGACCTGCAGTAAAATCAAATAAAGAATTATTGAACATAAAGTAACATCAAATGTAAACAAGCATTTACAATGCAATGGTTTCTCCTTTGGAAAGTTAGAGCTATTGGCATTGTAAATGACAAAATGTATATTTATGTGTTGGTTTTGAAAACAGATAAATAAATGGCATTGTCATTTACATTGCCAATAGCTTAATCTCTCGCAAATGTGAGACCTATTGTACCCTACGGACGAGCTCAGCAGATAGCAATTACTACCACACACACACCCAGAGCCACACACACACATCCAGAGCCACACACACCCAGAGCCACACACACACACACACACCCAGAGCTCCCCCCCACACACACACCCAGAGCCCCACACAAACACACACCCAGAGCCCCACACAAACACACACCCAGAGCCCCACACACAACCAGAGCCCCACACACACCCAGAGCCACACACACACACCCAGAGCCACACACACACACACCCAGAGCCACACACACACACACCCAGAGCCACACACACACACACACAGAGCCACACACACACAGAGCCACACACACACAGAGCCACACACACACACACACAGAGCCACACACACACACACCCAGAGCCACACACACACACACCCAGAGCCACACACACACACCCGGAGCCACACACACACACACACACACCCAGAGCCACACACACACCCCCAGAGCCACACACACCCAGAGCCACACACACAGACACACACCCAGAGCCACACACACACACACCCAGAGCCACACACACACACACACACACCCAGAGCCACACACACACACAGAGCCACACACACACACCCAGAGCCACACACACACACCCAGAGCCACACACACACACACCCAGAGCCACACACACACACCCAGAGCCACACACACACACCCAGAGCCACACACACACACCCAGAGCCACACACACACACCCAGAGCCACACACACACACACCCAGAGCCACACACATACACACCCAGAGCCACACACATACACACAGAGCCACACACATACACACAGAGCCACACACACACACACACACACACAGAGCCACACACACACACACAGAGCCACACACACACACACACACACCCACCCACCCAGAGCCACACACACCCACCCAGAGCCACCCACACACTCAGGAGAGCAAGCACAGTGAGCGGGCAGGGAAGCAAGCACAGCGAGGGGGCAGGGAAGCAAGCACAGCGAGGGGGCAGGGAAGCAAGCACAGCGAGGGGGCAGGGAAGCAAGCACAGCGAGGAGGCAGGGAAGCAAGCGCAGCCAGGGGGCAGGTAGGCAAGCACAGCCAGGTGGCAGGGAAGCAAGCACAGCCAGGGGAAGGGGAACCAGGGGATGGGGAAGCACGCACAGCCGGGGGCAGGGAAGCAAGCACAGCCAGGGGGCAGGGAAGCAAGCACAGCCAGGGGGCAGGGAAGCAAGCACAGCCAGGGGGCAGGGAAGCAAGCACAGCCAGGGGGCAGGGAAGCAAGCACAGCCAGGGGGCAGGGAAGCAAGCACAGCCAGGGGAAGGGGAACCAGGGGGCGGGGAAGCAAGCACATCCGGGGGCAGGGAAGCAAGCACAGCCAGGGGGCAGGGAAGCAAGCACAGCCAGGGGGCAGGGAAGCAAGCACAGCCAGGGGGCAGGGAAGCAAGCACAGCCAGGGGGCAGGGAAGCAAGCACAGCCAGGGGAAGGGGAACCAGGGGGCAGGGAAGCAAGCACAGCCAGGGGGCAGGGAAGCAAGCACAGCCAGGGGGCAGGGAAGCAAGCACAGCCAGGGGGCAGGGAAGCAAGCACAGCCAGGGGGCAGGGAAGCAAGCACAGCGAGGGGGCAGGGAAGCAAGCACAGCGAGGGGGCAGGAAGCAAGCACAGCCAGGTGGCAGGGAAGCAAGCACAGCCAGGGGAAGGGGAACCAGGGGATGGGGAAGCACGCACAGCCGGGGGCAGGGAAGCAAGCACAGCCAGGGGGCAGGGAAGCAAGCACAGCCAGGGTGCAGGGAAGCAAGCACAGCCAGGGGGCAGGGAAGCGAGCACAGCCAGGGGGCAGGGAAGCAAGCACAGCCAGGGGGCAGGGAAGCAAGCACAGCCAGGGGGCAGGGAAGCAAGCACAGTCAGGGGGCAGGGAAGCAAGCACAGTCAGGGGGCAGGGAAGCAAGCACAGTCAGGGGGCAGGGAAGCTAGCACAGCCAGGGGGCAGGGAAGCAAGAACAGCCAGGGGGCAGGGAAGCAAGAACAGCCAGGGGGAAGGGAAGCAAGCACAGCCAGGGGGAAGGGAAGCAAGCACAGCCAGGGGGAAGGGAAGCAAGCACAGCCATGTTTCCAGTGCTTGGCTATTCTGAACAAACCATTGGTATCCGGCCTGCCACTCAAACGAAAACAACTCCCAGAATACCTTAAATAGCT
The DNA here is from genome assembly GCF_964261635.1 of Lissotriton helveticus. Lineage (NCBI taxonomy): Eukaryota > Metazoa > Chordata > Amphibia > Caudata > Salamandridae > Lissotriton > Lissotriton helveticus. The sequence continues at coordinate 201,312,274 of NC_136070.1, read as the reverse complement.
AAATGAAACCTCAGAAGTAGAAACATTATGTCCTGACTACACGAGAGAGGCTGCAATTGTAAATTTGACTAAGCAACAAAATCACAGTGGTCAGTAAACGGAGAGCCCAGAACTCGGGCATTGCAGCCTGTGGTCATCTGGGAAGCGAATTCAGGCGAGAAACGGTATAACCAGTCATACAGGAAGCAGAGAGGAGCACCGAGGGGGGGGGGAAGGAGGCGATCAGTTGGGCTGGAGGTTAACAATAGCACTAGAGCTTTAAAGGGTGCGTGGCAAACAATGTCACACATCTGTGTACTTCTTATGTGACAACTGTGGCTTGACCCGTGTCTATGGTGCAGAAACTACAATCGCTCTGCACTCCACTCCTCAAGATAATGTCCCACTGCTGTATTTTGTTTACTCCAGTTGTTACAAAAGCCCGTTCACGGCACTCTAAAATTGTTCCACGCAGTGGTTTGCGACCGCACATCTGGAGATGCTTTGTACAGCACTCTGAAACTGCTTAATGACGTGTGCGCTGCTCTTGCTATTAGACCTCCACTGTGTCAGACTCAAACAACTATTATTTCCGATTATGCTAATGTTATCCCTCTCACCGACTCAGGTCAATGACTTCTTCTTCTGTTATTACAGTGGTGTCCACATGCTCTGTAACTATCACCGCACGCTTTGATGCCCTTGTTATTTCACAGCCACACTCCATCTGGTGGTGAAGTCTGTGCTATAGAAAACATACATATAAATAAAACGGGTGGTGTAGATTGGGTTTGCGCTAAAGAAAACAATATAAATTGATTAGCCTGACACACCCCTGTATCGCCAGCTGGACCTGCCACCCCTCCTCCCTCTATGTTAAATATACATATTAGCCCACCCCTTCCAGGGGCCGGGCCCGCCACGTGCAGCTAAAGCATGGCTCGCTGGCAGCGAGCCATGCTTTAGCAGTAAAGTGTGCAGAGTCGGAGGCACGCAGTGACCCTAGATCCTGAGATAAATACAGGCAGCGGGGAGGAGGAGACAGACAGGCTCAACGTGTCGCTCCATGACAGCTCCCTCCCAGGCATAGCCCAGAGCGCACACACCCACCCGCTGAACACACACGGAAGCCCGCCCTGGTCCGTCTCACTCATGCACCGGGGATTCTAAGCGCACTAGGCGCTGCACAGAGGCGGTGACGTACATATATACACAAACTGTGTGCGTGGGGGGGGGGGCTGCTGAATAATAACAGTAAATCTTCAGCCTGCATTCCAATTCCACATGGCCAACTGGAAACATAAATATCATTATTATGTTAGATCAAAGATTTAACATGCGAGAGCACATTGAGTAATGTCAACCGGGATCAATAATAGTTCATCTAAATACGTTTACAATATTTAAAATGTAAGCATGCATGACAGCACAACTAATACACAACAATGCACATCAAAAGGGGTCAAACAAAATGTATAAAAGCATGATAAAAATCCGGTAACAACTCACAAAACTCCTACTCAAACTTAAAATCCGGGAGCCTAAGTGCCTCCGTCTAACCAGGGGCGTAGCTAGAGCTTGTGGCGCCCGGGGCTATCCCTCAGGTTGCCGCCCATGGCATCCGCAGCCCTGTGATTCTGTGAGCTTAAGTCTCGGACTCGAATTTTGAATCTCACCTCACTGTCAAATTTCGGGCACAAATATTTCTCACATGTATCACCGTCTCTGAAGGCAGTGGCTGCAGGCTCAATTAGGGCGCTACTGCACGCTGTGGTAATTTGGGTTTGCCAGCCCTTTCATTTAACAGTCATCCTCCAGGCTGGCAGGCCAGTGAGTCCCTGGGTGGGCGGGGCCGTCTAGTGACAGCAGACTATGTCCTGGCGGCCGCTGCAACCCGGGCCTTTCACTTTATTTCTCTTAGACTCCCCCTCGGGTCTGGCATCATTAAATTGAGGAGGGAGTTTAAGGAAAACGCAGAGCTAGTGATAGGACCCGGCGGGACTGGTGCGAGCGGCATGCAGCAGGCATCATATTTGCCTGGCAGCCTGCTCCAGCGCGCTCCAGCACAAGAAGGTGGCAGGCATGTGAGTACCAGAGGCGCAACTTCAAACACTTCACTGAGTGCAGAGCACTACATCCATAAGAAAGTAAGGTAGGGTGCACAGAGGGGGCACTTTATAACTCAGTGCCTACACGGGGTACGGGGTTATCATGTGGAGAGTGAGGACATCGTATGCAGAGAGTGAGGACATCGTATGTATAGACACCAGTTTAAAACTGTCCAATAAAGAGTGACTAGGAGCAGCCCGCGCAATCAGGGAGGGGTACCTACCAACTTTCTTCTTTGAATTGCGGGGTAAGGACAGCGCGTGCCCACAGGATACCACTCTGAGACGTCATCCTGTGCAGAGTGAGGGCAGGGTGTGCCATTCGCAGAGCCACTCAAATTCAGAGGCAGCAGGTTAAACCTCAACCGATTTTGGCCTTGCATTTAAATTCAGCAGCATTCAAGACATCCATCGACGATCCGGTCTGCGCTCTGCAGAGGTGCAAGCAAGGCAGGCTGCAGGGCAGGCAGGTTCAGGCAGTGAGTTAGAGCGGGCCCCGGCCTCAGCAATTTGAGTTTGCCGCCCGGGTCCGGCCCGCCTCCAGTAATAGGCAAGGCGTGCATGGTGCTGGAGCGCGTGACTGGCCACACATTATGCCCAGGGCCGTCATTGGTAGCGCTATTGCGCGCTACAAGATTGACGGGAGAGTGCCTCATTTAAAAGGCATAGGTAACAGCGCTATACTAAACTGGAAACAGGGACCTCACTTAAGGGAAAAACACAAGGAAAGCAGTGCTACACTTAAGGTGTAGGCACAGATCCCGGAACTACAATATCTGACTACAGGGAAAGGTGGCACTTCTGTGAAAAGAGGAAGTGAACGGTATCTCATAAAAAGGTTAGGAAAAAAAAGGTGTCAGCATCTCATTAGAGAGAGAGTGAGCGAGACGGATAATAAAGAGATGAGAGAGAGTTAGGATACAAATGTTATGATAAAAAATAATAATATAAAGAAGACCTTGAGGAGAAAGATGAGAGATCACAGTTAATATGCAGGTTCAAGCTCTCGAAAGACAGGCTAAAACGGCTTTAAATCCCTTTGTTATCGCAGCCCTCACAAACCCAGCAGTACCACGTGATTATAATCCCTGAGCCCTCTGACCCTGATGCAATGCCGCATTTTTCAAAATCTCGGAACCCTACTTCCGGGTGCAGAGTTGCACTGCTAATAAATGCTCGCCCCCGATCAATGTAAAGCGCTGCCCTCTGGTCCCTCCTTCGAGGAGCTGTGCAGCACCATTTATTAATACTGGTCTCATAGTCTAGGGCAGTGCTGCACATCGTTGGCCTCAGTGCTCATTTAAAAGGGCAGCACTTCACGTTTCTAATACTTCCGACCTGCCGAGGTCCAGTGGGGCCTTCTGTTTCCGGTCGCCACTAGAAGTTGCGTGCGTGGGTGCCTATGGGGATGGTTTGAAGGTGGGTCTGGGGAGATTTACCTACCTTAAAAACAGGCACCAGGCAGAGATATCGCTCTACAGCAAAGAAGCCAACAGGGATGGAGAAAAGAGACCTGGTGCAGAGGCCTCACCCCTGCCTCGTCACCACACCCTTACAAAAATCTGCCCATCACGGCATAGTGCTGTCAGGCACGTCTGCTTAGCAGTGACTTATTTAACATAGCTCCAGAGTCACTTGTCTCTAGGCGCTTTCATCCAAACAGAGACAGGGACGGGACCCGATCCACTGACAAACACTGCACTGCAGGCAGCATTTTCAAGGTGTTCTTGCTCTTCACTCGGGGGCTGCGCGGCACTGGCCGCAGCTTATAGTTCATTTTATTATAGAATTTGAGTGTCTCCAAATAGATTATAAATGCCGCCACCAGTGCCGCGCGGTGCCCGTGTTAAGAGCAAGCACACCTTGAAAATGCATCCGCCCCCAAAATTGTGCCGCCTGGGGCGGTCCGCCACCCTCGAACCCCCTAGCTACGCCAGTGCATCTAACGCCATTTCCTTTGCGCAAAAGTATCAGGAAAAACACACTGCTCGTGCACACATCCTCCGCTTAAATATTAAGACACTAACACTGACCTTGCCCACGGGCTGTGCTGCGGGTGCCACCTACAGGTGAAGCTCCCCCTGCGGTGCCAGAGACTGTACCTCCCCGGCTACAGTACCCGAGTGTGCCCTGGCCACTAAGGGCTGCATGAACCGGCAGAATTTGTAGCCTGCACAGTTTGGAGGACACCAGCCCATCTGTAGCTGGACCGCAACTTCCGTAAAGGGTGGGACATTCGTTCCGGAGTGTATGTGTTTACTTCCGGGGAGAATAGATCTTTCCGGGGGTAGGTCGTATTTCTAGCCAATCACTGGACACTAGTCTATTTAGTTTAACTTAAACTGACAGTTTGAGTCAGTATAACACCGTTTACAGGCTTCATTTTCCCTGCCTTCGTTTATAGCTTACAGTCGGCAAAACAAGAACAGGTCCCGGGCCGGCAGCCAATCACAGCGCGGCCCGGGGAATGACATCACGGGGGTGTCCCGGGCCGGCAGCCAATCACAGCGCGGCCCGGGACAAAGGGGCGGGGCTTAAAAAAACACCGCGAAACGCCCCCGAATCACGTTTTCTGGAGAAAGCGCGATTGACAGCCTCTGTCTCCCAATGGCTAGCCTCCATTTATGGAGCTAGCCAATTGGAAACAGAGGCGGTCCAAACATCCCTACTGAAAACAAAAGTTTTCGATCTGGGAGGGGCTGTGCCCCTCGCCAGGTCGAAACCTAAAAAAACACCACATAAATGAGCACCCACTTTATCAATGCCAAACATACAGCTGAATAAATCAATTGGGTCATTCTGGAGACACTAACGACTAAAAACCACAATGCAGAACAAATCCTTTTTGAAAAAGAAAAATGGTGGGTGCACTGTCTCAGGACATACGAGGTTGGGTTGAACAACAACATACCCTGGCTATACCTTCGCCCAATGAGAGAGGAGTGCTACAACACGCTCAAGAAGCACAGTAGGCATAACAGACCAAAAAGGTATTATAGATCCGTGTCTCAAACCACTATGAGAGAGCATCCGAATCCATTAAAAGACAGTTAATGTAACCTGTGCTAGACACATAAGAAAACATCAGAACATCAACCATGATGGAACACCCTTTTCAAACCATCTTTCACTACACTCCCTGTTGTCCAATACAACAACATGAAAACGCAGCCCTCTAACAAATAAAAAGAAGAGCATATTCCTGCTAATTTTCCTGTACACCTTCCAAATTGGATGTCCACCAGATGGTGCCAAATCATCATTGACTATTTTCAATTTACTTTACTTTATTGTATTAATTTTTATTTTAAGTACACACATAGACTTCCCAGCTCAAAAGTCTCTCTACCATGCCCATATGCCAATTACACTATTAAAAGCCTCCACTAGCGTCCCGCAGTACTGGAGCACAGCAGATAGAGGCAGCACAAGCAGCATCGCAGACTTCCAAGTGGTATGTCTTCAACATGAATCAACTCACGCACGCCTTTGTGCGCCAATCTTTGAATTAATTCTATTGCACATATTTATGATCACAGTAGAATTGCGCTTACTCTGCACGTCCTCCGAAGAAGCCCGGTATGTCTCCTATCAAGGTAATGTGTATATTTATGCCAGACGTTGAGTACACTCCAACGTAAATATTAAGCTTGAAGCACGTCCGTAACATCAAAGTATCTGACGTACAAAACCCTTTATGCTGAATAGACACACCCACCAGGGGCGGCTCTAAGCTCATGGCGGCCCTGGGCAGGGAGCGCAGGTAGGGGGCCCCGGAAGAGGGGGTCCAGGTGGGGCGCAGCACGGAGGCCAGTGAAGAGGGGGGTCAAGGTGTTTGGAAGTGGAACAGAGCCGAAGGCCGCCAAATCCCTGTCAGGGTCCACCACGCAAATATGTATCCATCCTCAGAGGATTATTATATTAAGGATATATATTGGCGTGGTGGCCCCTGGGGTTTGGTGACCCTGTGCAGGTGCACAGCTTGAACATGCCTAAGGCTTCCCCTGCAGCCACATATCTTCATAGCGAGACTTTATCTCTTTGCAATATGGTGAATATCCACATTCGTAAACGTATCCTCTAAAGGGCCTTTCCGATTTCGGCAATTCACCAAACACAGTCTGACACTGCAGTGAGGCCCACACCACTCCAAAAGCCATGTGGCTTAGTGTTGTGAATTCTCTATCCTTACTGCGCACAGCCAGCGCCAACTGCTTATACAAAGGCGGCTTCTCAACAATAACTTACATGCTCAAACCAGAAAGAGGGGTTCCTAGCCTAACATTTGTTCCATCCACAGTGTCTAATCTGTTTTAAGAGGCCACATTTATTCTTTAAGCAGCGCTCTACACTGTTGTAACAATAATTAACCAGTCACATGGTTGCAAGGTCCACACCACTCCAGAAGCCACGCGGCTGACTGATATGACCTATCTTTCCTTAATGTGCACTGTCAACACCACCGTTTATACAAAGGCGGCTTGCCTACAATAACTGTCACACCCAAACCTGAATGAGGAGTTCTTAACCAGACAAGTGTTCCGTCTACAGAGTCTATTCTGTTTTAGGAGGCCACAGTTATTCTTTAAGCAACGCTCTACATGGTTGTAACATTAATTAATCAGTTACGAGGTTGTAGCACATCTCAATTACAATGACTAACCCAAGAACTGTTTCAAACAACCTTTTCCAAAATGAGTAGATATAGCTAGTTGCCTGCCTCACAGCCTAACCTGGCTTCAGAAAAGATGACCAAACATTCTTTATTCTAAGTAATTAAAACGAATCCCCTTTGACACATACAATACATTTCTGTAAGTCTCAATGTTGTTTTTCACAATGTGTATAATCCAAATTCAGTTACATCTCTCATCCTCTAGGAACTTAACAGCAAAGTATTTTTAAGGCTATCATCATCACAGACAGAAGACTGCCACAAATTTCAGTCTTTCTTACTAATAAAATATCGGATCTTTTGACAGAACTCCACCATACCCCGAGCCCTAGCTGCCCTGAAAGCCCCCCACTGACACCTCCTTTGATTGTCCATCCTCTTAGTACGCTACCCCACTTACAAAAGAGACTTTGGCAGGCCTGATGGAGCGAGTGAAATCAGGGTCACCAGTGGACCCTTGTCCTCCCAGGATATTTAAACTAGCCCTGCCAGGAATAGAGGATGATGTATTATCTCTCCTTAATAGTTCTTTGGAAACAGGACAGGTCCCTGCTGATTTTGAAGAGGCTCGCCTGATTCCGCTTCTGAAGAAGCCTGGTGCAGATACTAAGATCTTGAAAAACTTTAGGCCTATATCACAGCTGCCCTACCTAGCCAAAGTAATTGAACAGCATGTCCTTCCATACCTCTCTTGCCACCTTGAAAATAATCACCTGCTAGAACCAAATCAGGCCGGCTTTAGGGCCCATCACATGCACGGAATTGGTTATGCATTTCCGTGCTGGATGATCTGAGAATCAGGGCAGACAAAAAGACGCCATTGTGCCCTGGTGCTGTTAGACCTCTCTGCGGCATTTGACATGGTCAATCATGACCAGTTACTGTTGCGGTTGGGGGACCTCCGCATTCAGGGCACCGCGCACGCCTGGTTAACGTCATTTCTTAAAAAAACGCTCAGAGAGTCCAACTTGGTTTCCAACCCAGCAGGTCTTTCATGTGGAGTGCCTCAAGGCTCTGCACTCTCAGCTCTTCTTTTTAATGCCTATTTGCAACCTTAGATCTCAGCATTAAATCAGTTGGAGTGCCGGCTGTACAACTATGCTGATGATACTCAAATTATTATCCAAATTGACAATTCACCATCAGCATATACTAGGCTACAAAATATACTAAAATTTACGGTTAATTGGATGTCAACAAATTCACTAAAGATAAACCCGGACAAAACAGAGGTGCTGGCGATTACGACAGCCTCCAGCCCTTGGAATGACCTTCTCTGGCCAAATGTGTTAGGGCCCTTCCCTGAACCAGCGGCGGCTGTGAAAAGTTTGGGCATTCATATAGATGCCAAACTTTCAATTGCAAAACAAGTCTAATCAGTTGTCGGTACTTGCGTAGGTCTACTAAGACAACTGCGGAAAATATCACAACTTCTAACCCCGGCTACTCTTAGACGGGCAGTATCAGCTATGATCTTGTCGCGCCCGGATTATGGCAACTCGTTGTATGCTGGTCTCCCCCAACAACTGCTGGCCAGATTACAAATAGTCATGATCGATGCGGCAAGATTAATTTTTGAAAAACCTAGATGAGCACATGCTACACCACTGCTACGTGAGCTCCATTGGCTCCCAATTAGGCAGCGAATCATGTTCAAGGGCCTCTGCACCATCATAAAGCCCTGCATGGACAAGCCCCAAAGTATATCAAGGCTCGCCTAGTCCCCTATGTTCCTGGCAGGACCCTTCGATCAGCAGATGCCACCCTCTTGGTCTGCTCTCGCTTTAAATTAGCTGCCATGGGAGGGCGAGCCTTTTCCAATGCAATTCCTGTGGCCTGGAATAATTTGCCAGTGAACTTGCGCAAGGAATCGAACCTTCTACCCTTCAGGAAGAAGCTCAAAACTATACTCTTTTGGGAGGCCTGGGGTATGTCCTAGTAGCTCCTTGTTCTTCCACTGAACCAGTGTATGTCCTATGACAAGCGCTTAGAGACCCCTGGGTGATAAGGCGCTCTATAAATCAAAATAAATAAATAAATAAATAATAAATGGTCACAATAGAACAACAAATATATGAATTGTATGTTCTTTCTGTCGTTATGGTCTTTCCTTTTCAGTTATAACCATCCAGCGTAATAAATTAATGCACTCAGGAGAAGGGTGAGTGCAAACACTACCCCCTGCACGTCACACAATAGTGATTTGTCAACCTTGGCCTGAAGAAAGCCCCCCGACCCGACAAGGCACCCAATGGGCTGGAACATGTCGACCATCCGACAAATCACTCCCTTGATACAGGTGCTATAGAACATTAACCCTTCTATTCACGCACCAGATTTGTTTTTCAGCTTGCCCCATCCCTGACTCAATACATTTGAAATAGAATTGGAAGTAATTTTAATTCACCTCACTCTCACCCTCTCCATTCCTGATCACTACTGTGAATAACCTATTTGTCTCCCTGCTGGGACTAAAGACCCAATGAGGATGCTTCTCTTGTAACAGATTGAAGGGTAAACCAAGCTATACCGCTCCCACAACTTTCACATGAATGAGGGTCCCAAGACGGCTAAAACCCCAGACCCCGGTAACAACAGGACAAGTGATCCATTCCTCTTTGATTATTTGTTTACTGCGTGGAAGCTGAATGGATCTCAGCTTGTCTCTCCCCTGGGTGATTATATGTTAGCTTAAGGAAGGACAGGTTCCAGGAGGTCTGTTGACAACGGAGTAGCAGAGGGTAGCATTCGGGTTGGTCTGGACCTGGAAGTGGAGGTTTTCCGTGTCAGGTGAGTGGTGATTGGAGCTGGTTGTGAGGCAGAGGGTGCTTTTATGTATGATGGCAATGCCTTCTCCTGGCAGTTGGTGCGGTCCTTGTGGATGATTTTGTATCCATCGGTAATAGTGGTTGCGATGTCCGGGGCTTAGGTGGGGTTCATTCAGGTTTCTGTTAACCAGATCGATGCTCAGCATATTCCCCTCCTGTGCTGAGATTTACATATTCCCTTTATTCATGACGAGCTGGGCTCGTCATGAGCGTGCGAGGAGGCTACCTCATGACGAGCCCAGCTCGTCATGAGCGTGGAAGGGGTTAAGGAGGCAACATCCAGCGAGATGGAGTCAAGCAGGTCTCAGATCTCAATGGTGTGTCTGTTGAAGGAGCGGATGTTGAGTAGGATGTAGTTGAGGTGGTCAGGTTCTGTTCTTGTGGGTCATGCAATATCTTGGGTCTGGTGTGCAGAGGCAGGTGAAGAGACCTTGGGTGTCCTTTGGTGATGCAAGGTGGCAGGCGGTGGAATATCTGGGGTTGAGTGCATGGAGAGAGCTGGCAACGTAGCGATGGAGGCTGCTAGGACCAGGGTCTGTGGCGTTGGGCACAGTCCAGTTGTCGAAGGGTTTGCCTTTGGTGCGCCAGTGGTGCAGTTGCTGCAGTTGCTGACACCATTAGGTAGTGTTGGGAAGGCGGGAGGGCTGGGCAGATGGAAGGTGGGAGTTGGGAAACAGCACTGGAAGGGGATGGGGCCACATAGAACAATCACCAGCAAGGACAGTGAGGGTGAGAAGGGGATAACATGGAGGATGGGAAAGGGAAAGAGAAAAATGTAAAGGTAAAGAAACCGTGCAACAATAAAAGGACAAGCAATGAAGGTAGAACAGAAGTAAAGGTGAGAAGGAAAAAAACGAAAGTCAGAAAAAGGCTATAAAAGAAACAACAGCAGAACTGCAACAAGAAACCGTCTCTCCAGGTGCAGGCAGGAGTCAGTTGGTGGAGGAGGGGTTCGAACACAGAACCCAGGACTCAGAAGGGCAGACCACTACCAGGTAGAGCTGAGTAGTGGGGGAGCAATGCATGCTGACAAGATCAGTGTAGTCGCTCCATCAATGTGCAGCAGCCACCTTTAAGTATTGTTCAGGGATGTGAGGAAAAATGAAAACAGAAAATGGCTATAAAAGAAATGTTAAAAATGGGAGTATCTAGTCAGCAGGTTATTACCCTTTCCAAGTTGGGGCCCTTCTTCCTAGTCTGGATAAGGGAGCTACACTTCTAAAATAACCCCTGCTCATCCCCTTGGTAGCTTGGCATGAGCAGTTAGGCTTATCTCAGTGGCAGTCTGTAAGGCATATGCACATAATAAACAGTAATACAGTGAAAACACAACAAAACGTTTTTAGAAAATAGACAATATTTATCTGTGTAAAACAAGACCAAAACAATAAGAATTCAACATACAGTTATTTAAAATACTCCTAAAGCAAATATAGACTTTAAAAACAGTTCATTGAAGTTGATAGCTCCGTCCTGGGCTTTTACGGTATTGTGAACAAACAAACCCAACACTTCTGGCTGACTGTGGCATCGATGGCCAGCTATGGTGTCAGGAAGACCCACAAAACAGTACCTTTCGAAATGCATGTCGTCTAGGACCTTGCAGTGAGCTGTGAAAAGCTAATGTCGGCAGGCATCGGTTCCAGAGGTTGTTGCAGTAGTCGTCAAGTCTTTGAAGTCACCCTCATTGCTGTCGAGCTGTTGAAGGCAGAAGCACCGGTGTCGGTAGACGGCATGGCTGTGGTGCAAAGTGCAGAGGTGCGGCGTGTGATGCTCTCAGATCACTGTGCAGACAATGGCTCAGTGATGTCATAAAGCGGCATTGGGGATGCCAGGGCTGCAGTGCGAAGTGGGATGATGCTCATTGCAGTGCTAGCAGGTCACTGTGCAGGCAGTGTCATCGTTGCTGAAGCACTATCATCAGCTGATGAACTGGAGTCAATGGTGCTGGTATTGGTGAGCCTAGACTGTGGAGTGGGATGGGGTGGAGTTTTGTGTAACTTACGAGTGGTGCCCACAAACCACAGTGCAGGCAGTGGCATCGATGTCAGCTTTGAGCAGCAGCACCAGTGAGTCCAAGTCACATAATCGCCGGGGATATTATGACAGTGGTGTGGAGTGAGACAGTATGAAGTGCGGTGCACATCGCTCATGGTGCAAGCAGCAGCTCGGTGGGGGCATGGAACGATGTCGGTGAGAGCAGGGTTGTAGTGCGAGATAGGGCGGTGCCCTACGCGGTGTCTTTAGGTCACGAAGTCGGCAGCAGTGTTGTGGATGGCGTCAACTTGATTTATCTTCTGTTGCAACACAAAACATAAAGTGGCTATTTATGAGCCGCTTGCACCGTCAGTGCATCACGTTGCATGACACACCGACGGCGCAACCTGCTGCATGAAATATACAAACACACGTACAGCCACCCTGCGTGGCTTTACATGTGCTCATAAATTTTGCCCCATTACACGCAACATGTTGTGTGTTAGGGGCATGATATGGGTCCAGGGGTAACGAGGAGAAATGTTTTCATTTCTCCTCGCTTTTTCCTCTTTTCAATGCCTGCAGCATTCTACAGCACGAATTGGAAGAGTAAATCACCTCAAGTGATTCTTTTTGTGTAGGAAGGTACCCCTTCCTGCACAAAAACAATCTCTCCATGATGCAGGCATTCCTTGCCAATGGTGCAAGGGTGCTGCACCTGAACTTGGTAGCAGTTTGTGCGCCAGCACAGGGAAAGGCACAGAGATGCAACATGTCCCAGTACGGGTTCCGCAGCAACCATAGCACTGAAACAGCCCTCATCGCCGCCACCGATGACATCAGAACCCTGATAGACAACGGTGAAACTGCAGCCCTCATCCTCCTGGACCTGTCAGCCGCCATCGACATGGTCGGCCACTGCACACTACGAAGACGCCTCCACAACGCCGGGATCCAAGAGAAGGCCCTGGACTTGACCACCTCTTCCTCTCTGGCAGAACACAGAGCATCCGCCTCCCCCTCTTCCACTCCAAATGCACTGAGATCATCTGCGGCGTACCACAGGGCTCATCCCTCAGTCCAACGCTGTTCAATATCTACATGGCACCATTTGCCCACGTCGCCCGACTACATGACCTCAACATCAACTCCTACACGATGACACCCAACTGATCCTCTCCCTCACCAAGGACCCTCACACTGCCAAAACCAACCTCCATAAAGAAACGAAGACCGTCGCCGAATGGATGAGGAACAGCTGACTGAAGCTGAAGATGGACAAGACGGAAGTCCTCATCCTCTGATCCACCCCTTTGGCCTGGGACGACTCCTGGTGGCCGACCGCACTGGGAACAGCTCCAACACCCACTGACCACGCACGCCACCTAGGGATCATCCTCAACTCCACCCTCTCCATGACTAGGCAGGTCAATGCCGTCTCTTCCACCTGCCTCAACACCCTCCGCATGCTCCGCAAGATCTAGAAGTGGATCCCCACTGTAACGAGAAGAATGTTCACCCAGGCCCTCGTCAGCTGGAGGTTGGACTATGGAAATGCACTCTATGTAGGAGCCTCGGCCAAACTCCTGAAAAGGCTTCAATGCATCTAAAACGCCTCTGCACACCTGATCCTCGACATCCCTCGACTCACACCCCACCTGAGAGACCTGCACTGACTCCCCATCAGCAAGAAGATAACCTTCAAGCTCCTCACCCACGCACACAAGGCACTCCACAACACCGGACCAGCGTACCTCAACGGAAGACTCAGCTTCTACACCCCCACCCGCCAGCTACGCTCCTCCGACCTCGCCCTCACCCTCACCACAGTCCCCTACATATGAAGAGCAACCTCCGGCGGCAAATCATTTTCCCACCTCGCCGCTAAGACCTGGAACACCCTCCCCATCCACCTACGGCAGACCCAAGACCTGCTGACATTCAGAAGACTTCTCAAGACCTGGCTTTTCGAGCAATAGCAGCACTCCCCTCCTCCCAGCACCTTGAGACCATCACGGGTAAGTAGTGCGCTCTACAAATGCAATGATTGATTGTTTGATTGAACATTTTGCAGTAAATATGTCACATCCCTGTGCCTCGAAACTAAAGCAGCGTGGCGCAGCAAAATAACTTGCGGCACAGTGCTGCGGGCCTCAATTATGAGGCCACCTGTGCCATCGGAATGTAACTTTTGTGACATTCTGTGACGCAGGATCCTGCTCCATATATATGAGGCAGCACTAAGACTTTTTTTGGGCTTAATGCTGCCTCGTAAATATTGTCTCCTTTAATGCAGTTGTCTGCGCTGAAAGGATGCTCAATGGGTGTTGCTGGGGGAGCTCCCAGCAACATCCATGGCATTTTGATTTAGCCCCAGATTTAAGAGAAATGGTAAATTTGAGGCATCACCAAAAACACACCCCTGCCCTGGGGAGGCATAAGGGAGGCACAACGAGGAGAAATAGAAAAAGAAAAAAAGCATCCTGTGATTGTTTTTGTGCAGGAAGTTTTCCATTCCTGCACAAACACAATCATCCGCTCAACGCAGGCAACCTTGCACCGTGTTGCAAAGGTGCCTGCGTTGGCACACGGCAGCCTATTGTGTGCCAGTGCAGGTAACGACAGGAATGCTCCGTATCTCATAGATAAGGATAAGACTAATTTGTTATTTTTGCTGAACTATTGGGTGCCTTCTGGAAGTTACAATCTCCTGATTTTACTTTATGTATACATCAGCCTCACACTGTATTGGGCTAAATAGAGATGACTTTAAATGTGGATAAATCGCTGAGAATGAGTCACAGGCGTATGGTTTTCTTTATCTTCCGGAACATTTCTAAGCCAAGACCCATGCTGAGATACTTATTTTTTATTAGAACATGGTTAGAGTGCTCACCTTGCAGAGATGTTATTTGTGCAAATGTGAGATGATTTAAGTCGTTGATGCAATTGCAAACAGAATATTTTGTTCTGCTTCATGCTGCCTGGCAGTACAATCTGACAACACAATCAAGCATGTAACTCTGTACTCCAATAGAAAAATAATGGTCTTTGGTGAATAAAGTCTTAGGTGGAAAAATAGCCATATTGATAGATACTTATACATAACCCTAGAGTCTGTATTGATAGTGAGCCCACCTTTGTAGCCATTTGTTAATGGTTTACCATACTGCAATGGTCATGTGATTGTAGGTGAAAACTAATCTGTGTACAACTTTCAGTCTCCCTTTATCCCTGTGCTTGTTTTAATAATTAGTTAAAGGTTATTTCGATAACTCTCAAACAGCAGTTATGTGATTTATTTATTTATTTATTTATTTACCATCAAAGGGGAAATTGTGAGGTCTCTGTGGACGGGACTCAGTATCCCACTGTGCTCTACTGCTGTTGACCTGAGGAGGAGGAGACCAGCCTGCACTCATAAAAGAGCTGAGGCACTCTGTTGGTGCAGAAGGTGTGCGGGCATCGGCAGTGCAAAGACCCGGCCAAGGGCTGGGCTAGCTGTGCCCGTCAGAAACGAGAGGAGGCCCCCCTCTTGGTCTCCTAATTCAATCTCCTCCCTTCACCTCCGTATAGTCATCAGGCAGATGGGTGAGTTACCTGGGAACATTAGGACTGGTTTGGTCTGCATCCACCACCGGGAGTAAGGAAGGCGCATAGTGGTTTATAATACCGCAGATCAATTACAGTTTTGGAATTGTGTGGCCCCAGGCTCTCCACCTTACACGCTGCTTACCAAGTGCACACTGACTTTATTTACCTTCCGTCCTTACACACTCTTGTTTGTTGCTCGGTCTCTTATATTGTTGTCAAGTTCAAGTTCAAGTTCAGAAATTTATATAGCGCACTACTCACCCAGAGGGTCTCAAGGCGCTTGGGGGAGGGGGGTGCATTTACTTATCGAATATCCAAGTTTTTAGTTGTTTTCTGAAATAGAGGTGGTTCTGTGTAAGGCGGAGGTGGGTGGGGAGAGAATTCCAGGTCTTGGCCGCTAGGTAGGAGAAGAATCTGTCTCCCATGGTGGATTTATGGATGCGTGGGATAGCGGCGAGGGCTTGATTGGATGATCATAGTTGGCGGGTGGGGGTGTAGAAGGTTAGTCGTGTGTTGAGGCATTCTGGTCCGAGGTCGTAGAGCGCTTTGTGTGCGTGGGTGAGTAGAAGGAACATTATTCTCTTGTTGACGGGGAGCCAGTGGAGGTCTTTCAGGTGACCGGAAATGTGAGCTTGACGAGGAATGTCCAGTATGAGTCTGGCTGAGGCATTTTGGATGCGTTGGAGTTTTTTCTGTTGTTTGGCTGTGTTTCCGGCGTAAAGGGTGTTTCCGTAGTCTAGACGGCTGGTGACCAGGGCGTGGGTGACCGTCTTTCTTGTGTCGGTGGGGATCCAACGGAAGACTTTTTTGAGCATGCGTAGGATGTTGAAGCAGGACGATGAGACGGCGTTGACTTGTATGGACATCTAGAGAGAGGAGTCTAGGATGAAGCCTAGGTTGCGTGCGTGATCCGTAGGTGTGGGTGCTGTTCCCAGGGCAGGTGACCACCAAGAGTTGTCCCAGGCAGAGGGGGATGAACCCAAGATGAGGACTTCCGTTTTGTCCGAGTTTAGTTTTAAACGGCTGTTTTTCATCCACTCGGCTACGTTTTTCATCCCTTCGTGTCGGTTTGTTTTGGCGGTGTTTGGGTCTTTGGTGAGAGAGAGGATCAGCTGGGTGTCGTCTGCGTAGGAGATGATGTTGAGGTTGTGTTGTCGTGCGATGGAAGCGAGAGGGCTCATGTATATGTTGAAGAGGGTGGGGCTGAGTGATGATCCTTGTGGTACGCCGCAGATGACTTCGGTGGCCTCTGATCTGAAAGGGGGAAGGCGGACTCTCTGGGTTCTTCCGGCGAGGAACGAGATGATCCATTCCAGTGCTTTTCCTTGTATTCCGACGTTGCTGAGGCGTTGTATAAGGGTGCTGTGACAGACTGTGTCGAAGGCTGCGGAGAGGTCCAGTAGGATGAGGGCAGCTGTTTCTCGGTTGTCCAGTAGCGATCAAATGTCGTCTGTAGCTGCGATGAGGGCGGTCTCGGTGCTGTGTTTGGCTCGGAAACCGGATTGTGAGGGGTCAAGGGATTTGTTGGTTTCAAGGAAGGCGGCGAGTTGACTGTTGACGGCTTTCTCTATGACTTTGGCGGGGAATGGGAAGAGCGAGATGGGGCGGTAGTTCTTAAGTTCAGTGGGGTCTGCTGTGGGTTTCTTCAGAAGGGCGCTAAGTTCGGCATGTTTCCAGTTTTCTGGGAAGGTAGCGGAGTTGAAGGAGCAGTTGATGACATCGCGGAGATGGGGTGCGATGATAGAGTCCGCTTTGTTGAAAATGTGGTGGGGGCAAGGGTCGGTTGGCGATCCTGAGTGGATGGAGTTCATCAGGTGGATGGTGTCTTCGGTGGTGATTGTGTTCCAGGCGTAGAGGTTGTTAGATTGCTGTTTTCGTTCGGGGGTGGGTGAAGTGGGCTGGTCTTCGGATTGGTTAATGAAGCTGTTATGTATGTCTGCGATTTTGTTGTAGAAGAATGAGGATAGAGAGTCGCAGAGGTCTTGGCAGGGGGTGATGTCGTTGGAGCCAGTGTTGGGGTTGGTAAATTCTTTGACGATGTTGAATAGTTCCTTGCTGTTTTGGGCGTTGTTGTCAAGTCGATCCTTGAATGCTGATTTCTTGGTGGATCGGATGAGTTGGTGGTGTTTGTGGGTGATGTTCTTGAAGGAGGCCAGGTTGTCAGTGGTTGGGTTTTTTCTCCAGGCTTTCTCGAGGGTACGACAGAGCTTTTTGGAAATCTTGAGGTCGTCGTTGAACCAGGGGGCTTTTTTGTTGCTTTGCTTGATTTGATGGTTTTTCAGGGGTGCTAGTTCATCAATGCTGTGGGTGATCCATTGAGTGAGGTTGGTGGCTGCTTGGTTTGGGTCCGATGATTTGGCGGGAGCGTTATGATGAAGCGATGTGAGGAGCTGGTCGGTAGTGATTTTGTTCCAGTTTCTTCGGGGAATAGGTTGTGGGGCGTTGTGGGTTGAGGTCTTTTTGTAGGTGAAGTGGACGCAGTTGTGGTCCGTCCAATGGAGAGTAGTAGTGTGATCGAAGGAGATGTGCTTGCTGAAGGTGAAGATTGCGTCAAGCGTGTGTCCGGCAATGTGGGTGGGGGTGTCAACAAGTTGTATGAGTCCGAGATTGGCCAGGTTGTCTAGAAGGTTGGTGGTATTGCAGTCGTTCTTCTTTTCAAGGTGGAAGTTCAGGTCTCCCAGTAGAATGTAGTTTTCGGAGGGGAAGGCGTGTGGGCTGATAAAGTCAGTGATGTCTTCGCTGAATTGTGTGCGGGGTCCTGGGGGTTGGTAGGTGAGGGTGCCTCTGAGTGTGGTCTTGGGGTCGGTGTGGATCTGGAAGTGAAGGTGTTCGGCGGCTGCGAGGTGATCGTCGGAACTGGCCGTGATGCGGATGGTGTTCTTATGGACGATGGCGATGCCTCCTCCTGTTTGGTTGGTGCGGTCCTTCCGGATGATTTTGTAGCCGTTCGGGATGGCTATGGCGATGTCGGGGGCTGAAGAGGCGTTCATCCATGTTTCTGTGAGGAAGGCGACGTCCGGAGATGTGGTGTCGAGGAGATTCCAGAGTTCAATGGAGTATTTGTGGACCGAGCGGGTGTTGAGGAGGATGCACTTCAGATGGTTGTTGTCGGGGCACTGGTCGGGGTTAGTGCGTTTGATGTGGGTCCTGATGCAGTCGAACTTGCAGGAGTGGCAGGCGAAGAGTCCATGGGTGTGTTCCGGGGCAGCCTGGTAGCAATGTGGTGAGCGGCCGGTGTTTAGGGCTGAGAGGGTAGCGGCGTCGTATGTGATGCGGACGGGGTGGGTCTTGCGGGAAGTAGAGGGTCTGGCGCTGGGCGCGGACCAGGCGTGGACGGGCGTAGACGGGCTTACCTTTGGCGCGCATGGGGCGCGACTGCTGCGCGTGAACGCTGCACGCGGAGGTATCTGTCATATGTAGATAGTGGAAGGGGAGGGGCGAGGGAGGAGCAGCTGGGAGACGGGATCGTGGTGGAGGGGACGGGCTCCGAATCAAAACAACAACAAAATGGCTGCAAAATCGAAACCGGAGCAGGTTTGGGGCACAGACTGGCACTGGCACAATCAGGCTACACACTCTGGAGGCAAAGCGGGCCAACACCACAATGATTAAAATTATTACAGAGGCAATGCGATACAAATGAAGCTGAACAAAGCGAGTGGTGCAATGGCAGATGCAATTAGATAGGCAATGCGAGCAGCGCAGGCACCAGATCGAATTCAATGAAGCAGAGCAAGCCAGCAGTACAATGCAGCAGTACAACGATACCCAGGAGAGACCACGGGTCGTAGGGAGCGTCCGCTTCCGATGGGATCAGGGCGGACACAGCGTTACACGGGAGGAGCGAGGCTTGGCAATCAGTGGGAGGGAGGAGCAGCTGGGAGGCGGGATCGTGGTGGAGGGGACGGGCTCCGAATCAAAACAACAACAAAATGGCTGCAAAATCGCAACCGGAGCAGGTTTGGGGCACAGACTGGCACTGGCACAGTCAGGCTACACACTCTGGAGGCAAAGCGGGCCAACACCACAATGATTAAAATTATTACAGAGGCAATGCGATACAAATTAAGCTGATCAAAGCGAGTGGTGCAATGGCAGATGCCATTATATAGGCAATGCGAGCAGCGCAGGCACCAGATCAAATTCAATGAAGCAGAGCAAGCCAGCAGTACAATGCAGCAGTACAAGGATACCCAGGAGAGACCAGGGGTCGTAGGGAGCGTCCGCTTCCGATGGGATCAGGGCGGACACCCCTGATCCCTGTCACGTTGCCCTGCTTCTAAAAAGGAACCACCATCATCTATCTTGGTCCAATGGGAAACTTAAGACAGTCATAGAAGTTCATGCAGCACCGGCAATAAAGACTGTTTCTTAAAGAGAGCAGCCAGGGTCCTGGATAAGGTGATCGAGCTGATGGCATGTCGGCTCTCCCACTCCCCCACAAATCAACATCACCTAGGTCCTGCTAGTCCAAAAAGTGTTCAGGGTAGTAGAACCACAGGCCGTGGTGGGGGGCCTGCGGGGCATAGCCAGAAGCAGTGCTGGGTCAGACTTAGTAAGAGGACCGGTTCCGGGGCTAAGCGAAAGTGCCCCTTAGCTGCGGCTAAGGCTAGGCGCGCCAGAATGGAAACTTCGACATCTACCATCCCGGAAGCAGCACCTCTCTTGAAAGACGAGCTGGCAGCTACGCTAGAAGCATGGGTGGGCTCCCTCCTGGATGGCCTGGATTCCAAACAGATCCCAATTAAGCAACGTTTGGCTGCCATTGAGAGGGAACTCTTTGATCTGGCCCAACAAAAAAAGAAGGCCAGTAATTCAATCATCAATGGTCTTGTGGCCCCTCTGGTCAGTAGTGAATATAAGGGCCTCAGTCAGTCTTGGTCTCTACTTGCAAATTTCGACCTACCATAGTCTCGCACTCTCTCACATGAGAGCACTTTCCCTTCTAGCCTCACACCATCTCAGCTTGCCCCGCCCCTGACTCCAAAAGAAGATCCACAGGAGGCAGCAATATCCTTGGAGATACCAAGGACGAAGAGCCACCAATGTAGCATTAGGAGCAACTGGAGGGAGCCAGGGCGAGGAGGGGATCCCAGCCAGGCAAATAGGGAGACAGAAGTGCAGTCACAGAACCCAGTCACTCCCCACTTGCCCCTGGAAGCAACCCTGTATATCGTGGTCCTGGAAAATGTACCCGTGTTGAAGCCTGATTGCACCAAATACTTTTATCAGTTAAAAAACTAAGTGTTGCATTGGTTAAATAATAAAAAAAAAAACTGGGATTCAGAGTAGAGAGGCATATGAACAAGGTGCGGAGGGTTGCATGGATAGGAGGGTCTAAAAAGAGTAGTGGTTGTGACTGTGACAATCGCTTTTAATCAAATCCACCTGGCAGAGAGATTTATTCATGCAGCCCGTCTCAGCAACCCCATTACATCCATGTTGGCAGAGGCGTAGCTAGAGCTTGTGGCGCCCGGGGCTATCCCTCTGATTGCCGCCCTGGGGAGGAGTGTGAGGGGTGCTGGGGAAAAAGGACCGAGAAACACGTAGTATCACTGCTAATAGTTACCTCGATCATTCGAGTTACATGCACATACATGACACGGTCCAAGGCTACACAGTTAAATACACTGGTGACTGGCAGTACAAAGGAGAACACACAGACTGCCACCCTACAGGATTTCAGAAAGGGCCTAAAAACATGGTTATTCGATTAACGTCCCTCAGCAGCAGCACTGCCCCCACCCCACAGTGCCTAGATAACCTCACAGGTGATATGTAGCGCCATGCAAATCCGGTTTGTTTGATTGATTGGCACCTGATTTCCACACATCGTTTGTGCGCTATATTAGTTTTATCTGTAAAACTGGATGCCTGTGCAAGTTAGAAATTAACAGCATTCACAGGGTTCTATACTTTATGGAATGCTCTCCGACACCCCACTGTACAACAGACGGCCATGTCTACGTTTCTGCAGTTGCAGGGCAATGCCTGCAATGTTCAGCTCATGGTTTGTGCATGTGGAGGGGCGCAGCTGGCACCGGAAATACGGCGAACAACAGCAGGCCGGACATAAAGGAAGCATAGCTGCCAAGGTTTCAGATTGCTAAGTGTGACATTTTTATAATGTCAGCGTAACTATGAGTGACATTTCAACAACTATGAGTGACACTTTTTTCGCAAGGAAAATCAAGCAATAAAAACAACAGAAACATAAATATCCGAAATTAAACCCATTTGAGCACCGAGAAACTGTAAGAAGATTGTTAAACGGCTGCAACGCACTGGAAATGGAAGGGTACACGCGTAGCTTAGAGGTCACAACCCCTCTGCAGACTGTAATTTCTCTCAAAAAGACACACTGAGCAATTTGAACGGCAACATGAGGGGGGACAGGCCGGCAGGTATTACGTACCTGAGTGGAAGGGCCCACTCAATAATAGACTATACAATAGTAAGCGACGACCTAGTTCCAGGCATTGAGACTTTTCAAATTGCCCAACGGCCAGAAAGTGACCATTTCCCCCAAATAACTTCCTTAAATACTGCGCTCACCCTGGCACCGAAAATGTCATGTCTACTTCATCAAGCATCCAAATTCAACCTAAAAAAATTATAATGGTGAGGAGAAGGGCTGTAAAAAATTCAGACCACCGTCACAGCTCGAAAACTCGAGTTAGGGTTGCAAAAAGAGGAAGATCTTGTAAAAAATTGGGAGCAACTGGTCATGGACCTTCTCCATAAATTTCCAGCAACATCAGGGATACAGAGCAAGTCTACCCTCAAAAAGGAGCCCTGGTTTAACAACGAACTAAGAACAAAAAAAAGGAGGGTAGCTAAAGAGGTCCGAGTCCTAGCATGGCAAAAAAGATTGGGGCTGCAAATAAATAAGGGAGATCTGATTGAAGCCAGAAGCGCTTATAGGAAGTCACTAAACACCGCAAAATTTGCCTTTAAGGAAAAGCTATGGAATAAACTCCTAACTGCAGAAAAACACCCTAACAGTCGAGACTTTTGGGGTATCATTAATGATCTAAATAAAGGATCAAAACTCCACCAGGAAGCAGGAGTAGGAGCCGACTCCTTGTCCCAACATGTACAATCCCTTTACTGCACAACAACAGCAGGGCCCTCGAACAACATACGGTTAACACATTTAATCGAGGAGGACCAGATGGGAATTAACATCATAGGTACAGAAGGACCAGGGACGAAGGAGGGGTCAAAAGAGGATACGGTATTCCCGGAATTAACCACTAGAGGGGAACTCTGTAAAATAATTACAAGACTAAAGGCTGAGGGAGCAGCAGGCCCGAACGGGCTGCCCAACGCCATCTTTAAACATGACCCGGAATTCTGGGCAGAAACCCTAACGCCACTTTTCAATCAAATTTATCACGACGCCCAGGTACCCGCATCTTGGAAGGGTAATGTCATTCACCCAATATTTAAACATGGTGCCCACCGCAACCCAACTAACTATAGGCTGATATCTTTGATTGATGTAGAAGCAAAGCTTTACGCCTCCTGCATCCTCTTAAAGCTGCAAGACTGGATCGAAGAATCAAACAGAATCCCCTGGTTCCAGACAGGCTTTAGGCGGAAAATGGGAACAATCACCAACTTAACTTGCCTGTCACTATTAACGGACAGAATTTCAGCAAAGGGTGCACGGTTGTATGCCTGTTTCGTCGATATTAAATCGGCCTTTGACAGAGTTAACCGAGAGCGTCTACAGTATTGGGGGATACCAATTAAACTACTAAAGGCAATAAAAGTTCTATACCAAGACACTTGGGTAAAGGTGAAATTGGGAAATGGAGCTCATACCACGAGGAACATACCAACGTACCAGGGCCTGAAACAAGGTTGCGTTTTAGCACCCACCCTTTTTAATCTTTTCCTTTCCGATCTGGCAACAGTGCTGAAGACGGACGAAGTTCACCCACCATCTTTGGCAAATCATCGAATTCCTTGCCTGCAATATGCAGACGACATAGTACTGCTGAGTAAAACTCCAGTTGGTCTACAAAGAGCTTTAAATATATTGGCAGCGTACTTAAAACAAGAGGGTCTGGACCTAAATAAAGAAAAAACTAAAGTGGTCCGTTTAGTAGACCCAAAAAAACTAAGATACATATGGACGGTGAACGGGACATAGGTAAATGAACAAGGGTCGTACAAATACCTCGGAATTACAATATCCCAGGGCGCAAAACAAACGGACCACATAACTGCAATTCGCTCAAAAGCCCAAAGCCTAATTTTCGCTTACCGTCTTTTAAAAACAAAAATGGACTGTCCCAATTACAAACATCTTTTGAAGGTCATGTCGGCACAAATTTTACCATCCCTGTCTTACGGTCTTGTTACCTGGCGTAGTAAGGAAATAGATCTACTAAATGATCTCCAAACAAAAATTTATAAAGCAGTTTTTAACCTTCCAAGGTGCGCTTTAGCCTCGCAAGTTAGACTGGAATTCGGTCTGCAAAACCAGAAATACAGGAGCATGAGCGGCTTCGTAAAACTGTGTTACAAACTTAGATCTGCGGTCCCGGATTCAGTGGATTGGTTAAACTGGGAAGACATAAAAAATCAAGGAGAGAAGGGAACCCCGTGTACTTGGGGAAACTATCTGAAAAACTGCCTAAAAGAGCTGGAGTTGGAAGCCGCTTGGGAATCCTCGATGGACAAAGTAAGCATAAGTAGATTGGCCAATAAGGCAGCAAAGATGAAATCTTTCCAAGAAGACAAAGGGACACTTTTAAAACGGCGACACGGCTGGACCATAATCAATTCCTTCAAAGCAGGATTACCACACTCTTACTTATCCTCCCATTTTAACGAGCACATAAAAAGAGCCTTTACAGACTACAGGATGGGTATGGACATTTCGAAGGATTTATTACCATCCTGGAAAGGCAATTACCAGACCGAGAGATGTAGACTATGTGGCTACAAAACAGAATCACTAGCTCATTTTTTGTGTGTCTGTCCGGCTCTTCTGGCACAACGGCAACGATTATTAAAACATATTTGCAATGAGCTAAACATCCGCACCTGCAGACAAGCAGTAACTTGCTGGCTGGGAGGGAGTTCAATCATTATGGCTTGTCGGGGAACAAAGTTCTTGGCAGAAGTGAACAAATGTTTGAGTCAAGTAGAACAAGGACAGGGTTAAGAAGCGGGACACCAATGCTGCCTTGATTCTAATGACAGGAAAAGTCCGCACAAACCCGCAAAAACACTAAGATATTCCAAGACAGCGGGAGTATCCCCGGAAGAAACTTTTAATACACTGTTCTACACCATTTTAACAAAGGAGGAGACTTAACTTTTTAGTATACATATTTACATTTTGTACTATAAAATTATCATGTGAAAATTGTAATGATTTTAATTAATTATGCAATAAACCTTTTTTGACCACTGAGCAATTTGATAAAAATGAATTTGCAGATAACAGCAGGGTGTGCGGTGCCGGCCGTTATTTATTCACAACCTGAGGCTGAAGTTGTATTGCTAGTCTAAGCAATTAACACTGAGACACAATAGAGCATGGGGGTGCATGAAAGCCTCAGGCAGGGCTTTAAGTGGACCGGGTCTCAAAGGGTCTGAGCACCGGTAGTTTTTTAAAGGGTGCCTCGAAATGGGTCTCTATCGGCCTCGATTTTGAGCCCTGGCACAGGTGGTCCGTTTTTTTTCCGGACTGCAGTGACAGCAGTTTGCTGTCACTGCAGTCCGGAAAAAAGTGCCAGGGCCCAAAACAGGCCAATAGAGACCCGTTTCGAGACAGCAGGCACATCGATGTGGCCTGTGAGCCAGCACTCCCATATTGAAGCAGAGGCATTTAAGGCAGGAGCCGGCTACAATAAAGCATCATTTTTTGGCATAACAAAATTGGGTGTGTCCTGCCTGAGAAGGGGCTGTTGTTATGTGCATATTTTACTCACCTCAAATGCGTGGCAAGGTATGTGCAACAGAAACTCGGGCCGATTGAAGCGTCATAGAGCATGCAAATTACCTACTTTAGATGTTGTGTGTAACATAACAACAAGCACATAGGTAAAACACTTCAGTTCTACTTAGTAGAAACTGAATGTACGCTCCTCCAAAACATCCTATTTACATATTTCCTCTTTGTGTGTACCTGTAGCTGCACAGCGACTTTTCTAATCATCCCAGAGTTATGAAACTTCAGCTGATATGACAGTTTCCCAGATTGTCAGGCCGTCGCATAACACAATGTATGGTAGATAGCGCGCACACCCGGCCATGAAGCATATTGGACCTGCAAATAATTCCATTACTCAAATCTGCCTGGGCCTAAAAACTAATTGTGTACAGTGCCACGTGACTGGTGCTACTTTAAAGTGTTTCTTCGGTTCAGATTTGCACTGTATAAAAGTCAAGTGCAAAATAAAGACAAAAAGAATGTGTTGTCAAAACACGGAAAAGGTTTCTGTATGTCTACGAGAATCGGATAGGAAGTGGGCTTCGACTCACCACGGTAATATCATGTGATTGTGAACTAATGCAAACAATTGTAGGTGTAATGTGTTCACGCATTGGTCCCCCACCTCACTCCCATCCTTGGAAAGTTCAGGGATTTGCTCCTCCTAGAAACATGGGTATCTGGTTCCCCTACTTAGTAGAGCGGATATACCAGGAACACTACAGCTGTTACTGACACGTCTGCTCATAGTATGTATCTAATTCTTCTAGTCAGGTCTCTCTGCCTTATTCCTTTACACTTTCTTCCTTCGTCCATCTTCATACGTCCCATTATTCATTCACTCCCTTCGTCCTTATATATTCCCCCTTTCTCCCTTCCACTCTTTTTCAGCAGCCTCCTTTCCTCATTGTTTAACCTCTATTTTCCCCTTCCATTCTCACTCCTTTACTCCCGCCCTTATTCACATACTTTCTCGCACAATCTTTTCTCCTTCTGTCCCTCCTGGATTCCTACATTTGCTTCGTACTTTTCTTTACACCCCTTCTTTCCCTCTTTGACCCTTACCCCTTCCCTATTCCTCTTGCCCGATTCCCTTATTTACACAGCCCCCCCTCTCCATGATAGGACAGCCTCGCCCTTCTCGGCCCCTATCCCTTATCTCTAACCCTCCCTCCCCTCTCTCCTTCTATTTCCCAGTCCCTTTCTTTGTCACCAAATCTTCCCCCTCTAGCCTCCTCTTCTGTCTCCCTCCCACTCACACGGTCATTCTTTCCTCACTTCTTTACTAATTCTTTCCCTGTATCTCCACCCTACCCTTCCCTCTCTCATGTCCTCAGTCCTTCCTTCTTGCCTCCTTCTCTCTTTCTTACTCTAGTTTTCTCACACTTCTGTCCGCAGTCATCATCTCCCCCGGCCAAGGAAGACTCCCCTTGTCTCCTTTACGCTCTCCTTTCCTTCCCTCTTCATTCCATTGCTCCCCCCTTACATTCTTTTCATAATTTTCTTTTCCCCCAATCGGCCCCTCCTGCTTTATTTTTTATTTTCTCCTCTGCCCTTCATTTCCCAACTTCCTACATCACCAATCTTCCACTCACCACTGTTCCAAACCTGTGTCTCATTCCGATCTCCATTTCACGCTCTCCATGCCATTATGTTCGACCCTCTTCAATTATCTCACTCCTCCATCATCTTCCTTGTTGCTGCTGGTGCTTTCTTTCCCTCTTCCATGACTTACCATCTCTTGTGCCCCCTCTCTTGCTTCTGCTCGCAGCCTCTCCCTGAAGGCCGCCTATTTCTTTACTTTCTTTTTTTATTTAGAGCCCTCTTTGGTGCATCCCATCTTGCCAGTCACCAGTCTTCTGTATTGATTATTTTATCCCCCAAAGAGCGTGTGCCTCTGTAGACGGCACCGTTTTAAGGATTGTGTATTTCTGCAGCAGCATGGTGTTAATAGAAAGTCGGGTGGCTGGTACTTACTTCAAGTCAGTTTGCCACCCGCTTTCTTGGTCCGGGGCTGTCCTCAGAGTCTCGACTGTCCTGGCGGCCGCTGCTGGAACCGCCGCTCACCGACTCCATGATGTGAGCTCAGCTCGCCTCGGTAATGGATAAGTGGGACAGCACAGGACGGCGGCCTTGCAGCTGTGAGCAGGAGGCAGGTGCTTCAAACTCCATAATAGAGGTGGCGCCCGCAGAGCCAGGCCGAGCCGCTTCCTGTTCCAAAAACCAACTTCCCCGCCTTTGGAAGCAGGACGTGACGTGACGTGACGTGACGTCCCCCACCGTGCCGGACTAACGGATGTGTCATCATTGCACGGCCTTAATGTCAGGATTTTATTTAATGCATTCTTATAAAGTGCGGACTTTACCCAAAGGTGTCAGAGCAGCACTGTACAATAAAAAGGCCACCCAATGGGGCACACCAGTGACGAGCTGCCGCCGCCCCCAAACAGTGCTGCCTGGGGCGGTCTGCCCCCCCTCAACCTCCCTAGCTACGCCGGTGCATGTTGGCCTCCCCCTGGGTTTCTTTTACAGCCCCCCTTCCCAAGTCTTAATCCCAAATCCACTGTACCTCATTCTGCCATCTGGTGGAGAGAGAAGCGAAGCGAGAGGCGAGTTGCGAGGACGCGAGGACACCCAGCGCCGGTCAGGCAGTTAGGCTACCGGCATACCTGGCCCCCAAGCAGCCCCCAAGCAGCTGCTGCTGTGCCGGACCCGTGTCGGTCCTGTGTCTCCCGTACCCAGTACCCGCACCCCGTGACTGCCGTGACGCCCGCGACTCCCGTGACTCTGCGAGGGGGGTGCCGGCCCGCCAGAGCGGGAGAGCCGTGGCAGGAGAGTCGTGGCGAGGCGAGGCACCTCTGTCCCGAGTGCGGCCACAGCGGTAACAGCGGGACCGACCCGGTGGAGGTGGGAACAACGGGAGCAGCGAGGCAGCAGAGTGGCTCGCCACGCCACACCACATCACGGATCTCCACGGTACGTACACACAACGGTACGGGTCCCGTGAGGCTGGCTGGCTGGCTGCAGGTCGCAGAGTAGAGAAGAACAGCCGGCACCAGGTGGGAGCGCTGAGCTCAGTGGAGCTGAGCCGAGCGCTGCGAGAACATTACCTGCGCTCGGGGAACAACACCTGGCAAAACTCAAAACTCACCACCAGGTAGCCACTGCCGGGGGAAAGGAGCAAGAGAAGGTAAGGCCAGGCCAGGCTGCGTCCAGGTATGAGCACCGAGCCCAGCTGAGCCAAGCGCTGGGAGAACAACACCTAGGCACCAGCCTAACGCCGGGAACCATCGGCAGACGTGAGCTGCTACTGAAGAGCCTTCCTCGCAGGTACCTCGCTAGCGCCACAAACATTCTGGGTTAGGAGGTAGGCGGAGGAGCGAGTGGGCAGAGGACAAGTAGACCAGAAGGAGTAGAACCACTGCAGGTTGACCTGCACGCCCCACACGCAGTTAGTTCCACACTCCCTGCCAGCCCAGCCAACCCATAAACAACACAAGTTACCCACCCCCGAGACCGCCACAAATACCAACTTTATCACAACAGCGGTTGTTACAGCAGCCAGGTGTGGCGTGGGTGTTGGGTGTAGGGGCTCAGGTCAAACCGCTCCCATTACCGGCAACTCTGCGAGGGCATACCAAAGGAAAACTAAGGGACTATAAAGAGGCAGAGCAATGAGATCAGGAACAGTTAGGCTAGAACCAAAGCCTAAATCACCTGCCAAATCCAAAACGAGGACAAGGAAACAGTTCAACCTAGAGCCGAGAACCTCACCGAATCCAGGATACGTCCAAGCGACTAATTTACAAGCGCACGATAATATTGGGGAGGATCCTACTCCAGCAGTCATGGAAATGCTGTCACTCAATCAACCCTCAACCCCAACTGCCTCAACACACAAAACCTACCAGGCATCCACTGCCCCCCTGCCACTCTGCACAACTATTGTCCCCCAACATTCACAAAGGCCCGCACAAAAGTTATCACAAGCAGTACAGAAGATTCCACTAACAGTTCTGGAAAACCTGGTAATAATTGACGTAATGCCACCTTAGAAAAGGATATGCTCCTATCAGCCTAAGATCTACACAAAGTTCTACTTTCTCAAAGAGCCAGGGACAGCCATCGTCTCTAAGACAGGGGACATCAGTGGCCTCCAAACTCCGCTTCTAAAAGATGCTTCTGTCGGTACCCAAAGGACAAAGAGCCAAGCAGGTTCAGTCAATTGCTCCAATGCCCTTTCTCCATCTAGCAGCGGGGGGGGCTACACCAACGCCAATTTCAACACAATTAACATCAATGGACCCAGGGGACACCGCTGAACTTAATCTCACAGCCAGTCATGCTCACATCGCCCTTAACTCATTGGGAAATGGGGCTGACAGGAAAAACCACACGTTTGAGCAGAGTCTTCCAAACGAAGCGGAAACAATTGAGCCAGTATGCGTGCAGACCTCAGCCATTCTTAATTCGACTCAACCGAGTCAACCGAGTAAGCACGGTCTATCTCCCTTGAGAAGCCAAGACAGGTCCAAGGAAACTAAGGAAATTAAGGCCATGGTTCATAGGGAGGGGGTAAGAGAAGACTCGCTTGGCTTCCATCCAGTCAGCAGTTCCCCAATTCCTGCAAACCTTGTAATGGAAACTCGAGGCGCATGTATGGAACCGGAAAAACAAGAGGGAGATCAAGGGTTAATGTTCACATAGGTGAATGGGGAGTACTCCTGTACCCCGGGTATATCACTAGAAACAAAAAGAGGAGTACCACCAAAGAGAAATCACAGATTCCTAATGGGGTGTGTAGTTGGACAAAAGTGAGAATTATGAACCCGTATATCTCTGTATTCATTAACAGGGCGGCGGACGGAAGTAGGTTATCGGTCTCATACCTCGCAGCTAAACTATTATGTTTCAGAACGAGGATAACCTCCCCTGCCCTATGAAGCGAAACATTACTCCACTGAGAGTATTTTGATTTTTAAGCACACCCACTGTGGTGTTAGCTGAAACCACTGGCACACTTTTGCCATATAGTGGTCCCAGAGAGTAGGACCGGGTGCGTCTTTTAGGGGACGCAGACCATCCACTCTACTGGTTTTTTGGTCCTGAAGAAAACCTGGTTAAATCCGAACCTTTATGGTTGAAACATGTAGACCAGACACATACAGAGATATACGGGTTCATAATTACCCACAATCTATCTCGCCACGATTTTAACAGTGTCCAGTTGCTTGCAAATAAAAGTTTTATTTTTCCCAAGTTCAAACCAGGACAATTTTTAACACACTTACCTTTTCTTTTCACGCACCTTCACTCACAACCTGCTCCACTGTAAACAGGTGTTGTAGCACACCCTGATGACGCTAGGTCATTAGGTTGGACCCCGATGATGAAGCATGTCATCACTAGGTGATGAGTGAGGGGTTTTTTAACAAAAGGAGAACTTCTCACTTTTGTCCAACTACACACCCCATTAGGAATCTGTAATTTCTCTTTGGTGGTACTCCTCTTTTTGTTTCTAGCATGTATGGAACCACCAATGGCTCTAACAAGGGAAGAAAGCGGGCATGTCTCACCTCAATCGCCAGGATTCCCCTTGACTCCCGCAAAAAAACCGCAAGGGGACCTGAGCAGATCCATTGAACATCTAATCCCAAACATTGGACAAACGGTGTTAATGGCATCTCAACGCCGTATTCTACTGCAGTTTAATGACTCCCAATCGATAAATAATTCCATAGTCAACGATATGTCTTCCATGGCAGCACAAGAGTGGGAGGAACCACTTGCCACCTACAATGCCAAACCTCTTGAAGGGAAGCCGACGACCAACGCCTCCCTAAGATCAGAAGGGGGCACTAACCTAGGTAAACCAGTCTCAGACACTCTATGGACTACAATCCTAAGTACCTTACAACAGTCGGCCACCGCCCTGGAATTCCAGTCACAAAAAATGGACCTACAACTCACTGTGTTACAGTCAATGGCCGATTCAATTTCAGGGATTGATTGGAAAATGTCGGAATTAAATGGACTCATAAAGAGGCGCCAAGATGCAGTTCTTGTAGACCAACCACCCATCACCCAACCCCCACCTTATGACCCCCTTTTAGATAAATTATCATCTTTACCATCAATGTTAGGGGACCTAATAAGTGACTTAAAATCATCGGCTCTACAATCTTTGAAGCAACAAACTCTCGACCTTCCCGCAGTTCCCCGGCGATTGCTTCAAAGCCAGCGACTAAGTCACCAGGCGACCAGAGCCTAGCCATCACTTTGTCACCCCATGCTTCATCTTTTGGGCTTCTGGAAATAGAGCAAGCGACTACCACCACGAGCACAGTCGAACCTTCCACACAACTCAACGCAAAGTCCCGTAGAAAGAGCAAAAGGAAAGGCAGGAACCACACGCTAACAAGGGCAAGACTTAATTTAGAAGAAACACCATTCTCCATTGCGGTTTCAGACACTGAGGCTCGGAGTCCATCACCCAGTGTCCACCGGTCCCCCCTGCCCGAAGTCCGAGG
This sequence comes from Lissotriton helveticus, assembly GCF_964261635.1. Classification (NCBI taxonomy): domain Eukaryota; kingdom Metazoa; phylum Chordata; class Amphibia; order Caudata; family Salamandridae; genus Lissotriton; species Lissotriton helveticus. Next base: position 201,280,628 of record NC_136070.1, on the reverse strand, counting down.
CAGCGTTCCAACAGAGTCCCCATCGCAGCGTCCAAAATCAACGCTCAACCCCATAAAAAATTTGACACCAAAAAAATATAATAAACAGAAACTCTTACAATTCAAAAGAATCCAGCCAGGTCAGACTTCGGATAATAGTAAAATTATATTGGGTGAAGAGGCCGCAACAATCAGGTGGGATGTCACACCCACGTTCACGTCCTCGGAGACACGTCATGAGTCCAAACCAAAAACAAACAGTACCCTCCGGATTACGAAGTTGGATAATGACCAAGGTGGGGGCTCACACACCTTAGGAGCAGCATCCTCAAGTCACTTCCCAGAACCATCTCCTCAGGCCACCAAGAGCCCACTGACGGTCCCAACAAGAGTGCAGCGCCAGAGTATTCCAACCTCAATTTTGTTCATTCCAGAATATACATCCAGAGGGAATGAAGACACATTGAACAGGGGGAACATATTAAGACTTCTGCACTCTTTAACAAACCTTGCAAATATCAGTTCGACTGACCTTTTGCAAGTAGGGTTTGAATCCAACACCACGACCCACCAGCCTGATATCACTAAAACAACTTGGATCTCGCTGGAGATAGCTAATAAAATTTTGGAAGAGGAGGCAATGTTCCAGCAATGGGGAATTGCCTTAAAGCTGGAAAGGCAACCCCGCTATCCGACTCCCCTTTTACCTTCCACTCAACGTCAGCCTAAAAAAAAACCTAATTCAATACTAAAGGGAGCCAGGAGCTGCTCACCGGGGCAACGCTCCCGAAACACTACAAGCCCTCAACTGGGTCAAAACCATAATCAAAACACGAACCTTTCGCTATCTACCGACCCTAATTGGAGATGTATCCAGCGCACTCGACTGCTGATGACAGACAGAATGGGCAAGCGCCCTCCAACCCGTCTGTGAGATGCAGGGCCATAAGAATCTGTTCATGGAACATCAATGGCTTAGCTAGCAAAAGGAACGACCCGGAATTCATACAATACTTAACTTCATTTGACCTCTTCCTAATACAAGAAACCTGGGAAGACAATGCATTTGACCTCCAGGGGTTCAAGTCACTCTGCAGGCCGGCAAACAAAAACTCAATCTTTGGCCACGGTTCAGGAGGACTGATGGTCCTCGCCTCTATAACGACAATAGGTGAAATTAGGGCTCTGGACTTTCACATTACCCCCCCAAGTGTCATACAGGTGGCAAAGCTATCACTCCCCTTAACCAAGCAGCATCAGGAAGTTATTATTATAAATACATATATCCACCCCAAACGGAAACAAAAATCGGTGGAAGAGCTGGGGCACGTTCTACAAAAAATAAGGGATTCTAGGGTGTCGGACACCTTCATTCTGGCTGGTGACTTCAACATGCTTCTCATCAGCAAAGAGCAAGGCACTGATCTCATTCACAAACTGCCGCCACAAGGCCAAACAAAAAAACAATAATTTAACAAAATATTCAAAAAACTTTCTTTTGCTAATGGATAACCACAATCTAAGGGCCCTAAACAGACGTTATGCAGAAGACGATCCACCCGCAGCCACTTTCCACTCTAGCAGACAATCCTCGCATCTGGAATATATGTTCATGTCTCTAGACATGTTCAGCTGGATAACATCATTTAAAATAGATGCGATCGACTTCAGCGACCATCTGCCCCTTGTGGCTGAGATAAGATCCAACTCGGCAGAGGAAAAAGAACGTACTGGCCCAGAGACAGAAGTCAGCGCTAACCTAAAGCGGATACGGTGCAATCCCGACAACATCGATCTTATTAGCACCACTGCGAAAATCCTCTTCCACCAAGTGCATTGCTCATCCAAACCAGCGAACGTCTGGCAAGACTTCATTAACACCATCGGGGAGCAAATGGGAAGTACCAGGTCTATTAATCCTCGCCTTGGGAGGGGAACCTCAAGTACGAGACAGATGAGGCTGGATATGAAAATACAAAAACGTTTAATTAATCAAACTTTGCGGCGGATGCGAAAGGACCAGGGAAACCATAGCCTGCAAGTAGTGCTTGGGGAAGCAAAAAAGCAACTCAAACGGCTGAAATGGGAAAGTCAAAAGCAAAGAAACGAAGATCTTTGGGGGAAACTCCTCTATGAAGAGAAGCAGAAAAACAGCTCTAGGTTCTGGCATATGGTGAAAAGAATACAGAACCCTGACCATCTGGGGCAAAATTCGCACATAGCAGAGGAAGTATGGACCAAATACTTACTGTCATATTTTAATAATGACATTAATACAGGAGACAGGACAACAAATTCACCCTGCATGAAAATTACAAAGCTTGGTCCTGATGGTAACTTTAACAATCATAGGGGGGAATATGCGTGCGGAATGCGGGAAGGTGAGGGTATCAACTCTCCGCAACCTGACTATCTAAAATGGGAAGGAAGACCTGTAAAGGATGCCGAGATAGTGCTCACTGGATTTACCGCAGCAGACATCGGACGGCGAATCACCAAGGGGAGACCGAATGGAGCTCCGGGCGAATGGAATCCCTCCCATGTTGTATAAATCTGATGTAGCTTTCTGGAGTGCATCCCTGGGGCTAGTTTTTAACGAGGCTAGACTTACTTTGTCCCTTCCGGACTCCTGGCATGGGTCCGTTATAAGCCCGATCTATAAACATGGGAGCAAGAGTAATCCGAATAGCTGTCGTCTCATTGCTTTGCTTGACATAGAAGCAAAATACTTCGCTGGACTCATCCTGGAGGAACTTTCGGCATGGGCGTCCAAAAAAGCCATTATCCCTCCCAATCAAACGGGTTTCCGTAAAGGCCAAGGGGCAACAACTAACATCATGGCCTTGTCCCTACTGATGGGTGAAGTAAAAACTACTAAGCTACCGCTATTCCTCTCATTCATCGACTATACTGCTGCCTTTGACCACGTGGACCGAAACAAACTCTGGAAAAAACTATTTAATTGGGGAATTCCGAAACACCTCCTGGATATCCTAATACTGCTTCACTCTAACACCTGGGTTAAAATTAAACTTGGAACTGGCCAACACCTCTCAAAGCCAATTAGACCAACTAAAGGACTAAAGCAGGGGTGTTTATTAGCGCCCATCTTATTCAATCTGTTTATTTCGGATTTACCTGGAGAACTCGACAAATGCCGCAATCATGCACCCAAGCTAGGAAAAGCCACCCTCTCAAGTCTGCTATATGAGGATGACTTAGTGCTGATAAGCCGGTCGCCAATAGGCCTTCTGCATCTCCTGAACTGTACCCAAGCCTTCTCGGTAAAGAATGCCCTACAAATAAACTTTAACAAATCCAAGGTCATGACGGTGAACTATAGGAAGAAAAGGATCCCTTGTTGGTACCTGAACGGAGAAAAGCTTGAACGGGTAGCCACATATAAGTACCTTGGTGTCGTGCTGGATTCTAAGAATACGTCTAGGCCTCAGCTCCAGTTTATCCGAGGGAAGGCAACAATGACCTACCTTGCACTAAAATCAGTAAAGCCCAAACTCCCTGACCTCACCCTTAAACCCTTCCTTGAAATCCTCCGAGCGAAACTTCAACCAACGCTCACCTACGGGAGTGAATCTCAGCATGGGAAGGACGCCGCACTGTTGGACACAGTTATAGCCAACTCTTACAGGGCCATCTTTACCCTCCCCAAATATGCTTCTCCGGCCCAAATTCGTTTTGAATTTGGGCTTGTCAAACAAGCACTAGAAAGACGGAGTGCATATGTAGTTAACTGGCGCAAGATCCGCGACTCTGACTCTGACTCTCTAAATGCTAGCGTCTGGGAAGAGCTACTCAGATGTCGCACTTCACTGCCTAGGGACTACTTATTTGGATCTCTTGAACTGCTAGGTTTATCTAACATTTGGGAAACAGCCATAGACCTCTAGTCCTTCAAAAAATTGGCCAAATAGTCTGCTCGGATAATCTCAGCAATAGAAGACAAGAAAGATCTAGCCAACGGAGGGCACGGATGTATAACGGCAGGAGATAATGGTAAAATCTGGCCACAAGCCTATCTTAACATCGGGATGAAAATAAAAGTTAAAGAAAAGTTTCAAAAACTGCGCCTTGGGGCTATCCCGATATTACCGCACATGCCTCCATGGGAGAGATCTCATACCTCGGACTTGTGTCGCCTGTGTAAATCGGGCAAGGAGGACATTGTCCACGTGATACGTATATGCCCGAGATTAAGGGATCTGAGGCACAACCTACTGCTACCATTTCTGGATCACATGCTGTTCGGACCTGTAGGCAGGCAGTTAAACTGTGTTTCACCACCAGCAACATCAAACTGAACTGTCAGGTTGTGAAGTTCTTTGACCTAACAAAGGAAAGACTCAATTATACTTGAAAGTCTCATTGGGTCTTAGTAACAACCTTGAATTGACCACAGTAACTGTTGCAATTTAAAAAAAAGTTAAATTACTTTTATTGTCATATGGCTTTTATACTTTTGTAAAGATTTTAATTAATCACATACAAATAAATAAATATTACTATTACTCACTGTACCTCAGGTGATCCACCGGACTGGCCCCCCAGGAGTTGCAACAGGTCTCTCTTCTTACTAGACATCTGTGATTGACTTAAAGGGTCAGTGCCCATGATCCCAATGGTATCTTCCCCGCAACCTGACCTTACTCACTTGCCCGACCGAGGTTACCTTGGCACCCGCCCTCTGGATAATAATCACTGCAACCTCATTTCATGGAACATTGCCGGTTTGGCAAGCAAGCTTATGGTCGCAGAGTGGTGCTGCTTTGCTAAAAAATGCATTTGACATTATATGATTGCAGGAGACTTGGGCCATTGACATGTCTTTCGTTATGGAGGGGTATAAATACTTCTTTGTGCGTGCTACCCCCTTCGAGGGTTGGTTGACCTAAAGGGGGTGTTTGGCTTTTTATGTCTCACTTAGGCTCAAATGCTGTGTTATTGAAGTGAACACAGCTGGCTAATGTCTGCAGGCGTTCATTTTTTCTTGTGGGTCTATTAGTTTATTGTTTGTGAACTTTTATAATGCCACTTCATCCCTTCCTGTGGTTTGTAATATATCTCGGCTGGGCACCTTCCTGACTAACTTCAATGCTTCCACTCACCATACTACTTTTTTTGTATTGGTGGAGACTTTAGCATCCACCTATGGGGGACCCAAGGTTGCGAGGTACAGGGTGTCAATCCTGTCCCTGTCACACCGGTTTGCATTTAGAACATAGTGGTCGGGGTGACAATGTAAATACCCTAGTATGTGACCTTGATATTTTACCGGCAATGGGTAATTAAAACCCAGGCCAGATGGATATTACCCCCACCTTTAAAGGGCATGGAAGTGATTCTTTTATCGATTTTAATTCGGTCTCCAGACCTCTCTACTACCTAATATCTGACTTTTCAATCACAGAGATAATTCTTAGCAATCACAGCCCATTATGCCTCAAAGCCAGCTGGCCCTTATTGGGCTCGAAGAAGGGGGGATGTGGAGGTAGTTCTTTGCAGACCATAGATGGGGTAGAAGGCTGAAATGGTCTCAGATCATTACTGTATCTTTCCTTGAGACTTTATAAGTTAAGTGGCAGAATGAGATCCAGATCTTTCTAGCCGGGTAGGGGGAGCTGGAAGAGATAATTGTCAACCCTTTCGCAACTATCTCTCACTACATTGCTGACCTTTTGATGGCTCCTGCTTCTAAAAGGTACTTAGATAAGGCCTACGGTGGTTCGACTCAGCATGCTCGCGTGCGGCCAGGAAGCTTAAAGAAGCCCTCCATGCCACCCCAAGATATAACACCCGAGTTAGAACTGGCGGAAAGCAGTATAAAGAAGCCTTGTGTAAGGGTAAGGAGGCCCTGAAGGAAGATGCCTGGAGTAAGCTCATAGAAGCCAGTACAATTAAGAGTAGTACTAAGTTTTAGAGCAGTGTCAACAGCCCTTTCCTGGGAGTAGACACAGTAAATGCCTTGTATGCTCCCATCACAGAGAATGCTTAGGTTAGCTGCTTTGAGAATATGTTTGGGGACCTCCAGCCCAGGGTGCTCCTGGAGGAGCAGTCAATGACAAATCAGCCCTGACAGTCTTGGAGGGAGAAGTCAGGTTGGGAATAGCTGGGCTGACATGAAGCAAGGCCCCTGGTCTGGATGGAATACCTCCTGACCTATAAATCTCCTAAATTGAGTTGTGGGTCATTGTGCTTACCTCTGTTATCAATGCTGATGTCAGGTGTTGTTGCCTGGCCTCATGGGCCACCACCATCATTGTCTCAGTTTTTAACAAAGGGACTAGAGATGGTACTCACTTCTACTGGCCTATTTCCTTGTAGCAATCTATGGTCAAAGTGGTTAGTCGGATCTTATTGGACAGGCTATCCAACTATGCCTCCAATAATAACATCTTGTCAGATGCCCAATATGTCTTCTGACCCGGTCGCTCTGTCTTAGACCTATGCCTGAATGTATTCATGAACTTGAACAAGCACATGTTCGCCCACTCAGGCACTATCTTTTTGGCCTTTATGGAGCTCTCCTCTGTGTTGGACTGTGTGAACAGAAGCAAGCTGTGGCAGACCTTTCTTTTCCTGGGAGTGAACAGGGACTTACTGCTCTTCTAACAAGATCTTAACTGAGACACAAAGGCGGCAGTACGATACTCGGGTGACCTGAAGGGGTTACGCCTATTCTCAATCCAAAAAGGGGTCCGTCAGGGTTGTATTCTGCCCCATTTCTTATTTAATGTTTACATAAACAACCTAGAGAAGATTGTTTTGGAGACTAAGGTAGATTATCCCCAGGTGGGACGGCGCAGCCTCCAAGTTTTTCTGTTGGCAGACATTGCCAATCTGATGGCCAGGACAGACTGGGGTCTGCTGATGCTATTGACTTCTTTTGTCCAATTCTTGGGGTATCAGGACCTATTTGTTAATAACTTAAAGCCCTACATCATACAAGTGAGTGCCCGCTCGACTAGATCTTACACCTTTAAGGTAGGGACCATCCCGATCCCAAGGACAAATGCTTTTTCATATTTGGGCTGCTGCTTGATGCCAAAATAAAATGGGGGCCCCAAATAGCCTGTAAAAAATTACCTTATTCGGGAGTCTGCAGCTATCTTTAATTTCGCCTCCAGACTGGGAAAGAGACCAGTTGAGGCCTTACAACAGCTCTATAGGGATAAGTGTATATAAAAAATACTATATGGAAGTGAAATCTGGGGGTACACCTTCCCAGATGCTCTCCAAATTGCTGAAGACAAGTTCCTGCTGCAGCTTTTTTCTGTTCCACAGGGCCCAGTGTACATCACTTCTTCATGTTAAGAACTACCCCAATGGTGGAGCCATACTTTCTGTGGCTCGTAAGTTCATATGATCGATTTCTGTTGACCAGGTTTCGGTTTGATCTCTTCCACCACCTTCCTGCCATGCCAAAAGGGCAGTGTAAGGGCCAAGGCTTGTCACCTTGTAGTTGGTATGGAAAATTCCCACAGGATATGGTTAATTTTATGATGTTTTGTAGTTTTAATGACACCTCTGGATAGGCCTTCTTAGTCCCAATCTTGAAAAAGGCTAATTTCAGGCAAGTGTGGCGTGCTTATATATTTTTACAAATGCTTACAGGTAGCACTGTTTTCTATGTGCTACATTTTTTTAAATCCGCTGTCAGGCTCAGGTCTAGTTGCAACTAATTATTTTGTTTCCTGCATACCATTTATGGCACTACAAACTTTGAATCATATCGCTCACCTGTGGGATCATTAATGTTTCTATCAGTTGTGATTAATTTTTTTGTTTACATTTCTTTATTGGTTTTACACATTTTCTTGTATTACAGCACTTACAGACAACTGAAATTGCTTAGTAGCTTCATTCACAATCACTACTTGTCACAAATGTTAGCCCTTTGTAGAGAAGTGTGGCTCAGGGGTTAGAGGCAGCAGACCCGGAAGCTGAGATCGGTCCTGGACCAGGGTTCAATTCCCCGCCTCGGCGGGTCTTGGGCTAAAAATTCCACGGACTTGATAATTCTCGCTCCGGTGCCTCCTCGACTCATGGGTTCACACTCTGCGACTCTGGGCAATAGCTTGCTTAATCTCCACAACGGCCCCTCGCGGCGGGATGCCTGACTTTCACCTTGTGGATACCCTGCTATCTCACAGGGGAATACCAGGAAGGGTTCCCTAAGCAAGCGCCGGGACACCCACTGCGGGTAGCTGTGCGCTATATAAGCTCAACTACATTTACATTTGTACTGCAAGTTTTTTTATCTAAAACCGGAGGGAAGCGGGGTACAGTACTTGTTATAGCGGCATAGTATTGCGGCTACAGATATTCCACTACAATGTACGAAATATTGCTTGTAATAACATATTGTCTTGTAAGGGGAATAACAGTAGGGTAGGGGGTTAAAGGGAGAGGGAATTGCATCTCACTAAATTGGTATATTAAGCGCAGATGGTGTTGCTATCGTTGTGTATGGCATAGGCCCTGTCGCCTTGTACGTTGGCAATATTTCATTTTCTTAGGTCTAATTGCCAATGCCTGTTACCTTGGATATGTGTTCGGGGATGCTGCAAGCACGATATCCATGTTCCATGCCTGGATTAATGCCTGTTGGGAGGAAGGAGGGTGGGGGAAGGGCTCTAGTTATTGTGGGGATCCCACTGCGTGTTGTTGTGTCCCGCATGTTGCCTGGGATGAACCATGTGCCTTCGAGTGCTCCTGCCACGCGCTTCGGAGGTCCATGAGTATTATGTCCCATGCCACGGCTAGGGGTGTCTTTCGTATGCCAATAGCATCCGCCCGCCGGAGTGCCAACCTTTTCGCCTGCGCCCAGCATATCATGGTGCGATACCATGCCTTCACTGATGGGGGGTCATGGGATTTCCAGAGCTTAGTGATGAGTCGCTAGGCCGCCATAAGGCCCAGGTCTATACAGTGGGTTGTCACCTTATGTTTCTTTCTTCTTTGGTACATCCTCAATAGGCACACCTCCCAGTTCCATTCCAGTGTGCATTTTGTACAGCACGCTAAGTGTGTTCTAATACTCTCCCAGTAGGCTGTCAGCTTTCTGTATGTCCACAGCATGTGTAACAAGTCTCCTCCCACCAGTTCCCTGCATGGGCATCGCGCATCTACTTGATTAAATATTTTGTTGATTGAGGCCGGTGTTAGATAAGACCTTTGTGTTATATAATATTGTATGAGCCTAAGCCTGGCGTTACATGGTATGTAGGTGGGGCTCACTAATATTGTTGCCCATTCCCGGTCCGTGCTTTGTCTGTGCAGCTCTGGATCCCAGTGCCCTTTCAATTTTACTAGAGGGGCTGCTGCAGGGGTCCGCACTGACTCTGCTAACCATCTGACCAGATGCTGGCCCGCCCCCATTATATGCAGGTACTGGAGTGTGTTGGTGGCTCTGCTTCCATGTCCCCCCAGATCAACCGCAACGTTCTAATGAGTGCTGCATGAAGTAAAAACTGGCCCTGTTGCAGGTCATAGTTGTGCACAGATAATAGTGCTCCATGTTTGGAACTGCCACACCACCACCGTCCATGGGTAAGTACATTTTGGCTAACGCCACTCTATTTCTGCTGCCATGCCAAATGAACTGCCGCATGGCCACCTCAAATGAGCGGAACACTGCGGACTGGTACAACAGCCGTGGAAGTGCCACCATTTTCAATAGCGCCACTCTACCCATAGTGGCAATAGGCAGTGTGCGCCAAAATGCCATCTGCGATCTGAGTGCCGTTACTGTTGTAGTGTAATTATCCTCGAAAAGATCCTTTGGTCCTCTATATATCCGAATCCCCAGGTATTGAAATGTGGTCTGCTGCCAGCGTACCAGTGTGCCAATGACCGTTAGCGTGGGGTCTGATGTAGTTTCATTAAAGGGGTAAAGGCATGACTTGCCCCAGTTAATGCTTAACCCGTACAGAGCGGCAAAGTCTAAAAGTGCCATTGCTATTGTGTCGCACAGCTGTTGTAGATCACTCAAATATATCAGAAGGTCATCGGCATATTGGGACACCACATGAACCCCGTCACCTAGCAGGGCCACTGCCAGCGGCTCGATGGCCAACACGAACAATAGCAGGGAAAGGGGGCAGCCTTGCTCTGTACCTCGCCCAATTGAGATAGGCTGAGAGACATACAGGCCTGTCTTGACCCGTGCCGTAGGACATGTGTGGAGCAATTTAAGTAAGCCAAAAGATTGATCAAGTAGGTTATATTTGGCTAAGGCGGCAAAGAGAAGCTCCCACTCAAGCGTGTCAAACGCTTTTTTGAGGTCCAGCACAAGGCACCCTGAGTGTTCCCAGAGCTCTGTAGAGTAGTGGGCAATTTTGAAAAACCGCACTGACAAAAAACCATTTTGATACTCATGTACCAGTTGAGGGACCACTGGGACCAGTCTACATGCCAATAGTTTGGCAAGTATTTTATAATCCAAGTTAAACAAAGCCAATGGGTGGTAAGAGCCCAGGAGCTCCGCATCTCTGTTCAGCTTCGGCAGAGAGACAAGCAAGCACTCACGTAGCAACCTAGGTAAAATAATGGGAAACATTCTTTACAACGCAACTTTTACCACGCAGTGTCTTTACGACGCAACTTTTACAACGCAAACCATTACAACGCATTGCACTGGGGGGCGCTCTAGGATAGGGCATAGATTTAATTTACTATCCAACACCTTCCTTACTATCCACGGGGACTGGAGTTGGAATAGTAAATTAAGCTATTCACTATCCAGCGCCCCAAAGTACTATGCGTTGTAAAGGTATTCGTTGTAAATACCGCGTTGTAAAGGCATGCGTGGTAAAAGCATGCGTTGTAATGTTATACATCCGGGACTCTCTCTTGTGCACTGAAATATAGTGCAAACAATTTCGAGGCAAGTGTGTCTTGATACGCCTTGTAAAATTCTGCCAGCAGCCGATCCGGGCCTGGCGCCTTACATGTGACCAATGACCGAATCACTAACTGCACTAACAACGTTAGTGGCTCATTCAGCTCAGCTCTCTGAGAGTCGTCTACCGTTTACATGGTTAGCTGGGACAGATACTCGTCCAGCTCCTCCGGTGTTCCCTGTACCACTGGTTTATATATATTGGTGTAATGGGCTGTAAATTTGCCATGTGTGTCGCATTGTCGCATGAGCAGTTGACGCGTACTAGATCTTAAGCGCAGTGTGGGTTGTTGTGCACGATCTTGATGGGTGAGACATGCCAATCATATCCCTGCTCTATCAGCAGAAGCATGAGTATGGGCTGAGAGTGCCACATAATTCAGACAGCGCAGCCTCAGCATTACCTCCACATGCTTTTTCCATTGATCGTCTTGCGCCGGCTGCGCATTAGCACCCACTGTGAAGCCATTTTCGAAATTGATAAGGGTGTCCTTGATGTGTTTAGCTTAGCGGTCTATCTGTCGACGTATACTCCAAGTCAAACTCAGACATTCTCCCCGTACCAACTCTTTGTGAGCATCCCAGAGTGTCCTGTGAACTGCCACGGAACCTTTGTTTGTGTCAAAGTATGCAGCTATGGCTGAACCCACTGAGTCTCGAAAGGGGGGTCCTCCAGTGCTACAGCCTATAGTTGCCAAGGTTTAGTGACTGACATCAGCTCAGCTTCACCTAGCTTTACCATGTGCAGATAATGATCAGAGTGTGTGCGCCCTTGGCAGTCCGCAGTCACGCAGTCCGCTATCAGGCCATGCTTCCCATGAATCTGTGTAGCCGCACAAGTAGGTCATGGGGGTGGGAGTAGTACGAGTAAAGTCATGTGTGGGGATTTAACGTCCTCCAGAGATCTGCAAGCCCCCAACTACAGAGCAACTCATTCAAGCCTTTAGCGTTAGATGAAACAGTAGTCTGCTGCAATGGCGGGAAGGACCTATCTAATCCTGTATCCAATAATGTGTTATAGTCTCCCCCTAACAACCAAGGGATATCACATCACTGGGATAGCCTCGCTGACAATGTATACCAAAAAGGGGCCTGGTTGGTATTCGGTGCATAAATTGATCATAGCAATATATGTCTGCCATTGATCCTGCCCTTCGTCAATGCAAATCGACCATGAACATCTATTTCCGTTGACTCCGAGTCATAGTGCTTGCCTGATTGAACCCATGCTAGTGCTCCCCGTACATACGATGAGTAGCCTGTGGCATATATCTGCCCTCTCCATTTACACTGTAACCTATGTATCTCAGGCTGCGATATATGTGTTTCTTGCAATAACGTGATTTGTGCGGCATGCCTCTTTAAGTATGCATATGTGCTATATCGGCGTGCCGGGGTGTGCATACCCCTGAGATTCCAGGTTATTATTGTTTTCGGTGGCATATTTTATATGTACAACATACATTGAATGCCCGCTGGCTTGCTGCTCTGCAAAGGGGGCGGGAGGTGCACATGTGACCAAAGCCGCTTCCACCATTGCGCCATGTGCAGTTCCCAATGATGTGAGAGTGAGCTGCTATGTGGGGTATTAGACATTTTGTGGTATAACTGGGACAAAGCAGAGGAACAACGGGTATCTGCCCAAAATTTAAACTGCGCCTTTTGGCAACCATCGGCCTTGTGTGCCGTGTAACTTGGTGTATGGAAGGGTGGTAGCCCTAACTGAGTGTGTAATGAGCTAAAGGTAGCTCTGGCTCTGTGGCAATTATTTATGATGTTCCCTGTGCTTCTTCTGCTTGGTGGTTCAATGCCTCCGAACCCATGACGAGAAAGAAGGCAGCTAGAAAGAGAAAGCTGAGGAGTTACGCCCACAGTAATTCACAAGACATTATGACAGATCTCCACACCACAACGCTACACTCTTCTCTCTAGGATAACCACCCTCTCTAATCACTGCATAATAAGTATGATGACACCCTGTGTTTACATTACAAAGTGGTATCTGCTGTTTGGGGCGTTACTTCTGGCATTGGCTGCTAGTTTTCACCTAGCGGCCATCTCGTGGACGCGCTGTCTGCGCTCATGGAGTGTTCTGATGAGGCATCAGTGTCCCTATGTTCTGGGCTCCTTCTCATTGTGTATGTAGAGCAGCTAGTCATTCCTCTAGTCACCGCTCCAAATCACGGACAGCCTTAAGCTGCGACTGGTGCTTCCTTGATTGTTTGTGAGGCCTCTCCCAGTTCCTGCGGCCATTATGCTGTAAGTTTGTGGCTGTATTCTGTTTACTTGGTGATACACTGTGGCCCTCCGATTCAAGCCAGTTTCATGCTTCTTCTGCTGCATTAAAGAAATGTGTGATACCGTCTTTCAGAATTCAGAGCCGGGCCAGGAAGAGAAGTGAGTATTTGATTTCTAAATCTCGCATCTTCTGTTTGACTGACAGGAACGTGCTTCTCTGTTGCTGTACACCAAGAGAATAGTCTGGGAAGAACATCACCTTGGAACTTTCAACTCTTCCAGCTTGTGTAATTCCTGTAGTATTGCATCTCGATCTTTGTAATTCAGAAGTCGGATTAGGAATGGACGAGAAACAGCTCCCTTTTGCCGCTGTCCCGCCGGAACTCTGTGTGCCCTTTCTATTGCAAAAAAGGGAGAGAGTTTTCCGGTTAGGGTGACAGGCATGCTGCTGGGGGGGTAGGCCGTAGCCTTCCGCAGGGGTCTATCTTTTTGTTTTTCTTTTGTTCTTGGTTCTATGGCTCTTGTGTATTCTTTTTCTGGGCGCTGCGTCTGCATGTAGGCCTCCTGGGGTGTTTTTTGCTAGCGTGGGCACACGGCCTCCCTGCTACCGATGTTCATTGCGCATCCATTATTCCTGTTTCCTTTGGCTCCGTGGGCTGCCCCTTTTTCGTGTGCTTTATTTGCCATGGGGCATATACTGTGGGGCCGCATCCTCTTTTCCCTGTTTTTTCAACCCTTTTTTCTGATGCTCTTTTCCCCTTTTTCCCCTTCCTTCTCTCTTTCCCTGGGTCGATGTAGCGGATGGCTTCGTATTGCAATCCTGACTTCCTTTCTATGTATTGATGCGTATTCTTGTGGTAACGGGTGGGCGTTGGGCAGTGGATGGTATTGTTTGCTGATGTGTGACTCATGTTTTGCCCTTGCTATGATGTAGCTGTTCTTTTTTTTTTTAAACTCGCTGTGTTTTGTTCCACTGCCTGTTGACGACCCGCCACGGACTTTTGGACTTTAATAACTGCAATGTTCCTGCTCCTCACCCTATTATATTATAAAATTAACCTTCACTTTTCCTTCTCACTGTGGTTTCCATGTGGCTATTTGCTTTGCTTTGTTGCATCTGTTATATCGGAGACCTGCTGGAGTTTCTTTCCTGGCCTATGTGCTAATACAGTGTGGTGGCCGGCCCGATGGGTTGTAGGCCCGTATTTGTCAGCTATATCTGCACAATAAAGGTTTTCAAAAAAAAAAAAAAAAAGGGAGAGAGTGAGTTGGGTGCATAGAAGTTTGCAGCCAGGGTTCCATGTAGGACACCGCATCACACCCTTCCATTCCCTCTGGTAGACCTACTATCCGAACATTATTGCGGCGGGAGTGCCCTTCCGCATTGTCAATCCTATTCTCTAGAATGTGCACTTTCTCCGCTAGTATCCGCACTTCAGCGGCCGAAGCTTTGGTGGAGATGAGGATATCTTATATTCCAGCCTCCATCTCATCAACTCTCTCTGCCAATTTGCTATGGTCGTTGTGTAATATTGTAAAGTCCGATGTGATTTTATCTATGCGCCCTTCCAGTGCCGTGCATGTTTGCACCAGGGACACACTCAGCTGCGTCACTGCCTACAACACATTGTATATCTTGGATCCGAACATGGGATTATCTGCATTATTGTCATTCTCTGGCTCTTTTTCTGGGTGCTTGAGTGGTGCAGTGGCTGTTGTAGACTGCATGGCTGTTCCTGTCCATTGTCTGCCCATTATTGCTATTAGGCCAACTGTTTATGTTCAAGTTCAAAAGACCTTTATTCGAATTTCTTAAAATTCATAAAAGTACCGATCATAACACCAACAAACCATGATAATATATGTACATTCAAATGATAAATATAACATATGACATTCAATTCCATACAGTGACAATACAATATATTTCAAATCATTATACTACATTTCCATTATGACACAAATAAAACTGATTACTATATTCAAGGATTTTCCATCGTTTTGCGTGCTCGTATGGCCGATCTTAAGAAGGAACTGGTGCGAAAAGTTAATTCATCACTGTCCAGAGCAATCAACATACTATATGAATCTTTAAGTGTCAGTGGTCTGGATTTTTTAAAATACGGAGTTAAAAACCATTTGATAAATTTGTGATAAAATTTACAGAAAAATAAAAAGTGCAAATCATCCTGTATACTCACACCATCACAAGGACACATAGTGGAATCAGCACTGTGACAATACCCCAATGGAAAAGACAACATAAATTTTACAGTGCCTGCCCTTAAACTAAACAGTAATGATCGCTCCCAGCTAGTCATGGGCAGTGAGAGATAGGGCGGCAGAGTGTGACTGCACAATCCATTTCCTATATATTTCATAACACTTGATTTTTGTGATTCGCTTCTTAGCCTTTCACTATTGTAAAGTGCATATAGTGCATTTTTGACCTCAACTTTATCCTTTGATTCTATTATCGTGGGATCGGTGAACAAAGTGCCTCTGTTAACTTCATTAAGTGATTTAAAAACTTCAGAAAACCATGGGATCCTCATTCCATGATCACAACTTAAACAATCCTTTATGATATTTTGTGTAAGAGCAGCAGCATCATTCCTCCAGATTCTAATCCAGAAAAGTGCTGGTCGTGCTCTAATAAAATCACTTATGTGTGGAAGATTTAATTTGCTGTGACAGATAAAATTAGGTGAGGAAATCGGTGCACCCAACACTTTTCTGCAAAAGCGATTTTCCTCCCTTTGGATACAGAGGCTGTTTCCCGATCCCCATACCTCTGCTCCATATGTGGCAACAGGTGAGCACTGTAGTTTAAAAATCTTTAAAATAGCATTAGTGGCACCTATTTTCTTTGGGCGGGGGAGACTCAGAACAGAGTTGTTGGCTTTCGAGAACTTGCTCGTGGCGTGGGCCAAATGCCCACTCCACGAGCCGTTCGCAGCGAAAACCAACCCTAGATAAGGACATTTAGGAACGGATTCCAATTTATCTGTACCTAACTGTATAGTATTGAGTTTCCTTTTGCCTGGGCCGCAGGACATAATAAAAGATTTTTTTAAATTTACCCTCAAATCCAGATCCTCCATAAAATTAACAAAACTTTGTACAAGCAGACGGAGAGCGTTAGGAGTGCGGGCCATAAGCACCGCATCGTCTGCGTATAAAAGCACTGGAAGTGGTTTCCCTAAAATGACTGGGACATCTGTAGTGACTTTTTTCAGGCAGGTGGATAAACCATTAATATAGATGATGAACAACTGGGGTGCTAAAACGCACCCCTGTCTCACCCCCCTCCCTATGTCGATGGCTCCTGATACCTCTCCACCCATCCCAATACGTACCCGTGCTTTCAGGTCAGTATGGAGATAGGCTAAAAAACTTACGAGAGTATTATCAAGACCATTGATTGAAAGGATGGACCATAGCTTTGATCTATTCACAAGATCGAAAGCGGATGAGAGATCCATAAATGCGAGATAGGTGGGGGAGGAGCGGGCATAACTATATTTGTCAATTATCAATTTTAAATTTAAGCATTGCTCCACTGTTCCTACCCCACTACGGAACCCCATCTGACAAGTGTCTAAGAAGTCAGTATCAGTTGCCCATTCCAGTACTCTATGGTAAATTATACGACCCAATACTTTTAAATTATTGTCCAAACGGGAGATAGGGCGATAATTCGCAGGGTCAGACCTGTCTCCCTTTTTATAGATTGGAACAATAATGCTGGTTGCCCATGTGGTCGGCATGGCTGTTTTTGGGAGACTGCTAAAAATGTTAAGAAGTATGGGTGTCCACAAGTCAGCGTCATATTTGATAATATCAATGGGAAGACCATCGGGTCCGGGCGCCTTATTTCCCAGACTCTCTTTTATAGCTGTTTTGACTTCATGATCCAGAATTAATAAACCAAAAGTTTATTATCCAAAGTGAGAGGAGGATGCTCCTCTAAGGGGGCTGCATAGATTCTAGAAAAATGGGTCTCCCATGCTGCGCTTGTTATATTGCAACTGATTTTGGTAAGCTTCTTTCCCATTTCCCTTGTTTTTCTGACAGCTGACCAAAATGGGCCGCTGCCGCCCAAATTTGCGCTAATTACCAGAGAGTCCCATTGTTCAGAAAGTAAATTGGCCTTCCATTCAGATATTTTAGCTTTATAATTTTTCCTGGCTAATTGAACGGTGGCTTTACACCTTGGTTTTATAAAGAGAGCCTTTCTTAATTCTCTATTTGCCAAGGAGCATGATGAATCGAACCACCTTGGCTCTTTACCTACCTTAGGTAATGGAACTGACAAAAGGGTTTTAATAGTTGAGCACAGAACTTCAAAATCAGCAATTAAATGGTCATGATTATCGCTTGGGGACAAACAAGAATCGATCAGATGTGGATATAGCGTTTGTACGCTATCTAAAATAGCACCACAATCCACTCCCCTCCATTTTAACCGAAGGCCATCAATTGATGGAGTGATGTCCCTTGCACCATTTGGATTCGTAAAAATCGGACTCGGAGCAAGATCCAAAATTACAACCAATGGGTTGTGATCACTGAGGGGTGTTTGTACCACGGAAGTTTTTACTATACAATCTGTTAACAGTGGTGACATAAATACATAATCAATGGTAGAGCTACTGTCCCTACCAATAAACGTTGGAGCATAAGGGGAGTCAGGATTATGTCCTATTCTCAAAGCGTCAACTAGGTCAAATTCGGTGAGTAATTTGGACAATTCTGAACCCCTACGCTCCGCTGGATCAGAATAGGTCTGATTAACAGATCCAACACTCACTGCTAATTTTGCATTGAAATCACCCCCTATTAAAATACCTGACGTATTGTCTACTGAAAGGGAACATTCCAATTTGCTTAAAACCTTGGATAATGCCAAAAAGTTCTTGATCGGTACGTGATAAAAATCATTATTATAAAAATTAATTAAATAAACTGTGGTCTTTGACTTCAACTTGTATTCAAGAATCTGGATGTTGGAATTACCAGGACCATCGTTCTGCAGGTTTCTAATTGTGCCGCCTGCAAGAATCTTAATCCCAACAAATAGGCCACCCACTGCTCGGCCAAAACTCGGTTTAGGTGATGTTAGGCTGAAACAGTGATAGCCCTCTATGTACAAATTGCCAACAGCCCATGTTTCTTGAAACATAAGAATATCCGCATCGTTAATTATCTCAATCCATGCAGGGTCCAATAGCTTAGATTCCAGTCCTGCAACATTCCAGCTTAAGATTGATAACCCATGGATATTACAACGTTTACCTGGCCTTACCCCAGTACTCCCTGCTTCCTCAAGGGTCGTATTAACAACAACAGGGAGATTACTATTAGCGGGCATCGATTCCATAATTTCCAATATGCCATTCAAAACCTGACAGTCTGCGGCTAAAGCTGGATGTCCCTCTTGTGTACTGACTGTGGCTTGGCTATGAATGTCTGTGTTAGGCATTATATCCAGTCAATCCTGCTCATCTAGATTAGAAAAATATTCAAATCGATTATGCGTGGGAATGTTGAATGTTGACCTTACTTCGGGGTTCGGTTGAAACTGATGGGTGGCGGGGGCAGGATAGGACCTATCTCTGTAGTTATATTGGTGCATGTTTGAGAATAGAAAATGATGCGGGGAATGAGAAAGGGGTACTGACATTGGGATCTGGTTCCGCCAATTGTGGCCATTCAAATGGCCAAAATCCTGGTTTTGTAAAAAAAGCGGTGATTTGATCCTTGCACCAAAATTCGAATCTTGATAAGAGGTGGTGGGGTGATTCACCGTAACTTGTTTTGGAGGTATCAAGTGCCTCTAAAAATAGCCTAGTGGAAGGAGTGTGGTATTGAATTCCCAAGTTGAGGGTAATGGGGCACTTGCTAGTGTTTTCTCTGCCCATTGTGGGTTCTTAAAATTAATTGTAACACAATCACCCTCAAACTTTTTTCTAAGTGGGCCTATCCAACCCATTTATTTAATTAATAATCTCCCTTGCACCTTCTATAGGAAAATTGCAGTTTGCAATTAACCAATGTAAGGTTTTATTTTTAAGGGATGTAGGTGTTTCCTCTTGGTCCTTCCTTAATTTAGAAACATTGACTAGAACAAGGACATAAGCCCCGCATTCTGGTGGGAGATTAATACGGGAAGGAGCCTGTCTAGTTGTTTTTTGTAGCGGTTGGACCAAGGTGGAACCACTTACGGGATTCGAAAGCTGGCCCACCATAGGCACACTTGTCTGTTTGGTATTCTGATCCTTCCTTATCACTGAGGGTACATTCTTACAATTAGCTATTGGTTGGCTAACACTTATCCCCTTCGGTGGAACTAGGGGTGGTTTGGGAGTAATAACTACGTTTGTAGTTAGTGCTTGAGAGGTGTTAGGTTCAGGACCTACTGTTTTGATGGAAGTAGGTTTAGTTACATCATTTGCAACGTTTATTTTGGATAGGCTCTTGATAGGGGTAATTAGTTCAGCTATTTGTCTTTCTATCCGGGTGAGCCTGCTTTCGATGGGGATAGATAAATGCTAAGAAGTTCACCCAGTTTTGCCAGCATAAAATCGTTTGCTGTTTCAGTGTGGTCATTTGTTTTACCATCATTTACTACTATCCCACCCTGCTGCTCCTCCTCTCTTTCTTCATCCTCGTCATCCTTAGTAGTCTCCTTAGTCCTGCTTGTGTTTGGATTGGAATTAGAATTTGCATCTTTACCAATTTGACTTTGGGGCAGGGCATGTTTTCTAGCTTTCGGAAGTTGAGGCTTAGGTGCATATTGTTTTTGTTGTAGTTTTTGAATAGCACCCTCGCGTCTGCCCCTTAATTCCCTCGTGTTTTCTGCTGATATAATTTCAGGGGTGGGGGTCATATGCAAGTCAGGGGTCTTCTCTAAATCCATGCTAATATCTGTGTCGGAGTCTATCAAGGGAATAGAGGCAGATAGATTTACTTCATTTGGGATGGTATGAATATCCACACACGCATTTAATAAGGGTCTAATGTTAGTAGGCAAGACCTTGATCGGTGTGGTGGCGGAAGCAATAAGTCCCAGGGAAGAACGTTTGGCATGGGCAAGATCTTGTGAAACCCTACGTTCTAGGAGAGATATGCCCTGGTTTATAGCATCATTGGCCTTAATTATAAAGTTGTCAATAGGGCCAGTTTTGGAGCTACCCCCAGCAGCTGCTGTTCTACTTCGACTCCCCCTTGGAGACATATTAACGGTAGGTAGTAGTAAACTAAGCCTATCACGGAGTGGGATCAAAATTAGAAACCTGTTAGGCGCTTCAGTATACAGATATCCAAATACCCATGTACCTAGGGCAGATTATACATAGCCACGCGATCTGTAAATCAAATCACAAAGATAGCTAATAATCAATATGTTCATTCTCCCAATACAAATGTTAAACAATTTGGTCCATAGTCCCTAGTCCTCAATGCGATTCCCCAAACACAGAGTCAGAATTAGCAGATACCTTGGAGTATGAATGTTAGAGGGCTGCACCCGTCCCGTCCTCCTTCGGCCTCTGAGGGCCGTAGAGGGCCCGCCCTTTGCCCGGGTTTAGCCCGGCGCCTGCCCGCGCGCGTCCCGCGGGGCGGGAGGTGTTCCACGTTCTTGAGGCGCCTCCAGGTGCAGCGGGAGCGTCACGAGCGCGCCAGGACCCGGGGCTGCTGGGAAATGAGGTTTGGTTGTGCCCGACTCGGCCAGGAGAGTCCCTGTTTCGCCGTCGCGTTGGCCGTTTCCCTTACGGCTGGAAAAGGTGAAGGGTTTGCTTGGCCGTTCCCCTCACGGCTTCCCACCACTGCGGGTAAGGTTAGAAAATGTCCCCAGGCACGCTCGGTGCTCCGCGTTCTTGAGGCGCCTCCAGGCGCAGCGGGAGCGTCACGAGCGCGCCAGGACCCGGGGATGCTGGGAAATGAGGTTTGGTTGTGCCCGACTCGGCCAGGAGAGTCCCTGTTTCGCCATCGCGTTGGCCGTTTCCCTCACGCTGGAAAAGGTGAAGGGTTTGCTTGGCCGTTCCCCTCACGGCTCCCCACCACTGCAGGTAAGGTTAGAAAATGCCCCCAGGCACGCTCGGTGCTCCGCGTTCTTGAGGCGCCTCCAGGCGCAGCGGGAGCGTCAAGAGCGAGCCAGGACTCGGGCTGCTGGGAAATGAGGTTTGGTTGTGCCCGACTCGGCCAGGAGAGTCCCTGTTTCGCCGTCGCGTTGGCCATTTCCCTCACGGCTGGAAAAGGTGAAGGGTTTGCTTGGCCATTCCCCTCACGGCTCCCCACCATTGCAGGTAAGGTTAGAAAATGCCCCCAGGCACGCTCGGTGCTCCGCGTTCTTGAGGCGCCTCCAGGCGCAGCGGGAGCGTCACGAGCACGCCAGGACCCGGGGCTGCTGGGAAATGAGGTTTGGTTGTGCCCGACTCGGCCAGGAGAGTCCCTGTTTCGCCGTCGCGTTGGCCGTTTCCCTCACGGCTGGAAAAGGTGAAGGGTTTGCTTGGCCGTTCCCCTCACGGCTCACCACCACTGCAGGTAAGGTTAGAAAATGCCCCCAGGCACGCTCGGTGCTCCGCATTCTTGAGGCGCCTCAGGCGCAGCGGGAGCGTCACGAGCGCGCCAGGACCCGGGCTGCTGGGAAATGAGGTTTGGTTGTGCCCGACTCGGCCAGGAGAGTCCCTGTTTCGCCGTCGCGTTGGCCGTTTCCATCACGGCTGGAAAAGGTGAAGGGTTTGCTTGGCCGTTCCCCTCACGGCTCCCCACCACTGCAGGTAAGGTTAGAAAATGCCCCCAGGCACGCTCGGTGCTCCGCGTTCTTGAGGCGCCTCCAGGCGCAGCGGGAGCGTCACGAGCGCGCCAGGACCCGGGGCTGCTGGGAAATGAGGTTTGGTTGTGCCCGACTCGGTCAGGAGAGTCCCTGTTTCGCCGTCGCGTTGGCCGTTTCCCTCACGGCTGGAAAAGGCGAAGGGTTTGCTTGGCCGTTCCCCTCACGGCTCCCCACCACTGCAGGTAAGGTTAGAAAATGCCCCCACGCACGCTCGGTGCTCCGCGTTCTTGAGGCGCCTCCAGGCGCAGCGGGAGCGTCACGAGCGCGCCAGGACCCGGGGCTGCTGGGAAATGAGGTTTGGTTGTGCCCGACTCGGCCAGGAGAGTCCCTGTTTCGCCGTCGCGTTGGCCGTTTCCCTCACAGCTGGAAAAGGTGAAGGGTTTGCTTGGCCGTTCCCCTCACGGCTCCCCACCACTGCAGGTAAGGTTAGAAAATGCCCCCATACTGTTTATGTACGTTCTTGGTTCCACCTCTGGTTCTACTGCTCTGTAGTGATCACAAGACTTTAATAGCGTGGTATCCTTGGTAGGATAAAAAAAACACACAGTAACTACTAAAGTTGCCACGCTAGTAAAGTTTCCCAGTAGATACCCTTAGGTATTTTAATATTGTTACATATTTTCACAGCACGTACTTCACTCCCTCCACCCCAGGTTCTAGCCCACATACCCGCACTCACCTGTCGGCTTTTCTCTTAAAATATCTCTGTGAAAGTGACCCTTTCAATAGGTGTCCCATTGTGCATTGCTGCACCGGCGCTACGAGGAGCATAAGCCCTGTGATGTGAAACATGACTCCCTTCAGGAAGTGTGAGAGCTAACAAAAGATGCAAGACCTTACCCTCCCATTTGGGACTAGTTCCTTGAGACCAGAGATGCACATCTGCCTCTCTCTTTTACTTCTTTTTTCCTAAATCTCTCCCTCTCACTCTTACTCTCCCCTCTTGATGAGTAGGTAATAATTCACACCCTACTCTTGGAACAGTGCCCCCCCTTGATATACGTGGTATAACAGCACCCAGGTCCAATGTGTTCACCTCGCACTTCCATGTTCCTTCCCTACAGTGGGGGGTCACATACTTCACTCGTCTCCTCCCACCATATTCTAGGTAATAGCCCAAGGTGGTGGCACTTCTGAGCTTCTCTCGCGACGGTTGTGGCCCAAGCTAATGAACTCAGCTGATGCGCTCCCCTGGGGCCTCGGTCTCAGTAGCAGCCTTTCTCACCCCGCTTGCCTGGGTCTAAAGGGAGCTGACATGCAACCTTACTGTCCTGTGCTCTGCTACTGGGACTAGGCTTGATTTAGCCCCGAGCCTCAGCTACATAAAGCACACTGTAAAGATGATTGCCGCAAGAGGAATTGTAGAAAGTTATAGTTTATTTGACAAGCAGGTACAGGTAGATACATCCACAATCCAAGAAGTCAAGCAGGTAACTGAACTCATGCCATTCTAGACTAGTCATGATGTATTATAGAATCACTGTACATTGTGTAGCTATGGATACGTAGATGCAAGGATACCACATCTCCTTCCCTTATATAAAAAAATAATAAATAATAATAAACATATTACTATTGCTCAACTGAATATTAGAACCTAAATAAGAAAAGGAACAACTTAAACAAGAATGAATTACAAGGTTAGTACAATACTGTAGCACCAATCCCTTTCCTTGTAAACATTTAAATTACATTACATAACTTCTATATCTCACTGGTACATTTATCGTTCTACCAACTCGTGTTACTTTTGTAGAACTACTTGAAGATTCTGACGATCCATTAGTGACACAAGTAGAATTTGTAGAAACCATACTTGTAGGTTGTTGACTAGACGTGGACGAAACACTGGTTGAACCATCTGAAGATGAATGCATAACTTCATCCCACATCCAATTCATGGGAGAAATAGATTTTGTACATTCCTCATTATGCCCAGAATTTTTGTACAATGACGTTCTGTTGTAATGGCATATATTTCCTTCCCATAATCTGGCTGATTTGGAATAAGGTGAAGTGACTTGTTAAGGTGTTGAATATTTGCTGAGGCCTTTCCTAACTTTAGAAGACAACTTTACTTTGACCCAATCACCTGTCTTTAATTTAATATCATTAACATTATGCATTTTGTCAAAATGAACTTTGTAAGAATCATGCATTTTCCTCATATTGGATCTCACTAGAGCTGGAGACCATTTGCTTTGAATTTTCATGATAGTCCAAGCTACATTATCTTTACCAAAAGGTTCTCTTCCTCGTAAAATTCTGAAGGGACTATATCCAGTTCCAGTAGGAGTAATCCGATAAGCCTACAATGTGCTCAACAGTTAATTTCCCCAATTTTTTCCTGCTTTTACTGCTGCCTGGGTACTGCCCATAATGACTCTGTTGAACCTTTCAACAATTCCATTCCCTGCAGGATTATAAACTGGTATGCATTTCTTGCAAATTCCATTCCTTTCCCAAAAAATTGTGTATTTTTCAGATGAAAATTTTGGACCATTGTGACTTAAAATTTCTTTAGGTATTCCTACTCGAATGAATACATTTTGCAAGAATTTTATGACATGTGTACTGTCAAAATTTATAGTGATAGAAATTTCAGGCCATTTGGAAAATTCATCAATTACAACTAAAATGTGTTTATTGTTTCCATCACTATCTTCAATAGGACCTAGCCAATCTATACTAAGATTTTTCTAAGGGTTATCTGGAACTTTTCTTAACCCAAGTGAGGGTCTAAGTTCTTTTAAGGATTTGTCAGCGTTAGCACAAGTTGAACAGTTTCTAACAAAATTTTCCGTATCTTTATCCAATCCTGGCCACCAATATAGCATTTTAATTCTGGATTTTAATTTATAGATGCCCAGATGACCTTCATGATTGATTCCTAGTATTTGCGGCAAGAATGATGGGACCCCCTCAAAATTCAATCAGGCCAGGGAAAAGAGGGGAAAGGAATATCACAAAGAACAAGGCAAATTTCCCTCAATGTCCACACAACTTATATCACAAATATATTTCTAATTAATCACAAAATATTGGTGACAAAAAGTACAGATATTCTTTTTGATTTCATTCAAAAAGGATGATTTTTATTTCATTATCTCTAAATTATCATAACTTTTTTGTATAGGAATATCTTTCCTTATTTTTTCACAATTAAAAAGTTACTGTTTTTTCAGAAGAAGGTTTTTTTTAAAATGTAAACATTTTTTTTAAAGTTCAAACAAAGAAAAACAAGAATAAATACATACAATACATGACTATATACAAAAAACTATGGGCCAGATGTAGGAGCCTAAATACCGGTCAATAACGGCCGATTTCGGCCGTTACGACCGGTATTTAAGAATTGGCATGGAGGGGCATTTATTTTACAGATTCGGTAAATTTACCGAATCGGTAAATTTACCGATTCTGTAAAATATCGAATCGGTAATTTTACCGATTCGGTAAATCCAAATGTAGGTGGGACTCTTCTGAGTCCCAAAGCCCATACAGATTCGGTATTTTACCACCCAATTCAATTGGGTGGTAAAATACCAAATCCAGGTGTGCATGCACATGTGTGCATGCACACCTATGCCATGTGACAGACAGACATGCCCTTAGGGCATGTCTGTGTGCCACATGGCACACATGCCTGTATTTGGGGTGCTAGAGGGTGTCAAAGTGACACCCCCTGCACCCTGGCAGGAATCGGTATTTACCGATTCGGTAATTACCGAATCGGTATTTCCCATTGATTTCTATGGGCTTCACAGCCCGAATATTAAAGATTCAGTATTTCAATTTCTAGAAATACCTACATCTCCCCTTTCATACTTACCGATTCATAAATACCGAATCGGTAAAATTCGGTATTTATGAATCGGTAAATACGAATTACCTACATCTAGCCCTAGATGTATTGTTGTGCACTACATCCAAATCAATATACCCCTGGTTGAAGACAGTCTATCACAACATTCTGACACATACACACCCTCACTACATTCATCACCACACCATCTGAGGTAGAGAAACTGAATCATAGATGGCAGAGATACTCTGCCAGCATATGTCGGTCTCAGAACTAAGTCTAGGACCCCGCACTTGGTCGACGCGCGTTTCGGCGGCACAAAGCCAGCTTCCTCAGGACCTCCTTCAGATTAGCAATCCAAATTTCCAGGGGACCTACAATTTATAATAAAAATTGTCACCAATAACACAAAAAATTTCACCACATAATTACATTGTTGAAAACATCACAAA
Organism: Lissotriton helveticus; assembly: GCF_964261635.1. Classification (NCBI taxonomy): domain Eukaryota; kingdom Metazoa; phylum Chordata; class Amphibia; order Caudata; family Salamandridae; genus Lissotriton; species Lissotriton helveticus. The sequence continues at coordinate 201,254,397 of NC_136070.1, read as the reverse complement.
ATACTCCACGTGACCAAGCAATATGTCAATATTAAGTTGAAAAAAGAGAGAAAAAAAAGAGAGAAAAAACATGGGGAAAAAGACAATTGCAAATGCACCTAAATCCAAAGAAGATATAACATTGGCATAACAACCCTAATTCACAATCACCCTATTCAGTGTATTTAATACACTCATAAGCAGGTCTAACTAATGGGTATATACTAAATCCGAGTTCTATTCTTTAACTTTGAAAATTATGTACTTACGTTAAATATAGTGCATCTATGAATTTCGTGGGAGGTTCTGTAATTGTATCCTTTGTTTATTCAGAATTTCTTGAGTTATGCATCCTTCAAATTGATTTACTGAAATAAAGGGACCAAATACTAAGACTATAATGTATATCTTGCCACCTTATTTAAAATTAGACTGTACATATTGAGATTTGTCTTACCCCTAAGACGGATGCTGAAACGTATAACTTGGTCTCTTCACCGGGTTAAGATGTTGTAATATCCTTAACTAAAGATAAGAGATTGAAAATCGATGAAAAGTACCTATGACTAAAGAAATCTGTATCATATCTGGCTATCTAGTAAATTGCACCCACCTATTTGTGTAGATCGCAATGTTCATAATGTTCATAAGCCTCGTGTTTCTTCTCCGTGACGTCTTATCCAAGTGTTAGTAGTGAGATATTTGCAATCTTCCTGTCCTAATACAGATCAACGTACTAATGTTAACATACGATCAGTCAGAAACTCTCTATTTAACGTATAGATGGTCCGATACCCATAACAATAAGTCGCATAATTACAGTACAGCAGGCTTAATTGCATTCACCCAGTAACTAAGTTTACGGTGGAATCCTATGTGGATACAAACGTCAGGGGTACAATAGCAAGAAAGTAAAAGGCCAAGTTTGCCGAATACCGCGGACAGGGAACTCGAGTCAATGATCGTATAATTATTGTCACAATACTCTATCGAAGGAATATACTATCCTGAGTCACCAAAAAAGGTTTATAAATAAACTTTTTCTTGTTGGGCGCCTGTCAACCAAAGAAGGTTATAAAGGGTGCCGTGCTATTATTCAGGTAGCGCCTTTCGGTAACAGTTTTATGTTTCATCACCAAATTTACTCGGCCCGTGGAGCAAGGTTATTTGATATGTTACAAATAAAATGATTAACACGAGCAAATGCGTTGGGGTAAATTTCAACAATTTATTGCCCATGTTAATAATTTTATTTGTATCATATAACCTTGCTCCACGGGCCGAGTAAATTTGGTGATGAAACATAAAACTGTTACCGACAGGCGCTACCTGATCTACACCACCTATATTAATATTACAAGTAGGTTTCTTTGTTCCTGTTGCATTAATGTTCAAAATATCATTGTTAGAATCATTTATGTCTTCTATGCACAATATACCATCATCCGAAGATGAATTATTTTCAATGTTTTCTTCTTTCTTATCTTCTATACAATTTACAAATTTCTTTTTATTTCTCTTCCATCGTCTTCTACAGACTTTAGAAAAGTGACCTACAACTCCACAGAATGTACATCTGGATTTAATTGCTGGACACCATTTTTATAAAGCATTATGGCCACTGTAGCCACATCTATAACAAACATGTTTGTCATCACAATTGTTTTTATCTCTATTGACAGTTTTCCTATTGCCATCTCTCTGAAAACGGTTATCAGGTTTCTTGCTATAATTTCTTTTACATATACTTTTGCTACCACATTGCTTTCATCATTTTTCTTTAACGCAACTTGCGCACATCTTTTGGACATTTCAGCTTTTTTGATTATTGCAATGATTTCACATAAGGGTGAATCACCACAAACCCACAGTTTTTCTTGAATGGCTGAATTATTAGAGTGCATAACAAGCTGATCTCTAATAAAACTGTCATGCAAGTCTCCAAATTGACAATTGATGGAAAGTTTTTTCAAAGAAGACATATGATCTTCTACAGATTTAGATATTTGTTGTTTTCTTTGAACAAATTAGTATCTGCTGATACCAACACATACTGTAGGTTGATAATATCTATCTCTGCCAGATAATGTGTCTAAAAATACATTAGAGTTAGCATCAGTGCTAGTTTTCTTTTCCATTTGTAAGTACATTCTTATACCTTCAGGACCTAAATTATGTAGCAACATTTTCTTTTTTCTAGATGCTGTAAATTCCTCATCGTTTTCTTCTTCAAAAGCTGCAATATAATTAAGAAATTATTCTTTCCAGTCAAGCCACTTAATTACCGGTTCACCTGGACGTGGGAGAAAAGGTACTGGAGCAACTAATCCAGATCCAGATTGTGAAGACGTACTGATACTTTTTTAAATGAAATGTGGTTTAAATATATTTAAATTCCTCATATAAATTTCTTTCTTCTCACTTCTTTTTTTTTAAAGAAATTCAATAAAAATATGCTCCTCGTGTGCAAGACTATTGTTATTATTAAAATATGCCCTTCGTGAGTAAGGCTTTTGTTACAGTGAGTTTCCAGGCGAGGTTGCCATCATCATAGTTAATTAGCGCTTTGAATGCACTTCGCCGTGGAGATGCGATGTCCGTGTTGTAGCCAGGTGACAGCTTGACCCGAAATGGCTGCCAAGTAAAGGTCACGTTACTTGACCTTGCGTGATTCCGTAAGTGTTCTATTGCCTGCTCAAAGTCTGACATCAAAGAAAGTGCGCAAGGCAAGTCAGAACGAGCGGTCTTTAGAGTCCCGCGGAGCATTCTTCTCCGGTTAAAAAATGCAGCTGGGAGACGGCTACAACGAACAACACACAAGTTCAAAGAATAACAGGTACAATGTCGCATTAATGAATTCCATTACTCACAAAGTTTGTGGCAAATTTCCATACAGAAATACTTCCGATAGAGGTGGATGATGGTCTAAAGTCTTTTCCGAGACTCGATTCTTTCAGTTCACAATCAGTTCTCCCGGTTTGAAATATCTTCTTTCCACTTTAATTGTCTTGCAAGGAAGATAAAAAAAAAATCAGATGCGATAAGAATAAAGTTAATGGTGAGCAAATATATCCCATCATGTCGCCATTGTAAAGATGATTGCGGAAAGAGGAATTGTAGAAAGATATAGTTTATTTGACAAGCAGGTACAGGTAGATACATCCACATACTAAGCAGTCAAGCAGGTAACTGAACTCATGCCATTCTAGAATAGTCATGATGTATTATCAATCAATCAATCAATCAATCAGGTCATTTGTATAGCGCACTACTCACCCGTAGGGTCTCAAGGCGCTGGGAGGGGGGGGGTGCCGCTACTGCTCGAACAGCCAGGTCTTGAGCTTCTTCCTGAAGGAGAGGTGGTCTTGGGTCAGGCGCAGGTTGGTCGGAAGTGAGTTCCAGGTCTTGGCGGCCAGGTGGGAGAAGGATCTTCCTCCTGCTGTCGCTCTTCGGATGCGGGGGACGGCGGCGAGGGCGTGGTTGGTTGATCTGAGGAGGCGCTTGGGAGTGTAGAAGTTGATCCGGTTGTTGAGGTAGCTCGGGCCTTGGTCGTGTAGGGCTTTGTGCGCGTGGGTGAGGAGCCGGAAGGTGATTCTCTTGTTGACCGGGAGCCAGTGCAGATCTCTCAGGTGTCCGGAGATGTGGCTGCGTCGGGGGATGTCGAGGATGAGTCTCGCCGAGGCGTTCTGGATCCGCTGGAGTCTCTTCTGGAGTTTGGCAGTGGTTCCGGCGTAGAGGGCGTTGCCGTAGTCCAGTCGGCTGGTGACGAGGGCTTGGGTGACCGTCTTCCTCGTCTCGGTGGGGATCCACCGGAAGATCTTACGTAGCATGCGCAGGATGTTGAAGCATGACGAGGAGACGGCGTTGACTTGTCTGGTCATGGAGAGGGAGGAGTCCAGGATGAAGCCCAGGTTGCGTGCGTGGTCCGTCGGTTTGGGTGCGGTGCCCAGGGCGGGGGGCCACCAGGAGTCGTCCCAGGCGGAGGGCGTGGAGCCCAGGATGAGGACCTCCGTCTTGTCTGAGTTCAGTTTCAGGCGGCTGGTCGTCATCCATTCGGCTACGTCTCTCATCCCTTCGTGCAGGTTGGCTCTGGCGGTGGCGGGGTCGTTGGTCAGGGAGAGGATCAGCTGGGTGTCGTCGGCGTAGGAGATGATGTTCAGGTTGTGTTGGCGTGCGATGGCCGCGAGGGGGCTCATGTAGACGTTGAAGAGGGTTGGGCTCAGCGAGGATCCTTGGGGTACGCCGCAGATGACTTCGGTGGCCTCTGACTTGTACGGTGGTAGACGGACTCTCTGCGTTCTGCCGTCGAGGAAGGAGGTGATCCATTCCAGTGCCTTCTCCTGGATTCCGATGTTGCTGAGGCGCTGTACTAGGGTGCGGTGGCAGACAGTGTCGAAAGCCGCGGAGAGGTCCAGGAGGATGAGGGCCGCTGTTTCTCCGTTGTCCATCAGAGTTCGAAGGTCGTCGGTGGCGGCGATGAGGGCGGTCTCGGTGCTGTGGTTCGCTCGGAAGCCGGACTGTGAGGGGTCGAGGGATCCATTCGTCTCGAGGAAGGCGGCCAGCTGTTTGTTGACGGTCTTCTCGATGACTTTGGCCGGGAACGGGAGGAGCGAGATGGGACGGTAGTTCTTGAGGTCGGTGGGGTCTGCTGTGGGTTTCTTGAGGAGAGCGCTGAGTTCGGCGTGCTTCCAGCTCTCAGGGAAGGTGGCGGAGTCGAAGGAGGTGTTGATGATGTCCCGCAGGTGGGGTGCGAGGACAGCGTCGGCTTTGTTGAAGACGTGGTGAGGGCAGGGGTCAGTCGGAGATCCGGAATGGATGGAGTTCATGGTGCGGATGGTGTCTTCGGTGCTGATCGGGGTCCAGGTGCGGAGGGTGGTGGATGGTGGCGTCGTTGCGGTTGTGGCTTGCGTTGGTTGGTTGTTGAAGCTGTTGTGTATGTCCGTGATCTTGTTGTGGAAGTAGGACGCGAGGGAGTTGCAGAGGTCTTGCGACGGTGTGATGTCGTTGTTTCCGGCGTTGGGGTTGGAGAGCTCTTTCACGATGTTGAAGAGTTCCTTGCAGTTGTGTGCGTTGTTGTCCAGCCGGTCCTTGTATGCATTTTTCTTGGTGGCGCGGATCAGTTGGTGGTGTTTCCGGGTGGCGAGCTTGAGGGTGGTCATGTTGTCCGTCGTTGGTTCCCTTCTCCAGGCTTTCTCGAGGGCTCGACAGTTCTTCTTGGAGCACTTGAGTTCGTCGGTGAACCATGGTGTTTTTCTGCTGCAGGATCTGCTGGGCGGGGTCCTTAGAGGGGCGAGTTCGTCCGCGCAGTTGCTGATCCACTTCGTGAGGTTGTCGGCGGCCTGGCTGGGGTTCGCTGAGCTGGCGGGAGGGTGCTGGCTCAGGGAGGCGGTGAGCTGGTCGGCTGTGATCTTGTTCCAGCTTCTTCGAGCAACCTGTTGCTGGAGCTGGTGGATCGTCGTTCTTCTGAAGGTGAAGTGGACGCAGCTGTGGTCCGTCCAGTGGAGTTCTGTTGCGTGGCTGAAGGTGACGTCTTTGCTGGATGAGAAGACGGCGTCGAGTGTGTGTCCGGCGAGGTGGGTGGGGGTGGTCACCAGTTGCTTGAGTCCGAGGTTGTCGAGGTTGTCGAGCAGGGTGATGGTGTTGCGGTCGTTGTTGTTCTCCAGGTGGAAGTTGAGGTCCCCCAGGAGGATGTAGTCGGCGGAGGGGAGAGCGTGCGGGCTGACGAAGTCGGCGATGTCCTCGCTGAATCGTGTGCGCGGTCCAGGGGGTCGGTAGATCAGGGTGCCTCTGAGGGTGGTCTTCGGGTTGGTGTGGATCTGGAAGTGCAGGTGTTCAGCGGTGGTGAGGGTGTCGTCGGTGTTGGTCGTGATGCGGATGGTGTCTCTGTGGATGATGGCGATGCCTCCTCCGGTCTGGTTGTCGCGGTCCCTCCGGGTGATCTTGTAGCCCTCTGGGATGGCGATGGCGATGTCTGGGGCTGAGGAGGCGTTCATCCAGGTCTCGGTGATGAAGGCAACGTCGGGGGCGGTTGTGTCGAGCAGGTTCCAGAGTTCTACGGCGTGTCTGTGGATGGAGCGGGTGTTGAGCAGGATGCACTTGAGGTGGGTGCTGCTGGAGTTCGGCTTGTCGGGTGCAGGGAAGGTCCGGATGCAGGTGAACTTGCAGGCGAGGCAGCTGAAGGGATTATAGAATCACTGTACCTTGTGTAGCTATGGATATGCAGATGCAAGGATACCACACACACTTTCACGCACCTCCCTTCAGGGGCCACAGGAACGAATGTTTCTCTGACCTGGGGTCATTGCCGGTCTCCAGCAGCATAGGATGTGTGTCACTGCCAGGGAGTCGTAACCTTCGTGCATCACGGCAGTGCGGTTCATCTGCTGCCGGCTATCACCCTCGCTGTTGCGCAAGTCGCTCCTCCGGCTTGTGCCTCTCTGCTGCTCCACGGAATCAGATGTGCTCACCGGCACCCACATTCAAGGTCTTTCAGCTCCAGTTTCCTCTTCCCTAGATCCACCAAGCTCGCCTCACCTCTGTTTGTGGCTTTCCATTACTCCATCTCCGGCCTCCACCGCTTGATGTCAGGGCGCCACTTCCACTTACCGTTAACACTGCACTGGGGCTGACCACAGTCAGCTGCCGCCTTCGATGTTGCCTTCCAGCAGACATGTTCGGAAAACCTCACACAGTGTAAGGTTGAAATCTCCAGAACTCCTGAGGGCGACTAAGTTGCTAAGTTTCAACAAAGATAAAGAAACTGAGAGTTTTCTCTAAGTAGATGTCATCTTTATTCTTTTGTTGATTTAAATAATATTGCGTCATATGATGAAATATCCATTAATAAATCATTCAGGTATAGGACATCAATAGAAATAGTGTTCAATCATCCATCATTGTTGCATTAATACGTTGAAAAATGTGTCCCAATGCATTTCGAGCCACAGCTCTTCATTAGGGGGAATATTCAGGAAGAAACATATAAAAATACATGAATCGCTGTCCAAGGGGGAAAGCACATAATCCTATACAAAAGGTGTCTAATGCCCTAACATATGCAGGGGAATTGACAGAGTGCATGAATGATGTGAAGGTATAAAGAGCGTCGGTGATCTCGAAAGTGACTGAAAACTAAACAAAATACCGATGTGCAAGAAAGATTCTGGTGAGCAGTGTTAGAAAAAGGGAAGACGGAAGACGCGAAGCAGTTCATAATGCGTGTCAGTGTAGAAAAAGAAAGAGGACTGCTCGGACGCAGTCTTTAAGTGTAGTGCGCTAATCTAAGTGCGAAAGAACGAATACAGTTCTACAATTCTAAATATTAAAAACCAGAGAATGAATAGGCAAAAAGTGGTACAAAGTGTCAGACAACACTATAAAGGGAACTCAAAACGAACTAAACAATACAAGCGAATCAGAAAAAAAGGTGAAAAAAAGACTAGATAGAGAAAAAAGACTGGGAGAAGAAAAAACAGATAAAAAGAGAACACAGACATATAAACATAAAATAGTAACAGAGTGAAAATACATGCATACAAATCCGAGTGAAAAGGTGAAAGAAAAGACTAGATAGAGAAAGAAGACTGGGAAAAGAAAAAAAATGGATAAAAAGAAAGCACAGACATATAAACATAAAATGTAACAGAAAGAAAATACATGTATACAAATCTGAGTGAACAGGTTACTGCATATACTATGGAAACTAAGTTAATGAACATAAGAGCAAATGCAAATACTTGGTTCACAGGGACAGGGGAAATCATACCAGGGATGCAAGTCAAGATATCTACAAGTAGCTTATAAAAAATAACAATATTCCAGTCTCTCATTGAGCCATTTAGGGTGTAAAGCATTCAGTTTGTGCAGCCAGTAAAGTTCTCGCTGCAATAGGAACCTTTTAGCCAAGGTTATTGTTTTATCTTTTATGTTCCTGTGAGGACCGTATTATCATATTTTGTCATATGCTTTTATGGTTTTATTGCCTGAAACCTAATAAAGATTATTACTGTCATAATTTTAGATTTCCGAAATTGAACAGGCATTAGCAAAGCTAGACAGCCTGGTTTCTGTTGCTGAGATATTGCCTTTGCCAATGCTTGCTTCTTTTGATAGTTAGGTATAACAAATCCATTCATACATGGTTATCTGTGCATATTAGTGCTTTCAGAGGCACACATTCATCTCTTGAACATTTTCTAGTAAGGTAAAACACAAATCATTGTAAGATGTTCATCCAGATGTGCAGGAGCAAAATTAAATAATTAACTATGCACTTGATGCATGTATATGAAGACATGTGAGTAGCTAAGCCAATATGCCTAGGCTATTCGATGAATGTGTTATTTCTTATAGGGTGCACAAATATCGGTTACTGGTTGAGATGGGTGCAACTCTTTTGAAGCAGCAATCAGTAAGCAAGTGCACACAACTAATGGGGTTTTGGAGAATAATGGTCCTGTTGGAATCAACCCACATGGTTGACATAATCCTGGAAACACAAACGTTTTACACATTTGTGAAAATTCCAAAATGAAAAAACATAACACTTTTTAAAATAAAGAACAATGTAACTTTTTTCTTGAACATATCAATATGATAGTAATTTCATTAGCACTTTATTTTCATTTTGCAAGTTGGCATCTTCATGTAAGTAATATTACTTCAAAACGTCAGTGTTGCTTGAGTAAAAGCATAACCATTAACTTATGTAACAGAGACCTAAATACTTCAGAAATTACTTTTCTCAATAAAAGATTATCTTTTGCACAAAGTAGACACGTGAATATTGCAGAGATTAAGGTGGACATTTTCAACTTAAAAACGTTTATATAAATCCTGCCAACTGCAAAACACAGGCCCATAGCCTGTGTGCCAAATATTCCTTTGTGACAATAGGTGACTTAGAGGGTATACATGTTTTTTGCAGTCTTAACACAGGAGATTTTCCTTTGCTGCAAAAGTTAGCTTTTTCTTTGAATGTAGAAGAGTCCACTATCACACATATTAGCTTAAAGGAGAAATCAACATCTGTGCTTCAACTATCTGGTGACAATTTGATTGATGTTTTTTAAACATTGGCTTTACAAGATATACAAAATGTAAATGTCATAAACATTTTGAGAACTTAAAGAATAAAAAGAAATTCGAATAGAAAGCCTTTAAAAATGACTTAACCATAATTATCAGAAAAGCAGACAAGGGGGGGCAAAGTAGTTGTAATGAATTTTGTGTATAAAGCTAAAGCTTTGAGACCATTAAACAATATCTGACTACTGTATCTCTAACACTGAGGAATACAACTGTGGTGGCTGGTGAATTGTGAAAGTCGCGGGGCGCAAGAGTAAATCCTGAATTTGACTGTACAAGCAAGTGTAGTGAGCAGGAGCAACTGTCACAATGGGAGTTCATGGTTGGATTTCTCAAAGTGTGTAGAATTAGAATTAAAGATAGGAAATCAATACGCGACTATATAAACTTACCTAAGGTATATATTCGCTGTGGATAGCCAGCATATATTATTCCTGAAGCACAATACGTTTGTGGATGTCATTTGGACATAAAAATCCCCTCATTTGTACCCTCTTTGCATTGCTGTCTCCTTCTACCCATCCTTTACTCTGTTCCTTTCTCCATGCCATGGGCCCCCAAACTACAGAATTCCATTCCATTTCAGTTTCTATAACTCTTGTATTCTTCATAACTTTTCCTCTAAATATTCCCATTTTGTTTTTCTTTCTTCCTTCCCTGTATGTACCAATTTTTCTTGCTTCCTACTTTTTCTCCTTGTCCTGCTTTATCTTCATCACTCTCCCTTTCTTGCTGTTGCTATCTCTTACTTCAATTCCTTCCATATACTTATTGCACTGGATTGCAATGTTAATGTGGTGCTTACTACCTATATGGGCATTGAAACACATAGCATGCTACAGCTACTAAGGTGTGATGGTGGGAAGGCTGCTGTGGTGCTACTATCTTCTTATGGGACACAGCACTTAGCAGTGTGATGGCTGAAGTGTGAGACAAGCACACAGTTCAATTGGATCCAAACAAGTGCACAATGACAACTGGCTGAAAGTATTAGTTGTGAAACTCCATCAGTAGGCAAGCACAGAACATTGAGTTATCTTATAGTTATATTTCTACAGAGCAGAGCAAGACGACATTGCACATCTTATATCATTTGTATGTTTCCAATCATCAAAATAGATCATAATATATCCCTTGAACAAACTATTTACTGTATTAAAACAGACTTGTGTGAGGAACAATGTTTTTTCAATTAAATACTCAACAAAAACTGCTGTGGGGAAGGAAATAATGTGACATTCAACTGAATATTACATCACAAACCCAGGCCTAAAGATGTTTGCTAGGCAACTGCTAAAGCATATTTGAAAAAAGATGAAGGGCCTTCAGGTCTGCCTGGTAGTTACAGTTTTCCTTTTTCTGGCTGAAGAAACCGAGATCTGAATTGGACTATTAATGGTTGGGTACACGCTGTAAAAAGAGAACACACATGCCACCTTTTTAAAAGAAAATTAAAGCTCTACTCTTGCTCACTACTTCTAAACATAAGAAAGGGGAATTACAAAAAAATTACTGAAAAGCAATACACTTTTCAGGACACACACATGCGAGGCTGCCGTAGTGCACCTGAAACATGTAATATGCCAGTGCACATGTAACTGTAGAATTTGGAACACGTGCTGGGCGGCTTTGAAAGAAACATACGTCTATCGAAACAATAATGCAGAAACACTTCACTTTTTCTCTTAGCTGCCACTGTCGTAAACGGTTCTTGAGCTCCCTTTTGGAGGTGTTGCACAATGTTCCCATTGATTATAATTTAAAACATTTCTAGGTTGTGCAGATTTATGTAAAAAATGGTTACCATAGTGGTTATAGCAATACATACTATCATAATTTGTAGAACCTTGCAAATAATCATGTTTTGTAAAGTGGACTTTGTTGAGCCTGATGATCTTTATGGACTCATGCATTAATGCTTATGTGTGTATTATTTAGTGGGTGGTAATATAACAATACATTGTAATATTCTATTATAAGTTTGTTAGAGCAAATAGCAACATGTATGATACACAGTAAAGTACTTTTAATTGAATGAGCAAGGAGTTTAATTCCACAATAATCCGTTCAGCCTATTGTGTTCTACTGTGATGTTTACTATTGTTGTTTTCTTTTGTTTAGGATGTAAGTGAAAGCAGTGGCTTCTGCTGGCATTTGAAAGTGGTGCGGGCTAAAAGTTCTGGATGAGTGACATGTGGCTAGCGAGCCTAGCGATTAAGAACAAAAGTCATAAGAGGGTTGGGTGGGTTCTCACCTCCCACAGAACATTTTGAACAAAGAGTGGGTAAATGGTGTATTTTCACTAAAAATCTGAGAAAGCAGGATGGTTAATAAGTTAATTGTGAAAGTGTAGTTATGGCGTTAATAAAGAGATTTCATATAATAATGATGTAGGTAGCTGCTTATTCAGAATAACTAGAGTACTTCATAACCGACTTTGGGATAACAATGCTGAGTACCTCACATATTCCCTTATTAATTGATATACCATGACAAATAGAATATACTGAGGAAATACAAGTAGTTGTATCTTGTCAGACTGTACACAATGAGATAGCAAGGAATAAACATGAAAAGGCACCCTGCAAGACACTATACATCAAATGTATTTGCCACAGTAGGCAGGGAGTGTAAAACACCGAGGATGTTTGATCATTCTGCTAGTGTAATTAACATTACTTGCTTTAAATTACTTACTACTCAGTATACAAATTTAGTAGGTGAGTTACTTTAATCATACTAAATTCATTTCACAACTAGGAACTGGTGTTGACATAACTATATATGGAAATATACTATCACAATAACTGCTAGTTTAATCCTATGTGCATGAACCCAATAGCCCATGTGAACTGAGGTCTCTGCACTATATATCAGTTGCTGCTATAAAGTAAAAAATTATGCTAATGTACCAATAAAGGTTTATATTGTGGTGTGGTTATTAAATACATGGTCAAAGAAGCACATGAAGGCCACTCACAGACTAGGTGTGTCGGCTTTCTTCAGATACAATATTTCTGTTGCCTTTTTCTAATGGGACAGCAACAATAAATATCAGTTTTTTTTATTTTATAGCACTTCATGTCACGCTTAAGTCCCTGTAAATAAATTATACTATACATATATTATATTACTCATAGGCCACTCTACCAAGATGGAAAGGATGAAAAAAGCCAAAAATGTCTCACCAGGATTCATACTTGTCACTTGCAGAACATTGAAGGTTTCAGTATTACTGTGACATCCAAATAATCTCCTCAGCTACTGCCAATTAGAATAGCTGTAACCAAATTGCTGTCTGTTCAAATATAAACACAGCCCATGAATGAATCACTATTTTTTATGTCATCCAATAACACCAGTCACTGTGTTTTTGTTAGATAATTTCCTGTCAAAATGCTTGAATTTCACTGCTTCATTTGAAAACACCTGCTTTCAGCAAACCAATGAGTGTAGGTAGGCTGCGTGCAAACCATTTGTCAGGCCATAAAAGACAGCAGACAGGGCTGAGGCCAGTGCTCAAGTGAGGAATTAGACAGGCTGTAAACATTTGGCAAGGAAATTACACAACCACAACCTGAGTCCATTGTGAAAATGTAATTTACAGGCAAGACAGAGGCGGACCTGCATTCATTTTTATAGTTCTAATAAAATTGTAAAAATGCTTGCAAGCCTTCCTCTTCCTCACATGTAAATCAAATGTTCACAGTAATACATCAGTATAAAACTGTTATCGTCCTCCTACAGAGACAGAGGGCCATATGACCTGCTGCTACCTGCAGTTGGTACCAGTTATTGTGCCAGGGTCTCCATTGCAACTATATAATAGATTTGTCCTTATTCAATCCCAGAGGCTAAATTGAAGTGCAATGCAAAAATTGCTGGATCCTGATCCCTTTCAAGTCATGGCTCATTTGTCAGGAAACAAGTCAATGCCCAGGCAGCAGTTAACATGGAGAACCATAACAGCTCGCTGCATGTTTTAAACCTGCACCTTCCATTGCCGAGCAATGCCCATAAGGTGAGAGCACAGGGTGAAGAGGGAAGGATCTTGGGCTCTGTACCACAACCTCCTGTCCATAGGTAAGGGCAACGCGACAGACGCTTGTGATATTATGGCACCCAATGAACATCTACCACATGTGGGAGGCACTCACTTTGTACCACGAGGAACACTGTGTCATCAGTGCGTAGGTATAGGAGTGCTCTCACCTGTAACAGATGACCTTTGTAAGCTGCAGTTAGTCCCCTCTACCATTATTTGACATTGTGCAATGTTCTCATACAAAGCTCTCCTTGTGGCAGTCAGAGGTGCCTTGTCTGATATGCTGGAATCTCCACGTAGAGTATTTAATCACACTGAAGCCAGGCATCACTGTGGGCAGAGATTCTGAATGAGAAGAGCTGGGCTATGCAGCAGACAAATGCCACGATGAAGAAGCCAAGCACTCATAGCAGAAAGGCCGCACATTTCCTTTGATTTATATTTATATTGCAAAGTCTACCCTCCACCACTCCTACTATAGCTCAGCTGGCCTGCCTGATCCAGCCATTGAAATTAGTGGAGGCCTTCCGACCATGTGAATAACGCCCAAAGTCAAACTCTATTCTCGGCAGTAATACACATACCGCATCTACCAGTGTAGCATCACTGCCCTGATTTATGCCTCCAGGTTGAAGTAATCTTCGCCCAGCCAAGGAATGCACAGAGCATAATCCTCCTCCACCCCCTCAAAGAAAAATCCAGGTTTACACATTTGTTCACCAAGCAGTCAGCACAATTTATGGCAAGCTTCTCAGTGTTCCAACTCACATCTTATTATTCTCCCAGGGTGGCAGGGTGATTCCCAACGCGCCCCTGCCCATCAGCCATCCTTGAGTAAAAGCTTTTTGTTGGTGAATAACATTTAAATAATATCACAAGAGGATCTTTAAAAACTGATTTAGGTAAGGATTTTTGTTTTGTTAGCAGAAATGCACTTGAATGAATAGTGGAATGGTTGATATAAAGGAAATAATTCAACTTGACTGATTAAGGAGTTTGATTTCCCAATAATCCAGGTAATTTATTGAATTCTATTTTGATGTTTGCTATTGTTTTTATAAATATGTGAGTGATAACTCTTTGTTGCTGAGTATCATTAAAGTAATATCACAAATGGATCTGATTATTTTTTATAGTAGAATAATTGAAACAGGTGAAGTAGAGAAATTATGATGGGTGGAGACTTTTGAACTAAATGAGATTAAAGAAACTCAAGTTTTCATTGGTGTACTCCAAGATGAATTACAGTGTATAATTGGTCAATTGTGACATACCTGCTGAGCTTAAGCAACGTATGTCCATATTTGCATCTTTCATTGGGATAAAGTAACACCGATTTTCATTGGTGTACTACAAGTCGAATTAGGAAACACTGTTTTTATTGGTTCATTTTGAACTATCTGGCGAGCTTAACAAGCTCAGGTCCCTATTGGTATACTTCTAGTCAAATTATGAGTCAGTAATTGCATTGGTTCTCTCAGGTTCCCATTAGTATATTTCTAGCTCATTAATAAGCAGTGTTTGTATTGGTTTGTTCTGAACTAGTAGGTAAGTATATACAGGGTGTGGTGATGCTCAAAACCTTACTTATGAATGGCTGGTGAGATGATTTTGCTAGGTTGAACAGGCAGCTTCAAATTGTACACACAGGCTACAATGGTAAGCCTTGAGACAGGTTTGCAAGATTACTTAAGTGGGTGGCACAACCACTGCTGCAGGCTCACTAGTAGGATTCAAATGTCAGGCCCTGGATACACATAGTACCATTTTACTATAGACTTACAAGTAAATTAAATGTGCCAATTGGGTGTAAGCCTCTTTTATCATGATGAGAGTAGAGAGCACAAGCAATGTAGCTTTGATAAGACGTACACAGTCTTAAGAACAACAAAACCTACGTCTGCGAACACAAGAGGAGTGAAGACAAAAGGTTTGGGGATTACCCTGCAAAAAACGCCAAGTAAAACATAAAGGCTCTGCAATACACCTCACAAGCAGAATACACAGGTAAATACAGACAGACAACTTATAACATATACAGGCAGTACAGGTGGATGCTGTAAATAAAGTGGGGAAGATCTGGCAGTTTAAGACCTTACTTAGCAGACAATGTCCAAGACAAAAGACGAAGAAGTATTAGACAGCAGAGTTGTCTTTCATTCAAAAACCTAACATACTAATAGGCTGAGTCCTCTCACAGTAAAGAAATCTCTACGTTCTGCTTCTTTTGCAGGTACCACTTCTGCAAAGGACAACATCCTATAATTGTTACAATAGAGCCAATAATTAAGTAGCAGACGATGCACAGGCTGATCTGTATTGTGTGGTGAGGTAATCATGTGGGTAGCCAAGTCGGGTATAGCAAAGGCCTGTCCCCATGAGGTAATCCATAATCACCAATAGAGATTATGTTATTTCATATATGTGTGAGGTTTCTGCTGTATAAAAATATGTGATAGAGACAAGTGTTTACACAACTTGTATATTGTTCCACAGCTGTACCTTATTTGTCAAGGGCATAGCAGTTTAGGTAGAAGGAGTCTCACAAACTAGAGAGCATCACTGGTAGCTGGACATGGAATAACTGTTGTTGATCTTGTTTACTGATGGGTTAATAGTAGGTGCTGGTAGGTACCAACAGCTTATAATAATAAAAAACAATCACTAATACGGTCCAGTCAAGTCTCAATAATGAATCCTTGCTCAACTCTTGGTAGGTTGGTAGACGAGCAGTCAGACTTAACTTAGTGGACAGTTGTGTAAAGCATTTAATATCAACAAAACAGTAGATAAGTAAAATACACGGAACACTAAAAATCCAACACCAATTTATGAAAACAGAGAATATTTGCATCTTTAAAATGACACAGAAATTAGAATAATCTAATGTAGGGAACTGAGAAGGTGAATTTTTAAAGATTAAATAATAAATGTGATTTCTAGCTCAAAAGGGCCACCCACTGCTATCTGGTTGTGATGGACTGGGACAAAGCCAATGTTTCAGGCTGGTCATGATTGAGCGTGGGTCTGATACAATGAGTGCTAGGTCCCAGTCAAGATTTTACCTTTGCACTTAGTCACTTTTTTTGAGGTTTTTTTTCTTGACGTTAAGCCCCCGGGTCCTCGTATCCGGAGTTTGTGTCAAAGACGGTGGCCTGCTGCAGTACTATGCCTCAGTGATCCCTGGCAGTCTTTATCCTCAGTGTCAACGGTGAAGTGTTCTGGAGCTTTCAGTTGGACAAACTCTTGTAATCGATACTGGTCTTCTTTTGGAGCTTTTCACCAAAACTTTGCAAAAAGATCCCAAACATTCAGATCTTCTTCTGGAAGGTCAGAAAAGGATCGGAAAATGTCCAACAACACCTTCCAAGGGTTCAGAAGCTATGGTTTGCCTATTGTGGTCTGAGAATTAGTCTCCCTCATTGCACCTGGTCAGTAAAGGAAAATCAGGCGAAGCTGGTTAGATGGAGTAGTCCCTTCAGTGGATGTTCCAGGTGTCTTCTTCCAGCACTTTTCTACCTGTTAATTATCAAGGAGTACACTCCTAATCCTTTAAGAGAGGCATAGGCCTCCTTGTTTAGCACCTTGAGGGTGCAGTAGGTGCAGTCCTCCCGATTCAGTCCTTCTCTGGTGCAGTCCAAGGGTCCAGTAGGGCAGTTGGACCCTTGGGCCTCTTCTCCAGATGTTTCAGGCAGGGATCTCTGGGGGCTCCTACAGATTTCCCATATGTATTCCCCATTCTGGGCTAGCAAGTGGATGGGACACCACATTAATGGGATTCAAGTTGCCAACCACTGTTATTTCCATTTCTTGGGAAGTGTGGCACATTCTTTGTCCCAGAATGCACAGTTCTCCAAAAATCAAAATGGAGATATGTTTTAATTGGAGTGCAGGTCCGGCTCACCCAATCCAAAGGTGTGGCTAACATTTTCCTAAACTCGACCTCCAGCCCCTCTTTAATTCTAATTAGGGGGAGTCATTCTTTCTGGAGATCAAGGAAGGCTGGACTAGGTCCTGTGACGTCTGTACTTATACCTTGAAAATTCAGTTTATCTCCCTAGTCCCCAAATCTCCTCCCATCAACTGGCTGTATTCTTTCAGCCCCAGGCCTCTTCAAACATTCTCAGAGAGCAGCCTGCCTCAGGTTGTCAGAGGCTGGCCAATCAGAAGAGGCTGCTTAAGTGGGTTTTTTTGTAATTTCAGGATAGTAAGTTCTAAAACTACTTTCCAGCTTTAGCTATAATACATCCAATCTTGGCAAGATTTTTCCGACGCCTCCCTTTGCATCTCGAATGAGATGCAAAGTGGGCATCACTGGGCAGTACAACCTTGTAAATATCACTGATGTGCACATCGGGATATTTAAAAGGTGGCGCACGTATTTTATCAGACGTTAGTTTTGGGCGAAAAACACTGTTTTCGCCAATAACTAACGTCTGCTAAAATCATGACTAACCCATACCTAACATGGGGGGTCATTCTTGTGTTATGACCACATCGTCGTATTTAGAAGCATATCTCCGTTTTGCAGGGAACATCATTGGAAAACCAGTCTCATAGTCTCAAACTCCCTCCTTAAAGCACTTATGCAGTGCACACCTACATGATGTCTAGAAGCAACCAATTGTATCGGGAGTACGGGTTAGACAAGTTCATACCTCCTGCCTCGTGTGTCCTGCAGCCTATTAATAGATTCTAGGCCAGAGTGAAGGAAAGGGAAGGCTGTGTTGCTATATTAATAATTACTGACTTTAGAAATCCGTACCCACTATGACCTTCTAACTGGCACTTCAGGTACCACAAATCCAAACATGAACCTGACATTAATTATTACAATTTACAAGAGCAGACCATAGCCTACCTTGATAAATTCAGAAATGTGGCCCCGAAAACAGTACATTAAATGGATCCTGCAGGATTAACACCAATTAATGATGCACAGAAAGAAACCTCCCTGGGATTAGGAAAGCTCAAACATGACTTATTTGGTAAACTGCAATGGTCTTCACTAAAAACTGAAAACACTCTTCACTTGATATGTACAAAGGACAGAAATGAGTTACTAGGCCATTCCTTAGGTATATGACTAATAACTGGAGTAATGTCAGTGCTGCAAAGAGAGTGTATTCTAAATATATTAGTGCTTAGTTTTTGGCAGAGTGATAGGATATGTAGATAGTGCTGGATGGTTGAATGGAGAAGTGCACCGGAAAGACAGAAGGATTCCTAGACTGCATAGGTACTAACTGAGTATTTAAAAGACTGTATCAATGCTATGTAGCTGATTAAAGGTCTGCATGCATAGTGCACAGAATATTGTAGCTGTACAAGTTTTACTTCATAGGCCATTCCTTGGGTACATGACTAGTAACTAGAATAATGTCAGTGCTGCAAAGAGAGAACATGTTAAATTTATAAGTGCTTAGGTATTGCGTAGTGCTAGGATACATATATAGTGCTGCATGGGGGATTGGTGAAGTGCATGGGACAGACAGGAGGATTCCTAGGTTGCATGAGTAGTACTTTACTAAGTAGCTGGTTAGAGGTTTATATATATAGTGCACAGCTGAATATAGTTGTGCATGGATAGTGTTTGGATTACTTAATCTTACCTTGACAGTAGTACATATAAAAAAATGCTAAACATTTTTTCAGTTATTATCAGTGCTTAGGTATTGGTGGAGTAATAGGATAAGTAGGTAGTGCTGGATGGGTGATTGGAGAAATGCATCGGACAGACATGAGGATTCCCACACTGTATAGGCACTAACTGGATATTTAGAAGAGTGTATCAATAGTATGTAGCTGGTTAGAGGTCTGCATGCATAGTGCACAGAATATTGTAGCTGTACTAGTTTTTGTGTAGTGGAGAAGTGGAGAAGTGTGGCTCAGTGGTTAGAGGCGGCAGACCCGGAAGCTGAGATCGGCCGTGGACCAGGGTTCGATTCCCCGCCCCGGCGGGTCTCGGGCTCAAATTTCCACGAACTCGACAATTCTCGCTCCGGTGCCTACTCGACTCACGGGGTCACACTCTGCGACTCTGGGCAATAGCTTGCTTAATCTTCACTACGGCCCCTCGCGGCGGGATGCCTGGCTTTCACCTTGTGGATACCCTGCCGGGGTATCTCACAGGGGAATACCAGGACGGGTTCCCTAAGCAAGCGCCTTGAGACCCCTGGGTGATTCGTGCGCTATATAAATTGAAATACATTTACATTTACATTTACATTTACATTTTCTGGCTAGGCCATTCCTTAGGTACATGATTAGTAACCAGAATAATTTCAGTGCTGCAAAGAGAGTACATGTTGAATTTATAAGTGCTTAGGTATTGGTGGAGTGATAGGATACAAAGATAGTGCAGGATGGGTGATTGGAGAAATACATGGCAGAGACAGAAGGATACCAACACTGCATAGGTATTAACTGTGTACTTAGAAGAGCGTATTAATAGTATGTAGCTTGTTAGGGATCTGCATGCATAGTGTACAAAACATTGTACCTGTACTTGGGTTAGTGGGTAGGCCATTCCTTACGTATATGACTAATAACTGGAGTAATTTCAGTGCTGCAAAGAGAGTCCCTGCTACATTTATAATTGCTTAGGTATTGGAAGAGTGATAGCATATGTACATAGTGCTGGGTGGGTGAATGGACAAGTGCATGGGACAGACAGAAGGGTTCCTAGACTGTGTAGGTACTAACTGAGTATTTAAAAGACTGTATCAATGCTATATAGCTGATTAGAGGTCTGCATTCACAGTGCACAGAATATTATAGCTCTACTAGTATTGGTGTGTCTATGGTTTCGAGAATGGTTGTCTGTATTTTAAGGTGTGAGGAGGTGCATCAGATGATCACAGGGATGATGTCATCACTGATGTAATTTGAGATGACATCAGTGATGTCACTGACCATGTCATGAGTGATGTAATATGTGGCGCCTTCAGCAATGCATTGCAGGGGCACGAGTTATAGTTAGCATAAGTAACTATAATGGCCGAATTTCACGTGTTTTGTACGAGTGAAATGTCCAACTAACTATGACGTCCATGAAACCTGTGGTTTTTTAAGTGAATTTCTGAGGTTTTTTAAATGACTAATTCCTAACTATAATGTCCCTGAAACTTGTGGTTTTTACAGTGAATTTTATATATATGTATTTAATCTCCTCTCACTCTTACAAGGAAGGAATCAGCACTCAGGTTGTAGTTTGGAGGTATTTCATCTGCAAAGGACGTGATCCACGCATTTCGGCTCATCCGAACCTTGATAACGACACAAGACGTCATTGTAGCATCATTATTTAAATGTACAAATGCCTCCAGTTGCCATCATTAGCAAATGACTACATATTACTTTCATCCAAAAAGCTGGCGGTCATATTGGCCTGGTCACGATCTGAAAATTCAGGAATTGATACAATAAAGAAAAGAAAACAAGTGTTATTATGCACACAATGTCATTTCAGCATATCTTGCCACGTGACCACCATACCTGTATGTTTGTCAACATGACTTATTCATAATAAACAAATTTAGGATTGCAAACATCAGCATAAACAATGGACTACACATTACTTTAAAGTGAAAGGCTATCGGCCATATTAATCTGGGCACGTTGCGTATTATAATGGTTCTTACACGAAAGAAAAGAAAAAAAGGGGTGTTAATATACACACACTATCCCTAAATAAAGTTCTAGTGATTATAGTTCCATTCCATTCACAGCTCATTTGAGATGTCATGAGTGATGTAACTGACCATGGCATGAATCATGTAATGTCTGCGGGGGCGTAAGTTATAGTTATAGTTAGCTCAGGTAACTTTAACTGCTGAATTTCACTGGTTGTGTGAGTGAAATCTGAGTCTAACTATACCATCCCTGTAATCTTAGTTTTTTTCAGCAAATTTCTAGTTTATTTTACGTTAAGTAAGATGCATATCACAATGAATGTTTGGAACCAGGGCCTGGCATTGTGCTGCCCCACCCAAGTTTTCTGCTCCTGCCTTCTCTCCTCCTAGACATCCATTGTCCAAGTATATGTCCCTGCTCCCTTATTACAGCCCTGTGTGGCCGTTGTTCTGACACTGTCCTTCCCGCCTTCTCTGAACAGTTAGCCTGCTGCCCCTCTACCTCCTCCCTATCCTCTGTTGTCTGAATCCATGGACTAGCCTCCTCCCTCCTGCCATGCATGGTCTGATGTGCTGCCACTGCCCTCCATTTAGCATGATGTACCTTTCTACTCCTCCTGCCCTCCATTGCCCAATTCTATGCCCCATCATTGACCTCCTGCTTAGCCTCTTGGTCTGCTTAGCCTCTGTGCTTAGCTTGCTGCCCCTATTCTCCTTCCCCCAGCCCTCCGATGTCTGTGTGCATGCCCCTGCTCCATCCTTTTTGCCCACCATGTTCTTGCAACTCCTATCTACTCTGAGGGTTCTGTTGAGCTGCCACTCCCCTCCCACCTGTCGAGCATCGTCAGATGACTGTGACCTGTCTCTGCCACCTCCACCCTGCCTGTCCACATTCCATGCCCCTATCCCCTTCCTCCTGTCCTCCATGGTCCATTTTACTGCCACACACTTCTGCCCTCCCTGGTCTGTTGTGCTGCAACTGCTCCTCCTGCCTGCCCCATGTGGTCTGTTGTGAGGCCCCTTCCCCTGAACTCTCTTGTCTGTGCCCAGGTCCTGACCTTCCCTTCTATCCTCCATGGTCCTTTGTGCATGCCCCTGCACCCTCCTTCTTGCCCATCATAGCCATTGTGCTGCCACTAACCCTGCTGCTTGCCATGCATGGTCTTCTGTGCTGCCACAACCCTTCCCACCTTCCCTATATGGTCAGCTAGCTGCCCCTTACCCCCTCCCACCTTCACTCCATGGTCTGCGTGTATGCCATTATAGTCTCACTGCTGCTCTCCATGGTGTGTCTTGCTTCTAGTGCCCATCCTGCCTGACCTCCATGGTAATCTTGCTGCTCCTGCCCTGCCCCCTTGCCCCCAGTCCTCTGTTTCCATGTGCAGACCCTTATTCCCTCCCTCCTGGCTTGTCTGTTCTATTGTAATGCCCTTGATCCATCCCTCCTGCCCTTAATGGTCTGTTATGCTGCAGCTTTTTCTCCTGTCTGTCCATTATGGTCAGCTAGCTACCATTGCCTCTTTCCCCTCTGTTCTCTGTTGTCCTTGTGCATGGTCCTGTCCCCTCCCTATTGCTTTCTATGGATTGTTGTGCTGTACTCCCATCCTGCATGCCCTGTGTGGTGTATTGTGCTGCTGCAATCTCTGATGCCTGCCCTGTAGGGTCAGTTTGGTGCACCTCTCCACGTCCTTCCTGTCCTCTGTTTTCCGAGTCCATATCCCTACCCCAATTACTCCTGCCTTCCATGATCCAATGTACCATACTTACTAACATTTTGAACTAGGTAAGAGGAAGATTTTGAAAAAAAACTGGGGTATTGATTTTCCCCTTTGACTTACATTGAAAACGAGGAAATTGTAGACAGGAGACAGATCAAAAAAAGCCCATCGGGGCTTAAAACATTGGATGTTTCCTGGCTGAATCGGGTCTGTTGGCATGCATGATTGTACTACCACTGCAACTTCTTTCTGCCCACAATGGTCTATTATATTGCCACAGGATCTCTTGCCAGTCCTGTATTGTTGGTTTGTAGCCCCTGTCCCTTTTCCACTGCCCTCCATAGTCTGTTGTGCTGCAACTGCCTTTCCTGCCTGCCCAGTGTGATCAAATTGTTGCCTCTGCACCCTCCCACCTGCCTTCAATTTTCAAATTATTGCCTCTGCCTCTCAACAGTATCATAATGAACAACTAGATTGCTAACATTTTATATTTATTACAAAAGTGTGGAACACAGGACATCATCTTGATGTAATCAAAACTGTAATACCTAGAGAATTTCCTTTAGAAATGACATTTATGAGAGGGTCTTATTTGCATCAAAATTATGGTTATTGCTCCAAAAAACAAAAATGAGGACATATTTTCTGATTTTTCAAATAGCGACAAAGCACTTTTAAATTATTTGTTATCTTTATGTTTTTTTATCCAGCTGACCACATGATTAAATGTTGCATTTATGGGAGAGGGTGTGGTGTTACTTCCAGAACTGCAGACTTTGCAACTGGGGAACCAGCTTGGAGTTTCTGCTTCAGCTCGACATTCTGTGATTCTGGTCAAATCACTTAATCTCCCCTTGTCTACAACCGAAATGGATTTGTTCTTGTGTGATGTAACCTATGCTCATGTAAATCACTCCAATATCTGACAAGTCTGCACTATATAAAACTGCAAAAACACAAAAAATAAAAAGTGTTTTGCACCCTTCTGTCATTGAGCTACATGTGGGCTACATATTGGTGATATTTGTGCTACATTTGGGCTCTTTTGGCTCTGGTGGCCATCTTGGGAGATTGATTCGTTATGAAGTTTCCTAATTTCCTAATTTACTACAGTCTCCTCAGTAGGAAATGCTTTCAGTTTTTCACTTTGATTCCATCAAGAAGGGTATTCGGATATGTCACACATTTGGCATAAATTCTAAATGCTAGCACTCTAGTTGCTCATGAGATCACTGTTGTAAAGCTACTGCTCACCACGGAAGCCTGCTGCTGGTATTAAAAGTGCATGTTTCAGTCTGCATGTCAGAATTTGTTTATGAAAAAGAAGAGGATTTGAGAAGTAACTCAAAATGTGCCCTAATTTTTCTTGCTTCAGCACTAATCATTATTTCTATGTCACAATGAATCCCATCATTGTGTTCCTTTTTAAATTAAATATTTTAAGTGTTACAAGTTTATTCCAATCACGATGGCTTCAGGTGTGCCATACTTTTGTCATAAGTAAGACTGTTAGTGCTCTGGTTGTTCTTTAGAACACGTTGGGACATTCTGTCAATGAGCTATACCTGGGCTACATCTGGATGACATTTGTGCTACATTTGTGCTCTTTTGTCTCTGGTGGCCATCTTGGGAGACTTATTTGTTATGAAGTTTCCTAATTTCCTCATTTACTGCAGTGTCCTCATTAGGAAATACTTTCAGTGTTTTACTTTGGTTCCATCAAGAAGGCATTCAGATGTGTCACACATTTGCCATACATTCTGAATGTTAGCACTCCAGTTGCTCATTAGATCACTGTAGTAAAGCTACTGCTTGCCAGGGAAGTCTGCTGCTTGTATTGAAAGTGCATGTTTCAGTCTGCATGTCAGAATTTTTTAATGAAATAGAAGAGGATTTGAGAAGTCACTCAAAATGTGCCCTAATTTTTCTTTCTACAGCACTAATCATACTTTCTATGGCAAAATGACCCCCCTCATTTTGTTCCTTTTTAAATTAAATGTTTTAAAAGTTACCACTTTATTCCAATCAAGATGGCTTCAGGTGTGCCATACTTTTGTCATAAGTAGGACTATTAGTGCTTTAGTTGTTCTTTAGAACACTCTGGTAAGCTGCAGTAGAACACAAAGGAATCAACTGACAATCTCTGGCCTTGTTGGATGTGCATGTTTGACTGAGAATGTCAGACTTCATTCTCACATGACTGAGAAAGATAATGTAAATTTACAGAAACTATGCTCTCAGTTTAGCTTATGGATCACCTTCCAAACCTCTGTGGGAAAAGCATGAGAAAATAGTTTTTTCTCAAACATGATTCATTATATCCTAGCAGAAGGCTTTTGTCACAAGGTAAAATCACCTTAGAACACACCACAATTCCTAAAATGAGTATGGTACCATCAACAAATGATTTATAATTCAACTAAGTCTTAAAACATTCTATTTACTGCAATGCTTTTTATTGATGTGCTATCATGTATTTTGGGCCCAAGATGTCTCCCAACACTTCTTGGATGAAGTGCTGACAGCCAATCAGATCTCACGATGAAATGTGTGGTTAGGCCCCACCCAGATATATATATTTCTTTTTCCATTAATATTTGCAAAACTACTGAACCGATTTACACCACTTTAAAAAAATTGTGCTTTCTGAACCAGGCACTACCTTTTTGCCAAATTTGGTATAATTCCATTCAGCAGTTCGGGCTGTAGCCGTGTCTAAAGTTTATTATGGAAAATAACATGAAGAAAACACGTTTTGGGACCTCCTTTTTTCTCAGCCCCCGCTTTCCGAATCACCCGAAAACTTTCAGGATAGTAAGTAAAGTTTATTGTGTTGATTATTTAAAATCTTACAATATTGCACGTTCAATAGGAAAGGGTCATATAAAAGCTATATACATGCAGCAAACAATTAAAAGACAATACAAATTAAAAAAGTTAAAATAGTTGCATCTCCTAGTTTCCCTTTGACAATCTTAAGAAATTTTACAAACGCAGCATTTAAAATAATGTCATTTGAGTCCAAACACCTTATTAGGGCCTGCCTGCATGACCTTACGCCTCGTACATTAAGAAGAATCTTAAGCAAGGTTTTTCTCTCTTGGGAGAGTTCCGGACAAATACAAAGAAGATGGAGGATATCCTCCTCACAGGCATTGCACAATCTACAATTGGTTTGCGTTACTGTTCTTTCCCAGGGAGGGCGATGGCATAGGCCTGGAGTATTGCCAAATCTTGCGTTGAGGAGTATGTGTTTATTTGTTTCCGTCCATGGAGTCACCAAATATTGTTGGATTTCTTTCTTTTTGTAACCATTTATTATTGTCCAAGCATGTTTTCTTTTGATAAGGATAGCTTTATCATTGAGAATAGATAACAAGCTTGCAGTTTTGTTGATTATCCTCTTAAATGATGTCTTGGTAATATTTGTATCCCATATTGACGTCACCTCAAACTCTTTTATCGCTTTCATTAGGTACAGCCCTGCCAATGAGTTTGTGTCATTACTTAATTCCTTCCATAAAAGTTGCGATATTTCATTTTGGTGGTCGGTTTTTATCTGATTCCAAACTTTTATGAAATGTGCTTGCCTTGTATATTGTTGATTAATTAGTCCAAACTCCAACCTTACTTGCGCCGGAGAAGCGTTTACTGGAAGCCGGAATAACGCCCGATATACTCTGGTTATGTTTTTATTCAGGGCTTCAGTATCCCTACCCATCGCAGCTTCACTACCATATGTGATAGTCGGTTCAAGTCTTGCAGAAATAATACTGAGAAGAGGGCCAAAGGTTAAATTGGAAAGTGATTTCTGCACAATTCTGAAAGCAGCAGTGAGTGCATTTGTTTTCCTTTGGATGTCCCTTTTTTGTAGTTGAAAATTGCCTTTTGAATCAAATAGAACCCCCAGATATTTATAGGACTCCACTTGCTCCAGCTCGATGTTATCCATATACATCTTAATAGTGTGTTTTTTGTCTTATTTTTAGTAACTACCATAATCTTGGTTTTTGTATCATTTATGACCATACCATTTGCCTTAGAATACGTAAGAGTCCTCCTAATTAATCGCTGTAAACCCACTTTGGTATGGCTCAATAATATCACGTCATCTGCGTATAATAGGTTTGTGAGCCGCTTATCTGCTAACTTTGGGGGGTGCGCATTTTCATTGTCCAATATTGGCGTCAGGTCAGCAAGAAACAAATTAAATAGGAGGGGAGCCAAAACACATCCTTGTTTCAGACCTTCATTTGCTGGAATTTCATTGGATAATGTTCTGCCATCCCCCATCCTCACGCTTACCCACGTGTATGTGTACAAGAGACGGATCAGTTTTAGTAGTGAGGATGGTATTTTCATTGTCTCGAGTTTTTCCCAAAGTAGATTCCTGCCAACATCATCAAATGCGGATTTAAAGTCTATGAAACATAAATATAAGGGCAGCTTCCGTCTAATTGACTTGTCAATAAGAAGGGTAAGAATAAGGATATTTGTGGTTGTACCCAAACCTTGAATAAAGCCTGTTTGATTTAAAGGCAATTTCTTATTGTCCGACACCCATTCTGTTAGTTTAGTCAACAGGATTCTGGCAAACAGCTTGGCGTCAGCTTCTTGTAGGGTGATTAGCCTATAGTTTTCTGCCAGTGCCCAGTCCCCTTTTTTGAAAATTGGAGTTATTAGGGATCCTCGCCATGACCTGGGGACAGTTCCTGTTAGTATGACCTCTGAGAATAATTTCTCTAGGATAGGCGCCCAAAGTTCGGGGTTTTCCCTAAAGAGTGCAAATGGTAACCCGTTTGGTCCGGGTGCACCGTTTTTCTGTTTTTTTATTAATTTAATTATCTCTTCTTTCTCAACTAGTATTTGCATATCCAGTTCTTTACCATGAATGGAAGATTCCCTGTTGTTATCGTTATTATCTTCATGGAGCTTATCCGACGCGATTGTTTGAGTTATATCGTGATTTAGGTGGTTCCTCAGGTAGGTATCCCATTCCTGCTCAGTTAGCGGTGATGACACTATTTGCTTATTGGGCCTAGCCAGTTGATTGATAATTTTCCAGAATTCTCTTTGGTTCTTCTGCTTACTGGCGAAAAGCAGTTTTGCCCAGCTTTCTTGTTTTGCTTTATTTTTCTCACACCAAATTAATTTTTTTAGATTTTGATTTAGTTGCTTTAAAATTCCCTTATTTTCTGCATTGACTTCTGGTTTCTTCATTGACCTAATAATCTTGTTGCGCTCTTTCTTTAATTTCATAATTGTGTATGGTAGGTTTAACTGCTGACCTTTGTTCCCAGGTAAGTCATTCATATTTCGGTTCTTGTTTGTTTGCCGTTCGTTTTGAGTCTTGATTAGTAATCCAGTGAAATATTCCCATTGCTCAATTCCTGATTCAAGTGGAGTAACTTTAAAGCTTGTTTCGATGAGCCTTTCTATCTGCTCGTTCATTACTTCTTTGTTTTCCACATTCCAAAATATTTTTTTATAGTTAGTTGTGCCAATTTGCCCTTGAATAGTCCGGTAAAGCTTATTTGTATTTGGTCCGATGTTCATTGTAATTATTTGCTGGGCATGGTCACTTGCCTTTACTTTCTTTAGTTGGTACAAAGTAATGCTGTGAAACATATATAATGTGGTCATAGTGTAATCAAGCCTGGAGTGGGCATTATAGCCAAAGTAACTATATGCAGGAGGCACGTCCGATTTAATTCTGCCATTTAGAATTCGAAGTCCCATTGCTTCAATATCCCTTACAAATTTTTTTCCCGTTCTGTTCCTATCGACAGACTTATCATTGCCCAAATCCTGTTCCGGGATTAGCTATTGGTGATTTTGTGTTTGAATTATATCATCTCTTATGTGGGTTGACATCAGGTTAAGGTTGAAATCCCCAGTAATCAAATAGTCTGCTAGCGGTTCCTCTAGCATCATAGTGATTAAAACATTATTTAGTGTTCCGCAGATTGTTTCTCTACTTTGATTATTTGGCAATATGTAGACAGTGATCAGGTATAAAGTTTAAGTTTTTTGATTATTTGTTTTGTAGTTTAATTTGACTATCAAAATGTTAGTGCTATTTACTTCCACTAGCTCGTGATGTGCCTGTAAATTGTTTGAAATAAATATCGCCTGACCCCCACTAGCTCGCCCGAACCTTTGGTCTTTCTTGGCGTGTTCGTAATAGCCAGCATATCCATGTAAAAGAAATGGGTTGGTTTCCCTTGTTTCTTGTAATGCTACAATGTGAAATGTATCTACTAGGGCATCAATTTGTGCATTCTGGATCTTGCCTCTTAACCCGTTAATATTCCAAGAACACATTTTAATCAATTCATTATTATTGCCACTTCCTCCTAGTTGCGGGATATTACCGTTTCATTGTTTGTACTTGGTGTGAAGGGCCTCATTGATCCATTTATTTCTAAACTTTTTTCTTGTAAGGGTTTAGTTAGGGTACATACGTTTTTCGTTGGTGATCTACCCAGTGCATTTTTCAGGACAGTAACTATCTGTGTTTCCGCTTTATTCTGTTTTAGTCCTGGTTCGTCCCCTATAAAGGGAGTAGGGTAAACCTCAGGGCTATGTTTGGTTATTGCTATGCCCCAGGTTTTGAATGTCAGACTCTCATTCAGAATCTGTTCCGATATTATGGGAGATGTTAGTGTAATCAACGTTGGGGTATGGATACTGTTTATCCCCTCTATGAACTCAATTGAGATAATATCCTTACTTACAATTTTATTCAGTGCTGGTATAGAATTGAAAAGTCTAAGCAAGTTCCCACGGTTTAATATATCGTGCCTACCCCTTGATTGGAATTCTGGAGTAAACAACAGTTTTACAGCAGATTTGGGATTCTCGTGAAGGGGAAGCTGGTTTATCTCAATTTGTTTTGGGTTATAGATAATTATTTTTTTCCCCTCTGTACTTTTGATCTGCAGTTGATCCCATTCTTGTATACTTGGTAGGGGTATCACCTCATTCTTCCCTGACTGGACACCGTCTTTCATTGTTCTTATACTCAAACCTTGATTTAAGTGCGGAATCGTTATTAGGGTTGATTTAATAGGGCTAGTTTCCTGGACTTTGTCAGAGTGACCTTTATTTGACTCTTTTTTTTCTTCTTTTAGATTTGTATCCACTTCGGTTACCTGTGGCGGCGTATTATGGGACCTCGAAACCTCTTTCCCTTCAAGTAGTTGATGATTTTTCCTAGATAGGTTTTCAATTGCGTTGGGTTTCGGTGTTTTTGTTAGTTCAGTCTTTTGAGGTTTATCAAATATGGAGTAGAAGTTAATTCTACCTTTCCTTATATCTTCTGGAGTTGTTATTGTCTGGTCCACCTCTGACAAGCTTTGAACAGACCTTTTCAGTTTATCATTTTTTCTGGCTTTACAAAGTTTTTTTCTTTGTCGTTTTGACATTATCGTGAAACCAGCCGTTTCGGTATTTATGTTAGTTAGGTCCTCATGATTAAATTTACTCTTATTTTCATTTCGTAGTTGTTCTCTAACTTGGTAGACTGGTGATTTAACTATTGCATCATGTAGTTTTGGTGTTTGTTTTTGTTCAATACCTTTCATGTCATCATTGTCATTTCCAATTTCATTTTTATTCCATTCCATTGAATTAGTTTTATCTTTTATAACGTTATCCTTGCTAACTTGGATGTTTCTTTTTGTGTCTTCAAATATGCTTGTTAAAACGGCCGGTAATGCTGCCAGTTTGTCCATAATGGGAATATAGATACTATCAGTTGATGTTTTTTCGTTTTCTGACTGAACTCTGATTATCAAGTTGTTTAGTTGAGCAAGTTTGTTGTCAATTCCCGCCACATTATTTGCCATCATTTTTAATAAATCAATTTGTATGTCCATTTTATTTGATTGATAATTTAAAGCTTCTAACGTGAGGGTCGAGGTTTGATAAAAGATATCCCATGGTATACCTGCTTCTTGTTGTTTTGTATCTCCCTTACTTGGTTTAGTAAAATTAGTTGGATTTTCCATCTTGTATTTCATTTCCACATTTCTTTTTTCAGTACTATTCTTGACTGTAACGTTGTTTTCTAGAGGAGATTCAAGGTCCTCCCTAAGCACAGTTGTTTCAAGGGGTTGCTCATTCTTATTTACCCATCCCAGCTCTGCACTCTCCTGATTTTGATGTATTTTAGATTCCTCAGTAGATTCCGGCAACCGTTTTTTTATTTTAACATTGACTTCAATTGGGAGACATGCTGGAACGTGACCCATTCTTATTTCATGGTATTGGTGGGTAGTTCCCTCGTTTTTTAAATACAATTTGTTTGAAGGAGAGTTAGGATCAGTTTCCTTTATTGTCGCCGTTTCATCTAGCTCCGTATTTGTATTTATATTGCAGTTTATCAGCACTTTCTCGGGGTTTTGATAAGTTATTCCTTGAGTTTGATCTGTAAACAGTATTTCTTGGTCCTCTATTTCGTTATCGTCACCAATTTGTTCACTTTGTTCCATTTGCTGAGTGTTGTATATCATATTATGTGTCTCACTGCTAATTGGTTTCATTGGGGTCTGTAGTTTGTCATTTTTCGAGTCTGTTTTCATTAAGATCATAGCTCCAGTTGGATCCTTCATGAATTGGAATTTGTCCGGTATTTTACTGGATTTCTCAAACATCCTTGCAATCGGGGAGATAAGTGACTGAGACAATCCTGATGCATTGGTTGTTAGCTTTTTTGATACCGTAGATTGCTGCATCTTTTTTACTCATTTTGCAGATGTCCCTAAAGTCCGTTCCCTTCCCGATCTCATATTAGTGGCTTTATTACGCAGACTAATTTTTTTGTAATCAAAAATGTTTTTAAGTTGTAATGTTTCCCCACTCAGCTGCCTCTATCTAGCTAGTAAGTCCGAGTGATCCACAGAGATCTGCACTTCCACCCAAGCCTGTCTACACCTTATATAGCATGGAGCCGTGTTACCACAGTTTGTAGTAAGAGATACTTAGGTATACACAATAAGCCGTAGGAGTAGCTGCCGTCAGGGAGGGACAATAGCTGTGGATATGTATTAGTACGTTTTAATACAGTATTGAAAAACTGATAAAGGTTTAGTGCAGCTTATTATGTTTACATACTGCGCATCAGTCTAGTGGGGATAGGGCGCTTGTGGTTTATGTCGGGTACGTAGTACTTGAGTTAGTACTTTAATTTTGAGGGATTTACCCTCCCTCCTCTTTGTCAAAGGAAACCCAGTCTGATTGGACAGTGAAATGGCAGAGTGGGTAATTCCAGACCACAAAAGGGACACCCCCAGTCCAACGCCCTGGTGAACTATGGGGCTTTTGGTGGACTTAAAGGGCTCAATATGGAGGGCTCAGGACAAACAAACCCCCCAATAACCAATGTTTTTTGGGTGCTCGCTGATTGAACGGTGATTATATGCTGAAAAATAAATGAGGTGATCTAATTTGCCTGATTATGTGAACAGGCTTACCTTGCCCACATTTCAACCAGCGCTGCTGTAATATGACCCACGTCATCCTTGTCCTCGACCTTGCCAAGTCTCAGGGAGTCACCACTTCCACCCTGCCACTACCGCCTCTATCACAGGTGCAATTTGCACACATCAAGCAACAAGCGGTTGCCAGAGAGTAACCAATTCTGGCGGCAAGCGGTAGATGGGTAAAACAGATCGAACAGACCCCCGGTATCAGCTCTGGTGATGTGGTGATGTGGGAAAGCTCACACCTGTGCTTGCTGCCTCTACAGCCGACCCAATCCGCTCAGCGCGGCTCGTGTTCCATACAATGGCGATCTGGCGTCCCACACGCGGCTCTCTGCTGCGCTCTAGTGGACCCGACTGGGCATGGCACAGGTAGTGGTAGTGGACTACCAGCGGCTCTTACGGTTCCACCGGCTGCCCTCGACCATGCGTCTCAGCGTCTTAGAACGGTTGCCCAGGATCCGACTCCTCCGCAACACCTCCGCAGCAGCCGCAGCCGCCGCCGCTTCCAGGTCTCTCAGCGCTTTATCTTTTGGCACTACAGTGCGGTTTTCCGACGGCGGCGGTTTTCGCGGCAGCTGCCTTAGTGATCCTTATCTTGCCTGATCACTTACTGCCTGGTCGCCGCCTCCTACAGAATGCCGCTAACTCTACAAACAGCTCCTCTGCAGCTCCTTCGCAGCTCCTCGCTCCTTGGCTGCTCGGCTGCTCCACTCTGCTCCACTCTGCCACAGTCTGTAGCTCGGATAGGAGCGGACCAGAGCGCCCCACGAGTTTTGAAAATTTCGTGAAGATTCATCATCCAGCGCCAAAGTTTTTGGGAATAGAATGTTGCGATTTTCCTATGGTAACTAGGTCCTAACTATAACTACCTACTGGCAACCGCCAGTAGGTAATGTATATATATATATATATCATTTACACAGGAGAAAATGCATGTTATACCCGTACGGTGCTCTTCCTACAAACATTTTCCCTTTCCCCTCCTATTTTACTGAATTTGCTTTTGTTGGCCTTATGACTCTGTGCACTCATTTCCAAAAGCATAGTAAAATTGGCTGAAATCTGATTGCCACAGTTAATTTACCTATAAGTCCCTAGTAACGTGGTATCCATTACCCAGGAACTATAAACCTGTCCCAGTTGAATGCAGTTTTAAACTTCCAATTTGACTAAGCAAATAACACCCTTTCAAAGCCTTAACCTCTCTTTTAATTACATATGTCAACCCAAAGGTAGCACCTAGGTAGCAATAACGGAAGCTTGCATTGTAATTCAATGGTTGAGCAGATACTTTTAAGTTTGACATGTTCTGAAACTGAAAAAAAACTAATTTTTTTCCCACTAATGTGGGCCCTACCTCTCTCATAGGATAACATTGGGTTGCCCATATTTAATGTTAAATTGGAATTTTAAGATACAATTCTGAAAGTGCCAAAGTTGGCATTTTCCTGTTGTAACTGCCTGCAGTGTATTACGGGGTCCCTTGACTGAGTGTAGTTGGCAGTTGAACTTTGTTCGTTCCTCCAAGAAAAAAACACAACAGAAGGATTAAATGTTCCTGCGTGAGCTATTACTGCCATGGTGGGGGGGGAGGGGGGTAATACTAGCCACAGCCCCACTTGTAAAGCAATAGTCTTTGCCTGTTACCCAGCTTAGATCCAGGACAGGCACTGGGTATAAAATTAAGATCCTCAGATCCACAGTACAAATTGCTTTCTGGACACATGGCGGGACTATCTGAGGACTGCTTGCTGCTTTGGCCTGCTGTTCACTTCAGTAGACTGCTTTGCTGCACCTGGAAGGACTGCATTGCTGCCTGCAGCCTGCATTGAACGCTGAGAGGCCTGCCCTACTGCTTCAGCCCTGTTTCAGGTATTGAATCCAGGATTACCAGATTGATTCCAAGGGCTAGTTGAATGGCATCCTAATCATAGTCTCAGGAACATAAAACGCTCCAACTATCTGGAACCTGCACCTGGACCCAGCCTGAGTGAGTCCCCCAAGTGGTGTCGCTCCTGTCCTGGGCCCTTGGTGGTGGTGTTAAAGGTCACCAGAAAGACAAAATGCAATACTTGAGGCTTAGAATTTTTTTGCCTAAAACTACATAGAAGAGACTGGGACCAACCTGCTCATCTATCCACCTGCGATGCATCACTGGCCGGCCTTAATTTGCAACAGCTCCCATTACATTCTTCTCCTCAGCAGAAAATCCTGTTCAGTGGTCCTTCATGGAGGCCTTGTTGGCTAGTGCCTCCAGCCTTGTCCCTGTGGGGATTTTCAACTTCCAAAAAACAGACTAAGGGGTTGATTACAATCCCTTCCGAAAAGGCTCCGAATGGGATTCAGATTCAGCTAATCCGATTCAAACCTATAATTACAACCAAATTAGACACCTTTCTGGACTGATTATGATGCAAGGTTACCATTCAGGCTGTCCAAATTGGATCTGTACAGGATTTGGACAGACCAAGTCATTAGGAGCCAATTTGTACACCTCTATGGCACGGTTTCCAAATGAGCGATTTCGATGGCTTATTCTGACAGCCGTTCCGAATCTGTTTGCCTGACACATAACAATAACATTTGACTTAGGGGGCTCGTAGCAGGCCCTCCTTCACCCTGATGCCTCCTGTTGGGACCCGTGGTGGTATCTATGGGAGCCCCTCTTTACAACCATGCACAGTGTGGCATGCACCTTGGAGTGCCCGCCACAGGGTGGAAGGTTTTCCCCAACCACCTATTTTTTCAATGGGAACCTCTGTTCTCATTCGGAACACAGGCTCCCTTTGAAGTCAATGCAAGTCCAACTGAATGATATTGGGAACCATTGTAATCGGTCGGTCGGACTCGCAGAACCAAATTCATTAGCAAACGATTCTGAAACCGGTCAGTAGAGTTTCCTAACAAGATCGTAATCAGCCCCTAAATCTAATTGTGGAAATCGTCACCGCAACCTAAACCAGTGGCTCCCCAATGGTGACTGCAGCCTGCCCAACCAAACATCTTTCTCTCAAAGACTTTTTGCTGATTTTATTCTAACTCAGAAGCTAAGCACTGACCAAACCCAATACACTTTTTGTATCTGACTCGCGCTTCATGGCTGTCCGACATATTTTTAAACTTTGACCCGCTCTCTTGCGAATATGTATCCACATTTGGTTCTGTGATCTTTTAGTTGCCAGTATTTACCTTAAACTTTGATTTGATTTTTGTCATTGTAGTGTCAAATAATTTATTAAAATTAAATTGATTTTACTAAATTGGTGTGGAACATAAATACTTTACACAGTGCTTCTAAGTTAAGTCTGAATACTGCTAAGGTCCCAGAGTGTTAAGTTCAGCTTAATTTAGTGATTCTTGTGGTTCACCCTGGCAGAGATCATGACTGTTGCTTGAGCCGGGTTCACACCCCAATCGACCAACAACCCCATTTCTCACAATGCTTATACTTGATAAATCTTACTTACTATTCTAACCCCAATCCCAATTAAAATAGGTAAAATTAATATATTGGGGGAGAGGGATTGAGTTAGATTACTGTTAAATTCAACTCAACTTTTACTGGGAAACGTCCCCATATTTTTGGGGGGGCAGGGTCAGATTTACGATTTTTACTCCAATTTCACTGTCATTGGGAAAGTGCATGTTTTTAGGGATCACTTATATTATTCTGTCTCCAGTGTCACTTTCATTGGGCAACGTGATTCTTGTTTTTGAGAGGGGGTGCAGATTTTCTGTTCCAATGCAAAATTCACTTAACACAGGAGAATTACATCTATTTAGGGAGGTCAGATTTACCATCAATTCAATTTTAAAAAACTTTATTTCGGTCATTTCCTCTTCTTAAATTCCCAGGAACACTTTTTTAAGAGAGCCAGTCGTAGAACTCCGCTGCAGGTGGGCAAGTTTGCACTCCCCATAGCTCCGTACCAGATCCTTCCTAGATATTGTAGGGCAGGTTACCTCAGCATTGTACTATAGGTTACCCCTACCCATGGCCAAAAGTATATCATTGACAAAAGCTAACCTTGGTAGTTTTCCCGTACCTTGAAGGCTCAGGACCTCCCTCAGCTCTGCCCTGTATTTAGCTCGTTGAAGGGTAACCCACAAGTGACACCAGAATGTGAGGGGTCTAAGAGCAATTTCATCTGCAATTGGCCTTACCCCAAGGTTCAGGTGAAGTGGTGTAAGAGGAGTGCTAGGAGGAAGACCAAATATCTACTGGGCGAAGGTGTTCTCAATCTTGGTTATGTTACAAGGTGAGCAATGCCCCCAAATCTCAGCCCTGTACAGGGCAGCAACCCTGGCTCGGACTTTATATATTTCAACCATCGGGCCAATAGGTTTGTGGGTAGAATTCCTGAATCCCTTTGTCAGGTGCCCCATGGTCTGGGTCAGCTTTAAGCTAGCTTTTTTATTTTGGGCACCCCAGTCCATTTTTTTCAGTTAGGGTGATCCCCAGATACTCGAATACAGACACCCTCTCCTGAGGGGTGTCTTGTAGACCGGGGTTTGGCCGGGTAATACTAACTGGATTGAAGACCATATATTTGGTCTTCTGGATGTTAATCTCTAATCCCCTACATTTACAAAAGACAGTGAAGTTGTTGAGGATCCTCTGTATACCCACAGGTGTTTTTGAGAGCAAAAGAGTATCATTGGCAACCATCATTGCTGGGGCTTTGTGACTCACCAGATTTGGTGCATCTATATCCTTCTCCGCAATCAATGACTCTGAAGGCCATTTAGAAATCAGCAGAAAAGAGTAGGGGCACAAACACAGACTTGTTGAACACCTCTATCTATGGGTATGGGGCAGTGAGTTCTCCGTGTTTGCCAAACCTGATTTGGGTATAATTGCCTTCATGCAACTGCTTCATCAGGTGACAAAGATAAGCTGGGTCCCCCAGTTGCCCTAATGTTGCCCACAGTTTATTTCTTGGCACTAGATCAAATGCAGATTTTAGGTCCACAAATATTAATTAGAGGCTGCCACCCTCAATAGTCTCGGCCTTCTAGTGCAAGAGTTGGAGCCTACACATTCAATCTACTGTGGACATCTTTTCTCCGAAGCCGGCTTGAAGTGGACTAAGGACTTTGGGCTCCTACATCCAGTTCTGAAGTCGGCCCAATAACATAGAGGCAAATATTTTTGGGCTCACATCAATTAGACTTATAGGTCTATAATTTGTGGTAAGAGTGTTGAGCCCTTTTTGTATACTGGGAGAATTTCTGTGCCAACCCAGGAAGCAGGGATCGCGATTCCCTGTAAAATAGCGTTGAAATGGTCTAGAAATTAGGTGGTCCCAAAACGTAGGTTTGCTTAGAAAGAGGTCCTTGCCCACCCCAGAGCTTTAGACGGGGCTTCTTTTCTTAAAGCATTAATAATTTCTTTGATGGAAATCTCAGGGGCCTTGATACGGTTTGGCTGTAGGGAAGGAAAAACTCATTGTCTATGATGCCACTCTCGTCCTCGAACCTTGAATAGAGTGACTCAAAGTGACTTCCAGAAATCTGCTCCTATATTTGACTGTATGGCCTGTTTTCCCTCAGAGCAGCCTGTGTTTACCACATTCCAAAAAACCTTCACATCATGTTTGGCTTAGGCCCTTCCCAGGGAGTCCCACTTATCACATTCCTACCTTTTTCAGAATTGGCAATGGTGCTTTTGTAGAGAACCCTGTTTTCTTCTGATTAGGATTCTATCCTTAGCTTTTATTGCAGTAATAAGGGCTAACTTAGCCATTTGGCAGCTATCACTCAACCATGTGTGTCAGGCCTTGTTATTCTCTTGTTTGGGGAAAAAGATGCCGGACAGTTAGAACATCAGTGTTATATGGTTCTCAGCAGCTTGCACAAGAGAGATGGAAGTGTCATTACTAGAGATTGAGTATTCTGTGGCCATTAAATAATCGATGATGGATTTATATAAAGTGGACAACTTATCATGGGATTGGTATATGTCCATTCAACAAACTCTCCTCCTATAGTTAGTGAGTGTTAATCTGTCATCGGGTAGAGATTTATTCCCTAGGCCAATAGTGGCCTAGGGAAGGGAAGCCATGCAGCCCCCTCCAATGAATGTATTACATAATTTAAAAAAAAGACTGGCCTTGCCCCGAGGGATGGGGTCCCCATGGCTGAAAATGGCCTAGGGAGGGGCCACATTGCCCCCTTCCAGTTTTAAAACAAATATTTAAAAAATTAGGGTCAGGACCTGGGGGATTGTATCCCCAGAGCCCAGAAAATAGTAAAAGAAGGGGGTCCACACAGCCCCCCTTCTAAAAAAACAAAAAATGGCATCTCTACGAAGGCCCTGTCCCCTAACTGCACCACTCTGCAAACACCCCCCTTGGCACATTGTAAGTTTAGAAATGTATTCACTTGAATACTGGGGGTTCCTTGGGGCCAACTAGCCTACCAGCTACCTCGAGTATATGCCACAAATCTGTGTTCCTGAGAGGTGGCCTGAGGCCACGCCCCTTTCTACACCTCTTTGCAATGCAGCTCTGTGGCGCTTACTGAAGGTTCCTGATGGGCTAGTTGGCCCACAGGAACCCTCAGGATTCAAGGGTACTTAACCCCCAACTTACAACACACCAGGGGGGCGCGTTTGCACAGTGGTGCAGGGAGGGGGCAGGCCTGATATAACAAGTGTGCTAACTGCCCCCTGGTGCATTGTAAATTTGGGGATTAAGTCCCCTTCAATGCTGAGGACCCTAGGGGGCCAACTAGCCCACCAAGTACCTCCAGTAAGCGCCACAGAGCTGTATTGCAGAGAGGTGGTCCGAGGCCATGCCTGTTTTTACACCACTCCGCATACGCTTCTGATGCACTGCTTGTGGGGCGATGAGGTCCTCTTGTGGTCAGAGGACCTCAGGACACAAGGACACAAGTGGACTTCATCCTCCGACCAGCAGTGCACAAGTAGCCACTTTTGCAGCGTGGTGTAAAAAGGGGCATGGCCTCGGAACACCTCTCTGCAACACAGCTCTCTGGCACTTATTGGAGGTAACTGTCGGGCTAGTTTGCCCCCAGGGACCTTAAGGATTCAAGGCGACCTAATAGGGACGTTATAGTAGGAAATTAGTATTTAATAAACCTTAGAAATTCACTGGAAAAAACATTGGATTGAGGCACATTATAATTAGAAATTCTCATTTAAAAAAACGTTGCAATTCACTGTAAAAACCTTAGGTTTCAGGGACGCTATAGTTAGAAATTAGCATTTAAAAAAACCTTAGAAATTCACTGAAAAAAACACCGGTTTCAAGGAAGTTATAGTTAGTTGGACATTTCACTCATACAAAACCAGAGAAATTCAGGTGTTATAATTAGTAGAGCTAACTATAACTTGCGCCTCCGCAATGCACTGCTAATGATGTCACATATTGCATCACTCATGACATGGTCAGTGACATCACTGATGACATCACCGATGACATCTCAAATGACATCACTGATGACATCATCTATGTGATAATCTGATGCACCTCCCCACAGACTAATAAAACCTTTT
Source organism: Lissotriton helveticus (assembly GCF_964261635.1). Taxonomy (NCBI): domain Eukaryota; kingdom Metazoa; phylum Chordata; class Amphibia; order Caudata; family Salamandridae; genus Lissotriton; species Lissotriton helveticus. Next base: position 201,214,927 of record NC_136070.1, on the reverse strand, counting down.
ATACACCTGCTCTAAAATACAGACTACCAATATTCAAAGCATAAACAGACCAATAGCAATTAGTACATACCCAGTCAGTGATTCATAGGTCTACACACACACATCCATTCATTCATCCATACAGTAACTCATACAAGCATTCACTTATCAATACAGCACTATCACATGCACTCATACACCTATACATATACTCACATACCACCACTCATCCACAGACTTACTCACAGACCTACTCAATCATGCACATAACCAATCACACCCATGTATTCACCTATACAGTTATACACAGGCCACCTCACTTATTTATACAAATATTAACACATACTCTCTTATACAATCACTGATACAAACACACACTCATCCATAGAGCCACTCTCACAATCACACTCACACGTATCGTCATTTATATACTCTAACACTCACATATACTCCCATTCACATATGTAGTAACTTACATATATATCACTGAGACTCACCAACATACCCATACACACACTTACCCACCCATACAGCCCTTGACAGATGCACTCTTGATCCCATACACCCAGTGAATCACCCACTCATACATCTATGCACAGAGTCACCCACCCACTCACAGCTAACTGTAGCACGCTTGAGCATGGGATGCCTCCCCCCTCTCCCACGTCTGGTCGAGGTCTTATGAGCTGCCTGCAGACTGAGGGCTTTGGAGCCCCCCGGCGGAGCTGATCTTGGAGCTCCTGGAAGGGCCAGGACGCCTCCTGGTGGGAGCTGAGGAGCCCTGATCCGCACAGTGATCATCGCAGATGGCGGAGCTGCGTGAGGCATGCAGACGCAGAGACACTGGAGACTCTTTCCAGTCTCCTTTCACGGCTTGAAGAAGGAGCACGTTTGGACTCAAACTCCCCTGCTTGAAGGTAACGGGTCAGCACCCGATCTGGCCCCGTTCCCCCGGTTCTCTACCAAGTGACGCACTCTCAGGGGTACCCCTCCCTCCTCCTGCTCTCCCCTCAAGACAGCTTCCAGTCCTCCTTTTGCATTCAGAGGTAGATCCAGGCTCAGGAGCTTAGTAATCTAAAAGCAAGGTCTGCTTATATGTATGACCCTGAAATTCTCATTCATAAAAAGACCTTAAAATGGATCAGGGCGGGTCTGGTTAACACTGGACCTCCAGTGGGCATGCTCAGACTTAAAGACTTATTTTCTGGCACGGGCTTCAATATTCCCTAACATGGGAAATATCTTGGGTTTCTTTTCCTTGTTAGATATCTCTAGATATCAAAATGTCTACAACTGAACTTCAGTAGAAAGAAAAAAGTAAGGGGACTTAAAGTAGAAAAATTACTACCTCCCTGGAGTCACTGCTCAATGGTAATAGAAAGAGGACTTCATGCCTCCTCCACTGAGCACCCAAAATTCTCTGAGACTCTTGTCCTGAAATAGAAAAAGGTCTACAATGCTAGCTCTTCACTAGTCAGTAATCAATATAGACTTCTTGGACCGTCTTACCTCTATTCACAAAACAACCACTTTCACCCCACCTACGTCAGCTTCTCTCTCAAACCTTGATACACCGACCCGTCAGCGCAGCATTCCTCACTACCTTGCCTCCCCTCCCCCTAAAGGTCAACCCTTACAGCCCTGTTTAACAACCCTCCTTTAAGAGTATATCCTGCTTAGACTGCTTCACATCGGTCCATCCTCCGCCTATTCAGTAACACCTACACTATGGAGCGCACAGGCAAATGCACCTACTCCATCACATACCCCCCGCACCTCTCAAAAAAGGCAGCCAAAGGCTTCAAACACAACCTATTAAAATCTCCTCCGGAAACCCCTATCTCTGACCCTTACTTCTCAATGAACAATGGGCTCATTAAGAACGACATCATATTCTACACTAAAAGAAGAGCTCAATGGAGAAAAACCTTTCTTGCTCTCTTTAAGGTCTCTAACCTGAAGAAAACAGTGCACAGTTTCGCCTTATCTATCCTACCCTCCCTATTTTTCAACGCAGCTGCCACCGTTAATATCTATCATAATGGTATAATTCTAATCCAATCCAATAACCACAACCTTAACTTGATCGACCACATTTTTCCGCTCATTAAAGAGAAAGTAACTCTTACACATCCCTCCTCTCCATTCACTCACGCCCTCGCCGACAACCCACCCAACAACGCACTCCACCTTACAACCACCTCACTTAGTAACACTACCAATTCATTCACCTTCCTTCTTCACCCTGCACTTTCACCCCACCATCCCCTCTCACCTCTGCTCCCAGCACCCCCTTCTGCTTAACAGCCTCTCCAATTCCCCTTTGGATCCCACCTTCCCCCCTCATCCTGCACTTTCGGACCCTCCAGTACCCCTCTACTCCCAGCACCTCCCCTCAGCTTAACAGCCCTTCCAATTCCCCTTTGGATCCCAGCTTAGACACCCCCCTAACCACTCATCCTGATCTCCATATCTCACCCTCCCCCCACCTCTACTCCCGGCTTCCCCCATTGGCCCATCAGCCCCACCCTTACCCCCACTGCTCTGAACCCTCCTGTATCTTTAGAAACCACTACACAGTCTACCCCCTTTGTCCACCTATCCAATAATGAAACTATCAAGCCTGACACCAGACTTGACCTAATATTATCAGCCCTTCAACAGGTCAAATCGGACATCCGAACCCTTCACGACCTTATTTTGCTACAATCCAAGTCCTCCTGCTTTAAACAGGAACACAACCCGTCTCCATCCCCCAAGACCAATAATCACATCCAGCGCCTTCCTGCAAACTGCCAAGCTCATGGTTCCCCACGTTGGAGCACAGTACTACTCCCTAATGCCATTTCCTGCCCTATCAGGAGGCGAAACCTGCTATCTGACTCAGATCTAAGGGCCCTCCTATGCTCGTATGATCAGTCTCACCCCCCTCTAAGTACGGGACTTCCAGTTAGTCCAGTTAACCTGCTTACAGACTCCTGAATACAATCCATTCCGATCAACACTCATAGAGCCTCCAGACTCAATTCCAGAGGCATTGTTGAAAATAACCTCACCAGAATCCCCATCACAGCGAACTGACCTCAATACTCTCCTACCACGGCTAAGCTGTATCCTCCTAAACTGCAGGTCTGCCTCTAGACATGCAGCAGATATAGCTAACCTACTTATCACAAAGAAACCTGACATTGTGATCCTAACAGAAACCTGGCTAAATGAAACCTCTACTCCCATCATGAACATTTTGCTGTCCCCTAACTATGACACAACCAGACTAGACAGAACAGACAGGCCAGGAGGTGGGATAGCCTGCATACACCAGATCTGCCTAACAGTGACCAACTCCAATGCCCCTGAATTAACATTGTGCGAATACCTATGCTTAAACATCGCCAACAACAACAAACAAATATGCTCTTTACACGCCTTCTACCATCCTCCGGGAGATAACCTTACTTTCATAGAACACTTTATGGACATTCTAGCATCAAATGACAACCAACATTTTAAGAAAATTTTCTTAGGGGACTTCCACCTTCACTGGAACGACCACAATAACCCGGGTGTAAACAACCGCAAAGCCTTCCTCACGGACCTCAATCTCAACCAAATATGTAACAGCCCGACACACGACAAGGGTGCAACTCTTGACCTAATAATCTCCAAAACGGACTCCACTCAGCTCGACTCGATACTCCCTTGCGACTGGTCTGACCATCATGGCATTACATTCCAAGTCTTGGAAACCATTAAACGACTCCCTACACAGCCCCTGAGAACTAAGATCTGGAAGAGAAACCTTGCAGCCTTAGCTAACTCAAACCCTCTCAGTCCACTGGAAAACCTAATTGATGTACAGGGGTTGACAAATCACTACTTTCACTACATAAACAACCTCCTAGACAAAATTGCCCCACTGCAACTGAAAAGAACCTCCTCAAAAGCCTCTAAACCATGGTAGGATGGGAGGCTAAATGATGACAGACGCTCTCTAAGAGTAATTGAACGTCGCTGGAGAGTTACACCCTCTACTGACCTCCTCAAACTTCTAAGAAAATCTAGAAACGCTTACTTTAGAAGAATCAGAAAATCCAAAACCGATTACTTTTCGAGCAGCAGCGACACCCCCCCTTCAGCGCCTTGAGTCCCCCACAGTGAGTAGCGCGCTCTATAAATGTACTGATTGATTGATTAATTGATTGATTACTTCAGGTCTCAACTAGACCTAGCCAAGTACCGCCCCAAAAAACTATTCGATCTTATCAAAGCACAAACCAAGAACCTACCTAATGTCCTCATCGCAACCCTCTTTCTACTCCCATCTGTGATGAATTTGCCTCCTACTTTGCCTTTAAGACAGAATCCATTAAATCAGATTTACTCATGGACCTAATATCCATCTCAGACTTAGAAGAGAGCTCATCACTGCCCCTAGCTGGCGCCCCAGCTAATGACCTCCCCTATTTAAACTAAACAACAATGCATCTATGTCCCACTTCAACATTTACAGTGAAGATACCATATTAAAGACGCTAAACTCGCTGACACCCTCCAATCACTTCACGGACCCGCTCCCTGCAAACTACATAAAAGACTTCATTCCTCTCTTACTAACCCTCTGTACCAAGATCAATAACACATCCCTTCTTCAAGGATCCATTCCAGACATCCTGAAAACCGAACAGGTCGCGCCTATCCTAAAAAAAACCACAGCGGACCCCTCGGACCCTAGTAACTATCGTGCGATCTCTAACATCCCTATGTTAGCCAAACTCTTGGAAAAATTAGTTAACATACAACTGAACAGTCACATTGATCGATTCAACCTGCTGAACCAATTTCAATCCTGCTTCAGAGCAGGTCATAGCACAGAATCAGCCATGACACATGTATTAGACGACGCTCTAAAAATCTTCGACCAAAATGAAGGCTGTCTTCTAATCCTACTCGACCTGTCATCTGCTTTTGACACCGTCAAACAAGAAAACTTGCTGGATCTCCTGAAACACAGAATGGGTATGTCTGGAAATATTTTCAACTCGTTCACCTCTTTCCTTCAAAATAGATCCCAAAGATTCAAGGTCAACCAATCCCTGTCCCTCCCCTCGCCTGTCACACTAGGAGTTCCACAAGGCTCTACCCTCTCTCCAACTCTGTTCAACCTTTTCATGAAACCTCTTCTCAGCCTTTCCAAGATACACTTCCACATGTATGCGGACGACACCCACATTTACATCAAGATCCACTCTCTGGAGGACATCAAATCACTCAACACCACACTTAAAAAAAATGGGAGTATGATTGATTCTTTGCATGACTGACTAGGTGTGTGAGTAACTCTATGGATGAGTGGTGATGTGTGAGTGTCTGTGTAGGTGTATGAGTGCATATGATAGTGTTTTACTGATGAGTGACAGCATGTATGAGTGACTGTATGGGTGAATGAGTGGATGTGTGCGTAGACCTAGGAATCAGTGTGTGGGTATGTGGTAACTGGTATTGGTGTGTCTATGGTTTCAAAAATGGTAGTCTGTATTTTAGAATGGGTGTATCAAAAGTTAAATTAGGCTGTGAGGAGGTGCATCAGATTATCATGAGGATAATGTCATCAGTGATGGCATCAGTGATGTTATTTGAGATGTCATCAGTGATGTCACTGACCACGTCATGAATGATGTACAATGTGATATCATCAGCAGTGCATTGTGGGGACGTGAGTTATAGTTAGCTCAACTAACTGTAATGGCCAAAATTGTTTTGCATGAGTGAAATATCCAACTGACTATAACGTCCCTAAAACCTGCGGTTTTTTCAGTAAATTTCTAAGGTTTGTTAAATGCTAATTTCTAACTATAACGTCCCTGAAACCTACGATTTTTTCAGTGAATATATACATATATATATATATATTTTCCTTTCCCGAGGTTGGAGGGATTTGAGCGTTATATATATATATATATTCACTGAAAAAACCATAGGTTATAGACCATATATAGTTAGGGATTAGCATTTAAAAAACCTTATTTTACTCACACAAAACCATTGAAATTCCATATATAGTTAGTTGCACTAACTATATATCGCGCACCCGCAATCCACTGCTGATGATGTCACATATTACATCATTCATGACATGGTCAGTGACATCACTGATGACATCACTGATGACATCTCAAATGACATCACTGATGACATCATCCAGTGACTGTGTGTTTCTGTAAAGTTTAAATATGTTTTACATATTGAAGAATGAGTAGATGTAGAAGTGTCTGGATGAAGGATTTAGTAGGTGCCTGACTGACTGTATGAGTGAGTGATTAAATGTGTCTCACTGAGTGCATGGGTTAGTGACTAAACTGTCTGAATTTGTGCATCATTATGTCTGTTGTTCTGTAAACTGCTGCATGTGTTGGTCAGTAGCTATATGAGTAACTATATGGGTTATTGATTGATTGCCCAAGTATTTGTATGGGAGACTGAGTGTGTGTGTGGCTGGCTGGGAGGTGTGTGACTCTGTGCAGATCAATGTGTACTTGTATCAATGATTGTATAAGAGAGTAAGTATGTGTTAGTATATGTTTCAAAATGTAAGGTGCTCTATGTTTAACTGTATAGATTAGAAAATGGAAGTGTGATTGATTATTTACAGGACTGACTAGGTGTGTGAGTAACTCCATGGATGAGTGACAGAGTGTGAGAGTCTGTATAGGTGTATGAGTGCATATGATAGTGTTGTAAAGATGAGTGATTGTATGTATGAATGATTGTATGGGTAAATGAGTGAATGTGTGTGTAAACATAGGAATCACTGAGTGCGTATGTAGTAACTAGTATTGGTGTGTCAATGGTTTCAAAAATTATACTCTGTAGTTAACACTGGGTGTAACAGAGGTTATATTAAAGTGTGAGGAGATGCATTGTATTGTCACATGAATGATATCATCAGTGATGTGGTCATTGATGTCAAATGAGATGTCATCAGTGATGTCATCAGTGAGGTCATTTGAGATGTCATCAGTGATGTCATTTGAGATGTTATCAGTGATGTCATTTGAGATGTCATCAGTGATGTCATCAGTGATGTCATTTGAGATGTCATCAGTGATGTCATCAGTGATGTCACTGACCATGTCATGAATGATGTAATATGTGACATCATCAGCAGTGGATTGCGGGTGCGCGATATATAGTTAGTGCAACTAACTATATATGGAATTTCAATGGTTTTGTGTGAGTAAAATAAGGTTTTTTAAATGCTAATCCCTAACTATATATGGTCTATAACCTATGGTTTTTTCAGTGAATTTTCAAGGTTTTTTAAATGCTAATTCCTAACTATATATGGTCTCTAACCTATGGTTTTTTCAGTGAATTTCAATGGTTTTTTAATAGCAAATATCATAAGCTATCGAATGTCAAGTACGTGGTAAGTAAAAACATTTTCGTGTTTATGCACACTGATCTGCTTTGAATGCTGCCCCCCCTACCCCTCATTTCTATTAGGAGTACTCTCTCTTTGCAGATAGTGAAGGGTAGTTAACGCAGGCCTTTGCCCCCGTTGTAATCCGTCGTGCCTGCTTCTCTCTCCATTTGATTGATTGTTATCCAAGCATTTACTGTTTTAGAATTGGTTCTCTTTGGTTCATTCTCTATTTACAAACAAGCACAGAGTCGCAATACTCTGTTTAGTCTTTGCAGATAGCGAAAAATCGTGTAAAAAAACTAAAGGAATCGAGCAAAATCAGTAGGCCACTAATGGGATCTCTTTTTGACCTCGCTAAAATAGAAACATTAGGAACAACCCCTCATGACAAACACGAAACTATTGAGATGAACTGAACTCCACACCATGATGGCTGCAATACAGCTCGGCTCCGCCACCCACCCCGCCCAAAATAACGATAAACTCTATGCAAATATTACAAATATATACAACACACCAGCAAAGTAACAGGGTAAAACATTATATTAAACAACTATTTACATAACTATTTTATACTTTTTGTTGCCCGATCCGGCTAGCTCAATCGATCGAGCATGAAACTCATGCACTCTGATGGTTCAAAGTTTTGAGGAGTGCTTGTAACACTGTCTGAAGCCTATTTGCACTTGCTTCAGCTTCACTATTCTCAAAGTAAAGTGGGGGCTGTTTGAGGACGTGACTGCATTTGTGAACAATGTAATGCGGTGCCACCCTGAACCGCTTGACGGAGGCCCCCGAGGGACGGTGTGATGGCGCGGACTCGGAGGGGGCGCTTGGCTCCGGCTCCCTCCCCAAGTCGTGTTCTCCTGGTGTAGCCTGAGATCGCCCCCGACATAGGTGGCCGGCTCCCGGGATCAAGCGGAACTTTTTGCCTTTTGGTAACTCTTCCATTCTTGACCTTGTCCCACAATCCGTTTCACCTAAAGACACGCTGTAGTGGGGCGCCCCTTTACCATTTCAGTTGCCATTCTGCCCGCTTTTGCTACACTGTGCCTCTTCCGCTATTCAGCTGTTTACCGCCCGCTCTTTCGACTACAGCGTCTCGCTCACCATGTAGTTGAGTTGCTCCCGCTCTTGCGGTGCAGCGATAGCCGGTTGCCACAGTACTCTCAAAATGGCGGCCGGCTCTTCAGATTTGGGCGTGGTCCACTAAAATTGCCCTGCGACACCTTGGAACTCGGACGCTTGTCTGCTAGAGATTGGGCTCCATTCTCGAAAGCGTCCCCTCAGCCTTGAAGATTCTACAAAAGTCTTGGGGGCCCCCGACTCCCGCAGGCTTCTGGTGGGGAGCGGCTAGCATTATTGCTCGTCGAATAGCCACGACGGAGCTACGAAATGGTGGTGCTCTCATGCTAACGCCAGCTTCAGTCTGAAACATCCAGAAACACTGTAGACTACCAATTCGATCAGTTCCGGTAGCGCCCCAACGTGACCCGGTAGAGAAGAACTAGCCCTCCCCTCTTTGACTGATGGTTCTTGTTGCCTGTCCCTTCTGTTGTCATTTAACAGAACTATTTAGCCTGCTGAAAGGGGTTGTGTTCCGACCGCTGGTTGGTGGAGACATTTTGACTATATTCTGGACCTGCGTTGTCGCGTAATGCGTCATATGACGCGCCGCGTTAGCGCATCCGGAAGTGATCCGGGGCGCGACGCGCAGCGCGTAACGTAAGCATAACAGGTCATGTGACTTGTTAATAAAACTTTTCATTGGTTCATTTTACTTTTCTTATTCTAATGATGAAAGGCTTGGTCATATGACCTAAAAATTACGCTTTTTATTACTTTCGAACATTATTTTTTCTTAAATATATGTTATAATGTTCCAGGCTAATGTACTTTCCCGGAAAATTTACAACTGTCCTGCAAGTAAAATATATTCCTTTTTCGAGAAAAAGGGCGTTTCTTCGTCCCATGACGGAGCCGTTGAGCAAAAGAGGGTCGGCCTGCTGTCTTAGTCGCCGATACGCCTGAATATGAGATTCTTATCGATCACTTTATGTTGCAGGAGTAGAAAACACAACAGCCCTTGACCATTTATCTTTACTGCGTTCCTGCGTATTATACCTTTTACCCTTCATGTAACTGGTCTGCTTTATTTCACTTGCCTTTTACTGATTCTAAAACAGTGACTATTATTAAAAACTTTACCAATGTATATACTACTACCATGTTTTCTTTTAAAAACCTTTATTGTGAAAATGTCATTATACAAATACGGGCCTATAACCACGTGGGCCGGCCACAGAGCAAACTGTAATCGTATATGATGAGTAGACATTTACACTGTAGAGGAACGTAACGGGCGGGCCATTAGGTTGCAAGAACTAAAGTGTCTAACAGTTGCGGAATCGGTGGACGTACATTTTATAATTAAAATACGACAGGGCCAGTTACAATAAAATTATCTAGATATACATTTGCGGGCAAGTACCATGGGTGACGTTAATTCGAACTTTCAATAGTACAGTAATCAATAACACATCAGAACTTAATATCAATAGGCATATCGAAATATTCAATCTATTCTCGTCCCCGCCCGCCATGTGCTTCAAAACTGCATACGTATCTCGTGATATCAAGGTTGTGCAACCAGTACACAACAAGGAGTTACGAGTCCCATTTATTCCGGCGCCATTTTGGGCGAGGACGGGCAGGTCCAGGATATAGTCAAAATGTCTCTACCAACCATCGACTATGATGATGTTCATATGCTGTATTTATTAGAGTAACACTCATCTGTCCACATGAAATTAATTTGCCACAATCTAAACATGTCATTTTAATCTTTCCAAAGTTCTTCTAAATATTTGGGACCGTTTCCCTTGCCTCTGATGCTGTCAGTGCCACTTCTTTGATGAATGTACTGGCAGGTCGGGGGTTCTCCTCCAAATCTCTCTTTTATGCAGCACTATAATTAATCGGTGCCACCTCTCCATATGACGATGCATGGTATAGTTACCATAACTATATTTTTTTCGGTTCCTCTGGAGAGTACATCGTGGCAGATGAAGCGTGTAACGTACCGGGCATTTACCTTTTTTTGCATGTAGAGGAAAGGAAAAAAAATTCGAGCGTCCGAGTTCTAAGGTGTCCCAGGGCCATTTTAGTGGACCAGGCCCAAATCCAAAGAACAGGCCGCCATTTTGAGAGTCCTGTTGCAGCCGCCTGTCGCTGTAGCATCAAGAGCGGCCGAAACTCAGCTGAATGGCAACTGAAACGGTAAAGGGGCGCCCCACTACAGCAGACGAGCCTCCACCTAGGAAGGCCCGTTCACGCCGCCTCCCCCCCCCCCCCTTCGGGCACCCCACGCCGTTATTCGGAGCAGGATTGTAGGATGGCCACACCAGTACGGCAACTTGCTAGACACCACCTCGGTGCCTACCGAATCTCAGCGCCTTGTGGTGTCTTCTATTCAGAAAACATTGTTGTGCTGCCTTCGACCTATTCGCCGCAAGTGCGCACGCAACTCAGCTGCATAGCTTGCTAGACACCACCTCGGTGCTAACCGAATCTCAGCGCCTTGTGGTGTCTTCTATTCCGAAAATATTGTTGCGCTGCCTTTGGCCCCATTCGCACATCGGTCCGCTACTGACGCCATCTCACAGGCCAACGGGGCGCCCCACGCCGACTTTCAGCATTGTAGGATGGCCACACCAGTGCGGCAACTTGCTAGACACCACCTCGGTGCCATCCGGATCTTGGCATCTCAGCGCCTTGTGGTGTCTTCTATTCAGAAAATATTGTTGCGCTGCCTTTGGCCCCATTCGCACATCGGTCCACTACTGCCGCCATCTCACAGGCCAACGGGGCGCCCCACGCCGACTTTCAGCATTGTAGGATGGCCACACCAGTGCGACAACTTGCTAGACAACACCTCGGTGCCATCCCGATCTTGGCATCTCAGCGCCTTGTGGTGTCTTCTATTCAGAAAATATTGTTGCGCTGCCTTTGGCCCCATTCGCACATCGGTCCGCTACTGCCGCCATCTCACAGGCCAACGGGGCGCCCCACGCCGACTTTCAGCATTGTAGGATGGCCACACCAGTGCGACAACTTGCTGGACACCACCTCGGTGCCATCCGGATCTTGGCGCGTTGTGCTGCCTTCGGCCTATTCGCACATCGGTCCGCTACTGACGCCGCCTCACGTGCCAACGGATTTTCTACGCTTTTTATACCCTATGCCGCATAACAGGTCATGTGACTTGTTTATAAAACTTTTCATTGGTTCATTTTACTTTTGGTTTCCTAATGATGGAAGGCTTGATCATATGACCTAAAAATAACACTTTTCATTGGATGAAAACTATTTTTTTTCCCAAACGATGAAAGCCCCACCTTGTTTCTGGATGTTTCAGACTGAAGCTGGCGTCAGCATGAAAGCACCACCATCTCGTGGCTCCGTCGTGGTCATTCCGCGAGCAATCATGGCAGCCGCTCCCCACCGGAAGCCTGAAGGAGTCGGGGGCCCCCAAGACTTTTGTAGAATCCTCAAGGCGGAGGGGACGCTTTCGAGAATGGGGTCCAAGACCTAGCAGACAAGCGTCCGATTTCCAAGGTGTCCCAGGGCCATTTCAGTGGACCAGGCCCAAAAAGGAAAGAGCCTGCCGCCATTTTGAGAGTCCTGTGACAGCCGCCTATCGCTGCACCGCAAGAGTGGGCGCATCTCAGCTGAATTGCGGATTTTGACACAGTGGACCAAAAGCGGACGGAATGGCAACTGAAACGGTAAAGGGGCGCCCCACTACAGCAGACGAGGCTCCACCTGGGGAGGCCCGTTCACGCCGCCTCCCCCCCCCCCCCGGGGCACCCCACGCCGTTATTCGGAGGGCGGCAACTTACTGGACATCACCTTGGTGCCATCCACATTTCAGCGCGTTCTGCTGCCTTGGAACTATTCGCACAACAGACCGCTACTGACGACCCACCCCCCGGGACGCCCCACGCCGGATACCCAAATCAGTGCGGCACCCAGGCAACATCACCTGGGTGCCGTCCAGAAATCTGGTCGTTGTGCTGCTTTGGGACTATTCGCACAACCGACCGCTACTGACCATTGTTCCTTCTTTTTCCCTAAAAATGTTTAAATGTTTTTACTGTTTTTGTTTTGTTGTATATATTTATAAGTTATTAAAGTTTTATAATCCTACTACTTTGTTGGAGTGCTATATATTTTTAATGTGACACATAATTGTAAAAACTTTGATGTACAAAGAGGCATCCCTGGAATCTTCCGCTTCAGGCTCGGTCCCCTCCCCAATCACAATACAGGATGGTTTTCAGATAGTAGGAACGCGTGTGGTGTGACGGATCTCATCGGGTGTGGGCCTTGATCTACTATAACTCCTTTGAAGAGGGGTGATTCTTTACAGCTGGGGCCATAAACTACATCTGCAAGGCTAGCTGGTAGCCTGGGACCGGCCTGGACAATCGGACACAGAGGAAGAGGAGTGTCAGAGGGTGCGGTAGTGAATAGGGCAAAAGGGAGGTGTCGGGCGGGCACAGGATGTGATTCTCAGGGAAGAGCAGCGCAGATGGGGGGAGGTTTATTGCCCATGCATAAGACAGAGAGCGGGGGTGACCAGTGCCTGGGGGAGATGCTTGCGAGGGTGGGGAGCCATGCTAAGGATCGACAGCGTGCAGAGAGTGGGTCTGGTCAAGTCATCTAAAATGGCTGCCGTGCACGACAAAAGTGTGGCATTTGAAAAAAGGCAAGATGGCGCAGACAATGTTTTTCAACACTTCCTGATTTCCTTCGAATCGAACGTTAACAGACGTTGGGGCATATTACCAAAGTTAAGCGATATTTATCCCTAACGATGCTTAGCAACAAATTTTTTACCGCTAAGCATCGTCAGAAATTATCGCAGATAAACCTTGCTATTATCAAGGTTTATCGCAAATGCGATAAAAAATGGCCGCAATGCATTAATATCGCTGAAAAGTCGGGGATATTCATGCATTACCGAGCTAATGCTCTTAGCCATGTTATCCACCTCCCATTGGATAACATGGCTAAGAACTGCTCAGGGCAGGTGTTACTTTTTGGAGATATTCGCGCTTACCGCGAATATCTCCAAAAGTTGGTAATAGGAGATAGCGATGTTAGCGACTGTTTCCAGTCGCTAACATCTTGGCATGCCCACTTTGCATGTCATTAGTGATAAATATCACTGACATGCAAAGTGGGGCCCAAGATGGTCGCTATCTCCTACTAGCGGTCGCTAACTGGTGTTAGCGACAGCTAGGTAATACGGAGATAATTTTATCTCTGCTTTCTTGGCTTTTAAAGCCAAAAAAGCGGAGATAAACCCCCTTGATAATATGCCCCGTTATCTCTCCCACACTACCGGTCCCCCTGGGCTTAAACGCCGAGATGGTAGGGACTGCATCCCGTGAAGATAGGCCGAGACGTCACTCAGCAGAAAAAAAAGTAAAAAAAAAGTCTATAAACATACAATAAGTTAAAAGTCAATCATTCTTCATTCCTTGTAGTACGCTCCCCAGTCCGCTTCCCGTTACGCTAACCGGGCGCACCCCACCAAAAAAACTATTCTTTTTTTTTTTGCCCCGCGGAGCCCTTTTAAAGCCTCCACATCAAACCTATGGGGTCAAGGAGGATCTACTATGCCCCCTTATGGTCATTTGCCCCTTCGCTTTGGCCTCCTCTTGTCTCTCGATTCTACCGAGAGACAAGATGGCGGCCGCTACGGACTGTTTGGAATATTTACAGACGCCGGAGAACCAATCAGCTTCGCTTCACAAAGCTCCGTAACGCGAAAAGTACGCGAAGTGGAGCGCTGCCCGGAGCGCTGTTACAGATATATATCTTTTTTTGAACGTTAATTTCTCAAAATCCACTGGAGCACATATATTGAGACCTAGCAAAGGCACATCGGGCTACCAGTCCCTACAATTTTGCCAAGTTTCGTGCAAATCCATTCAGCCGTTCGGGCTAAAAGTGAGGCCAACCGCCCTATGGAAAACTCAATGTTAAAAACACGTTTTGGGACCCCCCTTTTTTCTCGGCCCCCCCTTGACGAAACCCCCCCAAATTTTCAGGGGCTGCTCAGAAACAAAATGTTCCATTTTCCTGAAAATTTCAGCCAATTCCGTCCACAAACGCCAAAGTTATTAGACATAGAATGTTCAAAAATCCCATAGAGAAAAAATCCTAACTATATATACCTACTGGCGACCGCCAGTAGGTAATATATATACATATATATATCACTCCACAACTTTGGCTCAAAAGACACACGGACCCATGGCTTTTCTTGTGTTGGTGCGGATTTCCTCGGCAGAGCCACGCCGAATAATCTCATCCACAATTTCTTTTTCAGAAAATGAAAACGCACTCGCAGGATAAAGCGTTTCCCAGACTTCTTTTAATTTTCCAATAGATACCCAGGTTGTAAAGAAATCGACGCGTTTCGTTATATCTGATAACTTGTTCATGGTTAGTATGGCATGCTTTCAAAACAACCAATTAAAAACACACTGAGCATCATGTGACTTGTGATGTAACAAAGGTCAGTGTAATGTGTTGTGCGGGTTGTAGGTAACGATGATCTCGATATCGATATCTACTTCATTTATTGCAACTACTGTTGTCAATGTTTTTATTTATTTAAGAGATGTATTTGCTGTTAAGTGCTAATTCATTGTGCAGCCTGTGTCTAATATTAAAGAACTTATCTATCAAGCCTGATTGTTTCATAACCATGTGAGCCACTGCTTAGTGTTTTTTTCTTTTTCCAAACTTTATTTTCCCCGTGTCGACGCCACCCATTCAGACAAAGTCTGATGTTTTAATACAATGATTTCCATATTTACATTCCTATTAAGGAGCATGTGAAATTTTGATCTCATAATTATCCAAATTTGAAATTGCCATATTATATATGGTTCAATTACCCACATAAGGACTGTTGGGGACCCCACTATTTGTTTTGAAATACTGCATCCTATTTAGCTGCCTATTTATTTGTATCTCTCTAATGCCGAGATGACCAAGTTAAAAGAGGATCTGGAACACTATGTGGAAAAAAATGAAGAACTAGTAAAGACAATGAAACACACAAAGTTCCAATGGGACAAGGAATATTATGCGCAGGGGCTCATATTTACATATGCTAAGAAATTTGACATATTCAAACGATCAATAGCAAGGGCAGCACAAAGCTCAAGCACTGTTATATCATTAACTTCAACTGAAGCTAGTGAGA
Source organism: Lissotriton helveticus (assembly GCF_964261635.1). Taxonomy (NCBI): domain Eukaryota; kingdom Metazoa; phylum Chordata; class Amphibia; order Caudata; family Salamandridae; genus Lissotriton; species Lissotriton helveticus. The sequence continues at coordinate 201,199,238 of NC_136070.1, read as the reverse complement.
ATGATCGAGAATCAAGCGGGGAATAATCTACACGTAAATTTTGAGGAGATATGAGGTTGGTCCTCCAACAGAGACATTGGGAACAAAGTCAGAATCAATACCAAACCCCAAGAAGAAGGGGAAGAGGACCCAAATGGGTGCCTGCAACATCATCATCAAAAAACAACAAGGAGGGGAAAAAAGAGAAAGTGGCTCAGAGGAAATTGGCACAAAAAAGAGGAGCATGCGCCAGAAAATTCCCAAATGAATCTAGCAAAAATAACAGAGGAAAAGGATGAATTAGTGGTGATCAACTTATCGACACGGAACATCACAGAAGATGAAATATTTCTCTTAAAACATGGAATTAACTAGTGCCCTACATAACAAATGGATATTGCTCAAACGCAAATTGACATCTACAAATTTGTAAGAAAAATTAAACTTGCCAACATTTTCCAAGAAAATTAGGAAATGGCAAACTTCACCAAAATGAAAAAGAAGAAAAAGGATATCAACCCGAGTGGACCAAAACTGACAACAACAGATATGAATGCATTTTTGACATTGGTAAATCTCGATGTGAGAAATAAATAGGATGTCATCACAGAAGCAATTGCTTGCCCGCAGAAAGGGGCAGGATTAAGCGGCAAAAAGGCTCCCTGACGCTCAATCCACAATTACCTCATGGTAATAAAATTGATCTTTTTCAAGAGGCTGTGGTTCAGGATTTTTACAAAATAAAAATAACTAAATATCGAAACAACTTGAAGAAGGAAGAAAGAACTGCCCTTAAAAATTTGATGGAGGATAAAACTGTATCTATAAAAATGGCAGATAAGGGTGGCAACTTTGTCATACTAAACACCTCAGATTAAGAATTGTAAGCCCATTCACAACTAAAAAATCGTGAATATTACAGAAAATTGGATACAAATCCAACACAAATGTATAAAGAGAGTTTAGATAAAAAAATTGCTCAGTGGCTTTTGCAAAATTTGATTAATGACGATGAACGAAAATTCTTGACCACAGATAACCCAATCACAGCCACAGTGTATTTTTCACCTAAGGTACATAAAAACCCACTTAAACCACCAGAATGGCCAATAGTATCTGCAAAAGGGTCACTATTGGAACCGATAGCGAATTACATTGACTTCTTTTTAATGCCCTTTGTGTGGAATCTTAATTCTTTTTTAAAGACACAACTGTTCTACTCAGGCATCTCCAAGAGTTGCCATGGCAGGATTCCTATATGTTCATAACAATGAATGTTACATCCCTCTACACTAACATTGAGAACAACATTGCTTTGTTAGCATGTAGCTTTTTTCTAAAAGAACGAGACATTCAGTATAATTAACATAACCAAATGTTAATAGATATGATCGAATATGTCTCACACAAAATGTGTTCTTATTTAGTGAAGAGATCTACCAACAGATAAAGGGATGAGAAAGCCCTGTGGCCGAAACGCGCGTCGGCTGCTGTTTACTTCTTGTGAATTGTGGAAATTAAATACAGACCTCAACCTAAGAAGATCTGTTTGGACTGCTTGATTTTCCTTTTTGAGACATTATGGACCTAGAACACATAGGGTGCTGAGACGTCATCGGATTGTTTGGAGAAATACCCATACATCCGATCTTTTGGAAATAATGATACTGGTGTGCTCAGGTGTTTTGTATATATAACTATAACTATCACTACCTACTGGTGACCGCCAGTAGGTAATATATATATATATATATTCACTGAAAAAACCATAGGTTATAGACCATATATAGTTAGGAATTAGCATTTACAAAACCTTGAAAATTCACTGAAAAAACCATAGGTTATAGACCATATATCGATAGGAATTAGCATTTAAAAAACCTTATTTTACTCACACAAAACCATTGAAATTCCATATATAGTTAGTTGCACTAACTATATATCGCGCACCCGCAATCCACTGCTGATGATGTCACATATTACATCATTCATGACATGGTCAGTGACATCACTGATGACATCACTGATGACATCTCAAATGACCTCACTGATGACATCACTGATGACAACATCCAGTGACTGTATGTTTCTGTAAAGTTAAAATATGTCTTACATATTGAAGAATGAGTGGAAGTATAAGTGTCTGGAGGAAGGATTTAGTAGGTGCATGACTGAATGTATGAGTGAGTGATTAAATGTGTCTCACTGAGTGCATGGGTTAGTGACTAAACTGTCTTAATTTGTGCATCATTATGTCTGTTGTTCTGTAAACTGCTGCATGTGTTGATCAGTAGCTATATGATTAACTATATGGGTTATTGATTGATTGTCCAAGTATTTGTATGGGAGACTGAGTGTGTGTGTGGCTGGCTGGGAGGTGTGTGACTCTGTGCAGATCAATGTGTACTTGTATCAATGATTGTATAAGAGAGTAAGTATGTGTTAGTATATGTTTGAAAATGTAAGGTGCTCTATGTTTAACTGTATAGACAAGAAAATGGAAGTGTGATTGATTCTTTACAGGACTGACTAGGTGTGTGAGTAACTCCATGGATGAGTGGCAGAGTGTGAGTATCTGTATAGGTGTATGAGTGCATATGATAGTGTTGTAAAGATGAGTGATTGTATGTATGAATGATTGTATGGGTGAATAAGTGAATGTGTGTGTAGACGTAGGAATCAGTGAGTGCGTATGTAGTAACTAGTATTGGTGTGTGATGAATGGTTTCAAAAATTATACTCTGTATTTAACACTGGGTGTAACAAAGGTTATATTAAAATGTGAGGAGATGCATTGTATTGTCACATGAATGATATCATCAGTGATGTGGTCATTGATGTCAAATGAGATGTCATCAGTGATGTCATCAGTGATGTCATTTGAGATGTCATCAGTGATGTCATCAGTGATGTCACTGACCATGTCATGAATGATGTAATATGTGACATCATCAGCAGTGGATTGCGGGTGCGCGATATATAGTTAGTGCAACTAACTATATATGGAATTTCAATGGTTTTGTGTGAGTAAAATAAGGTTTTTTAAATGCTAATTCCTAACGATGTATGGTCTATGACCTATGGTTTTTTCAGTGAATTTTCAAGGTTTTGTAAATGCTAATTCCTAACTATATATGGTCTATAACCTATGTTTTTTTCAGTGAATTTTCAAGGTTTTGTAAATGCTAATTCCTAACTATATATGGTCTATAACCTATGGTTTTTTCAGTGAATTTCAATGGTTTTTTAATAGCAAATATCATAAGCTGTCGAATGTCAAGTACGTGGTAAGTAAAAACATTTTCGTGTTTATGCACACTGATCTGCTTTGAATGCTGCCCCCCACCCCTCATTTCTATTAGGAGTACTCTCTCTTTGCAGATAGTGAAGGGTAGTTAACGCAGGCCTTTGCCCCCGTTGTAATCCGTCGTGCCTGCTTCTCTCTCCATTTGATTGATTGTTCTCTTTGGTTCATTCTCTATTTACAAACAAGCACAGAGTCGCAATACTCTGTTTAGTCTTTGCAGATAGCGAAAAATCGTGTAAAAAAACAAAAGAAATCGAGCAAAATCAGTAGGCCACTAATGGGATCTCTTTTTGACCTCGCTAAAATAGAAACATTAGGAACAACCTGTTGAAAATAGCAATGTGTATGTACATAAGCGGCGTTCATTTGTGTTCACAGTACCCCTTGTTGATTGTTTGAATCGAGCATTGAATTGTTCGAAGTTGGTTCTCTTAAGGATCTTCTCTGCCTGCAAACGAGGAAGAATAGGAATATTCTCTCTCCCTTTGCAGATAGTGAAGGGTAGGTAACGCAAGCCTTTAACACGTCGTACCTATTTCATTCCTCATTGATTGATTGATTGTCCGAACATTGACTGTTTGGGAATTAGTTCTTTTTGGAGGTATTCCCTGTTTGCAAATAAACGTAGGAAAATCTTTGCAAGTAGTGAAAGGGTACGTAATGCGGACCTTTCTCCCCCGTTGTAATCTGTCATGCCTATCTACTCCCCACTGATTGATGCACCTGTTTCACCCGGACCATTTACTAGAGATAGGTCATCTGGCCCGACAAGAGAGCACCCCTAGTGAAAAGGACATATGCAATAATAACGAAGTGATCACTGTATCCTGTTAACAGAAACTTTAGCATGAAACAACCTGGAAAGAAAAGAATAGGAAAACGAAAATCAGTAGGCCACTGATGAACTTTTTATTAAATAACAAACAAAGAAATGATAACAATACGTAATGATAAAACCTATTATTGTCCTAGAAACAAGAAACGTTAGAAGTAAGCCCGTAATAAGAAACCTGAAAACATCGCCCCTCACTGCCCCAAAACGTGTCTGTCCCACCGCCTGCCACGGCCAAATAACGGCAAACTGGGAAAGATAGAAGTCAGCAGACATCCGCCCCATTCTAGAAACTTCCAAAGGGCAACAGGTTTTCGGCTACGCCCAGCCGGAAGCAACACATATAAGGCGGGTCCTGCTGCCACGCCTCGGCCAGGAGATCATCACGTAGGGTGTAGCCGGAGGAGAGGCCGAGGCCAGCGGGACCCGGCCAGGGGGATTGACAACACTGGAGAGTTTTAGGGGGGGGGAATGTCCGTGTCCTCGACCCTCCCCTCTCTCTCCCAGTCCGGCCGCGGTGGCCCTTGAGAGTTGCAGGTTGTCCTTCCACACTCTCTCCCGGTCCGGCCACCAACGGCCGGGGGCTGGGGCCGACGGGATCCGGCTGCAGCCGATGAGCCAAGGAACCCGTTCATGGGGCCAGAGCAAAGGGCGTCCGGCCGCCATCCACCGGAGGTCCGGCCCAAAGACGGACGGGACATTTCTTCTTTCTTGAATAATTGCTGCAACAACCCTGGGGGGGGGATGTCTTGCACATGCCTCCGACCCCCCCCCCCTCTCGTCCTCATCGCCTGGTCCGGCCATAACAAATCTCAAGCGAGACGCCGTGGGGTGCACTGGGAGGGAGAGACGGTGCGAACAGGCCTCTCCCGCCTCCCCAGGTGGAGGCTTCCCACCTGCACCCTCAGCGCTCCAGGCGCCCGGAAAAGGGTTCTTCCACTGTGGCGATGCTGCAACGTCTCGCCCGGCAGGGTGGAGCCCGTCCGCTCATTTGACCCCACGATCGCCAGTAGCTACCGAACTCTCAAAATGGCGGTCGACCTGGCAAGAGCGGGCCCAGCATAAAGAAATGGCCCGGTCACTGGTTGACTCCACCACCGTAGTCCTCCACGACCTTGAAGATTCTAGAGGAGCCGCGGGAGTCCCCGACCCCCGCAGACACCCCCGATGGGGAATGACTGCCATGATCGCCCGTGGAGTGACAAAACTGTAGCCGCGGGACGTCGGCGCTCCCATGCTGGCGCCAGCCTCAGTTTGAATGACTAGAATCCTGCAGACCTCAGTTCCGGTGAAAGCACAGTGTGACCCGGTAGGAAAAATTGTTGCACCCCCTCCCCTTTTTGACTGATGGTTCAAACCACCGATCCTTTCCTTTGCCCTTTTAACGGAACTTTGGACTGCCTCCCCCCCCCCCCCGCGGCGCCCCACGCCGTTATTTGCTGGGCGGCAACTTACTAGACATCACCTTCGTGCCATCTAGATTTCAGCGCGTTCTGCTGCCTTGGAACTATTCGCACAACAGACTGCTACTGACGACCCACCCCCAGGCAACATCTTCTGAATTTTCATAATTTGAAAGAACTAGTAACATGTCCTCATCAGGAATTTCCTCTTCAATCATCTCATCAGGAATCTCCTCATGAAAAGTCTGCAATGATGATTCTTGTAACTCTATGGTCTCCAAACATTCGATAAATTCGCCATCAAGAGATTGATCAAAAAAATCATTCAAGTCATCTCCTCCTTGTGAGAATATTTCATTATTGGTGCTGTCAATTTCATTAAATGTAGTGGATAATTCAAAAGAAATTGCCACGGTCTCTTCATTGTTTAAATGTTTTTACTGTTTTTGTTTTGTTATAAATATATACAAGTTATTAAAGTTTTATATTCCTACTACTTTGTTGGAGTGCTATATATTTTTAATGTGACACATAATTGTAAAAACTTTGATGTACAAAGAGTCATCCCTGGAATCTTCCGCTTCAGGCTTGGTCCCCTCCCCAATCACAATACAGGATGGTTTTCAGATAGTATGAACACGTGTGGTGTGACGGATCTCATCGGGTGTGGGCCTTGATCTACTATAACTCCTTTGAAGAGGGGTGATTCTTTACAGCTGGGGCCATAAACTACATCTGCAGGGCTAGCTGATAGCCTAGGACCGGCCTGGACAATCGGACACAGAAGAAGAGGAGTGTCAGAGGGTGCGGTAGTGAATAGGGCGAAAGGGAGGTGTCGGGCGGGCACAGAGTGTGATTCTCAGGGAAGAGCAGCGCAGATGGGGGAAGGTTTATTGCCCATGCATAAGACAGAGAGCGGGGGTGAGCAGTGCCTGGGGAAGATGCTTGCGAGGGTGGGGAGCCATGCTACGAATCGACAGCGGTGGGTCTGGTCAAGGCATCTAAAATGGCTGCCGTGCACAACAAAAGTGTGGCATTTCAAAAAAGGCAAGATGGCGCAGACAATGTTTTTCAACACTTCCTCATTTCCTTCGAATCGAACATTAACAGACGTTGGTGCATATTGCCAAATTTAAGCGATATTCATTGCTAACGATGCTTAGCAACGAATTTTTTTACCGCTAAGCATCGTCAGAAATTATCGAAGATAAACCTTGCTATTATCAAGGTTTATCGCAAATGCGATAAAAAACGGCCGCAATGCATGAATATCGCTAAAAAGTCAGCGATATTCATGCATTACCGAGCTAATGCTCTTAGCCATGTTATCCACCTCCCATTGGATAACATGGCTAAGAACTGCTCAGGGCAGGTGTTAGTTTTTGGAGATATTCGCGCTTAGCGCGAATATCTCCAAAAGTTGGTAATAGGAGATAGATATCTTGCATGTTGTAATGCAAGTTATTGTGGTATATGGAACTCATACCATAATCTCTCAGGAAAGCAGAAACTGATCCTTTTGGGACCGCCTGAGAAGGCCTAGGGTGTGAGGGGTACTCTACTTTGCCCCCTTTTCACGTTCCGAACTATTTTATTTTACTCTCTTCTGTAATTACACAAAATGGCAGCGATAAGATGCATCAGAGACAGACAGTGAGAGAAAGGAGGCCGGAGATGAAGAAGAGATGTCAAATACACATTGGAGATAATATAGTGGAAGAAGGAAAGTAAATATGAGTAAACTTACCATGTAACATAAAAATGTTCCACTCTATACTATAAGTCTCATTTTATACTACAATCACTTCGCTACAACCTCATAAATTAAAAATAAAAATGAATAATGTCTCAAACAATTTTTGTATTTCTAAATATAAATTTATTCTTCAGAATTTTCAAAATTTGAAAGAACTAGTAACATGTCCTCATCAGGAATTTCCTCTTCAATCATCTCATCTGGAATCTCCTCATGAAAAGTCTGCAATGATGATTCTTGTAACTCTATGGTCTCCAAACATTCGATAAATTCGCCATCAAGAGATTGATCCAAAAAATCATTCAAGTCATCTCCTCCTTGTGAGAATACTTCATTATTGGTGCTGTCAATTTCAATAAATGTAGTGTATAATTCAAAAGAAATTGCCACGGTCTCTTCATTGTGAGCCATTTTATTTTGAAATTGCTTGCTGTAAATTGCAGAAAAAAATAATCACTTTCATTTATCGTTTTTAGTAATACATAATATAAAACTAACTTTATCAAGTATTTAGTATAACAGAAGGACTGTAAATAAATAACAGAAAACATTTTTCAAATTATCTTAAAGTGTACAACATAGTTCCCCTTACAAATTAACAACTCACCTTTTTAAAAGTAGGAGAAGTGTTAGTACTGTGTAAACCAAACACCAGAAATTGAGCACCAAAAATTCCTCACAAATGTACCTCAGACAGTAGTATCACAAAATGGCTGTGGTTTCCTCTCATTTTAGATATATACATAACCAATTAACTTTCATCACACACAAATACAAAACCAAAGTAACATTTTAATTGGTTCTAAATTTCAACACTTTCAAATGTGTTTTCCCCATGCAATTTTCCATAGGACATTTAGATACGTCTACAGCCTGAATGGCTGAACGGAATTACACCAAACTTGGCAAAATGGTACATCAAACCTAAGAGGTCAGGGAGGATCTACTATGCCCCCTTATGGTCATTTGCTCCTTCGCTTTGGCCTCCTCTTGTCTCTCGATCCTACCAAGAGACAAGATGGCGGCCGCTACGGACTGTTTGCAATGTTTACAGACGCCGGAGAACCAATCAGCTTCGCAAAGCTCCGTTACGTGAAAAGTACGCGAAGCGGAGCGCTGTTACAGATATATATCTTTTTTTGAACGTTAATTTCTCAAAATCCACTGGAGCACATATATTGAGACCTAGCAAAGGCAGATCGGGCTACCAGTCCCTACAATTTTGCCAAGTTTCGTGCAAATCCATTCAGCCGTTCGATTATTAATATATTTTTTTTTTGCCCCGTGGGGCCCTTTTAAAACCTCCACATCAAACCTAGAGGGTCAGGGAGGATCTACTATGCCCCCTTATGGTCATTTGCCCCTTCGCTTTGGCCTCCTCTTGTCTCTCGATCCTACCGAGAGACAAGATGGCGGCCGCTACGGACTGTTTGGAATGTTTACAGACGCCGGAGAACCAATCAGCTTCGCTTCACAAAGCTCCGTAACGCGTAAAGTCCGCGAACCGGAGCGCTGCCTGGTCCGCTGTTACAGATATATATCTTTTTTTGAACGTTAATTTCTCAAAATCCACTGGAGCACATATATTGACACCTAGCAAAGGCACATCGGGCTACCAGTCCCTACAATTTTGCCAAGTTTCGTGCAAATCCATTCAGCCGTTCGGGCTAAAAGTGAGGCCAACCGCCCTATGGAAAACTCAATGTTAAAAACACGTTTTGGGACCCCCCTTTTTTCTCGGCCCCCCCTTGACGAACCCCCCCCAAATTTTCAGGGGCTGCTCAGAAACAAAATGTTCCATTTTCCTGAAAATTTCAGCCAATTCCGTCCACAAACGCCAAAGTTATTAGACATAGAATTTTCAAAAATCCCATAGAGAAAAAATCCTAACTATATATACCTACTGGCGACCGCCAGTAGGTAATAGTAGGTAGTTATAGTTAGGACCTATTATCCATAGGAAAACCACAACATTTTATTTGGAATAACTTTGGCGTCGATTGATGAATCTTCTTGAAATTTTCGAAACCTTTGGCCAGCTCAGTTCCGCTCCTTTCCTGAATGTTTGGGAATAATTGGTGAAGCGGGGGCCAAGAAAAATGGGGTCCCAAATGTGTTTTCCCCATGCAATTTCCCATAGGACCTTTAGCCACGGCTACAGCTCGAACGGCTGAACGGAATTACACTAAATTTTGCAGAGAGGTAGTCCTCAGTTCCGACTTGTGCCTTTCGCATATTTAGTGTCATTCTGTTCAGTAGTTTCTTTGAAAATTATGGTTAAATTCATTTATATATCTATGGGCGTGGAGGATCCGCGGATTGTGCGAGGTTTGGCCTCGTAGGATAAGCGCACCGTCCCGATCACGCGCTCAATTCTAATTGGCTGTCAAGTGGTTGTAAATATTCGAAATCAGGAACTGTTGGCAGCCGTTTTGTGCCTCGGTAGAAGCGAGGCTGAGGAAGTCATTTAAATATGTGTGGAACGTGTGAAAAGGGGGATGGGTAGACACACCCTGACCCCCTAGGTCTGCTCAGGGGGTCATATAAGGACCCGTAGGGCAAAAAAAGTGAGATAGTATTTTTCTTTTTTTTTTAAAAGTCACGGGATGCACGTAGGATCTGCGCATTTCGTCGCCGAAAAACAGAAGCATGTATTTTTGAGATATACATCAAGCTTATGTGTTTAGAAGTTGGGTGGCTCTAAAAAGAGCCCTTGTGTTTATTGAGAGATTTTAGTACTTACAAGTAAGTACCAATGCAGAGTCTAAAGTTCATGAGAAAGACTCTGTTCCATTCATCTGTAAAATGTACAGCATCTCTCCTATAGATGCCATGAATATTGAAACGCAGATTTTTGTGGTATATGGACACCATTCTATATTCTCAGAGTAAAGTAGAAACAGATTTATTCACATTTTCCAAGCTTTCTTAATCTGTGGACAAAATAGATTGGAGTAGTTCCATTTCTGCCTTTGCCATATGTTAGAATAGATAAAGGGAATTTTGGGGGAAAAGTGAAATTAAAACAGAAAAGAAATGATTGGTTGTTTGACAACATTCTACACAGAAAACTAGGGTGCATGCTTCTGTTTTTTAAAAGCATGATTCTTATTGGTTATCAGAACGTGATTGATAATAACATTACGTAGGATAAGGTAGTATATTGAGAAGTGGAGCACACTTGCTGTTTTTTTTTAGCAACATTGTGTGATAAACATTTGCGTTCTTCGGGAGCCAGAATTGCTTTTTTGCACGGGTAGATGCTAATTTGTATATGGAAATGCAATCTGCTTTGCATTTTGAAAATGAGAATAGATTTCACTGCTCTGTCTTTAAAAATGCAAACTATGTTTGCTATGGGAGGGCGGGAGCCGTGAGAGTCCCGCTCTGTCAAAGCAAACAGCAGTATATCGGGGGTAGGCACCCCGGGACACTGCAGGAGCTGGTCGTAGTAGTTTTCAGGGCACTCGAGGACACCAGGCGGAGGGCCACGCAGTCTGCCTCCCGTAATACACACATTCTCGGGGATGGTGATTCCCGGAGCTTGAGGGGGGGTCGTTGAGGCCCACATACTTATACATTTTGTAGGGCGGGGTTGAATGCGAAAGTGGTGCAAGGGGTTGTAAATCTGGTACACAGTATTTTGTTTTACTTTGCTTTTCTTTCTGTCATGTAGAGGATCCCGGGTAAATATAACGATTTCTGTACAGTCAGTAACTTTTAACCCTACCCCCAAACTGTTTTCTGCCTGTTACTATAGTAACAGTTCATGGAACACTTACGTGAGCACAGAGGTAAGAGGTTCACCACACTATGTTGCTAATGGCGTTGTACTTTTTATTCTTTTGAATTGGAACCGTAAGTTGTAGCTATACACTCTAATAAAGATCTGGTGAAGAGCTAGCCTCAGAATTATACTTCAAATTATAAATATCATTTCTATTGTGGACTGCTACCCCCACAAAAAAAAGACGTATACATTAAACTTTTATTAAAACAATAAATAACTGGAAATATAACTAAATGATTACAATACAATAAATAACTAGAACCATAACTTTAACAAAACAATATAACAAACAACATATAATATGGAGTCCAATAGAAGTACTGTAGTTAATCTGCAAAACAAAAAAGAAAATTAGTGTTTAAAATTAGATCAATGTGACTAAATGAGGTCACACATTACAAGTCAAAGTAACACTTGACGATATTTTCAATTTTTTTAATGTGTGCAGTATACCTGATAGATTTCACTTATTTTATAGGATTGCATTCAAACTGTGCCTGTATAGAAGTTCCTACTGCGTCATATTTATATTACAGATGAACAGGTCTTTAAAATGAGTCACAGAATTTGGTGAGAGATGAAGTCATTATGCAGGACAATATTTTTTAGGGCTTTTTAGTTTTTACAAAACTCTTGTGCCACTTTTGTGTTACTTTTCTCATCATGAAAGTGACACAAAAGTGATGCAAGGGGTTTGTAAATAAGCTCTTTTATTTCTAATGCATTTAATTGGAGGTATTGTATATCTAGGCCGCTCTGCTTACCTTGTGTAAACACTGTGGCCAACAGAGTTCACAACTTAAACTCCGCTTTGGTTGGTTACTTGCCGGATATGCAAGACTGCTTTCAAGAGGAGACCCCAATAAAGAGTACTGGGGTGGAACTGCAAGTATGCGGAAGGACTCGCAAACTAAGAATCCGGTCAACTTTGAAAGGGAATAGTTAAGGATATTGAGAGAGGCTCCTTCTGTTTCATGAGAAGGCCCAAGTACCAGTGGAGCAACACCGTCAACCTCTACTGCACAGCCTAATATTCGTCCCCAATTTGGAACCCTTTAAGAGAAAAAGTAAGAAGGTTGGGAGCTTTGTATGCCATCCTAATACCTAATCATCCATTAGTTATACAGAGATCCACCCTGTATCAGACTCATCCGTACAAGTGTGAATTGTACATTATCTGACACCAAAAACCCCTCAAGTACTTATATCTGTTACTTTTTAACTTCGTCGACTACTCATATTGAGAGTATTTACCTTAACGTTGTCCGTTAAAAACTTGTGAATCTGCCTGGCAACAACTAGTTCATGCCATATTTGAGACATCGGTATAATCAGCTGCAACAGTAGGATATACTTTATTTCAACCACTGCAATTTGCTGCTGCTTTATGTAACATTCTGCAAACTGAAAAAAGAGTTAACAATGTATATGTTGTACATATGTCCAAGATTAATTTAATGGATTGGGGATGAAAAGCAATCATCAGAGGTTATATTTGGCAAGCAAAATAGGAAATAGCATTGCATAATTCAAATGTTAGGCCAAAATTGGTCACTCACTTCATTTACAAACTCCTGGCCATGATCTGATAGAACCCTTTTAAAAGCACAGTTATCTGTCTGCAAACATATGAAATACACAAATGCTTATCTCAGAATGCTTTTCAATCATGAAATGTTAAAGTCAAACTTGATAACTCCATTAGGTCCATTGCAATTTTTGGCAATTTTTGGCTGATAGCATATGGAGAGCAGTCAGTGGATCTGGCATGTCAAATGGTTGACCATCATCCGGTATAGTGCATGGGCAGGAATAAACAGCTTCTAGTGACCAGGACGTGCCATGGTTGAGATATCTTTATAATGAGATAGAACAGGGGAAAAATCAAGTTTAAGGTTAATAAAAAACTTGGAGAGCGTGCTAAAATACAACATTGGCTAATCAATTACATGTGCAGTGCATGGGGAGGAAGTAGCACGTGGCGCACTACTTAAAAAAATTAAAGGCGGCAGCACGCAGTGATTTGTCCAGAAACAGAGCTGGAAATCATGCTAAAATACACTATTGCCGAAAACATTACTTTTGCAATTCATGGGACACGTAACGCACTACTTACACGAGAACAACTGCTTCGCATTAACGTGAACAGTACGTAGCACACTGATGCGAGAAGGGTCACGTGGCGCTTGGCAAATTAAAGAAACGTGGCTGGATTAACTGATGTGCACAGAACAAAGTATACGTTTAACGTTATTAAAAAACATGGAGAGCTTGCTAAAATTCAACATTGGCCAATCGATTACATGTGCACTGCATGGGGAGGAAGCAGCACGTGGCGCACTACTTACAAAATTGAAGGCGGCAGGATTAAGTGATTTGCTCTGAAACAAAAGTTATGACGTCAACTTTAACAATATAAAAAAGTAGGAAAGCGTGCTTAAAAACAACATTGTCAAATCGAACAAAAATTTGCATTTACGCGGTATTTAAAGATCATTCAGATTAATTAATTTAATTATTCTTAAAAAAAAGTGCTCACCTACGAAGAAGTGGATACGAGCACTATCAATGGCTGTGAGTGTGGAATAGGAAAAGTTCGAGAAGGTTGGCAGGTTATAAATGCTTTGCAGAAGGATGATTGGTTGAGCATGATGTCACTGGGTGTGAGAGCTGTGATTGGGCATGTTGTAATTGAGCATGCGCAAATAAAATGAAATACGTTAGGGGTACATGTCCAGACCGTGGGACGCATTGTGCCCATACATAATATTAACACGCATGTGCTACCACAAACGTGAATGCGTAAAGTGAAGGCAACTCCTGGGTAGTACATACACAGATGGACATCGGATGTCGATAGAACACCGGCTCCCGCAGGAGGCGGTGAATCATTGGGATAGTGGGTGAATTGAAGACCCTTGCACGGTCCCCAATGGTGACGGTCATAAAAAATAAAAGATAAAAAAGGATGTCCCTGGGGATTGGGGTCCTCGGGGCCTTGAAGTGGCTTCAGTATCGGGGCTATCCAGCCCTCCTCCATAAAATAATAATATATAATTAGCCATGCCCCGGGGGGTGGGGATCTCGGTGCCCGGAATTGACCACGGGAGGGGGGCCACGTGGCCCCTTCCCATAAAAAAAATTGAATACGGACGGATACTCCGCTTATTGTCATAATACCAGAAGTGTAGCCTTCCGATCATGCGCTGAATGCTAATTGGCTGTCAAGTGCTTGTCAACATTCGAAACTTGAAACACCCATTTTATGCCTCGGTAGAAGGAAGGGTGAAGAAGCGTGTGAAATGTGAGTTTAAAACGTAAAAAGGGGGAGGGTAGACACACCCTGACCCTCTGGGTCTGCTCAGGTGGTTCCACAAGGCCCCCCTAGGCCCCAATTATTATTATTTTTTTGAGTAATTTTCATTCTTTCAACTGTTTAGAGGAAATGCAGCAGTGCTAGATCAAGGATCCAACGCTGAGTAAGAAAAAGTAATAATAACACTATTTACCTGCTGAGTGAATTTCCTTTCATAGGCTGACATTGACTGGTTTCAGTTTCAAATTCTTCTAATTGTGCAGTTTCCGAACTTTAAAATATTCACCTTAAGTCATCCGAACAACGAATTCCGATGTATTTATTTGTTGTCAGTAGAGAAACCAGTGCTGCATCTTTTAGCCTAGCACTGACCATTAAATGTAGTTCCAAGCATAATTACAAGTAACTTGTATTTCCTACCATAGGAATCCCATTCCTATAAAAAAAATGAATACATTTATATTTGCGAGACAGGCTCTAGGGGATTGGGTCCAGGGCCCAAAAAAAACTAAAAAGAAGGGGGGGGGCCCACAATGTAATGTAATTTAAAAAATAAAATATCTAAAAGTAAGTAGTTAAAAAAAAGTTGTATATCAGTATCAAAAAAATAAATATAAGAATGAATATATTTAAAAATGTACTGGTCGCAGGACTATTGCTCCATAGTCCTCTCACCCAGGGCATCAGGAAATTGCTGATACCTCAGCTAATGAATTTCAAACGTAATGCTGAATTGTTTTCACAAATAATTCAATCAATTTTATTTGCTGTGCTTTCTTATCATCCATGTTGTATTCACTTGTTCATTCATATATGTGTTCATTTTTCTTATAAATAGTTTTTTATGTAATCCCCAATTTAATCACTTCCAATGCATTTCGGTGCCCTTCGCACCTTCATCAGGGAAACCTGCGAAATTACAAATAAAACTTGCTTTAACCTGTCCTATATACAAGCAAGTTTTATTTGTAATTTCGCATGTTTCCCTGAACATGTGAATACAACATGGATGATAAGAAAGCACTGCAAATAAAATTGATTGAATTATTTGTGAAAACAATTCAGCATTACGTTTGAAATTCATTAGCTGAAGTATCAGCAATTTCCTGATGCCCTGGGTGAGAGGACTATTGAGCAATAGTCCTGCGACCAGTAGATTATTCAAGTACACTCCAGGAGGAGAGTGATACCCAGGAGGCACGGCTAACTATTGAATAGAAACCAGGTTGTGCACATCCTACACTTTGAAGTATATTTAAAAATTGTCATTTACAAAACCTTTAAAATTCACTGAAAAAACATTGGTTTCAGACATGTTATAGTTAGGAATTAGCTTTTAAAATACCTTTGAAATTCACTGAACAAACCATAGGTTTCAGACATGTTATAGTTAGGAATTAGCATTTAAAAAACCTTAGAAATTCACTGCAAAAACCACAGGTTTCAGGGGTGTTATAGTTTGTTGGACATTTCACTCTTACAAATCCATTGCAACTCCCCCGTTATAGTTAGTTGTACTATCTATGACTCAAGCGCCTGCAATCCACTGCTGTGATGTCACATATTACATCATTCATGACATGGTCAGTGACATCACTGATGACATGACTGATGACATCTCAAAGAAGTCTTGGCCCCCAAGAAGAAGGGGCATGGTGACCCTAAATCGCGTCGGCAATTAATCTAATGTGGAGCATGAAAGCAAGATGATGTGGTATGCTGAAGAGCAGAAGCGCTGTTGTGTGCTCTCAGAATGCTCAGGGCATTCTTGGTGATTATATTTTCTACGCGGCGGCCCGGCCGCGCCGAGAGGCACCATCACCCATGGGGAGCGGAACGCTATTTCCCGAGGGTAGAGACTCGAGTCTCCAACCTTGCAAGACTCAGTAGTACAGCGCTTCATTTTTAATACATCGCGCAAGAATGCAAAGCAGCCTAATTAAGGTTTAATGGACAGCAATATTTACAAACTGACATCGGAACTTAATAAAGTGGAGAAAGTTACATGCACTACGGACTTCAAACCCCATAATGCTTCAGTGGCAATGCAATCAGTCAACGCCCACTGAGGGGCTTGAATCAATGAATAAAAACCGGATATGAATAGTGCGTGCATCCTTTGCAGTTTGTGCAGCCCAAGAAGAAGGGGCATGGTGGCCCTGAAACGCGTAGGCAATTAATTTAATGTGCAGCATGAAAGCAAGATGATGTGGTATGCTGGAAGCAGAAGCGCTGTTGTGTGCTCTCAGAATGCTCTGGGCATTCTTTTTGATTCTATTTTCTACCGGGCAGCCCGGCCGCGCTGAGAGGCACCATCACCCACGGGGAGCGGAACTCTACTTCCCGAGGGTAGAGACTCGAGTCTTCAACCTTGCAAGACTCAGTAGTACAGCGCTTGATTTTTAATACATCGCACAAGAATGCAAAGCAGCTTACTTAAGGTTTAATGGACAGCAATAATTACGAACTGACATCGGAGCTTACTAAAAGTGGAGAAAGTTACATGCACTACAGACTTCAAACCCCATAATGCTTCAGTGGCAATGCAATCAGTCAACGCCCACTGAGGGGCTTGAATTAATGAATAAAAACCGGATATGAATAGTGCGTGCATCCTTTGCAGTTTGTGCAGCCCAAGAAGAAGGGGCATGGTGGCCCTGAAACGCGTCGGCAATTATTTTAATGTGGAGCATGAAAGCAAGGTGATATGGTATGCTGGAGAGCAGAAGCGCTGTTGTGTGCTCTCAGAATGCTCAGGGCATTCTTGTTGATTATATATATATATACATACAACTTCTTTTCATCTGAGAAGATATTATCATATATTATCATATATATATATATATATTCACTGAAAAAACCATAGGTTATACACCATATATAGTTAGGAATTAGCATTTACAAAACCTTGAAAATTCACTGAAAAAACCATAGGTTATAGACCATATAGTTAGGAATTAGCATTTACAAAACCTTATTTTACTCACACAAAACCATTGAAATTCCATATATAGTTAGTTGCACTAACTATATATCGCGCACCCGCAATCCACTGCTGATGATGTCACATATTACATCATTCATGACATGGTCAGTGACATCACTGATGACATCACTGATGACATCTCAAATGACATCACTGATGACATCACTGATGACATCTCAAATGACATCACTGATGACATCACTGATGACAACATCCAATGACTGTATGTTTCTGTAAAGTTAAAATATGTCTTACATATTGAAGAATGAGTGGATTTATAAGTGTCTGGATGAAGGATTTAGTAGGTGCATGACTGACTGTATGAGTGAGTGATTAAATGTGTCTCACTGAGTGCATGGGTTAGTGATTAAACTGTCTTAATTTCTGCATCATTATATCTTTTGTTCTGTAAACTGATGCATGTGTTGATCAGTAGCTATATGAGTAACTATATGGGTTATTGATTGGTTGCCCATGTATTTGTATGGGAGACTGAGTGTGTGTGTGGGTGTCTGGTAGGTGTATGACTCTGTGCATAGATGTGTGAGCAGTTGATTCACTAGATGTATGGGTTCAAAAGTGCATGTGGAAACAGCTGTATGGGGGGTTGACTGTGTGCATGAGTGTATTGGTGAGTGAATGGATATCTCAGTGCTACATGTCAAAGTAAGTACATATGTAAAACACAGTACATGTGAGAGCTGACATATATAAATAACTGTGCATAAGAGCCAGTGAATGTGTGAGTGGCTGTATGGATCATTGTGAACTTGTATCCGGGATTGTATAAGAGAGTAAATATGTGTTAGTATGTGTTTGAATAAGTAAGGTGTGTATAACTGTATAGTTGAGAAAATGGAGGTGTGATTGATTCTTTGCATGACTGACTAGGTGTGTGTGTAACTTCATGGATGAGTGACAGTCTGTGAGTGTCTGTTTACACTGAGTGTATCTAAGGTTATATTAGAGTCTGAAGAAGTTCATCGTATTATCACATGAATGATGTCATCAGTGATGTGATCAGTAATGTCAAACCAGTGATGTCATCAGTGATGTCATTTGAGATGTCATCAGTGATGTCATCAGTGATGTCATTTGAGATGTCATCAGTGATGTCATCAGTGATGTCACTGACCATGTCATGAATGATGTAATATGTGACATCATCAGCAGTGGATTGCGGGTGCGCGATATATAGTTAGTGCAACTAACTATATATGGAATTTCAATGGTTTTGTTTGAGTAAAATAAGGTTTTGTAAATGCTAATTCCTAACTATATATGGTCTATAACCTATGGTTTTTTCAGTGAATTTTCAAGGTTTTGTAAATGCTAATTCCTAACTATATATGGTGTATAACCTATGGTTTTTTCAGTGAATTTCAATGGTTTTTTAATAGCAAATATCAAAAGCTTTAAAATGTATTCTTCTTTAAATCGAAAAATATATTTTATATGTTTTTAATACAATTTTTTAATGTATTTTTTTTAATATATTTTTTTGTTTCGCTTCCGGTCCGCGAACCGGGTAGCTTCCTGTTAGCTCAATTTCTTGCCGCGACCTGGTCCGCGAACCGGTAAACGTTCCGTTTGCGCAACTGCCACGTTAGAAAACAACATCGTGACGCATCGCGTAATCGCGAAGTATCGCGTTGTCGCGTAATGCGTCATATGACGCGCCGCGTCAGCGCACCCGGAAGCGCTCCGGTCCGCGAAGCGAAGCGCGAAGCGCAGCTTCCCGGAAGCGATCCGGGGCGCAGCGCGTAACGTAAGCATAACAGGTCATGTGATTTGTCATGTGACTTGTTAATAACACTTTTCATTGGTTCATTTCACTTTTGGTTTCCTAATGTTGTTAGGCTAGGTCATGTGACCTAAAAATAACACTTTTCATTGGTTTAGAACTATTTTTTTTCCCAAATGATGAAAACCCCTCCTTGTTTTTACCTCATTCTTACTTTCTACTTCCAGAGAGCAAGACCTATTTTTCACAATGGCTTCTGTAATAGCTGCAGCTGGTGCTTCTCAGCAACCACCACCACCACCACCACCACCAAAAGGACCACCTCCAACACTGGACTTTGGTAGAGAGGAAGATAATGAGGACGAAGAGGAGGAGGAGGAGGAAGAGCAAGTAAGGCAGTTCCTGCCAGAAACACCAAGGCAGAGCCATATTAAAGAGCACTACATATGGCAATTTTTTAAAATTCCACCTGGACAAAATAAGGTCAATGCACCCCAGGTGTCTTGTTTGATATGTAAAAATATACTTTCTCGTGGCAACCCCAACAAGAAATACAGCTTTGGCAATCATACAATGATTTGCCACATGGAGCGATGGCACCCTAATAATCTTTCCCAAGCACAAGTAAGGGATCTTGCTGCCAATCGCCCAAATGTCATCCCCAGCACCTCCAGTGGACAAAGCTCATTCGCCGGACCAGACAATATTCAAGCTCCTTTTGAACACTACAAAATAGTTTGTATATATTGTGGAGGAACTATTTGTTATAGAGAGAAGAGTATTACTTTGATTAACCGAGCTGGAGAAAATCATAAATGCAACAAGATGAGAAAACAATGAATCCTTTTTATTTTTTTTTGCTCCTGTTGAGACATGTTCAAACCCTGCTTTTTTGTTATTTCCTCTAAAAAAAACACACAAAAAACACAAAATAGTTTTCAAAAATCAAAAAAAATTCCAAAAATTGTTCAGAAAATTAATTAAAAAAATAAAAAAAATAAAAAGAATAAAAAAACAGTTCTTTTCAGAACTACTTTCCATTTATAACAAAATTGCCCAAATTTTTATACCCTGTCGTTCTTTTCTCCTCATAGTACGCTCCTCGGACCGCTTCCCGGTGCGCGTACCGGGCACTCCCCACGCAAAAACAAAGAAAAAAAATATTATTTTTTTTGCCCCGTGGGGCCCTTTTAAAGCCTCCACATCAAACCTAGGGGGTCAGGGAGGATCTACTATGCCCCCTTATGGTCATTTCCCCCTTTGTTTTGGCCTCCTCTTGTCTCTCGATCCTACCGAGAGACAAGATGGCGGCCGCTCCGGACTGTTTAGAATGTTGACAGACACCGGAGAGCCAATCAGCTTCGCTTCGCGAAGTTCCGTTACGCGTCAAGTACGCGAACCGGAGCGCTACCCGGAGCGCGCTTACAGATATATATCTTTTTTTGAACGTTAATTTCTCAAAATCCACTGGAGCACATATCTTGAGACCTAGCAAAGGCAAATCAGGCTAACAGTCCCTACAATTTTGCCAAGTTTCGTGCAAATCCATTCAGCCGTTCGGGCTAAAAGTGAGGCCAACCGCCCTATGGAAATTAACATGGGAAAAACGCGTTTTGGGACCCCCCTTTTTTCTCGGCCCCCCCTTGACGAAAAAAATCCTAACTATATATACCTACTGGCGACCGCCAGTAGGTTATATATGTATATATATATATATATATATATATATATATATATATATATATATATATATTCACTGAAAAAACTATAGGTTTAACACTCGTTATAGTTAGGAATTAGCATTTAAAAAACCTTTGAAATTCATTGAAAAAACCATAGGTTTCACACCAGTTATAGTTAGCTGGACATTTTACTATTGTTACTAACCAATGCATTCAATAAGACACATTCAATCACTCACTCATACAGTCAGTCATGCACCTACTAAATCCTTCATCCAGACACTCATACATACACTCATTCTTCAATATATAAAACATATTTTTACTTTTCAGAAACACATATTCACTGGATGATGTCATCAGTGATGTCATCACTGATGTCATTTGAGATGTCATCAGTGATGTCATCAGTGATGTCATTTGAGATGTCATCAGTGATGTCATCAGTGATGTCACTGACCATGTCATGAATGATGTAATATGTGACATCATCAGCAGTGGATTGCGGGCGCGCGAGTTATAGTGAGTCCAACTAACTATAACATGGGAATTTCAATGGTTTTGTATGAGTAAAATGTCCAGCTAACTTTAACTGGTGTGAAACCTATGGTTTTTTCAATGAATTTCAAAGGTTTTTTAAATGCTAATTCCTAACTATAACGAGTGTTAAACCTATGGTTTTTTCAGTGGATTTCAAAGGTTTTTTAAATGCTAATTCCTAGCTATAACGTTTGTGAAACCTATGGTTTTTTCAGTGAATTTCTTAGTTTTTTTAAAAGCTAATTCCTTTGTATATCGACTTTGTAACCTACGTTTTTTTTTTTTATTAGCTGTTTTTGACAGCAATTAATTATATATTCAAAAAAAATTTCTTTGTTTAATGTATATATATATATATTTATTTTTTTCCTGGTGCGCTCAGGGTGCGCGCACCGGTAAGCTTACCCATATCATTTTGTCTTGGAGCGCTAATTCTGCGTTCGTAAAAAAAAATATATATATGAAAACTAAATGATAATGCAAGACATTCAGTACCATACTTATTAAAGCAGTATTTTTGTTTTTCCGAATGAAAATGATTTTGCATTTCCGTAAAGCTACCAAAACGTCACTCAGGCGCGCCGCGTAAGTGCCCCCGAAAGTGCCTGCGTTCGTGCCGCGTAAGCGCCCCCGGAAGCGCTCCGATGCGCGCAGCGTGAGCGCGTCAAGTCATGTGACCTTAAATTAACACTTTTCATTGGTTGCTAACATTTTTTTTCTCCGAAGAATGAAATCCCCACCCATTTCCTTCACTTCTTCTTTCACTTTTGTGACTGCAAGACCTGTCTTTTTCCTGCTTAATCTTTTTTGGATTATCATGGCTGCTGCAAGACCCTCCAGTAGCAGTGAGGACTCAGATGGGTTCATCGAAGAAGAGGCTCCTCAGCCCAGGGTAAAAGAACACTTCATAAAGGAAGTTTTTTTCCATTCCAGATGATAAATAAAAGTAAATGCTCCATAGGTGGGGTGCCGAATTTTTCACACTGTCCTGTCAAGGGGTGACCCTACCAGAAAATAATCATATGGAAATTCTACCATGATTCGGCACGTCCAGAGGAGGCACCCACAGAACTATGCCCGGGAGAGTGTCAGGGCTCTGGCACGAGAGGCTCCAAGGGATGGTGCCTCTACTTCAACTGGAGGAGCAACTACATCGCTGAGGGTGTGACCAGAGCAGCTGATCCCCAATATTCAACCTATTTTTAATGAGGCATCCATCAAATGCAAACATTGTGATGCCCTAATTTGTTACGGGAACAAAGGATTTTGAACATTGCTCGAGCATTAGAGAACCACCGCTGCTGTCCCCAGCCCTAATTTTGATTTTTTTTTGCTCCTGTTGAGCAGTTTGCCATTCCCTGTTTTTGTTTTTGTTGAAAAAAAAGAAAAAAGAAGAAAAGAAAAAGTTCATTTTAGAACTACCTCCAATTCTCAAAAAAGAGCTGTATTCTTAAAAAAATGAAAAAGAGTAACTGAAGTGGAGTGCAGTGAGAGAGGAGAGGAAAATGAGTGAGAGAGCAAAGAAAGGGACGAGAGGGGAAGGGAAGTGAAGTAGGGGGACTGAAAGAAGGTGAGTGTGGGAGGTGAGTGAGGAGGAGAGTGAACATGCGGAATGAGGATAAGTGAAGAAAATGTAGTAAAGGAACGGGGATGTGGAAGGGTAAGAAAATAACAGTGATGTTTAGGAAAGAGTGGAGATACAGACTGCATAAAGGCAAGTGAGTGTGAGACAAGGTGAGTAAGGGAGTAAAAAGACAGAGAAAGTGAAAGAAAAAGTGAGAGTAGAAGACTGAGGGCCTCATTTATGAGGCCATGCGTCACTTTTACGCCGCCGGTGCGTCACTTTTTGTGACGCACCAGTGGTGTAAAAAATGGGCCTTGTTGAGTCATATTTACAAAGTGACGCATCTAGATAGATGTGTCACTTTGTTAACCCCTGCGCCATAATATACCAGCGCCAGGTATAATGTATGCAGAGGGGGCATATTGACGCAAGGAAGGGTCGTAGAAGTGACGCAGTAAAATCTATGAGATTTCACTGCGTCTCTTTTAGGACGCCGTTGCGACAAAATCTTGCTCCTGTCTCACAGCAGGCGTAAGACTGACGCAGGCCCTTTCACATGGGGCTTGCGCCATGTGAAAGGATGCATTGCTGGAGTTGATTCCAGCAATGCTTCACTTTTGCGCTTACAGATACTTCAGAAATACTGACATATCTGTAACTCCTTGCGACATGATGTGTCATACATTAAATATGACGCATCAGGAATGTCTTAAGGAGAGCGCACCGAGAAGTGACGCATCGCTGCTGTCACGCAGCGATGCGTCATTTCTCATAAATGTGGCCCTGAGTGAGGGAGGAAAGAAACATAAGTGAGGGAGTGTGGCTGTGTTATAGGGAGTGAGTGTGATAGAAGAGGAGAGACAGACTAAGGGGTCAGAGAGAATGAGGCTAACACAGAGAGAAAGAGGGAAGGAGAGTGTAGAACTAAGAAGACAGAGGGAGTAAGAGAAGGAGTTAGTGAAGTGGAATAAGGAGATTAAGGGAAGAGAAATGAGTGAAGGAGCAAAAGAAGGAAAAAGACAGGAAGGAAAGTAAAGGTTAAGGTCTGAAAGAAGGTGAGTGTGGGAGTATGGCTGAGTTATAGGGAGTGAGCGTGACAGAAGAGGAGTGAGAGACTAAAGGGACGGAGAGAATGAGGCTAACAAAGAGAGAATGAGGGAAGGGGAGTGTAGAAGTAAGAGGACAGATGGAGTAAGAGAAGGAATTAGTGAAATGGAGTAAGGAGAGTAAGGGAAGGGAAAAAAGTGAAGGAGTGAAGGAAGGGAAGAGAGAGGAAATAAAATAAAACAGAAGGTCTGAAAGAAGGTGAGTGTGGGAGTATGGCTCAGTTATAGGGAGTGAGTGTGATAGAAGAGGAGTGAGAGACTAAGAGGACAGAGAGAATGGGGTAACAGAGAGAGAGAGAGAAGAGGAGTGAGTAAATTAGAGGACAGAGGGATTGAGAGAAGGAGTTACTGAAATGGAGTAAGGGGAGTAAGGGAAGGGAAAAGAGTGAAGGAGCGAAGGATGGGAAGACAGAGGAAGGAAAGTAAAGGAAAAGGTCTGAAAGAAGGTGAGTGTAGGAGTATGGCTGAGTTATAGGGAGTGAGTGTGATAGAAAAGGAGTGAGAGACTAAGGGGACAGAGAGAATGAAGCTAACAGAGAGAGAATGAGGGAAGGGGAGTGTACAAGTAAGAGGACAGAAGGAGTAAGAGAAGGAGTTAGTACAGTGGAATAAGAAAGTAAGGGAAGAGAAAAGAGTGAAGGAGCAAAGGAAGGAAAGAGAAAGGAAGCAAAATAAAGAAGAAGGTCTGAAAGAAGGTGAGCTTTAAACATCTCTCACAGCATTTCATATTTTTCTCTGGGTGCCAATTTTATTATTCTGCATGCATTTTCTGCTTGCACCCATGTCAAACATTGCGCAAAAGTCTTGTAAATATGCCCCTCTTTATCTTATGTTCCATCTCAATTGATACCATTACTGAAATACTTTATGCATCTCCCACACCATTTCATATGGTTTTCTATCTGCTATTCCTATCCCTCTCCATACATTCACTGCTTCCACCCATGCTAAAGGTTGCACAAGGCGCTTCAAAAAAAGGAGCATATTTACAAGTCCAATGAAACCATTACACAATTTCTAAACCAGCATTGAATCCAAGCATAAAAAACAATTTATAAAGAAGTCTACCTTATAAACACACAACTATGTCAAAGATTGCACACGCAGCTTGTAAATATGCCTCTCTTTTTTGTATATTCTATCTCAATTTATGCCATAAAAAAGCTTTAACATCTCTCACAGCCTTTCATATTCTTCTTTGGGTGCCAATTTTATTATTCTGCATGCATTTTCTACTTGCACCCATGTCAAACATTGCGCAATAGTCTTGTAAATATTCCCCTCTTTATCTTATATTCCATCTCAATTGATACCATTACTGAAATACTTTATGCATCTCCCATACCATTTCATATGGTTTCTATCTGCTATTCCTATCCCTCTCCATATATTCACTGCTTCCACCCATGCTAAAGGTTGCACAAGGAGCTTCAAAAAAAGGAGCATATTTACAAGTCCAATGAAACCATTACACAATTTCCAAACCAGCATTAAATCCAAGCATAAAAAACAATTTATAAAGAAGTCTACCTTATAAACACACAGCTAACATTATGGAAAAAGGTAAACATATAATTCCTTAATTAACACAGACACTCACTGTGATACTTGTCAAAAATCTTTAAGCTCTCTATCTTTTTTAAAACAATAATTACTCACCTTTAATATGCTTTGGAAGATGTAAAACAGTGTCAGTCACAGTCAACAGATATTCTTAAGCAGAATCTCTGAATAATACTACCTTCACTGGAG
The DNA here is from genome assembly GCF_964261635.1 of Lissotriton helveticus. Classification (NCBI taxonomy): domain Eukaryota; kingdom Metazoa; phylum Chordata; class Amphibia; order Caudata; family Salamandridae; genus Lissotriton; species Lissotriton helveticus. Next base: position 201,173,481 of record NC_136070.1, on the reverse strand, counting down.
CCTTTCAATAATGGCACAGATTCTTTCTCATTTCAGACCCATATTCTTGTACATAGCCAATAAAAATTGTTCCCACACAAATTCAAACCCAAACTGCACATTTTAATTGGTTGTACATTTCAAGACTTTGAAACTCACATAACATTCACTCATCCCCCAGTGCCCATTTACCCTGTAACCATGGTAACTCCATCTTAAACCAGCACACAGTTCACAAGTTCATCATACTATGTTGCAAAACAATCCTTCAAGGCTGTTTGACCTCTCAATCTACTAGCTAATGAAATGCAATGTTTCTTTAAATGACTTTTTCTCAACCATTGAAATGACTTCTTACAAAAAAAAAAGCATGCACCCTAATTTTCAGTAGAGATTTTTAACAAAGCTCCACTCATTTCTGGTTATTGAACTGCACTAATTCACAACCACTTTTTTTCATAATCAAACTGCCATTTCATTTCCACAACTCATCTGACTAGAAGAACATCTACCTTCAAAATGACAAAAGTCTGGTTTGTGGGTCATAGCTATGTCCACTGGAGTCAACAATACGCAGCTAACAGAGGTATTTACAATCTTGATTTACCAAATGTGGACATTGTATGGATTGGACAGAGAGGATTGAGGAGTCACCAATTGATACCATTGGTAAAATCCTTTATGCATTCACCACACCCTGCCCTTATAATTGTGCACTGTGGTGGAAATGACTTAGGCACTTTGACTGGGGTAGGTCTGGAAATGCTTTTAAAGGACATCTTTGGGCAATTGATGTCACTTTTTCCAAAAACTGCCTTGGTATTTTCTAATATATGCCAAAGGCAAAAATGGAACTGGTCCAAACAATTTTGTCCACAGATTGAGAAAGCAAGGAAACATGTAAATAAACTGTTTCTGCATACCTCAGAGACTATGGTATGGGTTCCATTTACCACAACAACTTGCATTATAACATGCAAGACATCTATAGGAGAGATGGTGTGCATTTTACAGATGAGGGGAATAGAGTTTTCCTCTTGAATATAAGACTCTGCATTGTAGGTACAAAAACACCCACTTAACACAACAGCTCTTTTCAGAGCTAACTTACCTCTAAACACTGTACATTATTTTTTTACTCTATTTTTTTATACTGTTTTTCCCCGTGGTGCGCTCAGGGTGCAAGTACCGGAGCGCGCACCTGGGAGCGCACCCAGCGCTTACCCCGCGAAAAAAAAAAAGGTTTTTTTGCCCTTAAGAATCCTTCTAGGCCCCCCTCAGAAAACCTAGGGGGTCAGGGGGTGTCTACTCTGCCCCCTTTTAATTATTTCCCCCTTTCTTTTTCACCTCTTGTGTCTCGAGCGAGCAGTTCTTAGCGGAACATTAGAGAAACGGAATCTAATCCTGCAAAGGACAAGACTTAGGCGCCTCTGGATTTTAACTATGTAAAGACGACCAGCAATACAGTTTTTTGGCATAACAACTCTGAACTTATCATATGCCTAGGCATTTTACCTACAGGAGTATGAAATTGGACATATGAGCCAAAGAAACAACTCAATAGAATTGGCTTTCAAAAATTAAATAATATAGAAATACTACGTGAACACACGGACTTCAAGGGCAATTATATAGACCCCTACACCACGACAGAAACCAAAAGGTGTCTTGATGAAGGTGGACAATAATTTGGAAAACCACCGAAACGCGTCGACGCTACACACAGTATAATTCAGGATCTCGACATCTTCGCTGATATATTGTATCACAGTACATATAGCTTAGGTGTATACAATAGAGTCCGAATATACAATAAGTATTGCACAAATTTTATGTCTTACTGTTTTTTCTGTCTTTGTGATTCAATCTTGCTGGCCGAAATTGAAACCCCTTTTTATTGTTTTAATATTGTTTTCATTTTGCTGAGTGGACTCCAATCTTTGGGACCACTCTCCTTTTAACATTTGTATGTTTCAATAAATTGTAAGAATTCTTCATATATATTTGTATTGTGGTATTGTTTTTCCTTGACCCCTTGTTGGCCTCTTTTAATCATTCTCACTCAGGGGAATATTTCTAGTTCACTGGCCCAACAATGATTCCCCAAAGCTGGCAGGCAGGGGGGTCCCGGCAATTATGTTTGCCGCTGATACACTCCTGCTTTCCAAATCCCCTATGGGGATACAACGGATATTGAATGGCTTTGGGGATTTTTGTCGATCTCGTGGCCTCGAGATAAACGCTGATAAAACAAAATATATGATATTCAATCCCCCGGCGTTCACACGACCAAATCCAACACTGGGTCGCGTAAGTTTGGAAAGGGTCACAACATTCCAATATCTTGGGGTAACATTACATGAAAATCTTTCCTGGGGACCTCAACAAGTAAAATCCCGACTGAAACGGCCCCAGCTTGTGGGTGGTATCTCCAAGGTATCAAATACATCTACACTCAGGCCAGTGAACCCAGCTCTGGAGATTTATAAGACTCAAGCCAGGGCTGCAGCTCTTTATGGCGGAGAGTTGTGGGGACACTCCTGTGCGTCTGAAATTGCAAAGCTGGAAACTAAATTTATTAGACGGTTGTTGACACTCCCTCAAAGCACCCCGCTTCTCCCTCCAAGGCTGGATCTGGGACTCTCTCCAATAGAAGATGAATTAGCACTAAAATCACTTAGGATTTGGCATAGGTTATGGCCAACCACAAATTTGGTATACTACAGACAAGAGCTGAAACAGGTATTGAGCCTCAACGGTGCTGGTAAAATTCCCTGGTTGGCTTTTGTGAAGCACAAACTTCTGTGTCTAGGGCTACCCGATTTGTGGGACAACCCAGAAAGGGGCTGTCTCGACCTACCGCGCAAGTTAAGGAGAAAAAATTGAACTCTGCCCTTTGTGCTTCGAATGCTTGAACCCTGACTGATTCCTTTTTAGCCTTCAAAAATTCTTATATGTTTGAAGATTTTATGGATTGTGTTTTTCTGATTTTAGCAAGAAAACATTTTATCCAATGGAGATATGGCACTCTGCCACTTAAAGCATTTACTAGCAAATGGTCAGCGGCTGATAACAAATCATGCCCAGGATGTAGTTGTGATGTTGAGGATGAATGTGCTTTTTTTTGTCCTGCATACAGCAATTTCAGGAAGTATTGGCTGGCACCACTTTGTAGAAACTTAGGATTTAAAAATTGTTTGTTCGCCTTTAGAATTTTAAAGACCAATACATCAAGCTCCATCGTATTTGCACTTTCCAAGTACCTTATAGCTATGTGGACCAGAAGGCATAAATTAATTGATATCCACGGCTAAAGTTTTTATTACTGAAAACTATTTTTGTATTTCAAATGTATGATATCTGTATAGTGTAATTCATGATGCGTATCTAATGGCTGTAAATATCTCCTTTTTAAAGTTTTAATGTTCTAATTTGTACTCTTTTATGACCTGGCAAGTCGAAATAAAGAATTTTTTAATTGAATTGACTGGGTGCATGGTTTCAAGAGTGTATCTGTGATGGACTGTATGGGTCGGTGACTGTGTGTATGGCCATGTTAGTGAGTGAATGTATATATCAGTGGTACATGTGTGAGTAACTACATATGTGAAAGTCAGCATAGATAAGTTTTGGAGTATATAAATGGCTATAAGTGAGAGTGTTTGATTCTGAGAGTGGCTGTATGGATTGGTGTGTACTTGTATCAGTGATTGTGTACGAGTGTAAGAATGTGCTAGTATTTGTATGAGTATTTGAGCTGGTGTGTGTATAACTGTATAGGTAAATAAATGGCAGTGTGATTAATTATTTGCATGACTGACTAGGTGTGTGAGTACCTCTATGGATGAGTGGTGGTGTGTGAGTGTTTATATAGGTGTATGAGTGCATATGATAGTCCTGTACTGAGTGACCATAAGTACGAGTGACTGTACAGGTGAGTGAGGGGATGTGTGTGTAAACCTAAGAATCAGTGAGTGTGTATGTAGTTATTGCTGTTGGAGTGTCTATGGTTTTGAGAATGGCAGTCTGTAATTTGGAGTGGGTGTATCATAGGTCATATTAGGGTGTGAGAAGATGCATCAATTTATCACATGTATGATGTCATCAGTGATATCATCAGTGATGTCATTTGAGATGTCATCAGTGATGTCATCAGTGATGTCATTTGAGATGTCATCAGTGATGTCACTGACCATGTCATGAGTGATCTAATATGTGACTCACATGGGATAAATTCCTACTGATCCTGTTTTTGGATTATTTCCTTTCAGCGGCAAGACTTATAAACAATGAGATGTTACGTATTGAATGAGACAAGTGAAATCTCAGTCGAAAAACATCAAATGAGCGTTGCCATATTGTTGCCATTTATTTGAAGGTTAGTTCGTTTCGCTTTATGTTGTATGTTCACGATCAGGTAGCCAAGTGAGTCCTCTTTAAACTAAAATTTACCTGTATCCTCCTTTTAGAAACTAATGGACACCATTTTAAAACAGTGAAGGTATTTTCTACATCAAACTCCACCAGAATTGGAATAATTGGCATGGGAGTATAGATACTTAGGTAAGCTGTAAACCATTCAAAGGCAGGTATATTTAGCAATTACTCCTAGAGATATGGATATTAATATTAGTGATGTACCTTTTAGATATTTTTGGAGGCAGACCCTACAACATAGAAGCATATGACAAGAGGTGACAACTGGCAGTCTTATGGGTCTTATTCCTGGCATTAGGGTAAGAATACTGTGCATCTTTAATACAGTTCAAACCTTAGAATAGATTTCTAGGGTAGGTTTAATGTTGTTCTAGTTAAGTCCTTGAGAAGAAAACAACTGAGGGTCTATGAGGCATGATAATCACATCTATCTTCTCTCCATGTTTGTGTGACTTAGCATTTAAATCTCTCTGTTTCTTCTTCAGTTACCTTTATACAAGCTGTACTGTATTGTAACATATGGTCATGGACCCTTGTGCTGGGTTGTCTTAAGGATGAAGCTCTGAAAAAAGGTGTAAAGCAATTATATAGTGTAATTATAGTATCTGGATATAGTGCTGTTTGTGACTTTTCTACAAGATGACGAATAATGATTACAATTGAAAGAATATTATAATGATGAACTGAAAATGTGGTTTTGATACATGATTTGTTATTATTCTTTGTTACAGATTCTCATACAGAGTTCATAATTTTCTTGGGATAGATTGTTTGGTTCTGATAAAGGTCCTGAGGAAGGTGGTCCCATCCCACCGAAACGCGTCGACCTAACATAAAGTGATCACACAACAACCTGTGACCCCTCGGACACAGAATAGAGAGTGAATGTGGAATGTGTGGAAGAGTATATATGAATAAAACGTGAGATTGTATTGTTTTCTTTTTCTTTCTCTGTATGACATTTAGATTTTAAAGTGTTGAATGATGAATTACATGTTTGTTTTGTAAAGTGATAATCTTGAATTAAAAAAAATATTGAAAATAATGAGAAATAATTTCTTTCTAAAATAAAAAACTAATAAAAAACAGAAAATGAAATAGTATCTGCTGTCATCTTGTTACAGACTAGTGTCCGGAGTTAACTGTAATTTGTGAAAGTACCTGAGGTCTAGAGGGAATATTTTCTGTGTATTGATCTAATATGTGACCTCATCAACAGTGCATTGCAGGGGCGTGAGTTATAGTTAGCAGAACTAACTATAACGGAGGAATTTCTATGGTTTTGTATGAGTGAAATGTCCAGCTAACTATAGCACCCCTGAAACCTATGGTTTTTCCAGTGAATTTCCAAGGTTTTTTTAAATGCTAATTTCTAACTATAACGTGCCTGAAACCTATGGTTTTTTCAGTGAATATATATATATATGTAGGTTTCAGACACGTTATGGTTAGTTGGACATTTCACTCGTACAAAACCATAGAAATCCCCCTGTTATAGTTAGTTCAGCTAACAACAACTCACGTACCCGCAATGCACTGCTGATGATGTCACATGTTTCATCATTCTTGACATGGACAGTGACATCACTGATGACAGCACTGATGACATCATCCAGTGACTGTGTGTTTCTATGAAGTTTAGATTTGTTTTATATATATGGCAAGCTGTATTGAAGAATGAGTGGGTATTTAAGTGTCTGTATAAAGGATTTAGTGGGTTGGACATTTCACTCGAACAAATCTATAGAAATCCCCCTGTTATAGTTAGTTCAGCTAACTATAACTCGCGTACCCACAATGCACTGATGATGATGTCACATGTTACATCATTCTTGACATGGACAGTGACATCACGGATGACAGCACTGATGACATCTCAAAGAACATCACCGATGACATCACTGATGACATCATCCAGTGGCTGTGTGTTTCTATAAAGTTTAGATTTGTTTTATATATATGCCAAGCTGTATTGAAGAATGAGTGGGTATTTAAGTGTCTGTATAAAGGATTTAGTAGGTACGTGACTGACTGTATAAATGAGTGATTACATGTGTCTTACTGAATACATGGGTTAGTGACAAAACTGTGTGAATGTCTGTATCAGTCTGTCTGTTGTTGTGTAACCTGCTGCATGTGTTGCTCAGTAGCTACATAAGTGTCTCTATGGGTTATTGATTGGTTGCCTGAGTATTCGTATGGGAAAGTGAGTGAGTGTGCGGGTGGGTGAGAGGTATCTGACTCTGTGCATAGATGTGTGATTGGTTGATTCACTGGGTGTATGTGTTCAAAAGTACATGAGGAAACAGCTGTATGAGTGTATGTTTGAGTCTGTCGGTAACTGAATGGATGTCTCAGTGGTACATAAGCAAGTAACCACATATATAAAATACAGTGTATGTGAGAGTTTAAGTATATAAATAACTATACATGAGAGTCTGAGATTGTGAGTGGCTGTATGAATGAGTGTGTACTTGTGTCAGTGATTACATAGGAGAGCATCCGCACCAACCACCTGACCACCTGGTCCATCGTCAGCGACGACGAGACACACAAGATCATGAACTCCATTCACTCCGGTTCACCGTCAAACCCCTGCCCGCACCACGTATTCAACAAAGCAGATGGAGCCATTGCACCCCAACTATGGAAGGTCATCAACATGTCCTTTGAGACAGCGACATTCCCAAAAAAGTTGAAAGCACGCCGAGATCAGTGCCCTCCTCAAGAAACCCAAGGCGGACCCCACGGACCTCGAAAACTTCCGGCCCATCTCCCTGCTCCTGTTCCCGGCGAAGGTCATCGAGAAAATCGTCAACACTCAACTGGCCTGCCACCTCGAGGACAACAACATCTTAAACCCGTCCCAGTCTGGATTCAGATGAAATCACAACACTGAGACAGCCCTCATCGCCACTACAGATGGCATGAGGCGCCAGCTAGACAACGGCGAAACATCAGCCCTCATCCTCCTGGAACTGTCAGCTGCCTTCGACACGGTCTGCCACTGCACACTAATGACACGCCTCCAAGAAACCGGGTTCCAAGAGAAGGCCCTCGACTGGACCATGTCCTTCCTCTCCGGCAGAACCCTCCGCCTTTCCGATCCGAAGCCACCAACATCATCTGCGGCGTACCCCAGGGATCATCCCTCAGCCCGATGCTGTTAAACATCTACATGGCCCCCCTCGCACAAGTGGCCCGCCTGCACGACCTCAATATCATCTCCTACGCCAATGACACCCAGCTTATCCTCTCCCTCACCAAGGACCCTCACACCGCCAAAACCAACCTCTACGAGGGAATGAAGGCCATCACGATTGGATGAGGAGCAGCCATCTGAAGCTGAACTCAGACAAGACAGAGGTCCTCATCCTTGGACCCACCCCCCTCCGCCTGGGACGACTCCTGGTGGCCGACCATGCCGGGAGCAGCACCGACACCCACAGACCTTGCACACAACCTAGGCTTCATCCTTGACTCCTCCCTCTCCATGTCGAAGCAGGTCAACGCCATCTCCTCCTCCTGCTACAGCACCCTCTGCATGCTTCGCAGGATCTACAAGTGGATCCCGACCGAAACAAGAAAAACAATGACACAGGCCCTTGTCAGCAGCTGGCTGGACTACGGCAGCGCACTCTATGCAGGAATCCCAGCCAAACACCTACGCTGACTCCAACGCATTCAAAACGCCTCCGCTCGACTAATCCTCAATGTACCCCGCCGCAACTATATCACCCCCTGTCTGAGAGACCTACACTGGCTCCCCGCCGACAAGAGGATCACACACGCACACAAAGCACTCCACAACACCAGACCAGCCTATCTGAACAGCAGACTCAGCTTTTATACCCCCACCCGCCAGCTCCGCTCCACCGGCCTCGCCCTCGCTGCTATCCCCCGCATCCAACGAACGACCTCTGGCAGCAGATCCTTCTCTTTCCTCGCCACCAAGACCTGGAACTCCCTCCCCACCCACCTACGGTTTACCCAAGACCTGCTTACCTTCAGAAGACTTCTCAAGACCTGGCTCTTCGAGCAGTAGCGGCACCCTGTCACCTCAGAGCCTTGAGACCCTCACGGGTAAGTAGAGTGCTTTACAAGCAATTTGATTGATTGATTAGTATTTGTATTAATAAGTACGGTGGTGTGTTTATAACTGTATAGGTGAGTAAATGGGAGTGTGATTGATTCTTTGCATGACTGACTAGGTGTCTGAATAATGCCATGGGTGAATGACAGTGTGTGAGTATCTATATAGATGTATGAGTGGATATGATAGTGTTGTATTCATGAGTGACTGCATGTATGAGGGGCTGCATGGGTGAATGAGTGGATGTATGTCTAGACCTAGGAATCAGTGAGCGCGTATGTAGTAACTGATATTGGTGTGTTGATGGTTTTGAAAATGATACTCAATATTTTAGAGTGGATGTATCAAAGGTTAGATTAGCGTGTGAGCAGGTGCATCAGATCTTTACGTTGATGATGTCATCAGTGATGTCATTTGAGATGTCATCAGTGATGTCACTGACCATGTCATGAATGCTGTAATATGTGACATCATCAGCAGTGCATTACGGGTGTACGAGTTATAGTTAGCTGAACTAACTATAACAGGGGAATTTCTATGGTTTTGCACGAGTGAAATGTCCAACTAACTATAACATGTTTGAAACCTATGGTTTTTTCAGTAAATTTCTAAGGTTTTTTAAATGCTAATTTCTAACTAACGTGTCTGCAACCTATGTTTTTTTTCAGTGATTTCAAAGGTTTTTTAAGTGCTAATTTCTAATTATAATGTGTCTGAAACCTATGTTTTTTTTCAGTGAATTAAAAAAAATATTAAAATGCCATGACCTGTCATACATGCAGAGGCTCATGGAGGACATGCTGTGGATGGAGGCGTAAAGGATGGCACCCACTGCTGAACATGAAATGTAGCTGGGATCTGCCATGCCCTTCAGATCCTCATCATGGCATTGCTGCCACAAGGCATGGCGCAGATAAATGCTGCTGCCCCACACCCTTCACATCTCTGCCCCCTGGTGTGTTAGTGCCTCACAGTGCAGCAGGCGTATGCACTGCACGCCCTGAAGTGTCAGTGGCACACAGTGCGGAAGACAGTCCATCACTGTCCACTGATGTGTCAGTGGCACACAGTGTGGAAAATAATCCATCTTTGCCACTCATGTCTCAATGGCACACAGTCCCGCAGCTGGTACAGAAAAACTCACAGGTGGGGCAGTGTCACATACGAGGACGAGGACGTGGATGGGTTTGACATCAGTAGAAGGCACTACCATTCAGTTCTGCCACCCGGCCTGTTTATCATGGCCCCACAACCTTCCATTGTCCCAACTAACACTCGGATGCACTCACCTTGGTCCGCAACATGGCCTGCCATATCCTCTTCAATAACCAATGACACGGCGACCTCACTGGGGACTGTACCCTTCCAGTTCCGCTGTACCTGTAATCCCCGGATGGACTCCGGTTTGCACTCCACGATCCCCTATTGTGAAGTGTGCTTGTCCTGTTCCTCTACTGCTAAATTCCACTGGATGTGCAATAAACATCCAGTGATGTACTGCTGTGTTATGTTTTACCTAATTTATGTATGAATATTTGGAAGAATGTAGAGACAGTGATTCACCTTACGTCAATGATGCTCAACTAATGGGATTCCAGTCACAGTATGCTACATAACCTATTGTGTTTCTGCTGCTGTAAACACTACAATGGGGACATGTGCATTTGTCACTTCCTTGTCCGGACATGTACTGAACCACACCCAGAGCCTCAAAGTCATTGTGACTATCCCTGCCTGTTCCGTCGTATGCCATGCCACTCTGATTACTTTCCTATGTTGGCCCCACATAGCTACCTGTCGCAGGCGTACTCGCTGTTGGTGTGCAGGTCAACTCAGTGGTCTAGTTGTCAACATGTCACGGCCACTCCCTGAGAGCAGGTTTGCACACACACGCCACACCCATCTGGCACATGCGTCACAGGCCATGTGACCACGCAAATATAATGGATCGACAATGTCACATCCTTTATTGCCGGTGGTGACTGGATGGCGGACCCTCCACGGGTCTGAATCATAAAGAGCCTATGAAAAGTTGTGCAGAGGGTGAGTCAAACCATGAGCTGTATGACCATCATGGGCCTACCACCATGTGGCGCGGACTTGAGTTGCACAGGGTTAATGCCACCCGAAGATGATGCGGCCATCAAGGGCCTACAACCACGTGACGCAGACTTGAGTTGCACAGGGTTAGTGCCCCCTGAAGCTGATGTGGCCGTCAGGGGCCTATCACCATGTGGCATGGACTTGAGTTGCACAGGGTTAGTCGCACCCTAGGTTGTATGGCCGTCAGCGGCCACCACCAAGTGGCACTGGCTTGCGTTTCACAGGGTTATCGACACCAGAACCTGATGTGTTCTCTGCCATTGATGACTCAGGACTCAGCGACATGTGTGGGATCTGCTAGGCCACGGAGCGGGTCCACATAATGTGCACCAAACCATGGTGGTGGGACAGGCCCTGGAGCTTTCATGGGCACGTGGAGTGCCCACTGGTAGACACTCCGGTGGCAGCAGGTAATTATTTGGTCATGGATGCGCAGGGGCGGCGGGGTCTCTCTCTCACTTCCCTCTCTTCACTCTCTCTCTCACTCCCTTCCTTTCCTTCTATCTCTCTTACTTTCTCTCCCTTTCTCACTCCCATCATTTCCTTCCCTCTATTTTTCTCTCTGGCTTTTTCCCATTCTCTCTTTCTCTGTGTCTCACTCCTTTGATATGCGCATTATACACATCCTTATTTTGTGCTTTATTTTCCAGGCTGTGTCGTCAACATTGATGGACCCGACAGGAGTCTTCCACCTTGTTGTTTTGTGTTGACTTTCTTAAATTTCAATAAAGTTTATGGTTGTTACTTAAGTGCTGTGTGACTCTTTCTCATTCTTATTACTGTAATTTGTTGTCCAATTTCACAGTTTGTGTTCTTTCAGAAAGAAAGGATTGCAGGAGGTTCCAAGCAGCACTTTGTACCCCTGCTTCAGACAACCAGCCCATCAGAACTTCATGATGGACAGTGCTTTACCTCCACTGTCCAAGGCCTCCCTTACTTCCTCTGTGGATTTAATTAAAGCCAGCTCAGTGCTATGTTCTGCTCTAAACCCATATTGAGACGGGTCGAGTCGATTATTAGTTCGGAGAAATACACTGAGCTGGGTGTTCATAGCTTTTTAAATAATTTTTGCAGTAAGCGGAAGCCGTGAAACTGGCCTATAAATGTTCGGGTCCTTAGGATCAAGAGGCGTTTTTTATAATAGGGGGATGATAGAGGCCTTCTTCCGGTACCTGGGAAATATGCCGGTAGTGAAAATGGAGTTGAGCAGGGGGGTGAGGGCTGACCCTATGACTTGTGTGATTTGTTTCAATACTGATGCTGTGCATGGATCCATGGAAGACCCTGATCGAATAGAGCTCAAAAGTTTGATTGAGTCTGGTGGCTCAACCAAGGTGAATTTATCTGGAACTGGTATAGGGTTGGGTCTATTAGGTTCCATTGTAGGTGGCACCACTATTCACCTTTTTGAGCTATTGTAAATGTGGAAAAGATAGATTCCACCTATTGTTGTCGGCCAATTTTTCGCACAGTTCAAGACTACTTGGGCTGTTAGGGCCCATTGAGGCAGCGAGTCTTGTAATGGTTTTAAAAAGGTCTTTAGAACTAGACTTGAGAAATTTGTTCTGCAAATAACTTTTTTTTGGTTTCCAACAATAGTTCCTTATAAGTTATAAGACTATGCTTATACATTTATTCATCTATGCTTTTATAGCCCTTCCTCCAAGCCCGTTCTAATCTTTTGCATGCCTGTTTTTGGTTTTTTAGTTCGTCCGAGTACCAGGGGGCTGCGGATTGGGCCAGTTTTGGGGTCCAATTTTTTACTGGGTGTTAGACCTGGCACCATTGGCGTGGGTCTCACTTCCATTTTTGATGTTGTCTCATGTGTTTTTGCTGGTGTTAGATGCTTTAGGCACTGTGCCACTGCTGTCCAGTGCCACAGTGCGTGTGCTCCCTATTGTAAATGAATGTATTAATTGATGACTATTTGGTTTACTTGTCAGACCCTAGTACAGTGCACTGAGTTTGCTCAGGGCGTGTAAATCCAAATGCTGCAAGTGTGCTTGCAGCACTGGTTGTGCCACCCACAGAAGCAGCCTTGTAAAATGTGTCTAAGGTCTGCCATAGCAGAGCATGCGTGCAGTCTGGTACTGCCATGCTGACTGGGCTAGTGCACCCTTTTGCCAGTCCCTAAATTTTCCATTTTCTTCATATTAGTAGTCACCCCTATGGTGGGCCCAAGGGCATGGTGCATTGTAAGAAAAGGTAGGACAAGCTCTGATGTGTGTCATGTCCTAGTAGTGAATTACAGACATTTTTGGTTTTCACTATTGCAAGGCTACCTGTTCATCATAGGCCAGAACGGGCTGTTCAAATTATTACATTTTATAATCCTAACTGACTCAGAGAACATCGTAGAAATTCGAGTTTAGTATGCCTAAATGCATCTTTTAGTAAAGTGGGTTTTAACATTCTGTGTTTGCAAATACCACATTTAGAAAGTAGGTATTTGCTTGCTTAACCTTTCAAGCCTGTCTCTGCGAGGTTGTGTATTCCTTTGTCTGGTTTTGTGAGTGACAGGGGTGGGGGATTCCAAGAGACAGGATGAGTCAACCCAGTGGTGAATAGAGAGATCTGCATCATGATAGTAGGGAGGAGTTGCACCTGAACCTTGAATAGGGCTGTGCCTGCCTTCCACAATGCTGGCTCCACCTGGAGTGCGGCTGATGTCTCTGCCCTGCACACTGAAAGAAGAGAAGGAAGACTGTCAACAAAGTGCTCCAGGACTGTAATTGCCTTCCAAAATGCTGGCTCCACCTCCTGTGGGGCGTCTGACATGCCTGCCTTGAGCTGTGAAAGGAATTGAGAAGTCTGGTAAACAGAGTGCTTCAGAACTGGTTTGGACTGGGCAGGCCCCTCTCCCCTCAGAGAACAAAGGATTTTGGGGTATAAGTATTGGGACCCTAATCCCAGGAAATTAGATCACTTTTGGACTACAAGATGAAACCTTTGCTGAGGAGAGGAACCTGAAGAAACTGAGGAGAGACTATTCCCAAGCTGAAGTGCTGCTTGGGGGATTGGCCTGCAGTGGTTGCCAGACTGCCAAAGAGAGGAGAAAGAACTTTGTGTACTTTACTTTCAACTTGTGAAAAGATCACCAAGGGCTTGGAAGAGAGCTTGCCCCCTGATTGAAGTCTCAGCACCAGTAGACTTCACCAGCCTTGGTGGATTGCTGCTGGAAACGCTGTTTCAGTGGCTACAGGGGCAGGGAGCTGTGACCGACTCTCACAACCGACCTGGTGTCCTGTAGGCACCGCAACGAACAACGTCCGCCTCTAACAACGCAAGCTCTGAGCTCACCGACTCCGTCCTGATGCTGTCACTGAGCTGTCGCTGAGCCGTTGCCTGCTCTGTGACTGGTGGACATCACGATGTGCAACGCCTCGCTACACCAATTCGTACTGGTCTGACCGATGCGGTCACTGCTGCTGACTTCGAGTCCTGTGAACGCACCGGAGTTGGGCACCGCCTCGCACACTTCGCGACGCACCGCCCGACTCGCACTGCTGTCCGGACTGATTGACGCCAGCTTCCGAACTCCAGCTCAGTCGCCGCACCGCAAGCTGCAAGCATCACATCAAAGCACCGTCTCACCCTGCATCGCACGGCTTGGATCCACCAACTCCGTCAACAGGCAGCTGCCTGCACAGCATCGAGGGATAACGCGTCCTGCAACGCTTTCTTTTCTGCACCACAAAGAACACCGGAACTGGCTCGCACATCCGTCCCAGTCGCATCAAGTAAAAGGTACTGTGACTGAGTCTGTCGACATTTGAGAGGGCCCGTACTGACGTGGTCCGCTGTTATTTCAACAACGCCGTAGCCGGACAGGGCTACCGACTCGCACCGAACCTTGATTTAAGCCTTTTCATTCAGAACTTTTGAACTCCAATTGTATTGTGGATTATTTTTGTCGTTATTGGTCTTGTGGTAACTCTATATAAAATATACCTATTTTTGATATAAAACCTGATGTGATGTCCATTTGTAGTGTTAACAACAATCATAAATGTCAATACTGATAACTATTTCAAATACTTGAATCAAGGTCCGCAAAGACCGTCAAACAATGCAACCTTAGGCTCATCAATTGCCTTTATTTCAATATCAAAAAGGGATTGGTGTTTATCAGATCAGGGAAAAAGAATTTCTACCAATACAATCACAATGACAAAAAAAAAAATAATAATTCACATTACATTGCGTTCTTCCAAACATTGCCTGAATTTCACTCAAATTCTCACATTTACTCTGTATACATTCACACACCATGCTCACTACACACCAAAAAAGTCCTAAGGACCACCGTGACTATTACTATGCAGTGGCCTTTGCTCACACCAAAACAGAAGGATTGGTTACAACTTTTCTAATGATGCACGTGACAGATAAATCACCATCTTGCATTAAGTTATAACAGTCATATACAAAAGAGCATCAGAAGAGTACAAATGAATAAAACTTGTTTTGGTGTTGAGGAGTAAAAAAGGTCTATGCGTTTCAAACCCCCACTGGATCCGGGGTTCTCATCAGGACCAAACACAACTAACTCTGAGAGACCACGACCGTGGACTTCCCAATAGTTGGACTATATGCTGTGAATTTTATGCCAGCCAAAGACATGGGGTCTTGTTTGTCTTGAGACTGAAGTTTGGCTGAACCTTGTGACTGCTGCGGCGAGGACCTGGACGCTTTCCATGAAGCTATTCTCTGTTCAGTTAATGCAGTCCTCAGTCGGCGGCACTCAATATCGCACATCCAGCGCATACTTTCTGAGTACAATTTCCGGAAGTCAGTGTTTATATTTTTTACATTTGTAGTGTTATCACCGGATTACTGTATGTGTTCACAAATGGTTACACACTGCCTCTGAGATAAGCCTGTCTGCTCATGCCAAGCTACCAAGGGGGTGAGCAGGGGTTATTTCAGGAGTGTAGCCCCTTACCCTGACTAGAGGAGAGGGTCCCTATTCGTCACAAGTACCTACCTGTGCCAACTAGAGACCCCCAATTTTAACACAGGGAATAATGCATGCTGCGTCCGTGTAGGCAGAAGTAGCCTTGTCCACCCTTAAAGGGAGAGAGTGCAAACTTCTCTTCAGTACTTCTTCTAATTCTGAACAATCTACATCTTTCCAGGAACTCTTTGCAATCTTCCATATGGGTTCAGATCTAGGTTGAAGGCCCTTTGACTCTTTCAGTTCGAATGGAATGGCACTATGATCTGACCTTGCCAATGGGAGTACCGCAGTGCAGGTCAGATTTGGATTGTTGGAATAAATCCCGTCTAGCGTATGCCCTTTAAGATGTGTTGAGACCTCAACCAGCTGCTTAAGCTCACCGGCCTCCATCACTTGCTCCAATGTGATGGTGTCTGGATCGAAGGGGGCCTCCAGATAAAAGTTGAAATCTCCTAGCACTGTAAAGTAATCTGAACAAAGTCTTTCTTCAAGTAGAGTCCCTAACAACTCTAAACAGACAGATCTCAGGCAATAGAGTAGTATCCCTTTGATGGTGCTATGATGCCCAGTGCAGAGTCTAAATGAGAGAGCCTCACAGGACGCAATTGAAGCATGATGGAAGACAGGCTTCAGTGAGTCATGATAGATAACTGTTAGTCTGCCCCTCCCACCCCCTGTGAGGTCTGTCCAGAGTGTACCAGTAACATCCTGGGGGAGTACCTTAGGTAAGTCAGGTCCAAATGCTTGGTCTGCCCAGGTCAGTATGGAGGACAATGGGCATCCCTGACGTGTGCCTCTGTATATAGAAAATTGCGAAGGGATTCTCAGAAGATAACCTTAGCCATAGGATTTCTATAAAGCTTCTAAAATATTGTAATATATTGGGAACCAAGGCCAAATGTGGCCAGTGTTTTCTATAGTGTTTCCCAATTAACCCGGTCGAAGGCTTTTTCGGCATCTAGCATTATCATACCGATTTGCTTTTTCAATGTCCATGCCACATCAAATGCTATTATGGCTGTGTTAATATGAGAGACTGTATCTCTAGAACGAACAAAACCATGTTGTTGTTTTAGAATAGAAAAATGAATGTTTGCGCATTGTTCTATGTATGTTAGCATTTGTGGCGGCATTTTCTATGTCAGCACCATTTTGAGTTATAATTGAAACTTAGGGCCCCATTAGGATGGCGGGCGGATTGCC
Source organism: Lissotriton helveticus (assembly GCF_964261635.1). Taxonomy (NCBI): domain Eukaryota; kingdom Metazoa; phylum Chordata; class Amphibia; order Caudata; family Salamandridae; genus Lissotriton; species Lissotriton helveticus. The sequence continues at coordinate 201,156,706 of NC_136070.1, read as the reverse complement.
CCCACCGGGCCGGCAGTAGCCACCGCCGGCCCCACGGGGGCAATCCGCCCACCATCCTCCCATTAAAGACCCCCCGCCATATTACCACGGCGGGGGGTCCGCAGCGGATTGAAAGACCGTCCACCGCTTTTCCGCCCGGTCGAGAAGTTGACCGGGCGGAAAAGGGTTTAATATGGTGGCTGTGTCAGAAAGACACGGCCAGCCATATTACAATGTGGCCTTTCACATGCCTTTCCGTGGCCGCATTGTCGCCATGGAAAGGCATGCAGAGTCTGCTTGGGGTGCCCGTTGCGGGCCCCTATGGACTCTGGGTGGGTGGGGGGTGTACATGGGGGTACCTATAGTATCCCCCTGCCTTTCAATGAACAACGAGCCAGGCACCGAGCGGTGCCTGTGCCAACAGTAGTGTTACCCCTCTAAAATAAGCCTTCATACAATCACAAACCACAGCTACAGAGGCAAACAGTTGATTATGCGAAGATGTTCTCGTAAAAGCCCTCTAACATAAGATTGATATCTATATCGGATAATAGATGTTGTGGAAAAGTAAATTTATGGTGATTCGTACCCCTCTCCTTTGTACCAAGGACAGTCAGCATAATGGGATTATGATTTTTGGGTAAACCTCCATCTGAGCATCTTTAACTATATTCTGTAAACATCCATTTCAGTATACGTTCAAAGATTGACGCTCAAGTTTTCGCCATTCGCACCTGTGCTCCAGAATTTGTAGTATCGATTTTATATTCCATTATACAATTTAAATCTCCCATTACTATTATCTTACCCGTATAATTGAGTAATTCCTGACTTACATGATCAAAGATACTGGGGTCACCCGCATTAGAGCTGTACACTACTCATATAGTAGACGAACATACAATTATATCATACCCCAACAGTTTGAGCATGGTCCAATCTTTATGGGAAAGATGTTTTTGATTGCCCCCAGTACATGAGGTTTGAATACATTCCAAGAGGTTTACGGGTCTGGATCACGCCGTGCGTGTCGGCCATAAGTGAACTGTGCCTTGCAATACAGGCGATTTCCGACCGAGCCAGTGCAATGCACAATTCAGAAAGCCGGATCGAGACCTTGTTTCTGACTCATAAAAGCTCCGGGCAGCGGACTTTGAGGATCTGTGCCAGAACCCCCTTCACCCGTAGCCTTACGAGTCAGTCACAGGGGGAGACCCAAGGATCCCCCCAACAAGTGCATGTATAGTGAGGGTGGCACAGATGCGTCCCCACTACAGGGGGCACCCTTTTGCGCAACATACCTTTTTTGTCAATGGAAGACTATGTACGCGCCGTACAACAGGCTCCCATTGAGTTCAATGGGGCTCCGTTCGTATTGTACTCTGGCATTCAGAGCCCTGGAGTGTGAATCGGTCAGAAAGCACTTGGGATCCGACGGGATGGAGAGCTTTCCCAACAAGATCAGAATCAGCCCCAGAGTGTTTGTTGTTTTCCCAAAAAATGTGATAACAAGAGCCAACAACCGCATCAGCTTACAAAGGTTTTTCTTTGCGTTTCATCCATGCAGCAAATCATATGCTAAAATGAATTAAAACTGGGTTTGAAGTATGCCTGGGGAAATTGTGTTCACGCTTGGGTACTTTCACTTTACTCTTGCTTTATGCTTGCTGGCATACATTAGAGTAATTGGGTCAAAATGCCTTCTCCAGGAGCACAGAAACAGAGCAGCACGGCTGTTTGCTACTACTGTTCATCGTCTGCTGCATTTAGCGATATTTTGTTAGTGCAAAATGTATCCTCTGGTCCATTTTGGGTGTGAGGGTGCAATTTACTCTAAGAAAAAAGCACTAAATGCAGGGTTACACTTCTCACATAATTCCATGTAATCCTATATAGTTTTGCGGTAATTTGCTAAATTTACACTACAGCACATTACATAAGCTATGCTTACCCCTAAAATGAAGCAACCCAATTATTTTTTACATTTGCACAAGACACTGTGATTACAAATAGTGGATATTTGTACACCTCTGCAATTGAGATTCACCATACTTATATGTGATTCAGAAGGCACGTTGTAAAATGTGCTCTTTCCTACATACTGGCTTACATTTGGTAGCCAATAATGGAGTGAAATTACATTTATAATTTCAAGTCCTAAACTATTTTGTGTTTCTGCACTTCTTCCAAGGACAGATTAACGTCCAGTCGTACTCCCAGGTTTTTCACCTGCTCAGAGGGGATGGGAGTGGGCTCTAATTTGGGCGTCCACCACGCTGAAGACCAGATGGAGGGCACTTTTCCCAACACTAAAAGCTCGGTTTTATTCCCGTTGAGGTGCAGGTAGTTGTTGTTTATCCAACCTGCCAGTTCCCCTAGACAGGTGGAGAAATTAGCCGCCGCCTCTTCCTGGGGTTGGGATAAAGTCACCACCAGCTGCGTGTCGTCAGCGTAGGACACGATCTCCACCCCATAGGATTCCACAATTTTCGCCAGGGGTTCCATATAGAGATTGAATAAAGTAGGGCTCAAAATAGAGCCCTGAGAAACCCCTTGCTTTAAGGAACGTACCTCCGATTTGAAGGGTGGACAGTGTACTTGAAACCTTCTGTCCGCAAGGAACGAGCACAGCCTATCATGAGCCGGCCCTACAACCCCTGCCTCCCTGAGGCGGGTGAGTAATAAGGGGTGCGAGACGGTATCAAATGACGCACTAAGGTCTAGCAGCAGCAAAGCGGCCGTCCGCCCTTCGTCTACTTTCCTGCGGACCAGTTCTGTGGAGAAGAGGAGAGCAGATTCCGTGGAGTGGTTGGCTCTAAAGCCTGACTGTGAGGGGTGGAGAAATTGGCCCTCCTCCATATGTTTACCCAGCTGGGCATTAACAATTTTCTCCACCACTTTAGCACAGAAAGGTAAGAGCGAAATAGGGCAAAATGGGATAGATCAAGGTTGGCCTTTTTTTTGATCGGGATAACCTGCGCTGTTTTCCAATCTTGAGGCACATAGCTTGCCTGAAAGGATAGCTCTGCCAGACGTCCTATATGACTTATGAGAAGTTCCAACTGGTTCTTAAAGATCTTAGGTTGAGCCGCGTCCGTTGCGAGCCCGACTGAATACTACGGGCTATTTTTCACAGTTCCTGCAGGTCAGGAACCACAAACTGGTTAAGGCACTTATCTACCCCTAGCCTTGTTTCTCCGTCTTGTCCTAAGGGTATCTCATCCACTCCCGTTGGAAAGGACCGATAAATAGTCTCGACCTTCTGCACAAAGTAGTCCACGAGGCCCTCACAGATCTCCTTGTTATAAGTGTCTGGAACAAGAGTCCTATTTAGTGAAGTCAGCTCCTTGTATATGGAGAAGATCTCCTTAGATGAATTTTTTGCAAGCTCAATTTTTTCAGTTAAGAATTCTCTTTTAGTTCTCTTTATCAGGGCATGGTGCTCTTTCAGACTATTCTTATATTCCTGCTTGGCCGTTTTCTCATAGTTTTTGCGCCAGGCGCACTCTAAGCCTTTGCATGCGGACTTGTCTGCTCTTAAATCAGCATTTAACCACCGCGCTGTCTTAGTGCATCTCACCAGGACGTTATTCGTCCACGGCGCAACACTATCTAGGGCCCTGGTCAACCAGTCCTCATATTCCTTCCAAGCTTCATCTAGGTTCTCTCTCAACGGGGGACAACCTAGCCTCAAGGCAAGCTACAAGTCAGCCTGATTGAGTTTCCCCATTGCCTGCGTTTATGCGCCACCGGCCTAACTTGCACGGGGCTTTTAGGAAGACCTAGTATAGAGAACTGAATCAAATAATGGTCTGACCATGGTACCCTTATCGGGGGCTGAACCTCCACATCCTCCCAATTAGCAAAAATAGGATCAAGAAGGTGGCCTGCCTGAATGGTCGGCAATAGAGATTGGAGTTTCAGCTTGAGTAACTCCAGCGCGGCAATCATCCCTTGAGTTTCCCTATTACCTTCCTCCTCCAAGTGCAAGTTAAGGTCCCCTAAAATTAGGAGCCTGTTGTAGCGTAGGGCCGGTTGCGTGAGCACCTCCATCAGGCTATTAATAAATTGCGATGCCCCCACAGGTGGGCGGTAAATCAAATACCCATTTATGGTCAGGTTGGGCAAGGTTTTAATTGAGAAGAAGCCTGCTTCGCTGTTATTAATGTCCACTGCTTCCAGAGCGCATATGACCCCCAGTTTATGCACCAGAGCAATACCCCCCCCTCGTTGTATACCGCGATCTAATCTCAGTACTCACAAACAAAGGTTGGCTCTAATCAGTAAGGCTGAGCCTATCAAACCAATAAACAAAGGAATGTGCCAATACTGATGGGGTAGTGATTGAAAAACATTCGTGTAATTTCTGTTGTAATTAGAGCAGACCGCTCTTTATTCCCCTACGGGTATTCAGTTCTACCTGCATTGGGTGACCATTCTTTTATTTCCTGTTTGTACGTTTGAATGTGTATGCAAGTGGGATGACTGTGATATGCGTGACTTTTGTGGCGATAGAAATTGTATTTTATTGTGTCTTATCCTTTAACTTTGCGTCTGCAATTTCTCTATTTTTGTACTAAGGTTCATGTTTGGTATTTTCAAAATGGATTCAAATAAAGAGCTATTAAATAGCCATTTCCATTTTTGAATTCCTTTTCTTCTTTGGATATCATCAAGTGTGTTAAATAACCCCATCGGTATTGGCACATTCCTTTGTTTAGCGATCTAATCTCAGCATACCATATTCATGGGGGAGTGCTTCCAGAATTTCAGGCGCAGACTCCCCATCCAACCAGGTCTCCGTTAGAAAGAGTACGTCTGGCTGGTGGTCACTTAAAAGATCAAAGATTTCAAATGTATGCTTCTTTAAAGAGCGCCAGTTCAACTATAAGAGGCTACATGTCTCATCCTTAATCTTCTGCCCCAGATTTTCCATTGGGTTATATGGACAGACCTTACACCTATGGGGCATACATTCAGCTCGCAATCCATGCTTACATGCAGCCTTCATATGTGGACACATATGTTCCATCTGTTCTCTGGAGTACTGTAGCCTTAAGGGAGCAACAGACAGTTTTTGAGCAGGGGTTCGGGCCCCTCTCCCCGTCTGGCCGCGGACGGGCGTAGATGGGCTTGCCTTTGGTGCGCCTTCGGCGCGCCCGCTGCGCGGCCGCTGTTTTCCCTGCATTAAATAGTGGTCAGGATGGTGCAACTAGACCGTTACCCTCCTTCCTTTACACCCGGAAGTGATGGGCTCCTCACCCTCTGCAGCAAACGCCCACAATGGACGCAGCGGAACGGGGCGGGCAACACAGGCAAATATTGCACAGAACAGGTAAATTCCCCAAGCACCAGTTAGCACCAGTTAGTTCCCCCAAGTCAATTGCCAATTCTAAAACAGAAGTGATTTCTAAAATTAGTAAAAACTTTATCTAAATGGCCCCAGCGCTCACGCACTGACAGATGAATTGCTGCTTAACAAATGGTACCATCTGTCACTGCCACGGACAGACCTGTATCCACCTCGCGGCCGCTGTTTTCCCTGCATTAAATAGGGGTCAGGACAGCGCAACTAGACCATCACCCTCCTTCCTGTACGCTACCGGGAGGCCACGCCCCTTTTTCCCTGCACCTATAAGCCGCGCTGAATCAAGAGCACGCGCTAGATGATACTGACTCCTGAGGCGGAAAGCCGGGAGAGAGACGCTCGCATTTTTAAAAAAACTTGTAGAATTAACCTGATTGTTTTACCTGCTGTTACTGCTCCCTGGGCACTCCCCCCCTTAAAATCCTGATCGATATCCCCGCGCAGCTGATGACAACGCTGCCGTGGGTTGGGTAACAAATCGCCGCCATCAGGCCACGCCCACTACCGGGAGGCCACGCTCCTTTTTCCCTGCACCTGTAAGCCGCGCTGAATGAAGAGCACGCGCTAGATGATACTGACTCCTGAGGCAGAAAGCCAGGAGAGAGACGCTCTCATTTTTTGAAAAAACTTGTAGAATTAACCTGATTGTTTTACCTGCTGTCACTGCTCCCTGGGCACTCCCCCCCTTAAAATCATCCTGATCGATATCCCCGCGCAGCTGATGACAACGCTGCCGCGGGTTGGGTAACAAATCGCCGCCATCAGGCCACGCCCACTACCGCGAGGCCACGCCCCCCTCTCCCCTACAAATCATGTGCTTTCCTCAGACGCACAGCGGACGCGCGCAGCGGGCGCGCCAAAGGCAAGCCCGTCTGCGCCCGTCCGCGGCCGTCAGGGGCCAGGGGCCACCCCCCTTGGTTCCCCTCATAGGACTCAATACAGCAACATCGCCCTTCTCAAACTTAAACCCCCCACGGAAGCTTACTGCCATCATCGCTACCACCCCTTGGACCTTCCCATCTCCTGCCAACACTGTGGCATTAGGCTCAACCATGCCCAATACAAACCTGAACAGCAAAGCTTCACCCTACTCCTCCTTAACTGCAGATCCCTGCCTAAGCATAGCGCAGAAATCTTCCTGTTAATTGACGAGCGGAATCCGGACGCCGTCTTACTAACCGAGACCTGGTTAACCCCAGAATGCGATCCAGACGTAATTCAAGCACTCCCCCCTGGCTACCAGATCACTTGCAGGGACCGCACTAGGGGTAAAGGAGGAGGTCTTGCAGTCATTCACAAATCCCGATATCAGTGTCACTGTACTCCGGACCCCATCCCAGACTGTGAAAGCATGTCCTTCTGCCTCAAATTCACCCCCAATGACAGCCTAACAGGGATACTCGTGTATCGCCCCCCAGGCCCTCTGAATCATTTTCACTCCTCAATACCTTCGCAAGCGGCCGAATCTGCCATGTCCTCTTCCAACTTTACGGTACTTGGCGATTTTAACATACATTTCGACAACTGCACTGACAGCACCGCTAATGAGCTAGTCTCCAGCTTGGCCGCCATCCAACTGGAGCAACTAATCCGGTCCCCTACTCACAACAAAGGTCATCTGCTCGACCCGGTTTTTAGCAACTGTCCCAACCTATCGGTTGGCACCATCACACACCTTCCCTGGACTGACCACTTTCTTATTCCCCTCACTTGGTTCACCTACAAAGCCACTTTCCATACCCCCATCCCACAAAAAATGAGAAACTGGCCAAAACTCCCTCTAGAGCAGTGGGGGAACCTACTGACTGCCATGAAACCTTCACTCTCCCAGGACCCCCTACTCGATAGCGGGAAATTCAACAAATGGATCGAGGATTCTCTCGACTCTATTCTCCCCTGCAGGAAAACCATGTTGAAAAGATCACAAGAGACCGCCCCTTGGTACTCGGAAGAGCTTAGGGAACAAAAACGTCAGTGCAGAAGGTTTGAAAGGAAATGGCGCCTGGTATATACCACCACTGATAAAAGCAGATATAGGGAAGCCATAAGGGCATATAAACTTGGAATCACTGCAGCCCAATCCACCTACTATAAAGAGAAAATCATGTCTGCTAGTTCCAAGCCTAGAGAAATTTACCAAATTGTCAACAGCCTCTCAAAAATGTCCCCCCTGCAGTCCCAGTCGATAACCCCACGGTTCACTGCAACGACTTAGCCGACTTTTTCTATCAAAAAATCAATAAAATATACTCATCCTTCTTGACTTCCGCCCCCGAGCCCAGCATTAGTGAGCCCAAGTCTTCAACCGCTACAGAACTCCCCTGCCGAGCAACCATGAGTAACCTCCCACCATTAGACTTAGAATCACTTCAATCCCTCGCGCAACAGATAAAATCAGGTTCCCCCTCCGACCCAGCACCCCCCCGTATGATGACCATGGCTAGTCAAGTCATTCTCCCTACTTTCATGGAGCTATTGAATAGCTCCATGCAAAAGGGAGTTGTACCTCCCATTTGGAAACAGGCGATGGTGAAAGCATTATTGAAAAAGCCCAACCTTAACCCTAACGACCCTAACAACTACCGTCCCATCTCCTTGTTACCCTGGGCAAGCAAGCTTCTGGAGAAATATGTCAACCTCCATCTCACAAAATTCCTTGAAGAAAATCTTTTACTGGATGCTACCCAGACAGGATTCCGCCCAAAACATGGCACGGAAACAGCTCTTCTGGCCGTAATGGAAGAATCTAGGAGGATCTTGGCTCGAGGGGGATCAGTGGCAGTGGTCCTCCTCGATCTTAGTGCTGCGTTTGACACGGTGTGCCACAAAACTCTGTTACATCGACTGTCCGGTCTGGGAGTTTCCGGAGATGTTCTTGCCTGGTTAGGATCTTTCTTGAGCGGAAGGACTTTCCAGGTTTTCGACGGCGACTCCTGTTCCACCAGTAGACCTCTGAGTTGTGGGGTACCGCAGGGCTCTTCTTTAAGTCCCACGCTGTTCAATGTGTACATGAGACCGCTGGCTGAGGTCGTCCGTAAATATGGCATAAAGATCATCTCGTATGCGGACGACACTCAGCTCGTGGTCTCCCTGGCACAGAAGAACAGCGGGCACCCGCAAGTCAATCTGGCCGCCTGTATGGAAGAGGTAGGAAGATGGATGACAGCATCCTCTTTAAAACTGAATGGCGAAAAAACAAAGATCATGCTTCTCGGTCCTCCCTCTCTTACCACCTTCGACCAGCTATGGCCCTCCAGTTTAGGCCCACCCCATCCCCGAAGGAGGACATCAAGAGCCTAGGAGTCTGGCTCGATAATTCTCTTACCCTCAATACTCAGGCAAGAAAAACATCAGCAATCTGCTTCGGGCTTATTCGGATGCTAAAAAAAATCCTCCCGATCCTGCCCTTTGAAGCTAAACAAATTGTCATTCAGGGCCTCATTCAGTCCCGGCTTGACTTTAACAACGCCCTCTACCTGGGAGCCCCTGAATATGTATTACAAAAGCTTCAGCGGACCCAGAATTGCGCACCTCGTACCCTGCTCCAAATACCTCGCAGAGAATCGGCCAAAGCAGGGATTCGATCACTCCACTGGCTCCCTGTCAGGGAAAGAATAAAATTTAAGGCCCTCTGTATTTCCCACCAAGCCTTTCATAGAGCTGGCCCTGAGATCAAGCACTCTCTCCTTACTCCCTACTGCCCCGGCAAACAGCTTCGTTCAACGAATGCATGCCTTGCAGCAGTTCCCCGAATAAAAAGGTCCAGGGCAGGAGGCAGGTCTTTCACGCTCAATGCCGCCAAACTCTGGAACTCCCTTCCCCCCTCACTAAGAGCCAACCGGATCCTCTTGTCTTTCCGCAAAGAGCTAAAAAACTTCCTCTTTGGAAATTAACTACCCCCACTTCCCTCAGAGTACTACGTCTTCTACTCAGCGCTTGGACGCCCTCGGGCAGCAGCCGCGCTATACAAATCTCATTTCATTTCTTTTCATGGGCTCCTCACCCTCCTCAGCAAAGTCCCACAATGGACGCGGCGGAACGGGGCGGGCAACACAGGCAAAGATTGCACAGAACAGGGAAATTCCTCAAGCACCAGTTAGCACCAGTTAGTTCCCCCAAGTCAATTGCCAATTCTAAGCTGTTCAAGTTAAAAGAGAAGTGATTTCTAAAATTAGTAAAAACGTTATCTAAATGGCCCCAGCGCTCACACACTGACAGAGAAATTGCTTCTTAACAAATGATACCGTCTGTCACTGCCACCGACAGACCTGTATCCACCTCGCGGCTGCTGTTTTCCCTGCATTAAATAGGGGTCAGGGAGGCGCAACTAGACCGTTACCCTCCTTCCTGTACACCCGGAAGTGATGGGCTCCTCACCCTCCGCAGCAAACGCCCACAATGGACACGGCGGAACGGGGCGGGCAACACAGGCAAAGATTGCACAGAACAGGTAAATTCCCCAAGCACCAGTTAGCACCAGTTAGTTCCCCCAAATCAATTGCAAATTCTGAGCTGTTCAAGTTAAAAGAGAAGTGATTTCTAAAATTAGTAAAAACGTTATCTAAATGGCCCCAGCGCTCACGCACTGACAGAGAAATTGCTGCTTAACAAATGGTATCGTCTGTCACTGCCACCGACAGACCTGTATCCACCTATGCAATGTTATGATGTTATATGATGATACGATTGAGGATTTAACTTTGTTACCCATTTTAATTTTGATATGAAAAGTGTACTTTAGTTTTACTTTGACCAATGCTCAGTGTTGTGCGACTAAGTACCATATTTGTGACACAGATTACCCCATGATAATATAATGATTAGCTTGTCGTTCTTTTACAACTGACATATAGTATTAGATTTTGAATTATGCGTATGCGCTACATATGGCAAACAAAAACTCAGGGCCTTTGTGTTTCATGTAGAGGGTACATAGTTCCAAATGTCAAAGTGTAAGCTGTCCACAAAAAACTAAGTTTGTCAATGTCATTATTAAAGTCAAGCCCCTTACGAAATGTTTAAAGACATTGGGGCAGATTTACGAGTTCTGGTGCATCTCTGCACATCAGCAGATGCAACACGCAATTCCCTCCCTGCACCATCACAAATGCGTCGCATTTACAATGCGGCGCACAGTGGCACCAGGATAGGGTGATGCGTGTCACATCCTGTGGCGTAAGGGCGGCGCATTGCTGGAGTAGTGTCGCAAGCGCGATGGGGCTCCAGCAATGCTCAGGGGTGCCCAAATGCCTAACATGTGGCGTCACTCCTTACGCCTGCTTCAGGCAGGCGCAGGGTATTGACGCAGCATGGACATAAAAGTGACGCAGTGAAATCTTGTAGATTTCACTGCGTCACTTTTACGAGGCGTTCCTGCGACGGAATGCCCACCCTGCGCCGGACTTCACAACGTGACACATCTCTGTAAATCTGCCCCACTGTCCCCTTTGGACTGGAAGTTGAAAGGGTAGCATTCTCATCAGGGCCTCAGCTCAGATAGTGCAATGTCCTAAAGCATCTATCATTTTAAAACTACATTTAAATGAAAACATGACATGCTTTGAGGCACCATGTATGTTGCTTTATGTCATACTGATTGTTGTTGTCATGATCTACCACATAGCTAACAAATGCAATAGGGAGGGCCTGCATCCCCTCACCTATGTCTGACTGATTTAATTTTTATCACAACATACCTGGCTGGTAAAGTACTGTGTCTCACCATTTGAAATGTGTGTTTATTCAATCACTACTGTTTGTGGTATGCATAATGTACAACATCCTAATATGTTATATATCTAGAAATATAAACCCAAAATAAGGTTCCAGGAATATGTGTGCGAGTTAAAAATATATATGTGTGCAATTTTGGTCAGGCATTGTCAGTCAGTCATAACATGTTTATTTAGACCATAGTCTTTAAAATATTTACAAAAAAGATTTAGAAGGAATAAAAAGTATTACACAAGCTTATAATACCATTTCAAGCTAAAACCATAACTATAATCCCAACCAATAGCATTAAATTTACATCAAATGTGTACACCAAAAAAACCTCAGACATTTGCTAAAAATTCGTTCACAGACATTAAAATTTCCCCAAGGCACCAAATATGTTTAAAAACTGCATATTGACTAGTAAGTTGGCTGCTTGCTACCTTTCTCTAATATATTTTTGTAAAATTGGTATCAGCATTGTTTCCATTGTATTAGAAACCACAGACTGTCTCTTAAAATATGCATTAAATCCTCTTTCATGTTAAGACAACATTTACACATTTCATCCGTGTCTAAAATATAGCTTAACACCTGAGAGATTGCAACCTGATTAATGTCACATCTAAATTTTGGGAGAGTCAATTTTATACGAGCATTTAGTTGATTACCTAAGTAGGGGAATGCTTCCTCCACCAGCCACGAGGTCATCATAGTAGATGAAGATTCCTTATTCCAAAAATATTCACAAGTCATCCTCCCTGGTCATAACTTTTGTCAGTCTATGAATCTAAGTTTAACTAACTGTTGATAGGTCTGTCACACCACTTTCTATTGTCAGGTCTTTGCATATATCAATGATTCTTGCCCTAGAAGATCTAGCCCAGAATTGTTTAATTTCCATAATGTCAGTTTTAACAAAGAATCAATATTTTTGGGAACTCTTCGCTATAATTTCTGGACCAGAATTTTTGCGATTCCACCATTGCTAAATAGCACCATGCGTTTAGGCTTATTTCTACCCTAATGCCTGGATCATAGCAGTGCGTGGTAAGGAGCGTAATCTTTTTAAACACCTACCCTCTTCGAGATCCCTATTTCATTTCACACTTACACAGAGTACCTCCACCCCATATTGAAACTGAGGCTGAATCATATCCTGATAAACGTCTATATTGGTTTTACAGTTAGCCATTAATTTATTTGATCAAAATTCTAGAATCTCCCAACTAAAGAAAGGGCTTTTGCCTGAATAGAGTCAATCTGCTCTTACCATGACAGGTTCCTCATGAACCACATCCCAAAGTATGTGTAGCAATTAAAAATCTTGAGTTTAACATTTTTTTATAATCTATTGAACTTGTTCCCAAAAAGAAGCACTTTTGTTTTCTCCAAGTTGATTATCATGTTTTTCTTATTAAAATAATCAGCAAAACAGCTAGCTTCCACTGGAAACCAATTTCTGTTAAGTATTTATTGCTAGATAATCTGCATAGATGAGACAACTTATGTCGGTTCCATTCATTTTGGGAGTAAGACTGTTAGGTAGTTCTAATATAGAAGAGTATAGGTGCCAGAACATAACCTTGCCTGAAGCCATTTCATCTATTCTCCATTAGAGCAACCCATTAACATCTATGTTCCACCTGGGCCCAGTTATCTCTGAAATTTCTGCAGAGTCAAACGTCAACCATATGGGATGTCATAATTTGTTAGTGCTTCCCATAGAACGGACTGATCAACGGTGTCAAATGACGTGTGGAAATCCACAAAACAGCAATATATAACCTTCCAAGCTGCAGTAATGATTTTTTAGTAATAGCCCTCAGGCTGAAACAGTGATCTGCTGTTGAGTGGCAGATTTTAGAGAAGACTCCTTCACCCCCCATCCAACAGGTTTATTTGTCCCGAGCTTCCTGGGGAGGAAGTCTCACCGGTTTCATACATGGGTTTGATCACTGCACTCTCCCAACTGCCTGGGAAAATTCCTGAAGCAAGTATACTCTAAGCATGGGCGGATTTTGCGAATTGGCAATCCGCGAAATTGCGTATTTACGGATTCGCAATCCGCAAAATCCGCGAACTCTCGCGAATTTTGCAGATTCTTTTTTTTTTGTGTTCGCAAGTGTTTCTACCATTTTGCAAGGGTTTTTTACCAGTTCGCAAACGCGAACTTACTTGTCGGGTAGCAACGGTCGTGACCATGTTGTTTCTACGTCTGGTTCATCACAGCACCCTCTGTTTCACCACTGCCACCCTCTGTTTCACCACTGCCACACTCTGGCTCACCCATGCTACCCTCTGGCTCACCCATGCCACCCTCTAGTTCATCACTGTAGATTATGGGGGGAAAAGCACACCTGCCCTGCCTCAACTGACTTGAATGAATTAGGGGCTGATTAATGTGTCATTGAATTTGAACTTCCAGGCTGGCACCTGCTTCCTTATCTGTAATTGCTTTCTGTTGCAGTGTAAATTTTTTTAACAGGACCTTTGTTGTATACTTGTAGCTATTTTCTGAGCCTGCTGTGAGGGTCAGAGCAGGGTCATAGAATAGTTGCAAGTAGGCAACTGAACTCTGAAGGGGCCCCTCAGGAAGCATTACAGGGAATGGTTACTAATGATAAGATTGAACTTTTGCACCTGCTGAGTGCTTTCAGTTTTGCAAAAATCCAAATATCCAGCAGCATCCACAAAAGTAACCCTTCCAGGTCAAGATCCAAATCAAAGTGACCAGCACATGAAGAAAGCACTGGGAGGAGTCTGCTGGACAGGAACAGGAAGTTGGAGACTGTGGGGCACTTCCTTCCTCCCCCCCCCCAAAATGGACTCCTTGCAAAAAAAAAGTGCAGGCAAATGTCAACCTGAGGAGTTATTCTGATAAAAATCATAATTTTCAAGGTTTATGCTTCGTGCTGGTGGATTTCTTGTGCGAAATTGCAAATTTTGCAATCTCGCAATTGCGAGATTGTCGCTGCCCGCCGCATCTACGTGTTCGCAAGTGTTTACTCCCGCGATGCGTGATCACGGGCTTTTATGACGTACTCGCGCTGCCAAACTCTCGCTGTGCAAGGTGGCAAGCCGCGATGACATCGACAAACTCCCGCGGGATACCGCAGCAAGATCCAAAATGGCGCAGCACACGCAAACATGGAGAAAAACAACTCTGCAAACACTGAATGATGGTAAGTGAACGCTGCACGCCAAAAAATTGTATAGTATTCTAGTTGGCAAGTGCGACCAAGCAAAAAATCCACTTCGCACGGATTTACGAATTTTCGGCAAATTCGCGAGAGTTCGCTGATTGCGAATTTGCCGAAAATCCACAAAATCCGCGAGCGGAACGGATTTTACGCCCATGCTTAGTATACTCTGGAATAAAAGATTAAGTAAGCCAGACCTCCAGTCCGTATTTGCTTTTATTTTTACTGCCGTAAGATTATCTGGACCGCCTGCTCTTGTAAGCTTTAGTGACTAAATGGTCTTTTAATAATTTCTAAAGAAAAGGTTTCTTTTATATCATTGTTTATCTTAAAAATAGCTGGTCGCAAGACATCTGACAGTCCTTTATGATAAATGTTCTCCAGGTATACAGCCCATGCTTTCTCTCCCACCAGACGATTCAGCTTTCCAACGCTATATTCTAAACAATATTACTAGATCCCAAAATTTAGAAATGTTAATTGTCTCTATCAGTTCTAACATGATGCTTCAGTTTTTTTTCCTGGTAGGCTCCGTTTCTTATACTTTTAATCTTTTTCCTAAAGTTGATAAGTTAGGTTTTCCCTCATTAGTCCGTGAGTGCTTTATATGCCTTTTTAAATTCCTGCAATCTGTATCATAATAAAGGTTCCTTGATTGTTTCTCTAATTTTTTTTTTTTTGAATTCTTTCTAAATACTTTGAGATCCTCCTTTAGACATCCTATCACTTGGTTTATAATTTCCTCCTATCCAGCAATAAGGTATGAGGATATCGCTTCTAATTTAAACTCGTGTTACTTATACTGGAAGACTTTTACCCATTGTAAGTACTTATTTGATATTCTTGTACGGAAGCATCTCAGGAAGCTGATTTTTAGAGTGAGCACTTGATTCCCATAGCCGAGCATTTTACTTAGGAGATAATGATTACTCCCCACAAGCTGAAGTACCTCTAATTCTCAACATGGCTATAGGCCCAGTGTTCAGAGAAAGAATATAAACGGAAAAATATTGACATGCAAGAATATCTATGCAAGAATATTGATGGTGTAAAATATCGAGGTATATTTTCTCGATGTCAAAAGTATCAATTATATATTGTGTTTACAGAAATATTGAATTGAAATATTGATGGCAAAAATATTGATGTAAATAATTTCGATTCTAGGGTTTCCATTTTTTTAATGTTCAAATGTTTTGTCGTGGTAATTTTTTATTGGTCATTTTATAATGTTTAAATAATTTTCTATTTTCAATTACTATTTTTTTTGTTTTTATATAATTTTTTAGGGGTGGGATGTTGGGTTTAGAGGAGATAAGGGTGGGTAGTAATTTAAAAATGTTGGAGAAAAATTAATATTTTTTTTTAAATTTGCATATATTTTAGGAGCAGGTTGTTGGGTTATTAGGGGATAAGGGTGTGTAGTAATTTAAAAATGTTGTTGAAACTTACAATACATTTTAAATTTGTACATAGTTTAGGAGCAGGGTGTTGGGATAAGAGGAGGTGGGGAATTTAAAAATATTGTTGAAAAAATCATAATTTGTATTTAATTTTAGTAGCGGGATATTGTGTTTATAGGGCATATGTGTGGGAAATAATTTCAAAGTATTGTGGGGGATTTTTTTTCATTTTCTTAAATTTTAGGAGTGGGATATTGCATATATAGGGGATATGGGTGGTTAGTAATTTAAGAATGTTTGGAGACAAAATTATTTAAAAATAATAAAATAAGAAATATATAATTAAGAATACCAAATTACAAAATGTGAACTTTAAGAATTTTGTAAAATTCGAAATGATTTTTGTTGCAAACTTTTTAATGTACATTTTGTGTGAAATGTTTATATTTTATTAACAAATATAATTTTTAAATTTATAAAATTTAAAAGATCATACAATTGTATTTGTAAATATTTATGTATACAATTTAGTGAATAATTGATTTTTTTAAATTCAGTCTATGATTGCAATTTTTGTTAAGAATTGGTCATTATTAAAAAATATTTTTAAAATTAAAAAGTGTATTGTCTTTTTTTTGGAGTGATACACATTCAATAATTAATTTTTGATTAAGAATATATTGTTGGTAGATTGAAAGATCAAAATAGTGGTGGTTTATTTAGATGAGGGTATTTGTATTTGGAGTGGTAATAGTAAAATATTATAGTTTACTATCCAGCACTTTCCCTGAGTTTTCTTGGATTTGGAGTTGGAATAGTAAATTATTATGGTTTACTATCCTGCACTTTCTGTGCGATTACCTGGATTTGGAGTTGAATAGTAAATCATTTTAATTTATTATCCAGCACTTTCTGTGAGTTTACTCAGATTTGGTGCTGGAATAGTAAATGATTATGGTTTACTATCCTGCACTTTCTCTGAGTTTACTTGAATTTGGAGTTGGAATGCTAAATTATTTTAATTTCTTATCCAGCACTTTCCCTGAGATTACTTGGATTTGGAGTTGGAATTGTGAATTATTATGGTTTACTATCCAGCACTTAATCTGAGTTTATGTGGATTTGAAATAGTCATTTATTTTGATTTATTATCCAGCACTTTCCCTGAGTTTAGTTGGATTTGGAGTTGGAATAGTAAACTAATATGGGTTACTATCCAGCACTTTCCAAGTTTATGTGGATTTGGAGTTGGAATAGTAAATTATTTAGATTTTTTATCCAGCACTTTCCCTAACTTTAGTTGGATTTGGAGTTTGAATAGTAAATTATTATGGTCTACTATTCAGCACTTTCTCTGAGTTTATTTGTATTTGGAGTTAGAATAGAAAATTATTTTGGTCTACTATGGAGCACTTTTCATGAGTTTAGTTGCATTTGGAAACGGAACACTAAATTATTATGGTTTACTAGCCAGTACTTTTCCTGAGTATATGTGGATTAGGAGTTGGAATAGTAAATTATTATGGTTGACTTTCCAGCACTTTCCCTGAGTTTATGTGGATTTGGATTTGGACTAGTAGATTATTATGGTTTACTATCCAGCACTTTTGCTGGGTTTATTTGTATTTGGAGTTGGAATAGTAAATTATTATGGGTTATTAACCAGCAGTTTTGTTGAGTATAGTTATTTTTGTATTTGGGATAGTAATTGGGGGGAGGTATTATATGGTTTTTACAAGAGTTTAGTTTATTTGAAAGTTAGTTATAGAAATTATTTACTATCTATTGAGTATATTTGTTGTATATTTTATCATTATATTGTAATAATAAGTAAATAGATATATATTTGTTTTTATTTTCAACATTTGTTTATGCAAAGACATTTATATTTGTATTCACAATTACATTCTTGTCAATTTCTTTTGTTAGAAAATATATATTATATAAAACTTAAATCAAAAAATGTTATGTTATTCACATTTTTTCATAAAATATAACACATTTGTAACATTCATTTTACAGATATAAATGTTAAACAAATCATTTATTTTTATCCATACATTTTATTTTTACAGTTTTGAAATATAGTACATGTTTGGATAGTATAGTCATGCAATGCTAAAGCAAAACATTTATAATTCTTTATTTATACACAGTTTTATTTGTATTTTTTTATTATTTTTTAGTACCAAAAACAAAACATTTGTATACATGTTTATAATACATTTAATATAGTTGTATTATTTAAACAAATGTATAATGTGCATTTGACAAAGTTATATTATATTATTTAGTATATTGAATACTATTTTTAATAAAATTATATTTAAAATGATAAATATTTTACAATATTTTTAACATATATATTTTTATCACATTTTTATACTCTTTGTACTGTTACAGGGTATGAAATAAACATATATTTTAATATACATTAAATATTATATGTTAGATTTTTTGGATACTATAACAGTTAATGTATATTTTATTGTTTAAAAAATGTATTGGAAACATTGGGAAAAAACATTGCAATACAAAAAGTTATAATTTTTTTCTATATTTTCCAATGTTGGCTATGGGGAGTTAGCCTTTTTTTCATTCTAATTACCCTGCGATTTTGTGTAATTTTTTCTCACTTTTATATTCATCTGTTTACTTTTAAGGTCATTTTGGAAGACGGAACCTTGCGGTTGGGAGCTGCATTTCATCCATTCAGGTATGTTTAATTTTATATACTTGAAAGTTTTTAAGTGAATACATATGACACTAGAA
This sequence comes from Lissotriton helveticus, assembly GCF_964261635.1. NCBI lineage: Eukaryota > Metazoa > Chordata > Amphibia > Caudata > Salamandridae > Lissotriton > Lissotriton helveticus. The sequence goes on along the minus strand of NC_136070.1, from coordinate 201,138,266 downwards.
GCCTGAATATACACACACACACACAGGCATCTTCACAGAACTCAAACTGTCAAAACATGCACAAGTTAGGAGTGTAGCTAATACATTTGCTATATGAATTTGGGCCCATACCCTTGCACTTACTACTGTACCATGTATGCGATCAGAAATTTCAAGTTGTATTGATTCCTGCTGTTGAGCAAAACAACACTTAAGGATTTTGTAAATAAAGTGAACTAATAAAACCAAAAATCACCTGCCCTAGCTGCTCGCATGTTGCTAAAAATTAAATGCGGCATAATGAACATCAATCAGAATGCAACACTGTAGAACTGTCAACAGATCTCCTCCTGGCAGGATCAGGTAGTCAGACATGAGGGGTCTTATTTGAACTGTTGCCGGAAGTAGATCTGGGGTATTGACTATAAACATAGACATCGAAAGAAGTACACACAGCAAGTATGGCTGCCATCTTTACACAGGTATCTACCTCCTATAAATTCCAAATTACAAATTATAAACGCAATGGCCACTGGCCAACGGGACGGAAGATAAATGTCATCTGTAGAAAAATGACAATCCTTCCTCCAGCATATTTTCAAATAAATGTACTAGTAGAGGGTCTTCGCATAGACACTCATCACATAATGAATTGCCGTAATGAGACATATGTTTCATACAGAAGTCGATCCGTCCAGTTCAAGATCCTAACCATACCCCTCAAACTGGAATAGGGGTGGACCATATTACTTAAAATATACATATAATTTGTGTATTTTTTGAAGTCCTGCTGTGAATGTTAGTAATATTTAATGAGCTCTGGTATTAGCTGTGCATGCAAATTAAATTAGTAAGCATTCAAAATGTCAAAAAAATCCCAAGTCTTCAAAAGAAAAATTTGTGAAACCAAGATAAAATAAAAATAAATTAAAACTTCCAGTGCGTGATGTCAACCAATAATTATATGTCTATTTTTTGCATACAAACATATATCCATATCAACCCCAAGACCCACATTGTATCGGGTATTAAGTCTATACATCTGTTTCTACAGCCATAATCTGCTTTATCAAGCCATTTTATTCAATAGTGCCCACATTCAATACACATTGTTAAAACCATCCCTAGCTGTACCATATTGTTCAATCATTTTGGCTTCTGGATTACCATTGTACCTCATTCTCAGTGTAATTCATATTTTTAGAGTGGTCTACTAATGGGGCCCCTGAACATCCCATCTTATTCTTGACATATGTTGAATAATTCTAGTTTTCACGGGTTGAGTGGTCGGTCGTATATATATGCAAAATCACATACAATCAATACAATAAACAACATTTCTTGTATTACAATTTGAGAATCTCATTTGTCTATGTATTTTGTCTTTATTACAATGGACCTAATATCAGAGGTGAAATCGCAAACCTACAGTTTCTACATCTATAATACCCTGTCACAGATGGTTATTCTAACATTTCACCTACACTTTTCTTTTTAGTTTTGGGCTGAGAAGCTTTTACTAAATAGTTAGAGTTAGTTGGCTCTCTTAAAAGAAAAAAGAGGTTTCAGTATTCGCAAAGGTGTCAAAATTCTCCAATTTTTCTTAATAATATTTTTGACCTTATTGGATTTTGGATTGTATATCATCATGCATGTCAATGCATTAACGGCCTGGCGTATTTTTTGGATAGCCTCAGTACATCAATTTGTTAGTCAAGGTCTCAGGATTGCAAAAGTAGTCTTTTTTCTTCAAGCAGTTTCTCCGTAGTCAGGGTTGTCCACTGGAAAAATGTTATAAAGTGTTGCGGTCTGTAGATTTAATACACAGATTTACCTTTATTATCCCTTCCACATTCTGAATCCAGATGTCTAGGAATGGATGTTATTCCTGTCACTAGACATAGTGAACTTAAGATCTGGTTTTCTTCTAATAAAGAAGGTTCGGAATGCTGTTAAGCTAGAACTGTCACCCCCCACACCATTACGACATCGTCAATAGATCCATGCCATTGTATAATATGGGTCTTAGATGGGTTGTCATTAGAATTCACCGATTTGTTTCTAAAGTATGCGATAACTACATTGGCAATTTCCAGTTGAAAGCTGCACCCCAATGCAACACCCTTGATTTGCACATAAAGTTGTTCTTTAAACTGAAAATAATTGATTTTGAGGTATATGGAGGCAAGGGATGTTAGAAAATCTGTTGGTACATTGTGTGGTCTTGGTGTTGTATCAAGTATAACTCTGATCACCTCTAATGCTTCATCCTGAGGGATATTGGTATAGAGGACTTCAATATTAAAAGTCACTAGTAGTTGTTTGTTTTCATCAAATGGGCAACCCTCTAGTTCATTAATGATGTCTGTTGTATCTCATAGAAATGCTTAAGTCTTTTTCACAAACAATTTTAAAAAAAGTCTATGTACTGAATCAGTGATTCCAACATAGAGCCACAAGCAGAGATTATCGGACGTCCTCAAGCATTCACAGGATCTTTATGAACTTTGGGTAAAATATATATCTGGGGTACCCTTTTCTCCTCTCTATTCAAAAACTCAAAGTCTTTCTTGCATAGCCAACCACTTCTCAAGCCCTCCGTAGTGAATTCTCTAAACTTTGCAGATAAGACCCGGGTGGGGTTGTCTTTTATGGGATGATAATGTGCCTCATTGTTTAACTGTTGCATTACTACTGCCTCAAAGAAATGATTATCCATCAAAACTATCCCCCCGCCTTTCCCTGCATGTTTCACCATGATTTTTTTGTTATCAGCCAGGTTTCGAAAAGCTGCAGCCTTGGGACAGTTCTGGTGAAAAAATAGTTTTTTACTATTATCCATTACATGAATTACATTGTCTTCAAAGACAAGTATCTCTGATGGCATGCTTTCATTCTCAGGACATAATGTAGATACATTTTTAAGCCACCGCAGTTATTTTCTGGTGTTTCATCAGTTCCAGCAAAGAAAACCTTTAATATAACCTTTCTTAGAATCTGCAGAACCTCTGTTTTAGTGTCTACCAGGTCTTGTATTCTCCGTGGACGAAGCATAACCCATTGCTTAACACTTGTTTTTCAATATCTGTAATTCAATCTGTAGATAGATTATAAATAGGGATAGGCTCTTTTGAATCCCTCACATAATTGTATACTCTCTGTAAACTCTCCTCCTGGTTCAGAACTCCCCGTGCACCTGGAATTGGCCTCTCCTTACTCCACCCCCTCTCCCTCTGTGGCCTCCTTGGTCTAAAACAGACTAGGCCCCTGGGTTTTAGACGTTTGGATTATGAGTGCCATAAGCTTCTTGTTCGGAATCCGATGAAGTATCTGAGAAAGTGATACATTTCCTCCAAGATCGACCTCAATAGCCTGAATTAGGACATCTTGGATTGTTGATTTTGTAAAAATCGTTTTTAAGATAAGGGTCCCCGGCAGCCTTTGTCAGTGCCAGCATGAAGGGCAGCAAACCACTGACAGAGCCTGGGGCCAGATGTATGACCATTGGAAAATGTGAGTCGCAATTTCAAATGTACAACAGTGTCTGCGACACTGTTTGCGATTCTCAATGGGGTCGCAAATTGCATGCATGAATATTAATGAGGCACTCGCAATTTCCGGCCCCATTGAGAATGGCAGGCCCTGCCAGGTATGGTGGCCTGCTGGGTTCAGCAGACCTACATGTCTGGGACTGTTTTTGAATAAAGCATTTTTTTTTTAAATGCCGCCTGTTTTCCTTAAAGAAAAAGGCATATTTACAAGCCCCTATTGCCATCACAACATCACTTTTAGTGATGTTGTGGTGGCGATAATGTAAAAAATGCATGTTGTGCATTTGCCTGCACAACATGACAGGCACTGCGTGGTGCCTGCCACGTTGTGCAGGCAAATGTAGGTGGGGTACCATGGGTACCAAGTGCACCCCCCGTTCCCACAACGGGCCCCCAATACAAAAGACTGCATGCATTTCCATGGTGTCATCACTGTAGTGTCTAGCCCCAAAGAACTCAGGCAGGCACAGTATATTGTTAGCACGGACCTTCTTTATTGTGCGTCTTCACTCTTCAATTACTAATGGCTATCTGATCCCCTGGTCTCCCAGCTCCTCCCTTTCCGCCTGCCCTCGTCCCTCACTCGGGCCGGTCCTAGTGCCTGACCAGTTTGGTCACTGGGCACTTTACAATCAACGTCATTACATCTCCCCCCTCTGTGAATAAAAGAAAACAAAATAATATACACCACAGCAAACAGCAAATATTTTTTTCTTTAGAATTCTTCGATAAAGCGAGATGGTTTTGTGATCACGCGTCTGGGCGTGACGGGGGGTTGGGACTGTCGCGCTCATTCTCATCGGCGATCTCCATCAAAAACTGACTGTGAGTTGGCAGTGTCTCTGGGTCTCCCGGCTCCAGTTTCGGTTCGGTCAGTAGCTCTTTGACATTGGGTCCGCACTTTTTGAAGTACGTCACATTCCTAGTAAGTCTCTTTCCATCAGTCTCTGCAGTGATCATGGTTCCTTTTTGTTGTATCACTTTGAGTGGAACCTCATGATATCGGCAATCAGTCTTTCTGTGCTGCTCTTGTCGTGCCAGCACCCAGTCTCCCTCTTTGATTTGAGGTGTAGCATCATGAAGTCGCTCATCGGCATAGTCCTTCATTCTTTCCTTCTTCATCTTGTCTCTGGCTGCGATCTCCTCATGATCAGAGTCGAGATACAGTTTGTGCGCTGCCATATTCATCATTGGTATTCTGGTGCGCACTGGGCGTCCTAGCATGAGAGTGGCAGGACATTTGCCTGTGGTGGAATGAGGCATATTTTGGTACGCTCGCAATACCTCGTCGAGTGCTGTCTGAATACTCTTTCCGGTGAGTTCTGCTTGTTGGATGGTCTTCTTGATCGTGGTCATGAAGCTTTCGATCATTCCGTTGGCCTGTGGTCATAGTGGTGTTATCTTGCGGTGTCTGAAGTTGAGGTGCTGAGCAAAATCACCAAAGCCATGGCTGTTGAATGGAGGCCCATTGTCTGACTTCACTACTAGGGGAATGCCCCATGCGGCAAAGACCCCCTCTAAGATCGGTATGGCACTCGATGCTCTCGTGGATGTGCACAGTTGTGCGATGGGGAATCTGGAGTATTCGTCCATGATGACCAGGACGTATTGGCCCGATTTGATTGGCCCAAAGAGGTCAATGGCAATGTGTTGCCAGACACCCTCCGGTAGTGGAGACATTTGTAGTGGTGCAGGGGGATCCGGACGACTTACCAGTTGACATTGCGGACAGTCCCTCAGGGTCGTCTCCACCATCAGGTCTAGTGTTGGAAACCAGACTCTTTAACGGAGTGCTCTTTTTGAGGCTACTATGCCCCAGTGTCCCTCATGCGCTAGGTGGATGACCCCTTGTCTGAGTTGTCGTGGGATCACTATTCTGGTGTCTCGTAAGATGAGACCATTTGCTGCTATCAACAGTTCTTCGTGGACATGTCTGAATGCCGCCATCTCTTGGTTGTTTTGTCCATTGATTGGCGTGTGTCTCCAGCCGTTGGTTTGGATCAGCCATTTCACCTCTTGCAGGGTAGCATCCGTTTGCGTCGCTTCACAAATGGCCTCTAGTGGAACAGCCGGAGGCCTCGCTTGGTTCACTACGAAGTGAATGTATTCATCCGCGATTGATTGTTCTAGTTTGTTGGATCTAATGGGGTGTCAGGACATGTAATCTGCAGGGTTTGCATCTTTTCCTGGCTTGTGAATTATGGTATAGGTGTACTTTTGGAGCCGTAGGCCCCATCGCTCTATTCTTGGCGGCCTTTTTGCTCGCGGATTTCCAAATATTGTGATCAAGGCTTGGTGGTCGGTTATCAGTGTAAAGTGTTTTTCAAAGATGAAAATGTGGAAGTGTTCACACGCCCAGACAACAGCCAGGCTTTCCTTTCTGGCTGTGAATATGCTCTCTCTGTGTCCGTCAGACTTCTGCTGGCATATGCTACTATGTGCCGTTGGTCTCCTTCTCTATCATATTGCGCAAGGATGGCTCCTAATCCTACAGGACTGGCATCTACTGTTATCTCCGTCTTCTTTTTTGGATTGAAGTACGCTAGGTTCTTTGCTGACTCTACAGTTCTCTTGATCTCTCGAAATGCCCCTTCACACTGAGTGGACCACTGAAAGAGCTGTCCTTGTTTCATGAGCATCCTTAGCGGGTAGCTTAGCGTGGCGTAGTCAGGTATATATCTGGAGCAGTAGCTGGCCATTTCTAGGAATGATCGTACATTGCCTACGTCCTCCGTGCTTGGTGTGTCGTTTAGCGCTGCTACCTTTTCTGGGTCTGGTTTCATGCCACTTCCAGAGAATAAGTGTCCGAAAAATGTTAGCGTTGGTTTGTGAAGTTCACACTTATCTTTGTTGAGTGTGAGGTTTGCGTCCATCAGTGCTTGACAGACCTGATCCAGTGCTTTGTTGTGCTCTTGAGTCGTTGCTCCATAGACGAGGATGTCATCACTGTAGTTTAGGACCTGTGGGATGTGGTGTATTGTTCTCCTGATGGCCTCTTGGAATATGTCTGCTGCTGATGAAGCTTAGTCTTTTATACCTGAATAAATCAAGGTGTGTCGAGAATGTTGTAATATATCTCGACCTTTCGTGCAGTTCTAGTTGGTGGTATCCTTTGTTGAGGTCCAGTTTTGAAAAGATCTTGGCTCCATTGAGGGAAGTGATCATGTCACTGATGTGAGGGCCTGGATGTATGTCTCTCTCTCTATTGCCTTGTTGGGCGCCCTCATGTCCACACACAGACGGACTCGGTCAGTTTCTCCTTTCTTTGGGACCACCACGACCGGGTAGACCCATGGAGTTGGTCCATCTGTCCTCTCGATGATGTCGGCTTCCAGCAGGCCTTGGAGTTCCTTCTCCACGGCTTCTTGCAGGTGGAACAGGATTTTTCGGTGGTGTTGCGCCACCGGTGTGATTTGTTCATCTATATGCAATTTTATTTGGCAGTTCTTCATTTTTCCCGGACCTTGAAAACGCTTGGGGAACTTCTGAATGTGTGCGGGTTTGTCAGTGACTCTGAATAAGATGTCCACCAATCTCAATCGCTCAGCAGTTGCTAGGCTCAGGAGGCATTCGGCTTCAGGCCCCTCGATGACATGGATATAGGCTGGTATTGTCCGATCTTCATATGACAGCTCGGTCTCAAACTTCCCAAGACATGTTAGTGGCTCCTTGGCCATCCACTTATACACTTGCACGTGGGCATCAACTAGCTTTGGCGGTGATTTCATGCATTGGTATTCTGCTACTGGTATGTAGTTTAGCGTTGCTCCACTATCTAGCATGAACTGGGTGGGGTGGGAGCCAATTTGGATGTCGAGACGCTGGTATTCTTTCAGCTGATCAAGGTCAGCTACACGGTAAAGGTATTGTTTTCGCTCTCGGGGATGGGCGATGGGGATCGAGATTCTCTTGATGACGATCGCCGAGATTGACATGTCCTGCAGGAGCGGCAGCTGGATTGTGACGACCCAGAGGATGAGTCTCGTCTATCCTGTACTGCTCTGATATGATGACGACTGTTTGAAGGTTGATGTCGTCGGTGTCTTCCCCCGTGGTCACTCTTCGGGACTGCCCTGCACATGCTTTCAAAATGGTTGTCTCTGCCACATTTCCGGCATTGTTGTCCTAGTGCTGGGCATGCATCTGCATGCGGGAAGCCGTATCCGCATCGGTAGCATTTGAGTTGTCTGTCTGATCGTCCCTTCTGGTGACTCGTGTCCTTGTGTCCTTTGCTTGACTGGTGGTGATGTCTCTTAGATCTGGAGGAACGAGCCTGTGGTGGAGACCGTCTCTGCTCTTGTCGAGACTGCATCCTGAAGACTTGTTCTCGTCTCTCACTTTTCCCGGTTTCCATTCTCTTCGCGTGTTCGTCAGCTTGTTCGTCTACTCTCGTCATCTCTACGATCTCTTCCAGCGCGTAGCTTCTCTTGAGTAACTTGCGTCTCAGTGGCTCGGAGAGATAACCTTCTATGACTCTTAGTCGCAGGGCGTCCTCAGTTGAGAATTTGTCGAAATCGCAGTGCTTCGCCAGTCGTCTCAGACGTGTTACGAACGCGCCCATTTGTTCACCTTTCTCTTGCGTGGCCAGGTTGAAGGTGTACCGCTCGAAGTCGATGTTCCTTTTGTGTAGGAACTTGCTGTCTAGTGCTTCACGTACTTTGGCGTAGGACTCAGAGGAATCTTCTGGCAGTTCTTTTATGAGTCGTCCACCTTCCCTGCCAATCAGGTTCTTGAGAATAAGCAGCTTCTCTTCGACGTCTGTCACCTTGGACGCGTTCATGAAATCCTCAAAATCTTCTATCCACTCTTGCCATCGCGGGCCCATGCTCCCACCGGATTCAAGAACAAGGGGCTCGGGACGGCGCAAGATGGATGTTCTCATCATGCTTGCGGACGCTGAGTCGGGCATTGTACTCTTGTGGTTCCCGACTGCTTTTATAGTCTTGGTTTATTCTCTGTTCTGTTCTATTGCACTCGCCAGTGCTTGTTTGCTGTCTTTCTTGCACTCACCAGTGCTCATTGGTTGCTTCTGTTGCACTTGCCAGTGCTTGTTTGTTACTTTGCTGCACTCACCAGTGCTTGTTTACTGTCTTTATTGCACTCGCCAGTGCTCCTTTGTTGCTTCTGTTGCATTCGCCAGTGCTTGTTTGTTGGTCGATTTGCCTTTGCCAATGTTTGTTCGACACTTGCCAATGCTTATTTGTTGTTTCAGACTCTTTGCCTGACTTCAAAATGGCCGCCGATGAGCCCTCGCAGGGGATTGGTCAATATTGCCTGACTTCAAAATGGCCGCTGGGAATCTCGTTTTCAGCAAGATTTCAGTCGTTTCTGCTCGTTTCTTCGGTCGGAGCCACTCATTCACTCGGTGCTTCCACTCTCCACTCACCGCTTGTCAGTTGCAGCCGCGATCCACTGCCAGAGTCACTTCTGCAGGTGAGGTTCACTTCCTTTGTATTTTGCCGCCGGAGTGGGCTCCCGGTTGGTAGTTTCTTGGCGATTCGCTTGAGCCTCCACACGTGGGGCGAGCCTTGCTTTTTCCGCTGCCGGGGTGGGCTCCCGGTGGGCGCTTAATGCGGAGCACTCGAGCCTCCAGACGTGGAGCGAGTTCCGCTCTTTCCGCAGCCGGAGTGGGCTCCCGGTGGGCGTTTTTTCGTGCAGCGCGCTCGAGCCTCCAGACGTGGGGCGAGCTCCGGACCGGTCGGTTGCCGCCGGTGCTGCTCTAGCCGTTCACACGCTCGGGGTCCAGTCGCCTCGTCGCCAGTTGTAGTGTCTAGCCCCAAAGAACTCAGGCAGACACAGTATATTGTTAGCACGGACCTTCTTTATTGTTTGTCTTCACTCTTCAATTACTAACGGCTATCTGATCCCCTGGTCTCCCAGCTCCTCCCTTTCTGCCCACCCTCGTCCCTCACTCGGGCCGGTCCTAGTGCCTGACCAGTTTGGTCACTGGGCACTTTACAATCAACGTCATTACATCTCCCCCCTCTGTGAATAAAAGAAAACAAAATAATATACACCACAGCAAACAGCAAATATTTTTTTCTTTAGAATTCTTCGATAAAGCGAGACGGTTTTGTGATCACGCGTCTGGCCGTGACGGGGGGTTGGGACTGTCGCGCTCATTCTCATCGGCGATCTCCATCAAAAACTGACTGTGAGTTGGCAGTGTCTCTGGGTCTCCCGGCTCCAGTTTCGGTTCGGTCAGTAGCTCTTTGACATTGGGTCCGCACTTTTTGAAGTACGTCACATTCCTAGTAAGTCTCTTTCCATCAGTCTCTGCAGTGATCATGGTTCCTTTTTGTTGTATCACTTTGAGTGGAACCTCATGATATCGGCAATCAGTCTTTCTGTGCTGCTCTTGTCGTGCCAGCACCCAGTCTCCCTCTTTGATTTGAGGTGTAGCATCATGAAGTCGCTCATCGGCATAGTCCTTCATTCTTTCCTTCTTCATCTTGTCTCTGGCTGCGATCTCCTCATGATCAGAGTCGAGATACAGTTTGTGCGCTGCCATATTCATCATTGGTATTCTGGTGCGCACTGGGCGTCCTAGCATGAGAGTGGCAGGACATTTGCCTGTGGTGGAATGAGGCATATTTCGGTACGCTCGCAATACCTCGTCGAGTGCTGTCTGAATACTCTTTCCGGTGAGTTCTGCATGTTGGATGGTCTTCTTGATCGTGGTCATGAAGCTTTCGATCATTCCGTTGGCCTGTGGTAATAGTGGTGTTATCTTGCGGTGTCTGAAGTTGAGGTGCTGAGCAAAATCACCAAAGCCATGGCTGTTGAATGGAGGCCCATTGTCTGACTTCACTACTAGGGGAATGCCCCATGCGGCAAAGACCCCCTCTAAGATCGGTATGGCACTCAATGCTCTCGTGGATGTGCACAGTTGTGCGATGGGGAATCTGAAGTATTCGTCCATGATGACCAGGACGTATTGGCCCGATTTGATTGGCCCAAAGAGGTCAATGGCAATGTGTTGCCAGACACCCTCCGGTAGTGGAGACATTTGTAGTGGTGCAGGGGGATCCGGACGACTTACCAGTTGACATTGCGGACAGTCCCTCAGGGTCGTCTCCACCATCAGGTCTAGTGTTGGGAACCAGACTCTTTCACGGAGTGCTCTTTTTGAGGCTACTATGCCCCAGTGTCCCTCATGCGCTAGGTGGATGACCCCTTGTCTGAGTTGTCGTGGAATCACTATTCTGGTGTCTCGTAAGATGAGACCATTTGCTGCTATCAACAGTTCTTCGTGGACATGTCTGAATGCCGCCATCTCTTGGTTGTTTTGTCCATTGATTGGCGTGTGTCTCCAGCCGTTGGTTTGGATCAGCCATTTCACCTCTTGCAGGGTAGCATCCGTTTGCGTCGCTTCACAAATGGCCTCTAGTGGAACAGCCGGAGGCCTCGCTTGGTTCACTACGAAGTGAATGTATTCATCCGCGATTGATTGTTCTAGTTTGTTGGATCTAATGGGGTGTCAGGACATGTAATCTGCAGGGTTTGCATCTTTTCCTGGCTTGTGAATTATGGTATAGGTGTACTTTTGGAGCCGTAGGCCCCATCGCTCTATTCTTGGCGGCCTTTTTGCTCGCGGATTTCCAAATATTGTGATCAAGGCTTGGTGGTCGGTTATCAGTGTAAAGTGTTTTTCAAAGATGAAAATGTGGAAGTGTTCACACGCCCAGACAACAGCCAGGCTTTCCTTTCTGGCTGTGAATATGCTCTCTCTGTGTCCGTCAGACTTCTGCTGAGATATGCTACTATGTGCCGTTGGTCTCCTTCTCTATCATATTGCGCAAGGATGGCTCCTAATCCTACAGGACTGGCATCTACTGTTATCTCCGTCTTCTTTTTTGGATTGAAGTACGCTAGGTTCTTTGCTGACTCTACAGTTCTCTTGATCTCTCGAAATGCCCCTTCACACTGAGTGGACCACTGAAAGAGCTGTCCTTGTTTCATGAGCATCCTTAGCGGGTAGCTTAGCGTGGCGTAGTCAGGTATATATCTGGAGCAGTAGCTGGCCATTTCTAGGAATGATCGTACATTGCCTACGTCCTCCGTGCTTGGTGTGTCGTTTAGCGCTGCTACCTTTTCTGGGTCTGGTTTCATGCCACTTCCAGAGAATAAGTGTCCGAAAAATGTTAGCGTTGGTTTGTGAAGTTCACACTTATCTTTGTTGAGTGTGAGGTTTGCGTCCATCAGTGCTTGACAGACCTGATCCAGTGCTTTGTTGTGCTCTTGAGTCATTGCTCCATAGACGAGGATGTCATCACTGTAGTTTAGGACCTGTGGGATGTGGTGTATTGTTCTCCTGATGGCCTCTTGGAATATGTCTGCTGCTGATGAAGCTTAGTCTTTTATAACTGAATAAATCAAGGTGTGTCGAGAATGTTGTAATATATCTCGACCTTTCGTGCAGTTCTAGTTGGTGGTATCCTTTGTTGAGGTCCAGTTTTGAAAAGATCTTGGCTCCATTGAGGGAAGTGATCATGTCACTGATGTGAGGGCCTGGATGTATGTCTCTCTCTCTATTGCCTTGTTGGGCGCCCTCATGTCCACACACAGACGGACTCGGTCAGTTTCTCCTTTCTTTGGGACCACCACGACCGGGTAGACCCATGGAGTTGGTCCATCTGTCCTCTCGATGATGTCGGCTTCCAGCAGGCCTTGGAGTTCCTTCTCCACGGCTTCTTGCAGGTGGAACGGGATTTTTCGGTGGTGTTGCGCCACCGGTGTGATTTGTTCATCTATATGCAATTTTATTTGGCAGTTCTTCATTTTTCCCGGACCTTGAAAACGCTTGGGGAACTTCTGAATGTGTGCGGGTTTGTCAGTGACTCTGAATAAGATGTCCACCAATCTCAATCGCTCAGCAGTTGCTAGGCTCAGGAGGCATTCGGCTTCAGGCCCCTCGATGACATGGATATAGGCTGGTATTGTCCGATCTTCATATGACAGCTCGGTCTCAAACTTCCCAAGACATGTTAGTGGCTCCTTGGCCATCCACTTATACACTTGCACGTGGGCATCAACTAGCTTTGGCGGTGATTTCATGCATTGGTATTCTGCTACTGGTATGTAGTTTAGCGTTGCTCCACTATCTAGCATGAACTGGGTGGGGTGGGAGCCAATTTGGATGTCGAGACGCTGGTATTCTTTCAGCTGATCAAGGTCAGCTACACAGTAAAGGTATTGTTTTCGCTCCCGGGGATGGGCGATGGGGATCGAGATTCTCTTGATGACGATCGCCGAGATTGACATGTCCTGCAGGAGCGGCAGCTGGATTGTGACGACCCAGAGGATGAGTCTCGTCTATCCTGTACTGCTCTGATATGATGACGACTGTTTGAAGGTTGATGTCGTCGGTGTCTTCCCCCGTGGTCACTCTTCGGGACTGCCCCGCACATGCTTTCAAAATGGTTGTCTCTGCCACATTTCCGGCATTGTTGTCCTAGTGCTGGGCATGCATCTGCATGCGGGAAGCCGTATCCGCATCGGTAGCATTTGAGTTGTCTGTCTTATCGTCCCTTCTGGTGACTCGTGTCCTTGTGTCCTTTGCTTGACTGGTGGTGATGTCTCTTAGATCTGGAGGAATGAGCCTGTGGTGGAGACCGTCTCTGCTCTTGTCGAGACTGCATCCTGAAGACTTGTTCTCGTCTCTCACTTTTCCCGGTTTCCATTCTCTTCGCGTGTTCGTCAGCTTGTTCGTCTACTCTCGTCATCTCTACGATCTCTTCCAGCGCGTAGCTTCTCTTGAGTAACTTGCGTCTCAGTGGCTCGGAGAGATAACCTTCTATGACTCTTAGTCGCAGGGCGTCCTCAGTTGAGAATTTGTCGAAATCGCAGTGCTTCGCCAGTCGTCTCAGACGTGTTACGAACGCCCCCATTTGTTCACCTTTCTCTTGCGTGGCCAGGTTGAAGGTGTACCGCTCGAAGTCGATGTTCCTTTTGTGTAGGAACTTGCTGTCTAGTGCTTCACGTACTTTGGCGTAGGACTCAGAGGAATCTTCTGGCAGTTCTTTTATGAGTCGTCCACCTTCCCTGCCAATCAGGTTCTTGAGAATAAGCAGCTTCTCTTCGACGTCTGTCACCTTGGACGCGTTCATGAAATCCTCAAAATCTTCTATCCACTCTTGCCATCGCGGGCCCATGCTCCCACCGGATTCAAGAACAAGGGGCTCGGGACGGCGCAAGATGGATGTTCTCATCATGCTTGCGGACGCTGAGTCGGGCATTGTACTCTTGTGGTTCCCGACTGCTTTTATAGTCTTGGTTTATTCTCTGTTCTGTTCTATTGCACTCGCCAGTGCTTGTTTGCTGTCTTTCTTGCACTCACCAGTGCTCATTGGTTGCTTCTGTTGCACTTGCCAGTGCTTGTTTGTTACTTTGCTGCACTCACCAGTGCTTGTTTACTGTCTTTATTGCACTCGCCAGTGCTCCTTTGTTGCTTCTGTTGCATTCGCCAGTGCTTGTTTGTTGGTCGATTTGCCTTTGCCAATGTTTGTTCGACACTTGCCAATGCTTATTTGTTGTTTCAGACTCTTTGCCTGACTTCAAAATGGCCGCCGATGATCCCTCGCAGGGGATTGGTCAATATTGCCTGACTTCAAAATGGCCGCTGGGAATCTCGTTTTCAGCAAGATTTCAGTCGTTTCTGCTAGTTTCTTCGGTCGGAGCCACTCATTCACTCGGTGCTTCCACTCTCCACTCACCGCTTGTCAGTTGCAGCCGCGATCCACTGCCAGAGTCACTTCTGCAGGTGAGGTTCACTTCCTTTGTCTTTTGCCGCCGGAGTGGGCTCCCGGTTGGTAGTTTCTTAGCGATTCGCTTGAGCCTCCACACGTGGGGCGAGCCTTGCTTCTTCCGCTGCCGGGGTGGGCTCACGGTGGGCCCTTAATGCGGAGCACTCGAGCCTCCAGACGTGGAGCGAGTTCCGCTCTTTCCGCAGCCGGAGTGGGTTCCCGGTGGGCGTTTTTTCGTGCAGCGCGCTCGAGCCTCCAGACGTGGGGCGAGCTCCGGACCGGTCGGTTGCCGCCGGTGCTGCTCTAGCCGTTCACACGCTCGGGGTCCAGTCGCCTCGTCGCCAGTTGTAGTGTTTAGCCCCAAAGAACTCAGGCAGACACAGTATATTGTTAGCACGGACCTTCTTTATTGTTTGTCTTCACTCTTCAATTACTAACGGCTATCTGATCCCCTGGTCTCCCAGCTCCTCCCTTTCTGCCCACCCTCGTCCCTCACTCGGGCCGGTCCTAGTGCCTGACCAGTTTGGTCACTGGGCACTTTACAATCAACGTCATTACAATCACCGCCATGGAAAGGCCCTGATATTAATGGCCACCGCATTAGGCCCATATTAGGCCCAAGATCCCCCAGCAGGCAATCGGAGGGATTGCCTGCCGATGGAGATGCGGCGGACAGTCTTTCCGTCCGCCGCTGCGACCCCCGCCATTGTAATATGGCGGGGTAATTGGAGGGTGTGCGAGGATAGATGTCGGGCGGATGGCCACAGCCGGTCGGCGGTGGTGGTCTGCCCGACTTCATAATGGGCCCCTAAGACCTGCCCATCACTGTAGAATCATCCGGCTTTAATATATGTGGCATCGTCAGACATTTCCATTTCCAAATCTCTTGTAGTCCGAGCTACATCTTCACCAAGTGACGTATTTGTTTGGTGCCAGGGGTGCAAATAAACTGTATTCCGCATTCTCTCTGGCATTAGACATCCTGTTCCCCAGCTCACTTTTGCTACGGGGTTCTGGTTTTCTGGCTAGTTCACAGAATATTAATGACAGGCACATTCTGTGGCGCTAAAAAAAACAAAAAACAAACAGCAAATGTTATTAGTCTTGGCTATAATTGTATTATTTCGCGGTCACAAAATAAGGCAGATATGAAGAGGTCTGTCTAATGTGCATACACATAATTCTGAGTTAATGCAAGATTGGCAGACAACATATCTTGGAAACAAAGAATACGTTTGCTTTAAACTGAAATGCCTTAAAAACAGGTGCACAGCTATTCTGTGAGCCAGCCCTGGGCACAAATTATCTTTTTACTGGTCTTTTGCACATTGTATTCTCACCCTTGTACTGTGAGTGAGTAAATCTGTACTTTCACCAAATAATAGGACATTCCCGGAAAAGTGATGAGCATATGTGTTATTTTTTGCTCATCCATTCCACCTTTGTGCTCTAATGGCGAAGGTAAGGAGAGCTGTGATCCCAGGCACTGTTAATGTTCACACAACCGCTTCATTACATAGCTCTGCGGAAAGATGGCTGAGGCAGTGCTCTGCAGTATTGTGACAAATGTTGACAGAAAAATGATCAAGACTGTACTCAGCGCTCGCTTTATCATGGTGCCCTTTTACAAGTGACAAGGAGGAAGACAACATTTACAGGGCTGAGGAGGATAGCGAGAAATGTGTTTTCTCTAAGTAGCGCATCTGGATAGGATGCTGGGAATATTTAGAAACAACGTTTTCCATAGCATACAGAAAGGGATATTGGTACAATGAGACTCTCATATTTAAGAATTAATATTCACATGTTTATTGAAATTATCCATATTGATAATATAGCAAATGTATTCGTACATGAACATTGTTTAACGTACATGGAAACATATATACATTTCAGAGGTGTGACTTTTTATATTGGACAGAAATGATTTCCTAAGATGTTGCAGTGGAAACGCAGAACAAGCTATGCACACGTTTCAGCTCCATGCAACTCTTTTTATATATATATTTGTAATTGGTTTTATAATACCCATGCAGACAACCAGTAACAAAAGACAGTGTGATAAAAACAATCGCCGATATGACTATAACGAGTTTACAAATCATAGACTTTGAAGCATACATTCACGAAAATTGTAGAGCATGAGAGAAACCCGTAACAGGGACAACACCGTCTGTTAACGTGAGCGGAAGAGACTGAGGTATAACGTGAGTGCCTTGTTAACATGTAGCAAAGCGAGAACGCCGTGCGAAAGTGTCACAGTGCAAAGTATAAGGGGTAAGGAAAGAAAGAGACCAAAGAGAAGGCGGCGGGGCGGACTATTGGGCCACTGGAAGCCACAGAGAAGGACAACGGTCAGAGGGACCTAGCCGCCAATAAAGGGTTATAGGTTGTTTGAATATAGAGCAATGTGTTTGTCCAATGAGCGCCAGACCACATTCGGGATTTGGGGAAGACCAGATGGGTAGATTGAGAGTTGTGTGCACTCCTGAGGAATGAAACCCACGACACCAGATGTGGTGGGAACGATGATTGAACGATTTCCACTCTGAGAGGTTAACTTTCACTGCAATCATCAGTAAGGATGAGTAAGGCCATACCATTGGCGTTTCGGCTTAGTGTATGTCGGAAGGCCCAGGGACCTAGAACTACCGTTGGGAAGTAAAGGACAATGGGTACCCTCAACATTTCAGAGTACTGCTTATGAATTGGGCCACAATAAGGGTCAAGAAGTGAGCACTGGAAACATGGTGCTGATGCAAACCAGTCCCCCGATCACAGTTCCAACAGGTGTCATTTTCACGCCGATTTAGCTTGTAGCCTGGCTGGGGTCCTTTGGAGTAGGTTCATTGTATAGAATTTAGATTGCAGGAGCAGTGAAGTGATTTAATAAATAATGCAAACTTGCTTATCTTTTTCCAGGTCTCATCGTAGATATGGTTAAGCATCTCAGGATAAAAATGCTTGGCACATTTTGAGTTAAGGATCTTTGGGGCCGATTAGGATTGCGGTGAATCCGCATCCTCCGGGCCGGCGGAAGCCACCGCCGGCCCGGAGGATGCGGATTCACCGCTGCGGTGCCTACAAAGACCCCCCCGCCAGATTAGGATGGCTGGGGGGTCATCGGCAGACGGGAAGACCGTCCACCGCTTTTCCGCCGCGGTCGCCTTCCGACCGTGACGGAAAAGCTCTAATATGGTGGCAGTGTCTATGAGACACCGCCAGCCATATTAGGATGGGGCAGAAAACATGCTTTTCCGCGGCGGCATTTCCGCCGTGGAAAAGCATGTGGTCTTTGGTGTTTGGGGGCCCGTTGTGGGCCCCCAGGGTGTCGGGGGGGGGTGTACATGGGGGTTACCTATGGTACCCCCCAGCATTTACATGCACAAAGCGGCAGGCACGCGCGGTTTCTGCCGCTTTGTGCATGTACATGTAAAACATTAATTTTTAACCTTGCGGCGGGTGCTGCTTCAAGCAGCACCCGCCGCAAGGTTAAAGATACGGGATGTGACCGCCAGGATGGCGGTCACATCCTAATTGCACCAGAGGGACCGCCGCTGCCCCTGCGGATGGTCTCTCCACCTCGGGTGTCCGTCCGCCATCCTAATGGGCCCCTAAATTTGTGTTTGAGATGGATTGGATAAGAAAGCAAAACATTTTGAAGTGATATGGCTGGCATGGAGTCATGTAATTAACCAGCATGAAAGAAAGGGATAGACAGAGTGGTTAAACTTGCACAATTTTACTTTGGTATTTGAGAAACTATAAAAGTCTGAGTTAGGAAGATAATATAAATGTGCTAATTGGGAACATGAGAATGAGCTTCTATAATTTTCATATAGATCTTTGATCTGACTGATGCCTCTGGAGGCCAAAGAGCAAGGGATGTTTGCAGCCACATCTTCCAAAAACGTTATGGTTGTGCCAAAGTAATGTAGTCTTTAAGTTGTGGAAAGATACCAGCATGCGGTGGCCAAGGAGCTTTTTAGTACAGTGGCTGTGAGTACACGAAGAGTGCAGAGGTTTGAATCTTGGCATAGTAATGAGGGAGGATAAAGGTAAGGGAGAGCAGAGGTTTCACTCTATCTCGATCCAACACGGAGTGTTAAGGGTATCTTGTACTAATCATAGCGCACCCTGTGCCCCCAAAATGGCTGATTGGTATAAGCTCCAATCTGAAATACTGCAGCCCCCTAGGAGAAAGCTCTTTCTAAGGGCTTTATAAGACATCCTCGCCCTTATTCGTCCCATAAGAATTTTGATGCAATTTTCTCAATTTCTTAAGCATGGGCGTAAAATCCGTTCCGCTCGCGGATTTTGCGGATTTTCGGTAAAATTCGCAATCCGCGAACTCTCGCGAACTTACCGAAAATTCGTAAATCCGTGCGAAGCGGATTTTTTTGCTTGGTCGCACTTGCCAACTAGAATACTATACAATTTCGCGGGAGTAAACACTTGCGAAAACGTAGATGCGGCGGGCAGCGACAATCTCGCAATTGCGAGATTGCAAAATTTGCAATTTCGCACAAGAAATCCACCAGCAGGCAGCATAAACCTTGAAAATTATGATTTTTATCAGAATAACTCCTCAGGTTGACATTTGCCTGCACTTTTTTTTTGCAAGGAGTCCATTTTGGGGGGGGGGGGTGGGAGGAAGGAAGTGCCCCACAGTCTCCAACTTCCTGTTCCTGTCCAGCAGGCTCCTCTCAGTGCTTTCTTCATGTGCTGGTCACTTTGATTTGGATCTTGACCTGGAAGCACTCAGCAGGTGCAAAAGTTCAATCTTATCATTAGTAACCATTCCCTGTAGTGCCTGGAAGGATTACTTTTTGTGGATGCTGCTGGATATTTGGATTTTTGCAAAACTGAAAGCACTAAGCAGGTGCAAAAGTTCAATCTTATCATTAGTAACCATTCCCTGTAGTGCTTCCTGAGGGGCCCCTTCAGAGTTCAGTTGCCTACTTGCAACTATTCTATGACCCTGCTCTGACCCTCACAGCAGGCTCAGAGAAAGCAATTACAGATAAGGAAGCAGGTTCCAGCCAGGAAGTTCAAATTCAGTAACACATTAATCAGCCCCTAATTCATTTATGTCAGTTGAGGCAGGGCAGGTGTGCTTTTCCACCCATACTCTACAGTGATGAACTAGAGGGTGGCATGGGTGAGCCAGAGGGTGGCATGGGTGAGCCAGAGGGTGGCAGTGGTGAAACAGAGGGTGGCAGTGGTGAAACAGAGGGTGCTGTGATGAACCAGATGTAGAAACAACATGTTCGCGAACGTTGCTACCCGAAAAGTAAGTTTGCGTTTGCGAACTGGTACAAAATCCTCGCGAACTGGCAGAAATCCTTGCGAACACAAAAAAAAAAAAATCCTCAAATTCGCGGGAGTTCGCGGATTTTGCGGATTGCCAATCCGTAAATACGCAATTTCGCGGATTGCCAATTCGCAAAATCCGCCCATGCTTACAATTTCTTGAAAGAAAGAAGGAGAGAGTTTCAGCAGCAGCATAGCGGAAAAACAAATTCACAATTGAAATAATCATGATTTTGAGCGTTTGGGGCCTACCCCACCACATATTGTGTTCAGGCATCAAATGGTATGCACACTTTGGTAATTGTTTGAGATTCGTTGTAGTGTAGAGTTTCAGATACATCATTACAAAATCAAATCCCAGGTTATTTAAGACGTTTGGGTTGCCACTTAAATCTTGAGTCGCCTATAAGTGAGAAGCAGTAAGAGTTCAGTGGGAAAACCTTAGTTGTATCCTTGTTCAGAGTATACCCAGACACATGTGAGAATTCCTGAATTATGTTAGTGATATTCGGGATAGTGCTCTTGATGTTTTCTGTGAAACAGAGAATATTGCCGGCATATGCTGCCGTTTTGAATAGTTTGACACCAAATTGTAAACCTTAAATGTCTAAGTAAGGGATCAATAGTGAGGAGAAAGAGCAATGGGAAAAGGGGACATCCCTGTCTTGTCCCTTGGTGAAGATTGAAAGTGGAGGTAGAGCCATTGAATCTATTGTGTGCCCTTAGATCGGCATACAGGGCAATGATCATGTGAATAAATGTGCTTCCGAGGTTATAGGACTCAAGCACTGCCTGTAGAAAAGGACAAGAGACCTTGTCAAAGGCCTTTTCAGCATCCAGGGTGAGCGCAGCAGCCAGAGATGAGGAAGGACGAGCCTTTTCATTTATATGGCTAAATGTACAGATATTGTCTCTAGCTATTCGCCCTTTAACAAAGTCCATTTGGGATTTCTGTATAAGTTTGCAAATAGAATGTTCTCGTCTTTTGACAAACATTTTGGCAAACATGTAGGCTTCCATATTCAAAAATGGAATAGGATGGAAATTTGTTGGGTCTGAATGGTCCTTAACCTATTTGTAAATAACTACTATTGTGCCGTTTGTGTTCATTTCGGACACCCTGCCACTAGTAGCAAAATTATCAAGGGTATTTTTAAGATGCCTCATAATCAGATATATGGCCTAGGGCTTTCCCTGAGGTTATTAGCTCATTTAACTGTGCTCTATTCTGATCTCAGACAGAGATCGTAGGGAGAGAATTTAGAAGCTCCGGGCATTTCGTCTTATTGTATGTTATTTCAGAGGTGTAAAGTTTTCCATGAAATTAATTAAGCACGTCAAGTATCTCTTTGGTTTTTACTCTTTGAGACACATCATGCACCTTAATGTGTGTAATTTGGATATTAAAATTCTTGAATTTGAGGGTGTTTGCAAAAGCTTTGCCTGATCTATTGCAAAAGAAGAGTTTTTTTCGATTTTTGGGCCTGTATGTATAAATAAGCTTCTTTACTAACAATGCTATTGCATGTGTATTTGAGCTGTTTGTTATACTGTACAAGGTTTCTGTTGTTAGAATGTCTGAAGGCTTTCTCTTTGATCTCATTTTTTAGCTATTAGGGATGGTTTGATTGTGCAATTATTCTTAGACATTCGTTTAAAGTTTTGGCCTGTAATGACGCAATTGAATGTGTCCGAAAGCATAATAATAGAAGAAACTGAATGTCCATTCTCATTAAAAAAAAGAGCTCTATTTCATGCTTTAATTCAGCAATATCACTTTCATTGTCTAAAATGTTGGTATTTATTTGCCAAATTCAGTCATCACCTTTATCTCGAGCATTAAAAATGGATATGGAGATAGCAGCATGGTACAAGACCATAAAGGGGGAATCTTTGAATAAAAAGTGTCTCTAAGGAGTGAGGCATCTGCAAGCAGATAATCAAACCTAGAGAATCCCGAGTGGGGAGGTGAAAAGTAAGTAAAAGCATTGCCCTTAAGGCTTTGTAATGTACACACATCCAACAGGCGGTGGGTGGAGCAAAGGTTATGCATTTGTTTGTTCGCCCTGGGGGGTTCTAAATTTGAATTATGATCTGGAATGGGATCCATAGGGAGGTTACAATCTACTCCCAAAATTAGCTTTGAGTCTCATGGAATCTCAACTAGCTTTTTAATGTTGTTACGCCAAAAAGTTGGGTCATCAATATTGGGAGCGTATGTATTCATAACATAATGATCCCATTCTTGATTAATCAGTCTGGTCAGAATCCATCTACCATTACTGTCATTCTCAAGGCAATGACTGTTATGCCTGACTTTCTAGAGATTGGAATAAGTACCACATTCTTTTTTCCCTTAAGCGGCAAGCGGTTCACTGACAGAATATCATTGTAAAAGAATATAGAAGTTACAAATATCGATGAAAAAATATAAAATGCAAAAATATCGACTCCCCATTCTTAAACAGGCAAATACAAAAATATCGGGAAAAAAAGTATTGTTGCAAAGAGAATAGTTTACAAAATATTGATTTATATATATATAAATATTAAATATTCTAAAGAGTAAAATTAATACAAAAAATAAAGTAGATTTAATATAAATTAAAACAAATATAACAACTAAACTTAATGAAAAAGCTCTCCCATATAACAGTAAAACCCACACAAAAAAATAAACAAATACCCTAATTAAATATCAATTAATTATTTGATATTAATGATCAACTAACAAATAATTATTTAAACATAAATTACTTCCCACCCTTTACCTCTATAAACCCCATAACCTGCACCTTAAATTAATTACACAATTCCATAATTAATTTTCAATAAATTAATGAGTATAAATTAACAACTACAAATATAAATTAATTAAATATAAATTACTTCCCACCTTTACCCCTATAAACCCCACAACCTGCCCCTGAAATTAATTACACAATTTCCATAATTAATTTTCAATCAATTAATTAATATAAATTAACAACAAATTATTAATTAATCAAAAATGACTTCCTGCCCTTTACCCCATAAACCCCACAAACTGCACCTAAAATTATTTACACAATTTCCATAATTAATTAAATAACATTAATTAACAACTAATTAATAATTATTAACAAATACATTACTTCCCACCTTTTACCGCTATACACCCCACAACCCGCACCTAAAACAAATTACACAATTACCATAATTAATTGCCAATTCATTATTTAATTTTAATTAACTACCAATTAATAATTTAATTACAAATACATTTCTTCCCACAACTAACACTATGAAATCTCAATTAAATAAATATTACTAAATAAAAAATATTCATACATTTATTATAATTAAATTATATTCCCCTATAAACCACAACCCGCAATGGAACTATAAAACACAAAATTTACTTAAAATAAAATTGATAACTTCTAAAAATGTAACACATATATTAAAATAACATAAACAATTCTTATACAAAAAAACATACATCACACACATTTACAATATAAATTAAAATACATAACAGTAATTTAAAAATCGATATTTTAAACAACTATATTTTTGCAAATTATATTAATGAGTTCTATATTTTTAAAACAATATTTCTTACCTTATATTCGATATTCTTGACCATGATATACTTGCTGTCTTTATTTCTATGTCACAATATTTCCCACTCGATATTTGTGTAAGTCGACTTTTCCAAGTTGATATTCTGTCTGAAATCCAAGTACTATATAGCTCACTAAATATTTAAAATAGTCAAGGATGTTAGGCCTTTTAACTGGATGGGTTAGCCCCTTGACATTTAGGGAGATTACAATTAGTGAGGACTTTGGTAATTGTGTAGAAATGCTGAAAGGCTAACCATTTCATGGAGCCTCAATGGGGAAAATGTAAGTCTCAATTTGTCCATTTATACCACAGGTCCTGGAAACGAGACGATGGGAAAGGGAAAGAAACTGGGGAAGTAGAGAAAAATCTTGTGGGTCCACAAGAGTCCTAGAAAAAGTCAGGACAATGCAAGAGTCACTACCCACAAAGGGATGCCTGCATAAGACATTGTGCATGGGGAAATCTTGGAGGAGGACAGATGAGACAGCACTATCTGCTGGATTGAACGAAGGAAAAAGTCATGAGTGGATGGGTGTAAGAATGTTTAAAGAAGGTGGAGTGCAGAGTGGCCTTGTAAGTGGCAGTATTAGGCTGAAGAATACAGCACTTAGGCTGAAGAGTCCAGCTCTAAAACAACAAGGAGACAATAGAGGAAGATACAATCATGCACAAAAAATATATCTGTCTGGATATTTCAAATGAAACATAATCGGAGTAGAAACCCTGAATATTACCCACGCAACAGCACGTGCGATGCAAAAGCAAGAGCATATGATACAAGGCGTAGTGACATAACAGTAGAGTGCATATTGAGGCCTAGCAGGAACCTAACGATGCCTGGCATATCTACAGGCAGCTTATCAAAGGGGACTAAACAAGTAAATGAGAGCGTAAGCCCTTTAACATTCTGTCTTGCTTTAAGTAGAATGACTAGGATTTGGTTATTGCTAAACATTGGATTACTATAAGAGTGCTATGATCACCGTAAGGTGGACCCTGTTGTGTCGTGCTGGGAACTCGGCCCGACACTACCGAGGTGGGACATGGATCTTAGGGCCTCACGCACATGTACTTTAATAAACACAGGAGCCAGGGTACTGTGCAACAATCGGGCTCATACCTCCGTCGCCGACTGGCCGGCGTGAGCACGCCCCGTAACTTTTATTAACATGGGCTCACGTGACCTCCACGTCGCGACGTGACGCGCAGCGTCATTAGTCACGACACTGCAGACCCTACTGTGCAATCCAAAACAGGGGAGATCATATTGGGGAACACTACTATAGACATAACATGTAGGACTTAGCGCCTGATTGTCAAGCATACTCCCCCCCAAGGGGTTCTCCAGTTAAGACTGCAGAAAGTACAATAGATCCCTGATAGCGTGGGAATCTCCGGGTCACTGATTAAAGACTAGGCTAATGTGACAGAGGTTCCATAAGATTGGGTGCATCCATCTAGTCTAGTCTGCAAACAAATCTGCTACTTAATCGAACATAAGGACAAGTATGTCCTATCATATATCAAATATCAAAGCCTGCGAATAAGTAGCAATACCCAGAGCCTCATCTTCAAGTTCAACAGATAGATAAACCACTTCCTAACAATATGAGGATTCATACTTGAAAAAACACGTTTCTTGTAGCAAAGAAAAAAACCAACAACCGTTAAAACAATTCAGCAGTGATGCATGTATGAAGTCATCAACACTACAAATGTTCGCTATGAAAGTCAAGCACAGGATATGCACGTTGAGGTTTCTGGATGGATTCCGCATCCATTCATTACTCCGATTTATTATCGAGAAACGTTAATAGCTTAGAAGGGTCTGAAAAGATTCTTATATGGCTATTTTACGTTATACAGAACTTCAAGGGGCCCGAAATTTATAACACTATCTCCACGTCCATGTCCTGTCTGACATATTGTTGTTTTACTCGCGTAGTCTTGTGAGATGGAGATTTTTTGGTTCTGCTGCATTATCTTTCTGATCCTCTGCATCTGTGCCAGGATTTATTCTGTGTACTGGTGACGTAGTGGCTTAAAGATCAGTGTCTTTGGAGAAGACATGGTCATTGGTCTAAACGTCGGAACCCTATGAGCTCGTTCCATCTCAAAAGTTTTTAGAAAAGGTGATTTGGAGTACTTCTGGAATCCATGAGATTAGGAAGTCAGATGCAGAGCAGGCTGAGTTTTCAATACCCTATGGAAGTTCAAAGATACACAGAGAGCAGGCTAAGTGTTCAATGCCATCTGGAAGTCCAAAGATATGCAGATTGTTCCTTCGCTTATTGTTTTCCTGCTCCGTAAGTTCCCTTTTCAGTGAAGATTTAGAACGTTCCAGGCACTGTTGTGGTTTTGCTGGAACATTGATGCAGTCTTCCACAGTACTTATCTAAGTTCAATCATTGGAAATTCTTATTATAAAAGTCGTTGAGATCACTGTGAATCCCTGCAACTTAGACTATTAGTAAATCCATGCTTATTTTAGTGGTTTGAGCTTTATCGTGCACTGAGTTCAGTTTTAGAATTATGGCCTCCAAGGTGGCGGAGGAGTCGGGAATTCCTTTAACTGGTGCCTCCGGGATGGGAAGTGATTGCTTGGAACGCCTAATGTTCACCTTGACTTCTCTCTCCTTTATGTTACTTTCTCTGGAATCAGACATTGTGTGACAGGGATATGTGTAGATGTTTTGTTTAGGCTACCCTGATAGGATTGACTCATTGTAGACTCACATATTAACTACCTCTACTGACACAGACAGTTGGCAGCTGTCGGCTGTAGCAAGAGTGTCCCTAATAATAACTCTCCTAGGACACTGATAGGACCCTAATAGCCTCAATGCGTTGATACAACCCAGTGATATAATGAGGTAAGCTGGTCCAGGTCAGTGCACCAAGAGGCACAGGCAGGCCATTGGAAGAAACTATTCAATTGTGTGCAGATAAGTAATACTACAGTCTTACTCTACCAAGGATATCTAGGCAAAGCAAGAACACAAGACCATGACTGTTCTCAGTGCAAATAGTTGACAGGCTGGGGAAACACTAGGAATCTAGACATTTTCTTGATAGATCTCAAGATGTTCCCAGGAAATCGGGGACAGTATCACTGCAAGAATGTCTAATGAAGTTCACATAGCTCCTCAGCTTGTAGCTCTTGTTAGCTGTAGCACTTATATATCCTTAGGCTCTCCTCGCAAAAACTAGCCCCCAATGCCTCCACTGCCATGCCAAACTGACCTCAAAAGCTGTGCTTGAACACACCGATAGCGCAATCATACAAGACATATTCCGTCAAAAATCAACATCATGTGCAAGCACCACTGCTCACAGTGAACACATTTCTTTTCCATATAGCACAGTGTCCAGGGGTCTGCCAGAGAGGGGGATTTCACTCGAGTAGCTGACTGAAACAGGACAGCCTTCCATCCATATTGCGTGCGTCTCCTGGTTTTACATGCAAGCGGGGGCCTGACGAAGGTGCACATAATCCAATCAAAGGCAACTCCTTACTGCATATCATTCATATCATTGCCTGCAGAAAGCCACTTAACAGAAAACCTCCGGCTGTGTAACAAACCAGCCACAAACCTGCCCTGTCACACTCTGCAAGCAGGTAGACCGGCTGCAGGGCTTCTGAGGACACATACTGGTGCCGCCATCTTAGGTGGCTCTGTCAAGGGCCTCTTATATGCAAGGAGTCGGTTTTGGGCAGCAATTTATTTTGGTTAGGCTATTGGCCAACAAGCTATGTATGAAACCAACCACAAAACTGCACCCATCACACTCTGCAAGCAGGTAGGCGGGCAGCGGGACTTCTGAGGACACATACTGGAGCCACATTCTTAGGTGGTTTCCAACATGGACTGCTTTTGAACAAGGAGTCCCGTCCAGGGCAGTAGTTCAGGTTCCATGGGTTGTTGGGCAGACGTCATCGGGCTGTGGATCAAACAGACCTGTTAGATTACGCAAGTAGCAGGCGGACAGGCAGGGAGTCGAGGTGTGAGACTTCAGAGGGAGCAGCCGGCCGCCACCATCTTAGATTTTGAGGCCAATCCTTTTGGGGACTCTGATACACAAAAAAAAAGTTCAGGGCTGATGGCCAGACCGCTACTCATCCCCCGAGCATACTTAGTTCTACTGCATAAATCTCAGTTTGAAAACTGAGAAGAAGTCCACCAAACCATGGATAGGACAGAGGAATCATGGCGCTCACTCCAGTGCCACAATCTCCTGCAAACTGCTGCCATGACTTCCATCTCCATCCAGTTTTTGACATAAAAAATAGCGTGGCTTAGTGGCTTGAACAAACACCTTGGCATTTTTGGACGCATGTTGAAATTCTGGGCTTGCCGCTAGACCCAGCATTGTGTGGTTGTGGATAGATTGCTTAATATCACTGTGAGTTAATGTGTATGAATTGTATTTGTGTGATCCCCACTTGATGTAACCGATCTACAATTGTCTCCCAACTTGCGTGTAATCTACAGCACTCTGTTGTTTCAAAGTTGTTACATGCTAAATAAATGCCACTAAATACTTTGTAATCCCTATTCAGATATAATGTGCAGATATGTCAAAGCCCAACGTCATGATACTCTTAGGAAAACAATAGGAACTAGAGGGAAAGCTTTTTGTATTAGTTTCTAATCCTTATCCATAGCAAGATCTTTTAAAATCAAGGCTTTTTATTCTGGCATCCCTTATCAGTTTCCAATGTTGTTCTCCCTGTACTACTGACTGTCTACACTTGATAGACGCTCTCAAAGATATTTTTCGATTCGATCCTCTGGTCTATATTAAAAAAAGTGGCCACCTATATCAGGATAGAGAATACCTCCTTATTATCCAATCTCAATATGTAAAAAATGTAATAGATCGATTTATTGCTCCACACATACCTCAACGTTTTCCAAAAGATTGTGCTATGGATAAGGATTAGAAACTAATGATGTATCTCTGTCCCGCCGGTATTGTTCATAGGGGGCTGCCTTAAAAGAATACTATATATCGTGAGAAGTGATTGAAGAACCAGCTAGTAATATAACAAATTACAACTTTTTGGTAAGCAAGGAATGGGTGGCTCTGGGGTAGCGAGCTTTTCCATTTGTTCAGTTTTTTAAATTAAACTTGCGCTTTGTTCTTTTAGGGATAAAACCACATGTTAATATTGGGAATAAGAATGCATCACTGGATAGAACATCTTTTTAGGTTGCAACTTTATGTATAAATATAATTGTTTAGATATAACAAACTTTTGGTATTGAATATGTCCAGTCAGCAGGTGACTTTATAAAAGTGTATGAGGTTGATGATGTATTATATACATGTGATGAACACGGTCAGAACGGGTCAACAGTGGCTTCAATATTGGATAGATGATACTTACTGTATATATTAGGATTGTACATGAGTGTATGTTTTTAAATTGTAAATTTGTAAATAATATTATAAATATAATGTTTGTTTTGTATACTTATTTGTAGCCCTGAAGTTGTCCTTTTGGACGAAACACATTGGCTACGGCCGTGTGAGGATATGAATAAAGAACATTTATAAAAAGACCTGCTGAATGGATTCTAATTTCTGCTATACTTGCTCATTGTTGATTTTCGATTGTGGAGTGCTGGATAATTGTATTTTATGGTTTTAGATGTAAGCTTAGAGAAGAATCTGATTACCAGTCGGTGGCACAATATGGGAATCAAAGAAACGTAGTTTATGTGTTTAAATATTGCCCTTAATTATATAGGGTGGGCCCCTTTTAGAAACTCCCCACTTTTTTCATCCACCTAAAGGCTCTGAGCTGCTGTTCCCATTAACACTCTTCCCCCAGCTCAGCCACCAACTTCTAGGTATATGCCTCCTTCTGTACATGGCCAGGGGTTCTGATGCTACTGGAGGCTTCAGACCTAGGGTCTTATGCCAGAGGCAAAAGCATGGAATCCTGGGATATCGAGTACTAAATCATTTCAAGTATTTTTCACAAAGTTCTTATTAACGTCTTTAAATATATTTGCTCCAGGATGCTGACTTTTTAGTCTGGTTGTCAAATAGATTAATTGTTATAGCAAGAGGGCGAGGGGAGCTTCAACTAGCACAGCCTGGCCCACCTGTACCACCTGCAACCTTGCATTGGGGATTTTTATTTAGAAAAGGTCGTATGGTTTTCATCCTTCTCAGAGTGGCTCTCTGAAAAACTGCCAGTTAGGTGCACTGCAGTGAGAGCCAGGGCAAACATATCACCTCAGCTCTTCATTCTTTATCCAGAGTCAATAAGCACAGCCATGCTGTAGTCCCTTAAACAAATATGATAACAGGAGCATTTTGCATGTGTAGTGCTCTTCAGAGCGGAGAGCCATCTGTGCTGTACTTAGGTCACCATCCGAATCCAAATCCAAAAGTTCTTTATTTCGGCCATTTGAGACCATAAAAGATTCATTTGTACATTTAAAAAACATAGAACATACAATAAAAACTGGGCGGGGTGCAGCATACATAAAGGTCATTTTCCTGACAATCTTGGACGTGAATAAAAGGTTAACTACGATTCATTTACATTTTAAACCTGAAACCTGAAAACCCATTTACATTTTATTGCACATATGGCATAACATTAGTTCTTTAGCATTTTCCCCCTTATCTGCCACATGGCCATTAGATATTTGGCAACTGCAAAAACTATGTGATCCAGAGTACTTGTCTTCAGGATTCTGAGTGATTGTAAGTAGTTTCTAATGCCTAAATTCCTACATAATGGTAGAAGCCAATATTTTCTCGGTCTCATGTAGGCAGGGCAAAAGAATAACGCATGTGATTCGTCCTCCTCCTACTCACTACACCCAGGGCAGATTTTATCATTCAGCATCGACCATTTGCAGGTGAAGGTTTTAAGGGGCAGAGTGCCCAGCCTCCATTGGATAAACAATTTCCTTGCCTTATGAGGGTAGATAATGTCCATAAAACCTTCAAAATGGAATGAATTTTTGATGTCCAAGAATTGATCAGTTAAGGAGCCAACTCTGGAAGCACACACGAGCGAGGCTAGTTTTTTATCTTTATAGATCTTAACAAGCCTTTTACGGGCCATCCCGAGGGAGCTTCTTTCTGGATCCTCCCACATCTCCGGCAGACCCAGGCGATAGAATTCTCGTTTGACATAAGCCAGCCAAGGAATTCTATCAGAATAGGTAAGGTTCAGAACGTGCCTAAGATCTTGCCTGTAGTGGGAAAGTTCACCAATAGACCAAAGCCTGTGCCAGAAACTCAGTGGTTTTAATGCCAATTCCTCCCCTATTGAAGGGAGCCCTAGATCTAGTCTCAAGGGTAACAAGGGTGTGCCTTGGGGAAGGGCCAACAGGCGTCTAAGGAAGTTGTTTTCTACCTTAACAAGATCTTGCCCCGCCTTATGGACCCACAGCTCACCACCATAAGAGGAGGCAGGTCTGGCCTGTGTTTTGTAAATTTCTAATGCTGGGCTAATAGGCTTAAAGGTTGATGAGTTCGTTACCTTCAGAATTGCTCCCGCCATCTGGGATAACTTTAAACGGGATCTGGCCATCTGTGGACCCCAGGATAAGTTTTCGTGTAAGGTTACCCCCAGATACTGAAACATTCTGACCCTTTCAAGCCTCTCGGATCCCAAGGTTGGGTTGGGCCTTGTTGTTGTGGAGGGATTAAACACCATGAATTTGGTTTTTTCTGCATTGATCTCCAGGCCATGAGTCCTGCAGAAATCCTGAAACCCATCTAGAATCCGTTGGATCCCCATCGGGGATTTGGAGAGCAGGAGGGTATCATCGGCAAACATAATAGCCGGTACCCTCCTACCTGCCAACCTAGGTGCATCGTTGTCCCTAACACTGTCAAGATGGGATATGACGCCGTTAACAAAGAGGCAAAACAGGGTCGGCGCAAGAACACAACCCTGTCTTACCCCCCTGAGAACCGGAAACCTAGAGGACAACACTCCATCCCTCCCGCACCTAACCTGGGCAAAATTGCCATCATGGTGCCTGATTATGGCCTGGAGCAGTTGTGGAGGTACACCCAAGTCCCTTAAAACCACCCAGAGCTTCTTTCGGGGCACCAAATCAAAGGCGGACCTCAGATCCACAAACACCATGTACAGACTCCCCCCTCGATCCCCACTGTTTTCCAGTAGAGAAGAACGAGGCGGAAAATCTGATCCATGGTGGACGTGTTTTTTCTGAAGCCCGCCTGAAGGGGACTGAGGATCGCGTTGTCCTCCATCCAATCAAGGAGATGATCCAGGAGAAGGCGAGCAAAAAGCTTTTGGGGTTCGTCAATAAGACTGATCGGCCTGTAGTTGGCTGGGAGCAGATGAGAGCCCTTTTTAAAGATTGGTACTATCTCTGCCCCCAGCCAAGTACAGGGGATCTCCATCCCTCCCAGGATAGAATTGAATATAATTAAAAAATACGGGCCCCAAATCTCAGGGTGGAATCTGAACAAATCTCCTGGAATTTTATCGAGACCAGGGGCCTTCCCCAGCGCCAGCCTCTCCATTGCGTTCAGAACTTCCCCCAGTGTAAAATCTAGTTTATCAACAGGCTTGGGTGGGGTGGCAAGGAATGCCTCATTGGCGAATTCAGTGGTATCTTGGTACAGTTTACTAAAGTGTGATTCCCAAACTGAGGCGGCGATGTTTGGCTCCACTGCTGCTTTGGGTTCACCTGTACCTGTGGTAACAAGGGCCCAAAATGTCCTTAGATCCGTGGTTTCCAATGCCAGAGATAGGCCCTGCCATCTCTCCCAGTCCCATTCAGATTTTGCCTGGACAATTGCTTCCCTATATTTACGCCTTGCAACGACTACATTGTCCCTGCTGGTACCCAACTTTATCATAGAAATCACCTCGGGTGGGACTGACACCGGTGGAAGGGGCACTAGTCTCCCATCTAGATCTGGGTCGAATGAGTGTCAAGGGAAATCTACCAAGCTCCGGGCTGTCATTCCTAGGAGGTCTAACATCTCAAGCCTCAACCGATCAGGCGTTTTCAGTGGAGCAAGTAACATCAGATAGGCCGATATCACTATCCACAGACAGCGGTGCTGAGAGGATAAGGAGTATGGAACCCAAGCCACCCCTAAGACCCATGAAAGTCCTTTCCTGGAATGTTGCTGGCATTGCCAACAAAACAGATTCCAATGAATGGTGCTCTCTAGTCGCCAAAAATGATATCTGTCTCTTCCAGGAGACTTGGGCTAGGGAACCGCTCCCCTGGGTAGGTTACGCAACCTTTTACATCCATGCTAGGTGGAATGGGAAAGGGAGGCCCTCTGGCGGACTCGCGATCTGGGTGGCTAGCCACATTGACTGTAGTGCAGAGATAATACCAACTTTCTCGGAGGACATTCAATGCGTCCTTCTTAAATGGCCAAACGCCTTCAATTTGGCGATCGTCAATGTATACTCGCGCCCAGTAAGCGTGTCGATGGAATCATCCACTTTGGATGATCTATCTTCATTCTTGGGGCAACTACCCGCCGACTGTAAGATACTGTTGGGCGGTGACCTCAACTGTCATTTTGAACCCTTGAAAGGTCTCAAGGAGGGCGCCCTAACTGCTGAAGATGATCACTGGGGGATTCCACCATGTCAAACCCCCAATCCAAAATCCTGGTCGCCTTTAGCAGTCCAGATTATGTCCCTGACCTTGAATTTTGCTCTGAGGGCCTGTAATGGGCGTACTCCATCTGATACTCCCTCGTAGTGCACCTTTAATAGGAAGGGCCACGAATCGCACCTGGACTACATCTTTGTAGATACAAGCTTGTGGTCCAAGGTTCTGGACTTCAGGGTAATCAAAAGGTCAGATAGTGACCATAATGCCCTCTGCCTAGATATGGTACATCCTGCTCCCGAAGAACAGTTGGCAATTGCAGCTCCAAGCGGTGAGACAGGGGACTTGGTTTTAACCAATAACAGACGCATGGTGAGATGGGGGAAACTAGTACGCTCAACTGAGTCTATTGCAAAGATGTACAAGCTGGTACTCCCAAAGTTTGTCGAAGTGGAGGAACTAATCAGTAAATCCATAACCACTGACTTTAACCAGAAACTCGCCCAAATTAACGCCGACCTAGTGGGGAGCTTAAGAGATTTCCTTTTCCCAGAGGTGGTGACCACCTCCCCAAGAGATTCAGCCTGTATAAGTCAGTCAACCTGGTCCAGGCAACTGTACCTATTTGCATGGGTAAAGTTACTCTGCATTATGGTTTCCTGACGTCGGGGCCTATATCTTGTACCGTCAATGGCAAAGCCCACCCTAGTCCAGCCGTCATTCCCTCCCAGGTGCGGGTTGCTGTTTCTCGGATAGAAAAAGGACAGCGGTACCAGCTGTATGGATGAATTTCCTAGGCTCCCCAGCCAATTGCAAATGTGAGAAACAATGTTAGGGTTCCTAAAACTTACCAAAACACAATCACCCCCAATTTTCTTTACAGTATGTCCCACCCAGGGAACCCTCCTGACCATCAATATTTCCCCTCTCATGTTAGGGGGGAGTGGCCTATGAATGTTCAGCCAACTGGTGACTTTATTCCTAAGTGAATCAAAGGGTTCCTGTACAGAGTCGGGAAGCTCAGGGACCCCAATCAAGATCACGGTATGAGTTGCCGCCTCTGGAGGTATTATCAGTTCTAAAGACAATCAAATCTGGCTCTCCCGCAGACCCATGTCCCCACTTTGTGTTCTCCGAAATCGCACCGACACTTTGCCCCTTTATTACTAAACTTTTTAACCAGTCCCTCACCACCGCGTCCTTCCCAGAAATCTGGAAACACGCATCTGTAACCCCCCTCCTGAAGAAAGCCGGATCTGACATCCTTAACCCGGAGAACTACAGGCCAATTTCCAAGCTCCCTTACCTCTCCAAGGCTTTGGAGAAAATGGTCAATTCACAACTATCCAGATACCTGGAAGAAAACTCACTTCTGGATCCCACCCAGACCGGCTTCAGAGCCAATAATAGCACCGAAGCAACGTTGCTGGCAGTGTCGGACAGTGTCAGATGCATCACAGATCAAGGGGGATCTGTGGCTCTGATACTGCTAGACCTGTCAGCGGCGTTTGACACGGTATCACATGACTGTTTATTAGACATCCTCCTGAGCAAGGGAGTGCAATCATCTGCGTTAAAATGGATTAAATCATTCCTTAGCAATCGCACCCAAGCAGTACACATGGGCCAATTTCACTCAAAACCTTGTCCCATCGGCTGTGGGGTCCCACAAGGGGCCTCACTAAGCCCCACTCTCTTCAATGTCTATGTTTCATCTCTGGCCGACATTGGAAGAAAGTGGGGCATCGGCATATGTTCTTATGCCGATGACACACAGCTGATGGTGACAATGGAGGAAGGGTCGGAAACAGCGAAGAATAACCTTCACAGTTGTCTCTCCGAAATGGCAGAATGGATGCGTATCCATTACCTAAAACTAAACGCCGGGAAATCGGAGATACTACTGTTCGGAGGAGCCAAACTCTCATGGAACGACACATGGTGGCCACCATCTCTGGGACCAGCCCCCATCCCGAAACAGTGCGCCAGAAACCTTGGTATTATGATGGATGACGCAATATCCATGAAGGACCACATACGCATACTCTGGGGCAAAGGTTTCGCAATTCTTAAACTCCTGGCAAAAATCTTCTCCTGGATACCTCTGGATTGCCGACGCACAATCACCCAGGCCCTCCTGGTCAGCCGCCTAGATTACGGTAATGCCCTGTTTGAAGGGATGAACGAGCAACTGTTCTCCCGCCTACAGGTTCTGCAAAACCAGGCGGCTAAACTGGTTTGTAACAAAGGCAAGCAAGACTCGGCCTCCGCATGCCTTAAAAAACTCCACTGGCTACCAATGCGTCAGAGGGCCACCTTCAAACTACTCTGTCACGCACACAGAGCCCTCCACAAAACGGGCCCTACCATCCTTCAAGGGAAAATCGAATTTTATATCCCTAACAGGAATCTAAGATCCAACAACTTAGCCCTGGCAAAACCCAAACGCATTTATAAAGCAAGGACAGGTGGACGCGCCTTCTCACACGTAGCGGCTAAAAGATGGAATGAGTTACCTGTGGACCTTAGACACACCACAAATCTCCTCCAATTCCGCCAAAAATTAAAAACCCAACTTTTCCCCAAAAACTAATTTCCCAGCACTGTCTCAGCAATCTCCCCTTTCTTACAGCGCCGTGATATCCCATGGGATGAGTGTCGCGCTCTACAAATGCAAGAAATGAAATGAAATGGAGGTAAATTAACTATATATGGGCGCTTTGAACTATTGGCTATCCGTCGCGGGGGGTCATCCACCCTAGTGGGTGTCTTTTCTTTCCTCTGGGTGGGCACTGTAATAGGCAGCTTAGACTTCCGCACTAAAGGCACGGGAGGGAGTTGCCTATATGGGGGTGTTGGATTGGAATTGGTTGTGATCACCATAGATACACTGTCACTGGGGGGGGGCGTGGTCTTCTTCACTATTGGAGTACTAGAAGCACTAAGGGAGGAAAGAGACCCCATACTCATCACGGTTGTACCTTGGGTGCTTGTCAGAGTCCTTAGCTGATCCTCCATCCCCCCGGTCGTTACTTCTAGAGCTTGTAGTCTAATATCAATATAGTCAAGCCTGGCCAACAGGGGATCTAGAAGTTTCTTGACAGCATCAATAATAAAGTCAATGGACTGTGCCCTTGCGACACCGGACCCTTCTCCAAATATAAATTGGCCAGCCGATGCCTTCGTCTGCGCATCAACAGGGTGCATTAAGCTTGCCGTTTCAGAAACCATCACGGTAGCAGGATGATCCGTTGTTTCAGGCCCGTGCCAATAAGGTTAGGGATTTGATCCAGTTTGGGTCTTTTTTTTCCCTTCGGCTGTCTACTTCTTTTCCTCTTTGGAACTGCACCCTCCCGAAGCCCCCGTGAATGCACTGCATTTAAGTCACTGCCCTCATCCATGGTGATGGTTGGGTTGGATGTTAGAGAAATATGGACCTCCGATGGCATGGAACAGGAATCTCTACGTGGGTTCGAAGGGGTCCGCAGCTGCTGTAGAACAGATTCTATAGTTTGGTCTATACTATCCAAAAGCGAAAAATGAGGGGCGCTCTCAGTATCTGGAGTTTTGGCAATCATAGTTAAACAAGGTGAAGATAAGTCAGACCCTTCCACAGACTGATCTTCAGGGGATGTCATGCTATTATTTACTGCTGTATTGAGCTTAGTAAAAAAAACATCCAATGTACCTGACGCCTTGATAGATGACCCCAGTGGGTTATTTCTGGTCTCCCTTGATGTCATGTTCATGCTAGAACTGACTTATTCCCGTCCCAGCAATCACGATCAGTCACAGGAAGGCCAAAAGGGGTGGCCCGGTCCGGTCTCTACCGGGCTACAACGGGCCCGCCCTTTGCCCGGGCTTCGCCTCGCGCTTTGTCTCGCGCGCGTCCCGCGTTCGCGGTAAGAGGAGGAGTTAAATAGGGAGGTGGGCGGGGCGGGAAGAGGCTCCAGCTGCGGCGAGTGCCAGGCCGCTCTGGATGCTGGGCCTCGCAGTCCCAGCCCCGTCCACACTCACCGGCAGGTCCAGGAAATTGTTCAAGTTACAATTAAAATGCCCCAGTTCAGCGCGATATTAAAAGGTTCCTTCCTTTGTGCTGCAATGACAAATCCAGGGAAGGGAAAGTTAGAGCGGCAGAATCGCCAGTCCTTCCTCGGCTTGCGAGCGGCTCCCGCGGAGCGGGGGCCACGAGCCGTTTTCAGGTGCTGCAGGGGGGCGGGGCGGGAAGAGGCTCCAGCTGCGGCGAGTGCCAGGCTGCTCTGGATGCTGGACCTCGCAGTCCCAGCCCCGCCACCCTCACCGGCAGGTCCAGGAAATTGTTCAAGTTACAATTAAAATGCCCCAGTTCAGCGCGATATTAAAAGGTTCCTTCATTTGTGCTGCAATGACAAATCCAGGGAAGGGAAAGTTAGAGCGGCAGAATCACCAGTCCTTCCTCGGCTTGCCAGCGGCTCCCGCGGAGCGGGGGCCGCGAGCCGTTTTCAGGTGCTGCAGGGGGGTGGGGCTGGAAGAGGCTTCAGCTGTGGCGAGTGCCAGGCCGCTCTGGATGCTGGGCCTCGCAGTCCCAGCCCTGTCCACACTCACCGGCAGGTCCAGGAAATTGTTCAAGTTACAATTAAAATGCCCCAGTTCAGCGCGATATTAAAAGGTTCCTTCCTTTGTGCTGCAATGACAAATCCAGGGAAGGGAAAGTTAGAGCGGCAGAATCACCAGTCCTTCCTCGGCTTGCGAGCGGCTCCCGCGGAGCGGGCCGCGAGCCGTTTTCAGTTGCTGCAGGGGGGCGGGGCGGAAAGAGGCTCCAGCTGCGGCAAGTGCCAGGCCGCTGTGGATGCTGGGCCTCGCAGTCCCAGCCCCGTCCACACTCACCGGCAGGTCCAGGAAATTGTTCATGTTACAATTAAAATGCCCCATTTCAGCGCGATATTAAGAGGTTCCTTCCTTTTTGCTGCAATGACAAATCCAGGAAAGGGAAAGTTAGAGCGGCAGAATCACCAGTCCTTCCTCGGCTTGCGAGCAGCTCCCGCAGCCTCCGGCCACCAGCCCTAACTCTACGTGTCCGGGGAACCACCACCAGCTGCTGACCCTGTGAACGGAGAAGCCGTGTAGGGGAGTACGGCAGCAGAAGATCGGCCAGGATGGGAGGAGTTGCCAGTTTCAGAATCTTGAAAGAGATACATAGGGTTTTGGATACGGTTTTGAATTCAATGCATCTGGCCACAGGTATCCAGTAAAGACGGCGAATGGCGTTTGACACAGAGCAAGATTACGCAGACCTAAGAGTGTTCTTGCTGCCGCGTTCTGTGCCCTTTGCAACATCGAGACCTCCGCTTTATTGGACCCTAGATAGAGGGAACATGCATAACCGAGACTTGACATAACCGTCACCTGAATGACGACCTGATGTGTAG
Source organism: Lissotriton helveticus (assembly GCF_964261635.1). Taxonomy (NCBI): domain Eukaryota; kingdom Metazoa; phylum Chordata; class Amphibia; order Caudata; family Salamandridae; genus Lissotriton; species Lissotriton helveticus. The sequence goes on along the minus strand of NC_136070.1, from coordinate 201,100,071 downwards.
ATGCATAAAAAAAAAACAGCAAGGGTCTAAGCCCCCATAAAAGATCGATAGTTTAAAGAAGAGTTTTAGCTATTTTTATAAGATTCTGTGTGGTTGTTTTTGATGTACTGTGAAACAGTTTGTTACTGTAGTAATTACAGATTTTAGGTTCAAAAGTGTTCATTCTTCTTAGTACAGTGGGTGTGATATTAGATTGTTAGTAACCAAAAAGCAATACTTAATTGTCAATTATACATTGTAATAGTGTTTTGCAGGGTTACAATGTCACATTAATCGCAACCCGTTGGTTGGAAACCATACAACATATTCACAGTCACAAACATCAACAACATATCTCACACCAACCACTCACACCTACATTCACTTCATGGTAACATACTCTGCAAGATACCAAAATAGGAATAGGAAAATTCACAATTATTTCAAGCATTATTAAAGTTGATATACTACATTGCATGCGAAGGAGAAAGCGAAATGTGTAATACATCATTGTCACTCTGCATGTTCTTTAACCACATCTGACCAACCAACTCTCTCTATTCATGCTAGCACAGCTCCTCCAACCAAATGAGACAACTGCTGACATCACTGTCTTTGTTGATGTTCCCTCCATTGTCACATAAAATCTCACAATTCATATTCACCCAATTAATACAGCTGCACTTCTAATGTTAGTTTAGTCCTCAGAGAGTTGGGTGATGTATGAGTGATAGACTGATGATCTAGATACATCAGAGAAATTTGGATGCTGGAAAACCTTGTGAATTCAGTTAAAATATTGTTGAGAAAAGTACTCAAGTCAGAGTTGAAGGCAGTGACAAGAAGGCACAGTTCCAGAATTTGTGTTGAAGGTGGGAATTTTGGGCCTAATTTGTGAACTTGTAGTACATAAACTAATAATACATTAAAACCATTTACTTACTAAGAAATGCAATTCACAAATCCATGGGACTGATTCGCAAATGGCATTTTGAGGTATGTAAAGCTGAACTCCAGTAGTACTATTTATTACAAAATGTAGTTTACAAATATCTCCAGTCCTCAGATCTCCTATGTTTTCTGTAGGGACATCTCAGCCATGTATGCAGAGGTTTCCGCACATGCAGAAATATAAAATGTTGTAGAGTGACCAAAAGGAGTGATGGGAAGATGGGGAACAATTAATTTAAAACAGAGTGGTTTAGGCAAATTTAAGAATGGGTTTAGGGAGAGGTATACTAATAAAAATCACATCCACCAAAGAGTAAGGTCATTGATTTCACCCAATGCACTTCTATTTTACTCCCGTTAGCCAGTCCTAATAGAAACAAACAAGCTCATATATTTTCTAGCCAAGCACTGTAGTTAGTCAAACACTACGCATGGATAATCACTCATACTGCAACTCACTCTCATTGCAAATAAATCAACAGATGCAGCAAATAACATTAGGAAAAAATCGCAAATTTAAAGAGAATATGTTTTATAATATTTCTTTTTCTTCCATTTGGAGATGAAACATGTTACAACACCAGCCAATCAAATGTGGATGATCAAATAAAATATAATATTCAAATTAATCAGCTTTTATGAGGTCACCATATCTGTGAATGTCTTTCTAACTTTGCCCCACTTTTTGAGGAAGAATTACTTTAGAAGAAGAGAGAGGGTTTACAGGCCTATGATCAACATTTTGGGCCAAAAGGTACAATTCCAAGCCTGACACTGAATTGCAATAACTTGTGAGGCTGGCTTGAAAATAGGGCAATTGGTGTGACTGTGACTTGTTGGGTGAGGCCCCGTTGCTGTTTTCCCTGAAGGTGCCATTTGTGTGAAACATATGAGGTGCACCAAGGTCTGGCAATTTTAATACCTACAACTACACCATTGAAACTATTTAGGTCCTATTTGTCCTCCCCCCTTCCAATTCCTACACCTACAAACAGAAGAAAAAATAAGTATGGTTTTTATTAATTTCTATATTAATGTTTTTGATAAAACCAAAGTAAATGTTATCATGGATTTAAACAAGGAGAATGAAACATGTTTAACTCATATCAAGGACGATTATAAATTCATATGGGTAGGGGATTTTATTTTGAGTTTTTGTAGTAGTAGGTGATCTAAAGGCTGTAGTTCTGTATAAAACAAATGGGGAGGGAATTTCAAATTTTTTACATAACCAATATGGAGAGGCATTAAATGAAATAATTTAGAATACTGCATAGGGAAAGAACGATCTTTACTACCAACATGTATTGGGACTGGTAGAAGTTCTGGTTTTAACCATATTTTTGTGACCGAAAATGGGCAGCAATTAATAGAATCTTTTGAAAATACCCGAGGCATCCTCAGTGACCATGCTATTCTCAATATAAACATTTACGGTCTAACAGTTCACAAATTATAAAATCAAATCGAGGGCAGAAATAGAATTAGTTTAAAAGGGGCAAATATCGATAGCACCGCAATTACAGGGTTAAATCATGGCAGAAAATCTTAGAGCTTTTAATATATGCACAGATCTGTAGTCCTCACCACTGTGTATTATGGTAGCCTTCTGTAAAATCATGGTAGACATCTTGGATACATTAAGATACCCTCCCAAGAAGAAAACGAAATATAAAGAGGGAATGGTTTGATAAGGACTGTTCCACAATAAACAGAAAATTAAGGAAAGCCTTACGGGACACACAGAGAGACAGGGAAAAATCTGTAGATTGAGAGCCATGTATAAATTTGCCCTAGACAAAAGAAAAAGAGAGCTGAATAATAAGATCTGGGATGACCTTCTGCAGGCTGCCGAATTAAAAGATAATTCTCTTTTCCAAAAATAATAAATCAACCTTTCCTGAGAGATAGAGGAGAACCAGGGGTGGAGGTTTCCGTACAAAAACAACAATTGATGGGCAGAATGTTGCACAATGGCAAAACATTCACCCCCAGTCACAGATCTGGGTTTAATACATCGTTATTTTGCTCACCACACCACCCCAGTTCAGACATGGCCATATGCAAATCAGTCTTGACCCTGTGCCTCATGGGAACAGTCCAGCCCAAACTGCCAAGCCATGTCTTCCCTGGACCAGAATCAAGCATCTTAGGACTGGTTTCTGTCTATCAGCCGTCATCATCCAGGATAACTTGATTCCAGTGGCATGGAGAGCACGGGACTCACGTCTGAGCATACCCGTCCCACTCGGGGTGACAAATGCAAAAACAACAGGGGGACTGGTTAGAACATTTTGGCACTCTTTTTAATCCACTCTCATCAACAAAACCTGTCCCATCTGTAATAGGCTCTCTCAAAACAACACCTGCCTCCTAATTATAGAGGATATTTATAGTACACAGCATTTCAGCGTTACTAACAGGGTGTGCCTATCTCATTTCTAAAATCATTGTTGTGTCTGTGTCTACACATATTCCAACCACCTTTCCAATTCTAAAGGTGTGCTAAAAAAGTGTGTGCAAGGTGGGAAGGGACCTCACGGAAACAACCACCAAGGAACAGCTGACAGGTACTCGCCAGTGTGTTCTACTTATCATCATCGGCTCTATCCCACCACAAAAATTATTTTTGTAAATAAACGTGTGAGTAAAGTGTGAAACTTAACTGTGAAACTAACTACTCACACCTACAGTAACCCAACCCCCTGAATTAGAGCACCTACACTCACTGTTCTAACCCACTAAAACTGAGCTAGACACCACTAGCTCTATGATAAATTTTATTCGCAGCTGGGCATCTGCTCACATTAAAAGCAACAAGCTACAGTTGAGCTTCGTTTTAACATATATGAAGCCAACATGTTTTGTTGCCTGTCACTCTTGGTCGGCAACTTCTTCAGGGCTAGGGGTCAGTGCCACATACTGCTGTCACTTTACAGACCTAAAACCTGTTGGAACACAGGCACAAACACAACATATAAAAACACACAGAGTGACACTGATTAGTGGTTGCCCATTGAAATTGTTGTTTGATTGTCATGTAGTTGTTCAGTGGACATTTAATTTTACCTGGTGGTTGCCACTCACTGGCATACCTGCAGCCACCAATGTAGCGGATGTGTATGTATCCACATTTAGTGGTCCCTATCGCGTTCCGCCAACCTGTAACGGCATACACATACACACTACCAATATAGGGTCACAAGGTTCCTACTGGTACACTCATTACATATGATTTTCACGGTATTAGCATTCATCCCGCATCATTCTTCAGCCACACCAAACCTGGGTGGTCACATCTCAGCATATCATCTCCTCGTGGCACATATACATTCAGCCCGTAGTGCTCAATATCATGACCTATATGTCCCTGCGTTCGATCCCCATCTCCTCATGGCGCTTAAACATTTGGCTCTTAGTGCTTACTGTCACGGTATTCAAGCCTCTAGATCAAATACACAGATGTTGTGCCATTCTTCCAAACAATACTTATTAGATATGCCGGGCGCTTACTATACGCTACATGGGGCGGCCGCCTTGTCCTTATCTAACGGTCATCCCCGTCTATGCTTATTCCCGCTTACTGGACCGGTTCCTAGCATGTTCCGTCTAGGGCTCCCCGCTCCGTTATGCTTCTAGTGCGGGTTTTTGAAAAAACAAATTTGCGGCCGGACTTGGTCTGACGCCAGTGTGAGGCGTGTGTGCGCCCATCATGTGATGCACAGTAATAGCGGGCATCTTGAAGTGGGCAACAACATACATTATACCTCTTGTGTTTACCGAATACTCGTGTAAACTGCATAATGTTGACTCTCTCTTTGATAAATCTGATACACGACTTTACACAGTGCCATTTACAAAAACACACACAAGGGTGTGTCTTATTATTCTCTTATGGAATCAGGCTTTAAAATAAAATGTGAATTGGAATAGACGTCCCATTAATGGACAAATACCGGGACCACCCACATATTTATGTTTCACAATTACTAGGACGATTATTCGTACACCGGGTGTATTTTAAGTACATAGATCTTACAGTTATTTACAGGATGCCCAGCCGGGCACCCTGCCACCAGTCATACGGAGAGCCCACTTTACTACATCCTACCTCAAAGTCACAGAGGTGTGGGGATGTGTGTAGACTTATAATGCCTCCCTGAGACCATGATTTTTTTCATTATTTAAGAGGAAGGAAATCCATAAGGGTCGACACTATCCATTACTCCTGGTAATGGGAATACTGTTCTGATTGTGACTATGGGCTTGTTATTACTTTGTTCCATTCAATCACATCATTCAGTCCAGTCTTATCAGACCTCTCCTGATATATCCAGTGTGCCTCTTTGGAAATCAATCTGTTTTCAATGCATAATGGATCGCCCCAGACCAGACGATAGATAACATTGGCCTTGTTACAATTGGTGAATTTATCCACCAATTGCACACAATTTACTCGCTTCGTTAAATCACACACTGAGCAACCGCCGCATGGATGGTGCCCTGCTAGGATGTCCAAGGTGTTCGACACTTGTCTGGTGTGAGAATGTTCCAATCTATCCCGTAGGTTCTGAGATCTTTTAAAAGCAAACATCGGGGTTGGCATTGTAAAGCTGTTCGTGCTTAGAAGGTGCCAATGTCTCCTGATAATTTGACACATTTTTGTGGACTGAGGGTCAAATGTGGTAACTACCGGAAGACATTCTCCTTGCTTTTTTTTGTTTCTTTCCAATAGTACCGTTCTTGGTGTATTTAATGCCCTCTTCCAGGCATTCTTCACAACCTTTTTTGGATATGCACGGTGACCAAGTTTCTCAGCCAACTCGTTTGCTTGTTCCACAAATTTTTTGGTAGTGCTACAATTCCACCGGTACTGGAGGAATTGGCCTACTGGTAAATTGCCCCGGAGGGCACGCAAATGGAATGACCTGTAGTGAAGAAGGGAGTTCTTGTCCGTCGGTTTTTTGGTGAACATTAGTACATAACCGTTTGTCCACTGCAAAGATGTCCAAGTTCAGGTATATTACTGTATTGTTGCTGACCTTCCAGGTGAATTTGAGACATTCATCCAGGCCCTTCTGCCAGACAAAAAAGTTTTGTAGTTCAACCTCTGTGCCTGTCCAGATGCATAGCACATCATCTATAAACCTCTTCCAGAGACAAATGTTCTTCTGGTAGGGGTTAGATGAATGATGGATATAGTGTGCTTCAAACTGGCCCACATATATGCAGGCCAGGCTGGGGGCAAATGTAACCCCCATTGAAGTTCCAGACACATGAAGGTACAGCTGATCTTTGTATTGGAAAAAATTCTGACAATCCAGACAACCATATATTTTATTGATGCTGCAGATATCCCTGTTATACGTGTAGAAGAGGTCACTAATACCCTAACTAAAGCTGCTAATGGAAAGGCAAAGGGTCCAGATGGGGTATTAATAGATACTTTCAAGGCACATGCCACTTGATGGGCTCCCATGCTAACATTATTATGCAACTCCACAGCTAAGGGTTTTCTCCCTGTTTATTGGACAGAAAGCACAATTGTCCCAATATTTAAAAAAGGACTTAGAGGGGACCCGAGATGCTATCGCCCAATATCCCTCCTGGGCTCTAGTGCTAAATTATTGGGAAGAATCCTCTTGGGTAGATTGGAACAATGGGTGGAGGAAAAACATTCTTACTGACACAGAGTATGCATTCACGAGGGATATTGGTATATTAGAACAATGTATTCATTGACATTTACCTATCACCAAATATACAGTTGCAAAAAAAAGGACATCTGCACCTCTGCTTTGCTGACTTAAGTAGTGCGTTTGATTTAGTAAACCATAATAACTTATGGAAAACCTTTTCGGAGATGGGTGCTCCAATGGGTATTGCTAATTATTTTATCCCAATGGTACTCTCATTCGACTGCACAGGTGGGCTATGTTCTAAAGGGGGAATGTACCAAAAGATTTAAGGTTGCCCGCAGGAGCATACTGGGGTGTGTAATTGCTCCTCTGCTTTTTTCACTCTATATAAATGGGGTGGATGAGAGTCTAGAGAAAGTTAAGGCTGATGCTCCCATGGTTGGATCTCGCCCTGGCCCAATTTTATTATATGCAGACAATACGGTCCTCTTATCTAGAACTGTAAACAGGCTTCAGCTTTTGATTACTTTGTTACCTTTATGGAAATAAAAGATATGAAAGTAAATCTAGATAAATTCGTTACAATAGTGAGCGGAAAGGGAAGTGTTAAAAAGGGGATACATATATAAAGGGAGAGTTACTAGGTGATATTCAATTTTTTTCATACCTGGGAATACAAATTACTGCATCAATGTGCTGGCAAAGTCAAATAAATACCTTTAAAATGAGATTTCTGAGAGCCATAGTATCCATTTTTAGATTTGTGAGTAAAATAGGCCAGACCCCAATTAGGCATATACTGGTACTGTATAAAAGTAAATGCCTCCCAAGTGCTGGTTACAGCACTGCTTAGTGGGGGTGTACTAACTGTGCCCCACTGCAAACCCTTGAGAATACGTTTTTGGCTCACCTGCTGGCTGTCCCAAAAATGAGCTCAACACACATTAACTCACATGGAAGTGGCAGTTCCTTTTTTGATGGATGACCTACATATTAGCCCCATCCTTTTGTGGTATAATCCATGGAGTAAAGCAGGGACCAAGTTTACAAAGACTGCCTAATGCTAGATGCATGGAAGAAAATACAATGGTTGACCTATACAGATAGTCATCTAAGAAAAGTGAACAACAACATCGGACTCAAGGATACGGACAAAGTTTAAAAATACTCCAAAACTGATGTTAAATCTATACTCAGCGGAAAGAGAGACAGAGAAAGAGGCACCCAAGAAAGCAAAAAATCCACGGTGTGTAGAAATCTGTTGGGCTCTTTACAGGGTGGTTTACAAAGTTACCTGAAAATTGTTAAGAATAGTCAACACAGGTTCTACCTCATAAGATTATATTTAGGAACATTACAGTTAATGGTTGCCTTTCCAAAAATTGTGGCATAGACTGACACCTTACCAATTTGCCCATGTGATGGTAGAACTAGGCAAAGCACAATGCACTTTAGTTTATTCTCCAGTTATTATAAGGGTATTAGGAAAAGGTTTTTAGCGCCGATCTATAAAGCGTTGGGATGCTTCCGGGTAGCGATGCGCTATATAAAAATCCCTTCTATTCTATTCTATTTTAATTATTTATGTGCCCTAAATTCATCATATGTACCTTGAGAAGAAGGAAAGACCCTGCTCATTTGGAAGTCTTAACTTTTGAGGCTACTCTATAAATCCATCTTCCATGAACTCTTTGTTTATAATGATACTCAATGGATTGATTAAATTGTACTGAATGACTGACAGGAGGCCCTGACAACCGTGACTATTGATATGCCTTGATTTGTATACAGGGCGTGGTATGCTTTTAAGAGATGGATTCCATGATGCTATGTCACAAATGTTAAAGGGTATTGACTTTGGAAAATGACATTCAGACATGTGTTTTGTATATTTCTAAGTTATTTATTAATTGTATTGTCTTTATTGTGCACTTTTATGGTTTTATTTCAATAAACTGAATACAGATTTAGATTGATTGATTCTCTCTGACTTAGCTCAGTGTCTTAATAATGGGCCACTGGTGGTGCAGGTACAGACGGAACTATGTGGCAACATGTTTGGCACCACTCCTGAAGCATTGTTGAGAGTGATAATAAAATATTACTAGCCAATAGCAAGAGGCATTGATATTTGGGGCCCAGATATACATTGAGGGCTGGCAATAATTGCACTCACCCACAATGTGTAAGGGCGACCCCAAGCAGGGGAAGTTCATATTTGATATCAGGAAGATGCCATGCTGTAGCAGAACCTTAGCAGATGATGTGGACAAGGACGGACCTTGAGATTTCTCCACATCTTTTTTGGACCTTAAGGCCAGCTTGAAGACGGTTGACACCAAAATAGAATTGATGGCGACATGAATTGCCTTCCTGGCAGAAAGAATAGATAGACTGTCAGTGAGAAAGTAATTCTTTTTGCCCTGTTCAACCCCTTTTTTTGACTGATTTTGGTGGTAACTGATTCTGACTATGCATTTGTCTCTGCTAAATATGTCCAAAGCTAGTATGCTGATGAAAAAGGTATATGGTATAATTACAATTGGCAATGACAGACCCTGTAAAATCCCTAGTATTCAAACTACCTATAAGTGCCAAGCATAGAATAGGGTATGGGGGTTTAGAGGCCCAGTAGATTCCCTGCACCAGAGTCTGCACTGCTGTCTGCCTACTGTTATTTTGAAATGCAACCATGCTTTGCAGATTGTCTTTAAAAGAAAATGAAACACACACTCGACTTTGGTGGTACAGATACTACCAAAGTGGTAATTTACCTTATTTTTAATATGTCACCCCCATGTTCTCTTTTAGGTGCCCCCGGAGTGGGGTGCCATGTAACTAAAATCAGGAACATTATAAAATATATTTTAAAAGCCGTGGTGAAGGGAAAACTGGCAATTCTGTTTGTCCCAATTGTAGAGCATTAGCTCCATTAAAACTATTGCTAGGAAGAAGCTAAACATGTTGCTAAAAGACGTAATAGATTGGCAATGATACATTCAATAACTTGCCACTGTTGAATATATCATAACAAATAAAGGTAAAAAAATTATAGGACTTTATTTTCTGTGAGCCAAAATCCACCCTTCAAGTAGCCTCTCCTAATTGGTCAGCCTTAACAGGCTTCGAAGAGTTGATAAGTGGCCGCATAGAGAAGAGGGAAGAGGTTATCTGGTGGAGAGAGCTCTGCAGCTGGACAGGATGGGTCAGAAAGGGAGCAGAGTACATCAAACTGGGCTTCAAAGAGAGAGCTGAACACTAAGGAATGCCAAGTCTACCACCCCCTCTTCCCTTTAACCCATACAAGATGTCAGGCTACAGAATGCAATTGCAGGAGGTGAAGAGAGAGTATTAGCAGAAATTAGCTACCTCAATGAGTTAGTTTAGCCAGAGTTTACTCCAAAAAAGAGGCATCTGCATCTTGAATTTTAAAGTGCAATGCTTTGTGGGATATGAATATGCCATACTTTGGAGGAAGCTGTAATGCTTTTGGATGGCACCCGACAAATCATTGGACAAGGATGCGGCCCTGCTTGTCATCCCAGATCATTGACTAAATATGTGAGCATTGCAGAGCAACTCAGTTCGATTTCCAAATTTGAATTTGCTACCTAAAACTATGAAGAAGAAGTATTGCCCTGCTGCAATCCTTGTCTGCATCACACAGGAATGCACACTTGGAGCTACAGCTCTGAGGACATTGCCTTGCTTCAAAAAGGATTAAGGAGTGGGCTCCCTAAAAGCAACAGGTTAACAGAGCTTCCCTGCACCATCTCCCTTAAGAAGCTGCCAGCCAGGAGGGCATCTAGTAAACTTTTAATGATTTGGTCAGGTACATTGTGGAAACTATAGTCCAAATTTCCAAGAACCATCTCAAAGCTTCTAGAACCTTGGATTTATGATTTGCACTCTTTGAACCAAAAGTAACTTCAGGATGAAGTTCCGGACTTTTGGAGGAACTTTGCGAAAAAGCCCCATGAATAGACAGGCCCAATGTCGAGAATCAAACCGACTAGCATCAACCGTGACCTGGCCTGTATTTCAGTTTTGTCCCACTGAAAGCTCTGGAGTTCCAGACTTCCAAGATTTGGCCAGGGCCTCGTGGAAAAACGATCCAACAACACTGCTTTGAAATTGACCTGCTGAAGGAGACTGCACGACGTCACAAGAAAAACCTCCAGAAAAGTGAGATGATTGGGGGGAGGCTGTAACCTTCTGGCTAGAGTGGTCGACCTCGAAGCTGGGGAACCGGGTTTGAGCCTAGGCAACAATACTCAGCCTCCTGTGATTCTGTGCAAATCACTTAATCTGCCGGTGCCTAAAAGAAATGAATATGTCCTTCTGTAACGAAAAAAGGCTGCTCATGTAAAGCGTTCTGATTCATGCTATATAAAACTCTAAAACAAAAAAAGTTTCTAAGTATGAAGGTAAACTTTTGACCATGGCCTCCCACCTAGTGTATCTGACCAGGGCTCCATCTTGGTCGGCCTCAAACTTTGACTTTGTCCCAGTTAGGCATGACCAGATGTCCCAGGTTGGCACTATATATTTTTATGCACTATAGAGTAGTGAATCTTTAAAAATGTATAGCTACGGTTCCCTATATTGGACTTTTGTCCTGTTGATGTCATTTTAAAGATAAAAATATTTCCTATTTTTATCAATTGGTGTGGGATTTTTATTGTGTGTTGTGTCTTACCTATTTAATGTACTGGTTATTTTAAATGCTTTACATACCTGTCTCCTGAGTTAATCCTGCCTACTATCAGCCAGCTACCAAGGGTTGAGCCAAGGGTAAATGTATTGAGATCTTGTCTGGACCATATATTGCATGGGTGACCTTATTACTAACAGTAGATGCATACTTACCCCTACCAATAACCAATCCTCCAACACAGTTCATCTGGATGGACGGTGCTGAGCAAAGATTCCAATGCATCACAATATTTGTATGGAGGAAATAAACGCTTCTCGTCCACTGCTTGGTTCAATACCAATGCATGGCTTTGGTTGCACCTCTCATCTCCTACAATGGCTACTAATTTGGTTAAGCAGACTGAAGTGGGTTCCTGTATCTGGCTCGCACTCCATTGTGGCCGGCCTGGGCTTTTGACTAGATATTTCATTTGAGTGCCTATTCTAAGCAATATCTGTTTGAAGTGTTGCACAAATTCTTTTCACATTGCCTCTTAAGTTAGGCCAGACTGCTGTGTGCCAAGCTAACAGAGGGTGGGAACAGGATAGTTTAGGGTGGGTTATGACCTACCCTGACTAGGATTGTGGTTCCTGCTTGGACAGGGTGCATACCTCTGCCAACCATAAACCCAGTTTCTAACACTGGTGAATAGCGGTGAGGATAGGAATTGTGCATGTGCTGTGCCATGCAGAAAGCCGGAGAACACTACTCATTCACATCCAAGGCCATTTTGGACTTTTCAAATTTTCACCTGTATTGCATTATTTCATCTTTTCTCTACATCATGTCTCTGTGTGCAGATTCCAGAACTGGAGCCACAGAATTTGAGCTGGCCAATTTGGAAACATCCACAGCGGCCCAGATAAAAGACTTTTGTAAGGAGATGGGAGTTCCTACCAAGGGTGCCACCAAGAAGGTGCAGTTTCAAAAGATGCTGGGGGCCTGGGCAGAAGGCCGCTCCAAGGAGAGTGATGGAATGGGGATCCTAAGAATGACTCTTCTGAGGAACCACCTACAGCAGTTGAGGAACACACCACTTGAATTTGAGCTCCATCTGAGAGAAGGAAGCAGTGTCTGTGACTTATACCCAGAGAGGTAGAGTAAGAGGAGGGAGAAGAGAAAATTCAAACTGCTGGTGCTTAATTAAAAGTTGTAGGCTGAGGAGAAAAGGGCTGACAGAGCCCAGGCAGTGAAGAAACTACTTTTGACTCATGAAATTAATCTAAATAGCGGGACATCAAGGCAGTCAGTATGTGTCTAGCAGGGACGATGGCAGCATACATGTAGTACCTGATAGAGACAGGAGGGTTTGTATGTCCAAGGATTTGGTGCCCAGTTATGTGCTGGGAAATTACATTGATAAGTGTTTTCTGCTTATGAGGTAGCACTGAAGGTTCACAGGGTTCCTGTGGAGCACTGGATGGGATGGTCTGTAGAAACTGGGCAAGATGGTCTGTGGAAACACATGTCAATACTCGGGAGAGACACACTGTAACATTAGAGGTTGGGGACTCAACAAAGTATACCCCCATAAACACCATGAACTCCATTTCGGCTGCCAAATTTGGTCTGACTACCAAAAAGTATCACAAAAGATTTAGGCACAGCCAGTAGCTTCCTAACTGATCCTGGGCAGCTTTCACTGATTACTTCAATAAGTCACTGAATGGCTGGTTAAGAGGCAGCAAAGTTAGTGATTTTTATAGGCCCTACCATTTGATCATGAGAGAGCACATGCTTAGTATCTGTTTTGCAGAGGTGTATCAACACCTAGTTGACAGTAAACTGTCTGACCCCAGGAAGCTTGCTGAGGGAGCAGACATCTGGACCAGCACCGGGGTGTCCAAAAAGGTATCTGGGGGACACCGGCAAAAGTGAAAGAAGGGGAAGAAAAACCTAAAAGCCAGGAGTTCTCAAAGGGTACCCAAAAAATTCCCAAGAGAGAAGTGGTAACCAGTCGCAGTATGAAGATGAGGTCTTTCATCATAAGACAGAGAGGTGTGTATCCCTATGTATGGACTACTGCAAATATGGGCACAACAAGAGTGACTCAAAATGTCTTAAAAGGGCAAAGCCCCCCACTGATGGGCAGGTATCAGTGTTGGTGAGGGTCACACTCGGGGAGGAGGTAGTCCAAGTTATTTTTTGGGGACAGACAGACGTGGCCCTAGTTTCCCTGAGAGAAAGAGAAATGGTGCAAACAGCCCACACGCCTTCAAGTGCTTGAAAGTAGACGCAGTGGATCACCATTATTGTGCAATGGGTGGAGAGATTTGGAGACACAGGGGTCAGCATGGCAACTGTCAAGTGTCAGGTGGGGTCTGCAGGGTATACAACCTTTACAACGCAACTTTTACCACGACCTACCATTACCACGCATTTTTTACAACGCAGGATCCATTACAACGCATACCATTACCACGCATGTATTTACAACGCAGGTACTTTTACAACGCATACCATTACAGCGTAAGTATTGGTAAGTATATTATTTTATTAAAAATATTATTTGGGTTTTTTGGTAAAGGGGTATTTTTAGGGTTCAGGGTCAGTTTTGGGTTTTTGGGTAAAGGGGTATTTTTAGGGTTCAGGGTCAGTTTTCAGTTTTTGGGTAAAGGGGTATTTTTAGGGTTCAGGGTCAGTTTTGGGTTTTTGGGTAAAGGGGTATTTTTAGGGTTCAGGGTCAGTTTTGGGTTTTTGGGTAAAGGGGTATTTTTAGGGTTCAGGGTCAGTTTTGGGTTTTTGGGTAAAAGGGGTATTTTTTGGGTTCAGGGTCAGTTTTGGGTTTTTGGGTAAAAGGGTACAGGGTAAAAATTAAATATAATTAAATTTAAATTACATTAAATTAAATTGATTAAATTAAATTAAATTAATTAAATTAAATTACATTAAATTAAATTAAATTAAATTAAATTAAATTAAATTAAATTAAATTAAATTAAATTAATTAAATTAAATTAAATTAAATTACATTATATTAATTTTAATTACATTAAATATTAAAAAATATTATATACTTACCAATACTTACGTTGTAATTGTATGCGTTGTAAAGGTATATGCGTTGTAAATACATGCGTGGTAATGGTATGCGTTGTAATGGATCCTGCGTTGTAAAAAATGCGTGGTAATGGTAGGCGTGGTAAAAGTATGCGTTGTAACGTCATACATCCAGTCTGCAGAGCATGTCCTACTGAACATATTCCACAAGTCATAGTTGCTGACAATCTACCATTGGCTCTGATTCCCTTTGAAAGTTGTTGTGAGCCCTACCATGCCTGTTGATTGTTTGCTAGGCAAAGACCTGGAGAAAGGTAGAGCTCATGTCTCACTTGAAGATGATGGGATTGCCTGAGTTGGTCTGTATTACCACATGTGCTGTGGCTACCCTGAAAGGAAATCACAGATGTATGTAGCCTGGAACAGTGGCCCAGACAGCTGCCAAAGAAAGGGGCAAAGATAACTGGTCCCTGAAGTTCCCACGGTGGAGGTTGATGGAATCTCTGAGCAGGAAACTCCAGAGCCAACTGAATAAGACATTGCAACCCTAGGAGACCTACCTGAGTTCGGAAGTTGAGGGTGGGCCTGCCAGGGAGGAATTCTGCCAATAATGGAAGGTGTCCCACTATTGAGGGGTTGAGGTACCAGGCCTCCTCCCTTGCAGCAGGTGAAGCCTCTGGGGATCACCTAGTCTATTGGGAAAGCTATCTCCTTTGTAGTGGGCCTAAGGTGTAACCTGTGTGCTGGTGGTCCCCCAGAGTTACCGGACCTTCCTACAGGATTTGGCTCATGATATACCCCATGCATATTATCTGGGGCAAGACAAGGTCTTTGCCAGGCGTGTCTCCCACTTCTAATGACCCTGAATGAAGAAAACCTCAGATGCATTCTACAGGTCCTATTCCACCTGCAAGGTTTGTAGGAAATCAGGGGAAAAAGCAGAAAGATTCCCAGATTACATTACCAGTTGTTCGCACACCCTTTGAAATTGTGGACATTGACATCATCAGACCCTTACACCCCAAGATAGCCCTATACAGCAGGTCTATCTTGGTCTTGGTGGACTATGCCATTAGCTACCCAGAGGACATATCTCTGAGGTCAGTAACTGCACCTATGCTGGCTAGAGCTCTTATGGGGCTCTTGGCCTGTGTTGGGTTACCCAAGAAAGCAGTGTCTGACAGACACTAACGTCATGTCCACGTACATGAAGTCCAAATGGGATGAGTGTGGTGTGATTCACAAGCCCAACACACGCTTTCAGCCCCAAACTAATGGCCTCAACTAGAGATTCAACAATACTTTGAAAAACCCCTTGAACACATGGAAAGAGACATGGGGAGACGCCTCACGGAAAGGGAGAAATCAATCATATGGCAAGCCGCAACCAGACACAAGATAACCCCACAACTAGCCCAGACGAAATACTGGCTGCTGCACAGAGCGTTCTGGACGCCAGCTCGCCTGGCCGCTGCCGGTATCAGGGAAAATGACAAATGCTGGAACTGCCACAAGGAGAAAGGGGACCTGGAACACCTAATCCTACACTGCTCCAAGGTCAGAAAGTTCTGGAACAAGATAAGGGAATTCATTTCTGAAATGACTGGCCAAACACTACAATGCAGCATCAATGAAATCACCATGACAGCCCTAGCCCCGAGCCCTAAAGCCAAAGACGACAGAGATCTGTGAGACCTCCTCCTAACATCAGCGGTGAAAATAATCCTCACGAACTGGAAGGACACCAGGAAGGCCACCTTCAAAGGCTGGCGAAACTGGATCACTTTCTTGAGAGGGGCAGACAACATAGCCTCACACCACTCACCGAACCACCACTCAGGGGGGGAAATGTGGAAGGCACTGGATGAGCACATGATCACCCTCAAACCCCCGTAAAAAGCCCCCCGGCCTCAAAAGCAGGAACCAGCTGACAGAGCTGCCTCACAAATCCCCCCGCCCCCCAATTGGATCTCTTGCCTCCTTTTCCTCTTTCTCTCTTTCTCTTTTCCTAGTTTCTCCACAAAGTCCGCGAAGGAGGGTACGCAATTGCTTAATCGTCTGTACCACATAGGCCTCTGTGCAGACGCGAAGAAACCACCGAAAACCACGCCGTACCACCCTCGTTGTATCGAAATGAAACAGGGAAACTGTACTGTATGTATATACAACCACCTGTCATTTTTTGTTTAATAAAAAAATTGTGAAACAATACTTTGAAGAGCATGATGGGCTTGCCTCAGCCTGTTAAAGATTGCTGGGATTTGTTAGCATGAGCTGAAAGCCATTTTTGTATTTGCAGCCATTTTAGTTAGGCATGTGCTTGCCATGTGTTGTTTCCCTCTTCAGAGCCTTGCACATGTTCAGAAGGGCCTAGCTAGTAGAATGCACCTGCTCCTCCTGTATAACTATTCAAAAGGGGGTGGTGATGGACAGAGTATCTGAATTAAGCAGAACACTCCTACCCAGTCAAAAGATCAGAGCTTGATCCATCACCGTTTTTTAGCTCACTGCACCATCCCAGTTCAGAACCTGGCTACATGCAAATTAGTCTGACCCTGGCCCAGTGCATCATGGGAACAGGGCAGACCAAACTACCAAGCCAATTCTTTACTGGAAAGGAAAAAAGCTTCTGGGGACCGGTTTCTGGCATTACAGCCGTCTTCGGCCCGGCTTGCTTGAATCCTGATGGTGCAGTGAGCAAGGGACTCACATCTGAGCATACCCTTCCACACTTGTGGTGGCCAAAACGATTCAAAAGGGGGTGGTGATGGACAGAGTATCTGAATTAAGCAGAACACTCCTACCCAGTCAAAAGATCAGGGCTTGATCCATCACCGTTTTTTAGCTCACTGCACCATCCCAGTTCAGAACCTGGCTACATGCAAATTAGTCTGACCCTGGCCCAGTGCATCATGGGAACAGGGCAGACCAAACTACCAAGCCAATTCTTTACTGGAAAGGAAACAAGCTTCCGGGGCACCGGTTTCTGGCATTACAGCTGTCTTCGGCCCGGCTTGCTTGATGGTCCAGTAAAGAATTGGCTTGGTAGTTTGGTCTGCCCTGTTCCCATGATGCACTGGGCCAGGGTCAGATTAATTTGCATATAGCCGGGTTCTGAGCTGGGATGGTGCAGTGAGCTAAAAAACGGTGATGGATCAAGCCCTGATATTTTGACTGGGTAGGAGTGGTCTGCTTAATTCAGATGCTCTGTCCATCACCACCCCCTTTTCTGAATCCTCCTGTATAACTGTCAGGCTATTTTTGCTGATGTATGGAGAAGTAACTCTCCTCCCACTTTGTTGAGCAAGCAGATCTTGCATGCCCATATCAGGCATTTTGCATGCTTACATGAGCCAGGACTGCCCCTTGGTCTTATGCTGACTATGTAAACCTAAGCATATATAAGGCCCGAGTTTTCTATACTCTTCAGACTGCCTCATACAGTTGCGAAGGGTTCTGTGTGATGTAGTCTCCCTCATTTGAGGTAAATAAATATCTATTTTATGTTTCAGCTTCTGTGCCAATTTCTTTCATGTTGGTTTAAAAGGACCAAGGTGTATCAGTGAGACCTCCGAGAAGGTTTCAATGTTCTTCAAGCCAATGAGGTATACATGGGGCTTCTTCTTGCGATGCCTTCTTTTTGCTACAATGAGGTGCCACAGAAAAGAGTAGTGTTCAGCCCCTTCAAACTCTTCTATGGACACCCTGTTAGGGTACTTCTGAGCATTGTCAGAGTAGGGTGGGAGGACTCTTCTAGGAAACGCTCCCAGGATGTGGTTAACTATATGCCGGACCTCTGCAACAAGAATAATTGCTTCTGGAATAATGTGAAATGTAATCTAGAAGCCACCCAAGAAGTCATGAAACTCTGGAACGAAAAGGAGGTTACACTGGTGGAGTTTCAGCCTGGATAAAAAGTATGGGTCATAGAGCCAGTAGAGCCCAGGACTCCCAAATACCACTAGGCCAACCCATACAAAATCAAGGAGCAGAAATGTGAGGTTACCTGCATCTTGGACCAAGACCCCTAGAAACGGTGCTCCAAGTAAATAGACTTTAGCCTCAATTTCAGAGATCCAAAGTTAACATGCCTCTTAGTGACAGATAAGGGAGTGGAAGGGGGAGTGTGTTGTGACATTTCCTGGCTAGAATTGTGGTGATTGCTTGGACAGGGTGAACACCTCTGCCAACCAGAAATCCAATTTCTAACACTGACTATCTTCTTCCCCTTTCCCTAGTGCCTCTCCACTTCATGGTTTTGGTGGCTAGCTGCAAAACAACTCCTTCACTTTCCCGTGTACCCTCAAGTTTGCTCCTTGAACAGGCCCAGAGCAAAATTCTGGCAACTGTACAACTTGCAGTAAGCACTGCATGTACACTTAATACATTGGTTCTGGTGTAAGTTTTCTAGCACTACTCTCATCAACCCTGGTCAGCTGAAATTAAAGCTGATGTTGTACAGTGTGAGCTGTTTATTCTTCTCAGTGACGCAGCATGTTGAAATTGATCATCAATAAAAAGACGGAAGTTACCAAGAAGGTGGAATGCTACCTATCATCTGAGTGAGGGGTGACAGAGATCAATCCACCTGGATTTGTTAGGGAGGATGGCCACGGATCTGAATGCAAATGCCCCACCAGATACGGAAAAAACAGTAACAACACAGAGCAGAGCACAACAGTGCCATAATATGTTGGCTTGTGGCTCAATGGTACACCACGACCACGTGGTGCTCTGTTGCTCGACATAGGTTCTGGGATCAGATTCATTGTCCTTTACACAACATAGCACTGTGTGAAAAATGGTAGCCTGCAATGCACAAAGGACAGAAAATAGTGAATAAGAGTCCCCTGCTGATGACATCAGCTGGTTTTGATCAAATGTTGTTGTCTCTGTGAAGTACAATCTCTTACTATGGTGCAAGGGCAAGCCAACTGTAGAATAAACCCTGTCATTCAAATGTATACGTGATTTTGCGCAGGAGTCAGATATTCGAAATGTGGAGGTAAGAGTAAAGCACACATGTTCTATATTGTATCCCAAGATATACAGCAATGGCCTGTGTTTGGTTACAGTAAACTTTTGGGGCTTCATTTATGAAAAGTGACGCATCGCTGCGTGAAAACAGCGATGCGTCACTTTTCACTGCGCTCTCCCTGCGACATGATTGATGCGTCATATTTATAATATGACGCATCATGTCGCAAGGAGTTACAGATACGTCGGTATTTCTGACGTATCTGTAGGCGCAAAAGTGACGCATTGCTGGAGTGTGTCACAAAAGTGACGCAACTCCAGCAATGCTTCCTTTCACATGGGGAAAGCCCCATGTGAAAGGGCTTGCGTCAGTCTTACGCCTGCTGTGAGGCAGGCGCAAGATTTTGATGCAACAGCATCCTAAAAGTGACGCAGTGAAATCTCATAGATTTCACTGCGTCACTATTACGAGGCTTTTTGCGGGTGAACGCCCCCTCTGCATACATTATACCTGACGCAGGTATAATGTAGAGCAGGGGTTTACAAAGTGACGCATCTGCTTAGATGCGTCACTTTGTAAATAGTGCGCATCAGGAGGTATGTTTTACGCCGCCGATGCGTCACAAAAAGTGACGCATCGGAAGCGCAAAACTCACGCACGGCCTCATAAATGAGGCCCCTGGATTTGATTAAATGGGGTTTACATTAAAAACCTATATTTTTTTCACTGAATTTCTCCAGACATGTCCCCTTACAAACAATAACATGGGCTTCCACAAATAGTTTGGGCAGTGCAGGAGGGTCAATTTTTATTGAAAAATAGATCTTTTATGTGAAAGATGATATGTCACTGCTGTTTGTAAAGTCTTTGTTTCACTTTATGTTGCATGAGCACCATCAACAACCTTTGGTAAATCTATGCTATGGTGATGTATTTTTACATGTCCCTTTTAATGAAGCCCGAATAGACTTTCACTGACTCTGGCAAGAACAGGTATCAACCAACGTGGCAATACAAGCAGCAAAAGTCCCCAGCACTTACTACTATTTGCCTGGATAAAATGTATATATTGTATAACAAACAGGCCTGTCAAAGGCAGCAGGGTTACAGTTATCACTGACCTCGGAAGCCCCTTTTCCCGTAAGACACAATAAATAAGTACTTTTTTAAAATCGTTTGATAAATATTAAGGCCCTGTTTTATGGCATATTATACGAATGAGGATTATTGCAGGAATAAAATAATGGTGAAAATGAAAAATATGACAAATGTAAATACAAGGAAAAACTAACATACTAAATAGAGATCATTAAGTTTCATCATTGATGTAATCAATCTGTATGTTTTTGGTACGTTGCCCTTGATGATTTCTTTGCGTACCCTTCACACTATGAGTGTAAAGAGGTTTATCCTGGAAGGCAGGAAACAATGTCTTAAATCTTCAAGGTTTCATGCGGATACTAGATCAAGTGGTCTCCGGCTTCTTGACATGCAGATTTATTATCTGGCTCAACATTTATTGCAACTGGCACATCTGTTGGTTCCTATAGCTGATCAGCCTTATTGGGTGTCATGGGAGCAGTACATTGTTCAGGCTCCTGTGGGTTTAGGTACTTCATGCAACACTAACGTTTTGACACCCCGCTTTCTCCTCCTAGCTTAAGGGCGATGTGGGATGCATGGAAAGATTCACACCGACTCTTGAAAGTTGATAGAACAATTCATAAAGATACACCACTTTGGTATAACGAGGAAATCACTGTGGACCGATAAACAGTAAAATGGGTCTATGAAAGTATGAAGAATTAAAACAATTGGATATCTTTTTGATGGGTATTTGTTTTGTTCCTTTGAGATCTTAAAACCAAGATTTGTTTTCCCCCAGTTGCAGCTTGAAGGTATTTGCAAAGTACGGCAATGCTTAAGAGGTTACGCTCGGGTGGAATCTGATTCATCGCTCTGCTACGCCCATTCTCAATTACTTTAAGTTATGTGGCTTTTCCAAGGTCGGAGTGACAAATATGTACCAAATACGTATTGAAAATCTCCACTTGCATCAATCAATCAATCAATCATGCCATTTGTATAGCGCACTACTCCCCCGGGAGGGTCTCAAGGCGCTTGGGGGGTGGGGTATGCTAGTGCTAGAACAGCCAGGTCTTGAGTTGTTTCCTGAAGGCGAGATGGTCCTGGGTCAGCCAAAGGTGGATGGGGAGGGAGTTCCAAGTCTTGGCAGCCAGGTAAGAGAAGGATCTTCCTCCGGCGGTGGCTCTTCGGATGCGTGGTACGGCTGCGAGGGCGAGGCTGGTGGACCGTAGCTGGCGGGTGGGCGTGTAGAAGGTCAGCCGGTCGTTGAGGTACTTGGGGCCCAGGTCGTGGAGAGACTTGTGTGCGTGGGTGAGGAGCCAGAACGTGATCCTCTTGTCGACGGGGAGCCAGTGCAGGTTCCTCAGGTGGCTGGAGATGTGGCTGCGTCGGGGGACATCCAGGATGAGTCGGGCGGAGGCGTTCTGGATGCGCTGGAGTCTTTTCTGTAGCTTGGCTGTGGTTCCGGCGTAGAGGGCATTTCCGTAGTCCAGTCGGCTGGTGATGAGTGCCTGGGTGACAGTCTTCCTGGTCTCGGTCGGGATCCAGCGGAAGATCTTGCGAAGCATACGCAGGGTGTTGAAGCACGATGAGGAGACGGTGTTGACTTGTCTGGTCATCGAGAGGGAGGGGTCCAGGATAAATCCCAGGTTGCGTGCGTGGTCGGTTGGCTTGGGTGCGGTGCCCAGGGCTGGGGGCCACCAGGAGTCGTCCCAGGCGGAGGGCAAAGATCCCAAGATGAGGACTTCTGTCTTGTCCGAGTTCAGTTTCAGGTGGCTGTCCTTCATCCACTCGGCGACGTCTTTCATCCCTTTGTGTAGGCAGGTTCTGGCGGTGTCGGGGTCTCTGGTGAGGGAGAGGATCAGCTGGGTGTCGTCGGCGTAAGAGATGATGTTGAGATTGTGCTGGCGTGCGATGGCTGCGAGAGGTTTCATGTAGATGTTGAAGAGGGTGGGGCTGAGTGAAGATCCTTGCGGGACGCCGCAGATGACTTCGGTGGCCTCGGAGCGAAACGGGGGGAGGCGGACTCTTTGTGTTCTTCCGGCGAGGAACAAGATGATCCACTCCAGTGCCTTCTCTTGGATACCGGTGTTGCTGAGGCGCTGGACTAGGGTGCGGTGGCAGACCGTGTCGAACGCAGCGGAGAGGTCCAGGAGGATGAGGGCCACTGTTTCCCCCTTGTCGAGCAGGGTCCGGATGTCGTCGGTGGCTACGATGAGGGCGGTCTCGGTGCTGTGGTTGGCTCTGAAGCCGGACTGCGAGGGGTCGAGGGATCCGTTCGTCTCGAGGAAGGCGGTCAGCTGTCTGTTGACGATCTTCTCAATGACTTTAGCAGGAAAAGGGAGGAGCGAGATGGGGCGGAAGTTTTTGAGATCGGTGGGGTCCGCTGTAGGTTTCTTCAGGAGGGCGCTGATCTCGGCGTGCTTCCAGCTCTCCGGGAAGGTGGCGGTGTTGAAGGAGGCGTTGATGATGTTCCGGAGTTGGGGTGCGATGGTGGAGTCGGCTTTGTTGAAGACGTGGTGTGAGCAGGGGTCGGTCAGTGATCCGGAGTGGATGGTGTTCATCGTGAGGGCTGTGTCTTCGGTGGTCACCGTGGTCCAGGTGCGAAGGGTGGCAGTGGGGGGCATTGGTTCGACGGTTGGGTGCGTGGGTGGGGCGCCAAAGCTGTTGTGGATGTCGGCGATCTTGCGGTGGAAGAACGAGGCGAGGGAGTCGCAGAGGTCTTGTGACGGAGTGATGTCGTTGGTGCCGGTGCTGGGGTTGGAGAACTCCTTGACGATAGTGAAGAGCTCTTTGCTGTCGTGGGCGTTGTTGTCCAGTCGTTCCTTCAGGGATTTCTTCTTGGTGGTGCGGATGAGCTGGTGGTGCTTGCGGGTAGCGTGTTTGAGGGCGGTCATGTTGTCGGTGGTCCGGTCGAGGAGCCAGGCTTCCTCGAGGGTGCGATTCAGAAAAGGGGGGGGGGGTGGGTCTTCTTGGAGTCCTTGAGGTCGTCGGTGAACCAGGATGCCTTCTTGCTTCTGGGTCTGCTGGGATGATACTTACCTTGCGGCTAAATCCTTCTGGCAGGAGCTGCTGTGCATTGAATGGTATAGATTATAGAGTACTAGGAGGGTAACTCGAAGGAAATCTTAGAGTATCATGATCGCTCATTCAGAGAAGTGCACTTATAGTAGCACTTATAGTATGCTTATATCAAAATCCTCGAAAAAATGGTTTTGGTCTCCTTTCAAATTGTATACGTCTTGTCTGGTTCCTAGTGCCTAGATGTCCAGGGGCTGTGTGTGATTTGTACCCCATACTTTTATCAAGCCCACATTAGATACCTACTGGCGCTATGTATAGGAGATGCTACGGTCAACTATTTTAATCCCTTTGGAGGAGTCTGATAAGCTGGCCTTGCTATATTGTCACTTCAGATAGTATGACTTCTCATTGGTGTAGATGGGTGTTGACAGTCCTATGGTGGCTACGATCTGCATATTACAGCATTGGCCTACAGCACATGTGCCCACACATCAAGAATGGCGAGCTGAACCTAACCGGTTATATGAATGCTAAATTTACAAGGTTCAAGATCAAATTTAGGTATGTGACGAGGTTTGGGGTCCCTTTTTGAACCTATCTGAATTATAACTGTCTTCCTCTTGCATGGGGTATACTTATTTTTTCTGCTCACCTGTGAGGGTGATTGGAGTGCTTTCATCTGTGCTTTAAGTCTAGGGTGAAATGTTTAGCACTTGTGACTTAATCAATTTGTTCGTAGGGTGTACGTTATGTTTTGGGACAGGTTATCTCAAACAATGCTTAAACTGTGTTTGTTAAGCAAGATGGCTCTTTTGTTCCTTATTGGATTTTATTTTTCTATTTTTCCTTTCTAAAATTCTTTTTGTTCCTTTTAGGATCTTAATAAGTGTAGAATGTATGTTTGAGTGGAGTACTTTGTGGAGCTCTTTGTATTTCATTACAGTTGTTTTTCATGTGTACTGAAATGTACAATTAAAACATAAATCTGTATAGGAAAATGTCCCTTCCTAGTCTTTGCCCTATACGAATATTAGCACCATTGGTGCCTTAAAAACAAGTTTCCTAGATGGCTGTAGTGCATACATAATTTTCACTCAAAGGGGGTCATTAGGATGGCGGGCGGATTGCCCCCGCCAGGCTGGCGGTAGCCACCACCGGCCTGGCGGGGGAAATCCGCCCGCCATCCTCAGCTAAATGCCCCCCCCGCCATATTAGTATGGCGGGAGGACCGCGGAGGACGGAAAGGTTTAATATGGTGGCGGTGTCTATCAGACACCGCCAGCCATATTACAATAGGCAGTAACAGATGCCCATCGCCACCACGGAAAGGCATGGGGTCTTCACTTCGGGGCCCCCTGCAGGCCCCTGAAGTGAAGGCGAGTCGGGGGGTGCACAAGGGGGGTACCTGCGGTACCCCCCCGGATTTGCATACACAATGTGGCAGGCACCGAGTGGTGCCTGCCGCTTTGTGTATGCAAATGCATACATGCATTTTTAGCATTGTGGCGGGCGGTGCTGAGAGCACGTCCTGCCACAATGTTATAAATGCAGGATGCGCCCGCCACTGTGGCAGGCGCATCCTAATACCCCCCACGGGGTCTGAAGGAAGGGAGGTCAGTTTCCGTGTTTGTTTGGTCGTGCTTTGGCTGACAAAGCAATACATAGCACTTGTACTTAACTTTCACTTAAAATGTTTGCAGCTTTAATGCTACCTTAGATGCCTAAAGATCCTCTCTTTTGAGATGCCACTGCGTCTGATTTAAATACAATTTCTCGGCATTACTATGAGTGAAAGAGTCCTTATGGATTGTGATGAATGGTGTGAAAAAACAAAAACGTACATTTGTTTACATGGTTGCCTAAATATTATATATCTTGTAAGTCATGCAATTGAATACATAACATATTGATGCTTATCTACATACAGCAAAAACATCACACTACATAACAAATGTAAGCAATTAAATTATAAATAAACCATGCGATTCAATTTGAATTAATTCTTTATTCAGCAGGTAAGACAGAAGGGACGGATCCCCCATTAAAGGCGAGCGTCAGGAGGGGGGCGGGACTTTCTGATTTCTGCTGCTGCCAGTCAGTCAGCAGCAGAACGCATTGATGGGCAGGCACTATAAGTTTAAAGAGCATATATCTTTTTGCCCGGCGGTCTTGGGTCTGCCAGCCAGACATGTCCATTTTAAACCTCTCTAATCCATCAGTCTAAGCCGCCTGGGGTAGAGGCCGCATAGGGTCCCGGTGTCCTTCGGGAGTAGCGAGGGAGCCTGCTCCCTTCAATTCTGGTGCTGCTCTCATGCTGCACTGGAGAAGACTGGAGCAAGGAGAACGTCACACCAGGAAGGTAAGTAGGATTATTTTTTGTTGGCTTATTTTTTTACTTTTACTTTTGTCCCAAAACCCTCCTTACATGCCACCCACCAATGTAAAACAGCCATAAAAGTAAATATATAAATCAAAAAAGTTCAATATAAAAGAATCACATCTTAAAACGTGATGCATAAGAAGTGATTTAAAATATATCTATTTCACAATTAGCACATCATACTTTTCTTGAGAATTAAAGCCCCTCTTAAATAAAGTTCAACAGAAAAACAAATACGAGGGTCTTGGAGAGCAAATAAGTATTTTAGCTTGGTATTAAAATTTCTAATGTTCTGAGCTAGGGGAACAGCTTCAAGATATTCGCTCCTTGGGTATTGGTAAAAGACGCAAAACAATATAAAGTTCTGGTTGCCTTGGTTTGATTGACCATCACAGGGACAGGGGAATAATCTTTTGGATGAACACCCATCATAGGGAAGGCAACTGGATCGGAGCTATACATGCATGCAGTCTTGTCAAAACAAAGCGATAGTAAGTATTATTAACTAGTGACAAATAATACTGATAGCCTTTCTAGGTGGTTACGTGACATAAAAGACAACAGTCAATTTTTTCAAAGCTTCTAGTCCCCCTTTGGCACACCCAGCTGGTAATGGAGTGGCACACAGAGAGTAAGTGCAAAAACCATTAACATAAAATGGGTCCACGCTCCAGGTTTCCTATATACAAACAATGTCAAGCATAGGCATAATTTGAAGTCACACTGGGGAGTCCAGTTTATTTAATAATGTGCACATTCCAAGTGGTAGAATGAAAACACCCTTCATTAAGCCCACTTGTCGTTGACAGGAGAGACTCAACAAGGTCACATGTATCATTGTAAGCACTATTTCAGACACCATTTGTTCTGCTCACAATTGGCTGACTAACAGCAGGATGGCACGACAAAGACAAGGGAAAAGGTGGCTTAATATTGCACAACTATCAGTGTTAACACATGTACCAACTTTACCACTCCCATTTAGAATTGGCTCACAATTAACAGAAATATCATGGGTCTCTGAAGCAGGGCAGAGTGAATCGTTATCCTGTCAAGAGCTCAAAGGATGAAACCTGTTCAACAGATCGATGGGGGTAACGGTGAGCATGATGAGGTGGATTGTGTGTTTACAGCAACTGGGAGAATGGCTTGATTAAACTTGGTGGTGGAGTCTCTTGCAAACTTCGATAAAAGAAACCCAAAGGGACTAGATACATTTTCCTGGCCAATGGTGTTGTCCTTGTCGATATTGATAGTGATTCCTCTGCAAATCTTGGGTATCTAAACGTAATAATTGTGCAATCCACCTTGAAAATGTTTTCCTTTTTTTAGCGGGTGTTTGAAATGGGTATTCTGGTTGGCTAGGGTATGCAGGTAAGCCAGGCAGAATCCACCACTCTACTTAGGATATGGGCATTGCACATCTAAAACAACCCCTGCTCATCCTGTTGGTAGCTTGGCACGAGCAGTCAGGCTTATCCCAGAGGCAGTGTGTAAAGCATTTGTAAATAACAAACAATAATACAGTAAAAACACTACAAGAGGACACCACACTAGTTTTAGAAAAATATATACCATTTATCTGGGTAAAAAACAAGACCCAAAATGATACAATTTGTCCTGGGCTATCACAGCATCATGAGCAAACAAATCCAACAGTTCTGGCTGACCACAGCATCGCGAGCCAGCTATGGTGTCGGGGAGACTTGTAAAACAGTACCTTTCGAGATGCAGGGTGTCGGACCTTGCGGTGAGCTCCGGTGGAGCAGCATTGGCAGATGGTGGTTCCAGAAGCCAGTGGAATGTTGAAGCTCATATGAAACTGTAAAAATAAAGGAAAAATGACAACACTGAAATAAACAATTCGCTCTCAGCATATGGTTTGCAAGGTTTATTGGGAACCCAATCAGAATGCAATCAGAATGCAATCACAATGCAATATACGTGCGGCACGGAGACCTCAGCAAAGCTTACTGAGTGCCCAATTGGCATGACAGGGCAGAGACATTTTATAGGTAAAAGCCCTACCGGATGGGCATCATAGCATACGTAACCTGGATCAGACTATGTTCTGCTGGACCAATCAATGAAGGGCAGTTGTGGCCTGACACCCTTTTAAGGCTCGAAGTATGTCTATACCCTGGTGTTGCTGCCCACGTGCCATCTACAAGAGCAGATTTGGGTTTTCCCCTAAAGGTGAAATCTGTGCCTCTGGTATACGTGGACTTGGCACGTACGTGACCGGCAAGGTCATGTCGACATGATTACTGAAATGTGAGGTTTTGCAATAGCTAGCTGGAAGCTGGCGTGTTTGTTCTCGGAAAGCCTTGCGTTGCTTTGCACGTTGCGCTGACTGACACACAAAATGGAGCGTGCGACCATTTTGTGAATTCCTGCTGGTGTCGATTCCTTAGTAGCTCCAAGAAGACTGTATGCCTGGTAACATATACATTTGGTATCATAAGAATATCTGCTTCATCATTCCCAAGTCTCATACCAAATCATATGCTATTCAGAAACCATCTGTGCTCATCATTTCCTGTCCCTCATCCTCATCCTTATGGGTGTGGTGTGGCGAATCACCTTTCCTGGATATGCAGCGGGCACAGGAGCTGGAAATTACTGAACAACAAGCTGGGCATATTTTTATCAGGAGGCACAGTGTCAAAAAGGCTACTACCACTATTATAATCGCCTTTATCCAGGAACCCCAGTCTGTGAACCAGTTCATCATGTCTTCCCATAAGCCTCCTGTGTGTATACCGTGGGGCTCATCTCTAATATCTTTGATCTTTTTTATTGCCTTTTTTATATTCCCACTGTTATCCGGAATGAATACACAGCATTGGCTCTGGGCCAGGGAAGATGCCGGGGAAGATGCCTCATGAAGGATGGAGCAGACTCCACCTTCCTTGGCCAGAATGATATCGAGAGCAATCCTGTTCTGGATCACTACTGCCCTCATGGAGGTGAGCTCTTCTGTTATATTTCCTAAGGCATCAGTGGTAGAGTCCGCTAGATCCTCAATCATCCTGGATAACTGATGGATTCTTTCTGAGGTATAGATATTGCCTACTACTGGGATCATTGCCCCAGAACCGGCTGTTCTCTTGGCCCTAACTAGTGTCAACTCTTTCTTTTCTGCTGCCACTAATTTTGTGAAGTGGGTCATCTGTGGGATGATGGATGCTAGGTAGCAACTTCCATACCATCCTGGGGGCAGGTAGAAGTATGCCCATGGACCACATACAAAGAAAAGGCCTCTGTAACCTACCAGACCTGGTGACGGCTCGTCACGACTCCTAACTCGAGTTAGTCTGGTTGTGTGGTTACAGCTGTTCGTCCCCATGTAAATCTGGGGAACTGCCTTGGTAGGTAGTATGCCTTTTATCCTGTTTATCCTGTCTTCACAGTCAAACCATCCCATCTCCCCTTTAGCGACTTCTTCGAAGGTGCATCCAAATGAAATGCATTCTTTCCAGTGCTTTGGACAGCAGTTCCGAAAAAGTGCATGTTCTGGTAGCTCCTTTTGGCAAAACCAGTATTCTTTTTGGTGTTATTATTTCATCCTTGAGGATGCAGGAGGGGCTGAAACTTCCCCTACCCTGAACCAGGGCACTTTCATGTGGCCTGCCTATATGTCATCCCAGCCCGCTCGGCCTCTCCATTCCTCATTCCTAGAAGCCCTGTCAAATCCTTTTAGCATCTCTAGGTCTCCCTTAGTTGGCTGTATATTCATGCAGGGGATCCTCTTAGGTCTGAGAGGAGGGCCTGTTGTCTTTCTGCTATAGCTATAGCCACTGCTACTGCTGGGATCAGCAGCCAGTACTTCAGATGAGGTCACACCTATCGATATTGACACAGACATACTGTATGACTTAGTAACATGTCACGCATCAGGACACAGCCTACATATTTGGATACCGGCAGCACATGGTACTTCAAACTATGTGTGGCATCTGTGGGCAGGTGTGTGCAAACATAGCAATCTGATATATTAAAAATTGTCACATATAGTTTCAGCATTTCAATATATTGGTTTCCTTCATATGTATCCCACAATCTTTCTTGGTCCCCTTTATTCACATCCACCCCCATATCAGTAATGTTCGTTGTTATATTCTGTTCATAGTCTTTTGGGGATTTTGTTGGCTCAGTTCCATCACTACCATCCTCCACTCTTCCATTAAGATGTGGTATTTCAAGCTCAGCAGAATACACTATTATCATCGTTGTCCCTAGTATTGCGGCTGCTGGTAACAAAATTGCAAGGATCACTGCTCTCCAGTTACATGTGTGTCTTTCAGTGAATGGCATGGCTCTGAACAAACCTGACCCTTTCCTATGCTATGCAATCTTCTTGTGAATAGACCCTAAGTTTATTCTTGGTCCACTCGGGCTTGTGAATAGACCCTAAGTTTATTCTTGGTCCACTCGGGCTTGTGAATAGACCCTCATTGTATTCTTCTTCCTCTTGGCGCTACGTTAACTGTCCCTTAGAGCCAAGTGCTTAACCACTGTTTTTCTCTTGTATTTAATGTCTCGGATAAGTCTAGGACCAGTGACCTCTGTTGCAAAAACGGCACGATGGAGAATGTTCAAGGTTTTGAATAATGCTAGAACCGGTGCTTTCTATTGCAAAAATGGCACCATTGAGAATGTCAAAACGTAGATCTGTTAATTCTTGCTCAGGGACCTGCTCTCGGCCTGTTGGAAAGGAAATCTCCTTAAAAATTAGTCTTATTAGCTCACTGAGCAGTAGCGGGTTTGGGATAAGTAGTGTTAATGTTGCACTGATGTCTATTCCCGGACACAAAAGAGTTAATTGTATCCTGGACTGTTGTCCGCAGGCTTGTATTGACACAGATCGAAGTCTATCAGTCCTGAGCGCTTGCATTTGGGCAGCAGCGCATTAATAATTAATCTGTATCTGCAGCTTTCTGTTTGTTGGAGCGAAGGTTATATTCCTGGTGAGGCCCTTCTGTCGGAAGCAGCGTTTGTTGAATCTGTCTTTTGTCTTTAGAGGTTGCTTTTTTGGTGTGTGACGCGTGAATCCATGAAGTTAGACCATCACATTTCACTGCTGTAGCCGTGGTGAGAATAACCTGCATGGGTCCTCTCCATCTGGGCTGCACGCAGTTCCTCCGTGTGTGGGCTTTCACCCAAATCCAATCCCCTGGTTGTAGATCGTGGGCTGGTGGAGTCGCGGCTTCTGGCAGGGACTTCAGCACCTGACTATGGAGGTAACGTAAAATGTCTGTTAATCTCCTACAGTAATATAATAATAAATCATCTGTCACGGACAGGGGGGCTGTTGACATGTGTCCTGGTATGTTCATTGGCCTTCCAAATACAATGTCGTGTGGGCTCAGCTTTGTCACTCTGTCTGGTGTACATCTCATTGCTAATAGTGCTAAGGGCAGCGCATCTACCCAGGAGAGGTCTGTTGACGCACACATTTTAGCTATTTTGTTTTTCAACACCCCATTTTTCCTCTCAACAGCGCCCGCTGCTGATGTATGGTAAGCACAATGCAACTTCTGTGTTATAGCAAGCCCCTTACATATTCCCTTTATGACATGAGAAATAAATGCAGGCCCATTGTCGGACGCAAGGAGAGATGGTACCCCAAACCTTGGCAGTAGTTCCTTTAGTAGGCACTTGGCCATGCTCTGTGCATCACAATGTTTGGTGGGGTAGGCCTCTGTCCATTTGCTAAACATACAGACGACGACCAAAACATACCTATATGTCTGGGTGGTGGGCATGTCTATAAAATCAAGCTGAAGGATTTCAAATGGCCCATGGGGAGGTGGGAAGTGGCCAGGCGCAGTTGGTGTACCTTTTCCGGTATTGCATTGGGCACAAACAGAACATTGCTTGCAAAGCCTTTCTGCTCTCTGGCGAAATTTTGAGTTATACCAACATTGAGAAAACAATCTGATCATACCATCACGTCCCACATGTGAAGGCCTCATTGAGGGGAGCATGGTGGAAGGCAAACATATCCTGCCATTAGGCCCTATCCATAGCCCCTCCTTTGTTTGTGTGCAACCCTGTTGCGCCCACTCCTCCTTTTCCTCGTTAGCTGCATTCATCTGAATATGTGTTGGGTCAAAATGTAGTGAACCACTATCCTCTTTTGTGTCTGTCCTGTTGTCTACTAATTGTACCATTGTTAGCTGGCAGCCTGTAAGCGCTATTCTCTTCGCTTTTTGGTCAATGAAAGCATTGCCTCTGGAAATGGGGTCTTTTGATGAGGTGTGGGCAGCACATTTTATGATAGCCACTTTGAAAGGTAGTAGCAGCGCATGGAGGTGGTCACAATTTAATTGTGCATGTTGTATCTGCTGGCCTGCTGATGTAAGAAACCCCCTCATTGACCACTGCTGGCCAAAGTCGTGAACCACCCCAAAGGCATACTGGCTGTCCGTGTATATGTTCACTTTCTTTGCTTCAGCCCATGCACATGCTCTGGTAAGTGCCACGAGTTCATCTGCCTGTGCACTCTTTGCTGTTGTCAGTCTCCCTTCTTCCAATAATTTAGTAGCTGTGCCCACCGCATAGGATGCTTGCAGTACTCCTGTGTCATCCCTTAAGCATGATCCATCTACAAACAAATCTCCTTGAGCATCTGGGAGTGGTGTATCTTTAAGGTCTGGGCGTATCTTAGTATGCCTATCTATGGCCAAGGCACAATCATGAAAAGAATCATCTGAATCAAAATCCTCCAGCTCATGTTCAGTTGGTAGCAGGCATGCAGGGTTCAAGGTGGTACACCTCTTGATGATAATGTGTGGTGTCAAGAGTACCAACTCATACCTGGTGAGGCGTGCATTGGTTAGATGCTGTGTCTTGGTGGATGTGAGAAGTGTGTCCACTGCATGTGGAACGTGTAGGACTAGTGTGTGTCCTAACACTAAGTTGTCTGACTCTTCCACTGCAAGTGTAGCGGCTGCCACTGCTTTCAGACATGGTGGGAGCCCTGAAGCCACTGGGTCTAGTGTGGCAGAGTAATATGCCACAGGGCGGTAGAAAGCTTCATGTTTCTGAGCCAAGACCCCCATTGAACAACCTTCTCGTGGCAAAACATGTGAAAATCTTTGCTATAGTCCGGAATGCCTAGTGCTGGTGCTTCCCGCAATATTTTTTTCAGCTCATTGAAGGCTTTCTCACATTCTTGTGACCAGGGTACTGTGTCAGGTATGTCTTTGTGTGCGAGTGACTGTAAGGGTTTCACAATGAAAGAGAAATTCGGTATCCAGTGACGGCAGTACCCTGCAACCCCTAAGAATACCCTAACTTCCTTGCGTGCGGGGTCTGGGAAAATGTGTTATTGTCGAGATTCTGTCTGGCAACAGTTTTCTTGTTCCTTCTGTTAACTCATGGCCTAGGTACTTCACAGAGGTGAGGCAAAACTGTAACTTTTTTGGGGAGACTTGTATCCCTTTAGTGCTAAGTGGCACAGGACAGCGATGGTGTCCTTTACACAAGCCTCCTTTGAAGGCGAGGCCAATAGCAAATCGTCAATATACTGGATAAGTGTGGATCCCTCCTTAAGTACCAGGGAGTCTAAATCTGTTTTTAAGGCATGTGTGAAGATGGAGGGTGATTCTGTGTAGCCCTGCAGGAGCCTTGTCCAACAAAATCTCTTCTGTCTAAAATTGAATGAGAAGAAATGTTGGCTGTCAGGGTGCAAGGGGATGGTAAAGAAGGCGGAGATAAGATCCATCACTGTGAAAGTGGTGGCTGTCACTGGGATGTTGGATAATATTGTTGCTGGGTTTGGGACCACTGGGAAGGAGGGCAACACTATTTTATTTAATTCTCTCAAATCTTGTGTGAATGGGTAGACAGGGGCCCCGCTCACGCCCTTAGTTGCCTTCTTCACCGGGAGAATCGGGCTGTTACTTTGACTGTATTTAATTTAAAAAATTGTGGGTTTCTAAAGCGCTAGAATCGACTCCCGAAGGAGTATCTCTGCGCTGTAGACCGCTGGGGAACCCGTCCTGGCTTTCCCTGTGAGATGGTCCCAAATGGGTATCTCCAAGGTGAAACCAGGCATCCCCGGCGTATGTGGGGGGCCGTTGTGGAGATGAGGCAAGCTAATGCCCAGAGTTACCGAGTGTGATCCCTGGTTAGAGTAGGCACCGAGGCGAGAATTATCGAGTCTGCTGACCCTGGTCCACGACCCTGCCGCGTCGGGGATAGAACCCTGGTCCCGGGCCATCCTCTGCTTCCGGGTCTGCCGCCTCTAACCAGTGAGCCACACCACTCCACTGTATTGAATCTCTCTCAAAATTCCTTGCTTCAGGAGATCTTGTACGACTGGTGCGATGCCTTCCTCCCCCTCCTTAAATATTTTGTATTGTGGCACTCTCGAATTGCCCCTGGTTTTTGTTTTATCTGCACTGGTGGGTAGTTCAATACCCGCCCTACATCATTGGCGCTTGTTGCCCAGACTTCAGGCGGCACACAATGGCGTAGATCTGGTGGTATTGTGGGGTCGGTGCATGTCAAGAAAGCTTACAACATTAGGCCATTGGCCTTGCTCTCTAGAAAGACCCCTGTTGGTGAGCAGTGTATGGTGGATTGCAATTTGCATAACTGGTGGTGCACTGTAATTGTGCCTACTACAAACTGTAGTGGCTCAGTAAGGTATTCTGTAATCGGTTGGCCAGTCATGCCTACTGCGGTTATCATAGTCCTAGAAAGTGGAGCCTCAGGCGTTGTTAGTGCCTTCAGCATTGATCTTTGAGCCCCTGTGTCAATTAGAAATGGAACAACCCTACCCAATATTTCTCCCTCTACATATGGTCCGGATTGATCTACTGCTATTGCTGGTGCTATCACGCAGTTTCCCACTTTCAGGCATCCCTAGAATGATGTTGGGGTGGTGGTGGAGGCCAGTCAGTGGTTACTGGTGTCCATCCTTCCCCTCCAGTCCATTGCTGCTGAGGCTCATTTTCCTGTTGCGCATTGTCTCGGTACCCTGTGTGCCGAGTGTAGTTCGTGTGCTGGTGTCTGCCCTCCTGCCCGTTGTTCTTTTTGTACCTACTGTCCTCATTTCTTTTCTTTAATATTGGGCAATCTGCTTTCCAATGGGTGGGGTCCTTACAATAGAAACATGCTGTTCCTTGTGGTGGCAGGGAGGCTGATCTGCGGGGTATGGAAGGTGCCCTACTTGTCTGTTGTTTTCCTGCACCTCGTGCCCCTCCTCTGATCCTCTCCTTTCCCCTGTTATTGCTGTAATACCGTTCTTGTGCTACCATTAGCCTCACTTTTTCTTTCTTTCATTTTTCTGTCTCCATCGCCTGTGCACAAGCCTGGAAATCTGAGCGGTATTTAGCCGCTGACAGCACTTTTTCAATCGGTTCCTGCTGCCAGCAGACAAAAAGGGTTGGAAGTGTGTTCTGATGGGAAACAACCTTTACAACGCAACTTTTACAACGAACTACCATTACAACGAATTTTTTACAACGCAAAAACTTTTACAACGCATACCATTACAACGCAGGATTTTACAACGCAAGTACTTTTACAACGCATACCATTACAACGTAAGTATTGGTAAGTATATAATTATTTTTAAAATATTATATGTTTGGGTTTTTGGGTAAAGGGGTATTTTTAGGGTTCAGGGTCAGTTTTCAGTTTTTGGGTAAAGGGGTATTTTTAGGGTTCAGGGTCAGTTTTCAGTTTTTGGGTAAAGGGGTATTTTTAGGGTTCATGGTCAGTTTTCAGTTTTTGGCTAAAGGGGTATTTTTAGGGTTCAGGGTCAGTTTTCAGTTTGTGGGTAAAGGGGTATTTTTAGGGTTCAGGGTCAGTTTTCAGTTTTTGGGTAAAGGGGTATTTTTAGGGTTCAGGGTCAGTTTTCAGTTTTTGGGTAAAGGGGTATTTTTAGGGTTCAGGGTCAGTTTTCAGTTTTTGGGTAAAGGGGTATTTTTAGGGTTCAGGGTCAGTTTTCAGTTTTTGGGTAAAGGGGTATTTTTAGGGTTCAGGGTCAGTTTTCAGTTTTTGAGTAAAGGGGTATTTTTAGGGTTCAGGGTCAGTTTTCAGTTTTTGGGTAAAGGGGTATTTTTAGGGTTCAGGGTCAGTTTTCAGTTTTTGGGTAAAGGGGTATTTTTAGGGTTCAGGGTCAGTTTTCAGTTTTTGGGTAAAGGGATATTTTTAGGGTTCAGGGTCAGTTTGGGGTTTTTGGGGTACAGGGTTAATTTGTAAAAATAAAATAAAATTATATTTAAATTAAATTAATTAAATGTAATTAAATATAAATTAATTATATTTTAATAATTTAAATTAATTTAAATTAAAAAAATATTTTTAGGGTTCAGGGTCAGTTTTGGGTTTTTGGGGTACAGGGTTAATTTGTAAAAATAAATTAAAATTATATTTAAATTATATTTAAATTAAATTAATTAAATAAAATTAAATAAAATGTATTTTTATTTTAATAATTTAAAATAATTCATATCAAAAAAAATATTATATACTTACCAATATTTACGTTGTAATGGTATGCGTTGTAAAGGTACTTGCGTTGTAAAATCTTGCGTTGTAATGGTATGCGTTGTAAAAGTTTTTGCGTTGTAAAAAATTCGTTGTAATGGTAGGCGTTGTAAAAGTATGGGTTGTAACGTCATACATCCGTTCTGATAGGTGGTGCAAGGCCTTGTACAAATGTAATTACCAGGGCAGGCATCACATCCCCCATAGGGTTTTTTCAATCCACTGTTCTGCCTATATACGTGCAGGAGGCGGTCAAAGTATGTATTCACACTTTCATCTTTCTCCTGTTTAG
Organism: Lissotriton helveticus; assembly: GCF_964261635.1. Taxonomy (NCBI): domain Eukaryota; kingdom Metazoa; phylum Chordata; class Amphibia; order Caudata; family Salamandridae; genus Lissotriton; species Lissotriton helveticus. The sequence goes on along the minus strand of NC_136070.1, from coordinate 201,063,537 downwards.
TACTCGTAACTTTGCTCCAATCAACCCTATCTTCAGGTACCTTCTCCTTCAAGTGTTCTACCACCTTCTTATATAACTCATCTATTTCTGGACCTGGCATCCCTCCCTTGCCCCTCTTTGGCTCCACATCTGGCCACCCAACCTTCCCTTTACATTCTTCCCAAAGGTCCTTTGGGATAATGATATTAAACAATGTATCAAGATCTCTCCATAGTAACCTCCCTAATGCAGACATTCTATTAAGCTCTTCATACCACTTTCGGGGTTCATCTCTAAGTCTGGGGAAGTCTTTAGAAAAACAATTGATGTCCTGCCTGGACCATGGGACATAAACATATGCTAAATCATTTGGCGCACTGCCAGATGGTGGCGGTATCTCCCGTAGGGGCATGATAAGTGATGGGATTTTAGTTGTGGTGGAGGAATCTGTTATGTCGGCTGAGGTGATGGAGTAGGCAAGAGAGTGGGCTACGTCAATTACTGCACGTGTGTATTAGCTGCTTCCATTGTTGTAATTTTTCTATAGCATATTTAAGCTTGTCCTGCAACTTAGACTCCTCCCATGTTATTAAATCTGAGTCTGTGAATCCTAACTTCCCTATTTCCCAATCATATTGTGCTGGTAGTTGGGTACTGTTACCCGTGGTCGTCTGGGTCTTGGCTTGTTTTGCATATGCTAAATGGGCCTGAGGTCCTATGTTCATTAACTCTGCTCATGCTAAAGACAGTGTTTTCTCTAAATACTTTGTACCCTGTGTTTGTATAAATGAGTCCACTGTTAGTGAGCCCTCCACAAGCCGCTGTAGTAGTGCTTTACAATTGAAAGAATCGCTCTTTAGCATCAATTTTGGTGAGTTTGGGTTGGAGGCAGAAGCTCCTCCCACCCTTCCCCCCAAACTACCTCTTCTTTTGTTCTCTGGAGTTGGCTCTGTGTCTGCCAAACACTGCTCTAAGGTCAAAATGTCATGTTCTGTGTGGTGGACATATTTAAATATATCCCATATTAGTGAGTGCCACTGTGCCTGACTGAATGAATCATCCTGTGATTCATCCTCAAATAATTGCTGCCACTGTCTGTCTATTAATTTTGGTATTTTAACTTTTTTCTTAACACATTCCTTGAGAATGCTATGTTTCTTATTGTTGTAGTCTGAAGCAGCTTGGACTGCTGTTTCTCTCATTAGTTTCAGAGAACTCATGTCTTGGACAGCGTCCAACTCTGGTCTCGCAACCTTATCTTTCAGCGCTCTGTGTACAAATGTTATGGCCGCGTCTCATTCCCCGGGAGTTAGCTCAGTGTGTTCTGGCTCAGATGCAGGCAGCGGTGAATCGCATCCCAGGCATCCCAAGAGAATATCTTCTAGGAGTTGATCCTCCACCTCTGCCCCACCTTCTACCTTCTTCTCTTCTTTAACTTGGACGCATGGGAATGCACCTACTACGTCTAGCTGATGTTTTCTCCATCTGCCCTCCAGTTTTGCCTGTAATACTTTCTTATTAATTTCCATAATTTCACTGTGGACCTTTGATTTGACTGCGCTTGTTGAACGCATCTCACTTAACACACAGTCCCAACTATAGTAAGCCTCCCATTCCACGCTTCTAACCTTCTTTCCCTTTAAGTTCAACATCTGGTGCAAATATGATAATTTGGCCATGTCATATGTGTCATTACATGGGAACTGTAGATCCGGGTTTTTAGATGTGAGATCGTGCCACTTGTGTGTGTACATAATTGAGCTTAAGCCTCTTTTTATACCCACATTATATGCAGGTGAGTTCTTGGGTGGGGCTAGCTGAGCCGTATCTAAATTCTTTTTACTATTGCTGTTTCCCATGGTTGAGTTGTGTGTAGCAGCTAGTCCTAAACGCCTTACAAATAACTGTTCAAGTATACCAGACAGGTGGGTTGCAGGGTGGACTTCAACACAGTAACATGTGATACAATAGGTTGACAGAAATGCTTCATATATATTTCAGCCACACAGTATTTTGCAAGAGAGCAACAAGAAAGCCATACATCAGTCACCCCAACAGGTCATGTTGTGCCAATTCACCAAAGCTATTTCACAAGGAAGAAAAAAGCCAGATCCTGGTTGTATGTTGAGCCTTGACGGCCTGTGAAATAAGTAGGATAGGAAAACAGACCCTGTCTGTGGCTGTGCCACAGGGTGCTGACATTCAACAGTAGGGCAATAGTGGTGAATTGCTTCGTGCAGTTCAGACAATCACATAAAACATCTAGGACAAATTCTGGGGATCCTACGCGGCAGCGCTGTAGAAAAAAAAAACCTCTGTGCTGAGAATGCGTGTGGGTCTGCTGTACTTAATCCCAAAGGAGTAAGGGGAATACCAGAAATTCTTTTTAGTTTTGGAATTTTAGAGAAGTGCACCTTAATCGGTCTTTACAGCCAGTCCCTTTTTAGAGGCCAGAGAGTATTATGGACGGAGGTGCCTATTTGGCAACGTTGGTAAATGGATGTGTGAGGTAAAAGTTTTTTATCAGATCTCCGCCAAGTAACGTTCTAATACCCAGAATAAATGACTAAGCTGGCAAAGGAAATCTAGAACCTGGCACCAAGTGAAAACACCCCACGTACCTAACAGTATTTGGTCACTAAATAAGCCAAGCACATCACAAGGACACAATAAAAGAATGCAATGAACCCTAAAATAATTGAAAACAGAAACACTGGTGTACCAAGCGTCACACCTCCCTCTTTGTGCCGAGAAATATCCCGAGGCACGAACCTAGAACCACTCTGGTGCCTAGAAGGATGTCTCCAGGGGGAGGGCAGAGGCGGAACCCAGGCAGGGCGACGGGCGTCAGCCAAAGAGCCAGGAGCGCCTGGAGCGTTCCTCATAAAGGCCCAAATATTAGGCCAGCGGCGCGTGGGCGACAGTTCTGGACCCAAGTCAGAGCTCATGAGAACAAAGAAAACTACGATCAACAAATACACAGTATAAACAAAATCTAGCAGCCAACCCGGCCACTGGTATCGCGATACCTAACAGGCACAAACACTATGTGCCAAGCTGGGGAGCAAAACTTCCACGCCCTAAAACGGCGTGCTACCTGCTACCACCCAAAGGGGAGACAAAACTGCCACAGCTCAACAACGAGGGGCCAACTGCTACAACCCAATACTGGAGGATGAAAATCCACCCCCAAGTGCACTCACCGGGCTTCGTCCAGTCTGTCAGAGCATACCGACATCTGCTCCAACCAAGGGGAATGGTCTGGCGAGGGCGTCCCGCACTCCCAGCGGCCGGTGACTCTCTGTGGCGTGGGAGGGGTGCAAAACTTCGCCCTCAATGGCAGGTCAAGGGCCGTCTGATACCAAAATCACCAAAGAGTTACTGCCGGCCAGGAATACTGCAGAAACTTGCCGTCACCAGCCAGGGAACGCAGGAGACCAAGGCCAAGGCCAGACCCTACAGGACAAAAAACGTTCGTGAGAAAGGGCGGCGGACCTCAGGTAGCAATGACAGAGGTGAACACACGCCAGTGGCACAGAAATGAAGAAAAGTCAATAGCGCAGGGAGCGAGAGAAACGGCTAAACAGGAGTTACCTCCTGGGCAGAGTGATGACAAAAACAAAAATATATAATCAGAGCCAATAACAGCAAAATGAAGAAGGCAATCAGAAAAGGGATCACGAAAGACATGGAGTCTGGACAGGCAGCGTAAATGTCCCCAGGACACAGGCACACCGGTCCACACATAGAAAGCCAAGAACAAGAAGGGTCAGAAGAGGCACACACAACCCAAGCGTGCTGAGAGTGAAAAGCGCAGGGTCACACCAAAGACAACAGAAAGGCAACAAACAAACCATCCACCGGATCCGACCCTTCCAGCAACCAGAGAGGCCGGGGGGAGAAAAATAAACAGAACGTTATCACCTCAAATCCCCGCCCTCAGAAGGGTGCCAAAGGGTCCGACCACCAGTGTCCGTCCTGTCAATGGAGCCAGTCAGTTGTAATGGGTCCGCATTTTTCCACCAAATGTTGAAGCTCATATGAAACTGTAAAAATAAAGGATAAATGACAACACTGAAATAAACAATTCGCTCTCAGCACATGGTTTGCAAGGTTTATTGGGAACCCAATCAGAATGCAATCAGAATGCAATCACAATGCAATATACGTGCGGCACGGAGACCTCAGCAAAGATTACTAAGTGCCCAATTGGCATGACAGTGCAGAGACATTTTATAGGTAAAAGCCCTACCGGATGGGCATCATAGCATACGTAACCTGGATCAGACTATGTTCTGCTGGACCAATCAATGATGGGCAGTTGTAGCATGACACCCTTTTAAGACTCGAAGTATGTCTATACCCTGGTGTTGCTGCCCACGTGCCATCTACAAGAGCAGATTTGGGTTTTCCCCTAAAGGTGAAATCTGTGCCACTGGTATACGTGGACTTGGCACGTACGTGACCGGCCAGGTCATATCGACATGATTACTGAAATGTGAGGTTTTGCAATAGCTAGCTGGAAGCTGGCGTGTTTGTTCACGGAAAGCCTTGCGTTGCTTTGCACGTTGCGCTGACTGACACACAAAATGGAGCGTGCGACCATTTTGTGAATTCCTGCTGGTGTTGATTTCTTAGTAGCTCCAAGAAGACTGTATGCCTGGCAACATATACATTTAGTATCATAAAAATATCTGCTTCATCAGAATAGTCATCTGGTCCTTGAATTCACATGCTTTGCAGATCAAACTCATTAATTTTGAAGTCAGTAGCGGTGGCATCAGCAGGCGTCAGGGCTGCAGTGTGAGGCAGAGCCTTGCAATGCGTAGTGCCCTCAGGTCGCAGTGGAGGCAGCAGCTCGGTGACCATTGTCCAGCGGCGTTGCAGCGTTGACAGGTCATGATGCAAGCAGCATTGTTGTCGTTACTGAAGTGCTATCGTGGGTAGACCCAAGGCTGCAGTGCGAGACAGGGCAATGCGCCATGTGGGGCCCACAGATCACAGTGAAAGCAGTGAACACGGTTGACAATCTGGGGTCGATGGCACTGACGTTGGTGTGCCAAGACTGCGGTGTGGGATGGGGCAGTGAATCAAGTAACCTACAAGCAGTGCCCCAGTCCATGGTGCAGGCAGCAGCATGGATGTCAGCTTGGAGCAGCACTATCGGTGTGACCAGGGCTGTGGTGCAAAGTGGGACGATGCTTTGTGTTCTTTACGAGTGGTGTCTACGGTCTTGGTGCAGGCAGCGGCATCGGTGGTGGAGTTGCTGCATTGTTGGGGGATACCAGGATGTTGGTGTGAAGTGAGGCGGTGCTGAATGCAGTACCCACAGGTCACAGTGCAAACAGCAGCTCAGCGGTGACAGCATCGGGCAGTGCCTTCTGCAGTGCCTTCAGGTCATGGAGTCAGCAGTGGTATCGTTGACAGCATTGGGTTCCCTTTTCTCCTCAGTGACAACTTAAACATCCAGTTCCAGAAGCCTGTACCTAGAAGATGTTGAAGTCTTTGATTTCCCTGGGACTTCTAACAGGGGGCAAGCTCTACATCAAGCCTTTGGAGATACTTAGAATGCAGAAAGCAGAGTCCAGTCCTTTTCCTGCCCAAGACAGAAGAGGCAATTGCAGGACAACCCAGCAGAGCACACAGCAAAGTGGTAGTCTCTCCTCACAGGTCTTCCAGCTCTTCTTCCTGGCAAATGCCTTAGTCCAGCAGTAATCTCATTCTCAGGGATTTAAGGTCCACTACTTATACCACATTTTCTCTGTTCTCTTTGTGGCAAGGGTCTATGAGCCCAGTCCAAGCCAGTTCTGACCTCTCTCTCTTTAAACATTACTGCAGGAGGCAGAGACAGCATTGTACAGAGGAGACACTGACTATTGAGGTACTAGTGAAACTCCTCCCACCACTCTAAATGCAGCCAAGGTCTATTTAGCTCATCTGTGAGTCACTCAGGAAAGGCAGGACACACCTTAACCCCCTTGTGGCTGTCTACAGTAAATGCACATCCCCAGCTCTCAAAAACCAGACAGTCAATCCATAAAAGTGCAGACCGAACGGTTAATTGAGAAAATGCCTGCCTGCTAAAGAACGGTGATGGATTAAACCCAGATCAGTTGACTGGGGGTGAGTGTTTGTATTGTCAACGCTCCGTCCATCATCACCTTTGGTTTTTCTTTGTTTGCCCTAAGTTGGCAGGGTATGCTCAGACGTGAGTCCCTTGCTTACTTTGCCACTGGAGTGAAGCATGCCAGGCTGAAGACGGCTGTAATGCCAGAAACCGGTCCTGGGAAGCTTGATTCTGGTCCAGGGAAGACATGGCTTGGCAGTTCGGGCTGGACTGTTCCCATGAGGCACAGGGTCAGACTGATTTGCATTTGGCCATGTCTGAACTAGGGTGGCGGAGTGAGCTAAAGAACGGTGATGGTTTAAACCCAGATCAGTTGACTGGGGGTGAGTGTTTGTATTGTCAACGCTCCGTCCATCATTTTGCTTTTAAAAAGTAGCATTTTCAAGCACACAATTTAGCAACAATCACACTAAAAAGATGTATTATTAAAATATGAGTTCAGGGATTCTAAACTCCACTTCTCTATCTTGTCCCAATGGAAAGTTATACTTTTAAGATATTACAAAGTAACTTCCATTTTAGCCTATGGGTCAGATGACCTTTCAATAGTCAAAAATGGAACGCACAGCACAATATTTCACTATCAAGCCAGGCAACACATATCCTACCTTGCTCGTACACTGCACCCTGTCCATAGGAGTGCCCTGGAGTTATCTGAGGGGTGTCTTTCATGTAAGAAAAGGGACGGTTAAGGCCTGGCAAGTGGGTGCACTTGCCAGGTCGACATGGCAGTTGAAAACTGCGCTCAGACACTGCAGTGGCAGGTCTGAGACACCTTTCAAAAGCTACTAATGTGGGTGCCACAATTAGTGCTGCAGACCCACTATTAGCATTTTATTTACAGACCCTGGACACACCTGTGCACTGTACTAGGGACTTAATAGTAAATCAAACAAGCCAATTATGGAAAAACAATCCATAAGCACAATCTACACGGAGAGCATATGCAATTTAGCACTAAATAGCAGTGGTAAAGTGCCCAGTGTCCTAAAACCAAAGAAAAATAGGTAAAAACCAGGAGGCCGAAAACAAAATTTCTGGGGGTTAACCCACTAAAATAGCCAAGTCTAACAGCAGGCAAATCCATTCCACTATTGTTTTCAGCAGGACATGGTCTACCTTACTAATTGGAAATATGTCCTTTGCATTAAGTCAATAAATAGTTTTATTTTTGAGCTGATCGTGGGACTTAGTTGTACCAGGGGTCAAAGGTGGGACATTAACCAAAACCACTATATAAGGCAGCAAGTTGGTGGTAGATCGATTGTAACTGAGGTTAAGGATGTCCCACTTTTATTTAGGACCTCACCCTCATTGGGGTCCAAATGCGATAATATAGATTTCAGTGCAGTGGTAGAAAGTGGTTGCGGCTAACAGTGTTATCCGCATACTGTGCCCTTCCTGATGACGAGAGCAGGTCATCCTTAGCAATAGTCCTTGCAGCATCACGGGAATGGCTGTCAGAGGACAATACAAGACAGTTAAGAAATGTTCCTCTGTTACTAGTGCCACTCGTAAAAGAGCTTGGGTCATTAGACGATGCAAAATTGAATGAATAATAGAGCTCTACAGGTGGTTGAAAAGCATGATAAAGCAGATGACTATGGTATCAAAAATTAAGTATTTGAGTGGAGCACCGGAAAACAAAAGCACAAATATAGTACTAGTTCATAGCCACACATATACAGAATATTAGATTGAATGCAATGAAATACGTTAAAAGCTTAGGCATCGCAGCGAGGCAAATAATAGTCTAACAAGCAATGAGAAGGTAAGATTGAGGGGACTGGTGATCATGTGTACTAATCAGCAGATTTCTATAGACATCTTTTTAGTAGCAGAATTGTTTTGGTAAAATGGCCTGTGACCAGGTTTCGTGGTGACATTGTGCAATGATATTCGCCATAGTAGATGGGGGGTTGAGGAGCTAATACATTAATTAAAAGATCAATGTGACTGTGGGCTGTTCTAACTTCGTACAGATAATAAGAACCTAGCGTATGGGAAGAATTTCCGAGAATTTTCAATTGGCAATATTTCAGTTTGGCAAAAAAGCTATTCACAATAAAATGTTTGCAATTTTTTTTTACAAAACTACCCAAAGACAACATCCTCTGGGTCCCCAATGGAATTTCTGGAATTTAGAAATAGCAGGTGCTGGGTTTTTTTGGAGAACAATTTCGACTCACTTTTGCAACATGTTGCTGAAAATGTATATCATAGGCCAAAGGACACTCTGGCCCAGATTTATTAAGACATTGCACAGCACAGTTGCTGCGCTATGTGGCATGAAGGCAAGAGACTCGACAGTGGCACACCTACTCACATGTAGTGCTGTTCTGCTCTCTCCCAGTGCTGGTGCTATATAGACAGCCAATGTACTGACACAGACAACGTTACACTACAGTGAAAGGATTGCTACATTGTTTGAAACATAGGTGTTGAACTGGAAGGAGTCCTGACCACTACAAAACCCATGCCTAAGGCTTTTTCCACTTTGTGTGTGTACTGTACAGTACAATACACATGCAAAGTGTGAAAAATGAGGAGAAATAAAAATATTTCTCCTTGTTGCGGCTGCCTCAAGTTGGCTTAGGATTTAGAAACTAATCCCTGTCTACAATGCTTTGTTGGTATGGATTTATGTCAAAACCTATAGGTGGTTGCATGGCTCCCAGATGTCAATCCTGATGCTGGGAATACTATTACCCAGCAAAAGGGAAGCTCTGGGATTGTTCTGACCGGCCGGGTTGCCACTCAGACAGAGCCTGGGAGATTCTGTCTATTCTCTACATGGCTGTGCAACACAGCTTGGGTTGGAGAATGCTAAGTGTGCATGTTGGTTTGGCCCTCTTACGACGGTCAGCCAAATTGACATGTGCACTTACAGTGCTCACCACTCCTCCTCCCTGATACAGCTGCTGTCAAAAGGGTGGCCTTGCCTTAAGACTCAGCTTGCTGGGAGCCAGCAAGTCAGATAAAAAATAAAATGTAAGTAAAATTGTTTTATTATCATTATATTTTTAATGTGTTTGAATCTGTAGGCACTCACCAGTGGGCAACACTCCCCCACCACCAGAGGATGGGGGGAAGATGGCGGCCGGCTAAGAGATCCGGTCGGGAGCTCCACACTCGCCGCGGAATAATTACGGAATATCTACATCTACACGAACGAAAGTGCTACAAGCACAAAAAAATTAAAACCAGGAGGTATCATCTAGACAAACGCTGCTGTAAAGACGAGACGGAATGCAAAATTTTGTACCGAGGGTCCCAGTGGAAGAAACGCTCTAAGTTGTGCCTTGAGAACGTACTCTGGGCTGTGGGCGGCTGCTTCTGAGGCACGAAGAGGTTGTAGGAGGGCCGCTGGCAGAATCCATTTCCTGTTCAGGGGGGAAAGGAGGCAGCGCGACCCCTGCAAGCAACACGAACACTGCTGAAACTGGAGGCGACGCGGCGGGGAACTACAGGAGCGCGCTCACGGCTGCACCACAGTTTACCCCTCCCGCCCGCTCTCCACGACATCGAAGACCCGAAAGGACATCGGAATACCGGTAGACTGGGGGATAACATCGCCTATGAACAAGGTATCTGGAGCGGGGGGAGGAGAGGGGGTGGAATCACTCAAGGAGTACAAAGGCTGTTATTACAGGGCAGAAGGCAATACATTTGAGGATTTAGCTCCGTGTGCAATTAGGGGGTCGGGGAGGGAGGGGAGTATCTTACCTCCTCAAACTCTGCTGATTTGACAAAAAGCGGTACAAAAGGGGGTGGTGAAGGACGGAGCATCTGAATCAATCAAAGACTCACACCCAGTCAAAAGATCTGGGTTTAATCCATCACCATTCTTTAGCCCACTCTGCCACCCCAGTTCAGACATGGCTATATGCAAATCAGTCTGACCCTGTGCCTCATGGGAACAGTCCAGCCCGAACTGCCAAGCCATGTCTTCCCTGGACCGGAAACAAGCTTCCGAGGACCGGTTTCTGGCATTCCAGCCATCTTCAGCCCGGTTTGCTTGAATCCAGTGGCAAAGTGAGCAAGGGACTCACGTCTGAGCATACCCTGCCACACTTATGGCGGACAAAAGCGGTACAAAAGGGGGTGGTGATGGACGGAGCATCTGAATCAATCAAAGACTCACACCCAGTCAAAAGATCTGGGTTTAATCCATCACCGTTCTTTAGCCCACTCTGCCACCCCAGTTTAGACATGGCTATATGCAAATCAGTATGACCCTGTGCCTCATGGGAACAGTCCAGCCCGAACTGCCAAGCCATGTCTTCCCTGGACCGGAAACAAGCTTCCGAGGACCGGTTTCTGGCATTCCAGCCGTCTTCAGCCCGGCTTGCTTGAATCCAGTGGCAAAGTGAGCAAGGGACTCACGTCTGAGCATACCCTGCCACACTTATGGCAGCCAAAAGCGGTACAAAAGAGGGTGGTGATGGACGGAGCATCTGAATCAATCAAAGACTCACACCCAGTCAAAAGATCTGGGTTTAATCCATCACCGTTCTTTAGCCCACTCTGCCACCCCAGTTCAGACATGGCTATATGCAAATCAGTCTGACCCTGTGCCTCATGGGAACAGTCCAGCCCAAACTGCCAAGCCATGTCTTCCCTGGACCGGAAACATGCTTCCGAGGACCGGTTTCTGGCATTCCAGCCTCTTCAGCCCGGCTTGCTTGAATCCAGTGGCAAAGTGAGCAAGGGACTCATGTCTGAGCATACCCTGCCACACTTATGGCGGCCAAAAGCGGTACAAAAGGGGGTGGTGATGGACGGAGCATCTGAATCAATCAAAGACTCACACCCAGTAAAAAGATCTGGGTTTAATCCATCACCGTTCTTTAGCCCACTCTGCCACCCCAGTTCAGACATGGCTATATGCAAATCAGTCTGACCCCGTGCCTCATGGGAACAGTCCAGCCCGAACTGCCAAGCCATGTCTTGCCTGGACCGGAAACAAGCCTCCGAGGACCGGTTTCAAGGTCAAGATAGAATGCACAGAAGTAGACAATAAGGGTAGATGGGCAGTAACTAGGGTAAGAATACATAACACAATCTGTATACTATAGCAGGTTATTACGGTCCCAATACAGATGACCCGGCCCCCCTTCAAAAGCTTTATACGTGACTGCTATCAGCAACCTCCCCAGTAGTAATAGGGGGTGAATATAACATAATCATAGATCCTAAGGTAGATAGACTCCCCCCGAGGAAGCAAGCAAACCTACCAAAAATGAGGGAGTGGCTGGGGCACTGCACAAAAGATTTTGGTCTGGTGGATATATGGAAAGAGAAGGGCGATAAAAGACAGGCCTTTACATTCCACAACATAAATCAAGAATCGATTATTTTTTAATAGATAGACGTCTAGTAGAAAATGTTATGAAAATAGACCACCTGCCAGCTCATTCAGCAGTTCAGCTCACAATAAAAACGACAAAAACAACTCCTGAGCTGCACTGTTGATCATTATATTTTATTAGATCCACAAATAATAAAATAACTTAGGACAGAAACAGATACTTTTTTTGAGAATAATAAATCTGGGACCTCGAAAAAATTACCTGGGATGCTTACAAGGCAGTAATCAGGGGTAAACTGCTAAGCATGGCAGCATACAGATTAAAAACAACAAAGCAAGAGATAAGGGATTTAGAAAATACTATAAAACTACTTGAAATACAAATAGCAGCAGATAAGGAGAAATTAGAGACGGATAGGCGAAAACAAAATGAACTACTCACAGACATCTTGGAGAATAAAGTGAGAGAGAAATGGGAAGCCAGTAAACTATCTCACCATGAATATGGTGAATGGTGTGATAAAATGCTGGCATGGAAAAACAAAAACTGACCAAACCAGAAACAAAGTATCCAGCATCCAGCAACAAAATCACACTGAGCCAAGCTCAGAAGACACTATAATAATGCAGGAATTTACCAACTTCTTTTCAGGTCTGTCCACTAAGGACACAAACCTAACCGAGGAACGACAGAAAGACTACCAAGATGACCAGTCCCTCCCATCATTATCAGAAGAAGAAAAAGAAGACCTAAATGAAAAAATCGAACAAAGAGGTAGAAGAAGTGATAAGAGGTCTAAAAAGAGGGAAAGCAGCAGGCCCGGATGCCTTACCGAATGAGTTCTACATCAATCTAAAGGATCCTTTGGTACCGCCAATAACGGAATTATTAAATACAATCTATAGGGAAAACGATAAACTCCCAGATTCCTGGAATGATGCAACAATTAATATTTTATTAAAGCCAGGGAAAAACCCGGTGAACTGTGAATCATACCGGCCCATCTCCCTACTCAATTGTGATTACAAAATATTTACACAAATAATGGCTAAAAGGTTAAGGAGAGTAATGGCAAATCTGATTAACACAGATCAGAAAGGCTTTGTGAAAGGCAGACAGCTACGAGAATCAACACATGAATTCTTTGCCATAGCCATCAGTGAAAAAACACTATTAACCATAATCACCTTCGATGCTGCCAAAGCATTCGATAGAGTAAACTGGGCATTCCTGAGCAGGGTCATTAGCAAACATAATCTGGGGGAGAGTTTTCTACGTATGGTGGAGGAACTGTATAAAAAACTGAGAGCTAAGATCTTAATCAATGGGAACCTCACCGAAAACATAGCGATTAAAAGAGGAACAAGAAGAGGGTGTCCTCTATCACCATTACTTTTCAATCTTTACATTGAACCTCTGGCAAATAATCTCAGAAATCATTGCTCAATATCACCCTTCAGGCATTTTGGATGGAGTAAAAAAGTAGCATTGTATGCGGATGATTTGAATTGTCTTTACAGACGATTTTTAAGGTTCTATTGGATCAATAGAAGAAACCCTAATCAACTTTGGAAACGTATCAGGGTACCAGACCAATCACACAAAAACTGAGATTATGAGCTGGAACATGCAATTCAACAACCCCTATATCAAAGACAAGATAAAATAGTTAGGAATCGACCTGGTTAAGGATTTAGATAAAGTGACTCATATAAATCTTAATAGAATCACCTTCGAAGTCAGAAAACTACTCAAAGTATGGGGAGGACTGCCCCTAAGCTTCCTGGGGAGATCCAACATAATAAAAATGTCCATCCCGCCTAAATTAACCTATCTTTTCAGCACTATACCAATAGAATTCAAGAGAGAATCTTTAAAGAAATTCCAGGGGGAACTAACAAGTTTCATCTGGTGATCCAAAGGAGCGAGAATAGCGTGGAGTAAATTAAGGAGAAAAAAAGAACAAGGAGGGATAGCTAGCCCTGACCTATTCGAATATTATAGAACATTCCAATTCAAATACATGAGACCACAATTGAAAAGCTTCGAACAGTACCCTGAATATCTACAAGCAATGACTGGAAGTGCAGATCTCTTCCTATATAAATTCGGCCACCCGAAATATTTTAAAAAGGTAAAGCTAAAGATTCCTAGCGCTGCAGCAAAACTATGGTATCAAATAAGAAATACACTAAACATACCATACTACAGTAAGTTAGCCCCCATATGGGAATCCCCGGGCACACCAGATTGCCTCAAGGACCGCATGGCCACCCCATTGAAAGGAGCATGTATTAAAGAATGGGGCCAAATGATGATGGAGAACACCATAAGCACCTGGGATCAGCTGATCACAAACGCTTCCCTATCTAAATACAAATACTACCAGCTTACTAGCTGGACAAAATCGCTTACAGAAAAGAAAAAGGGAAACGAGGAACTAGAGATAGAGATGACAAAGGACTCACCCATAAACAAAGAGATGTCCCGATGGTACTGGGCCCTTATAACCGCGGGGGAAGAAGACCTCCTGATTCCAGAAACGATCTGGGGGAAAGACCTGCCGGCGCTGGATATTCAGATCACATGGCGAGTATCTATGGATAAATGCTGGTCCATTGTAAAACCGGCTGCCTTAAAAAGAAACCATCTATTTACTACCCACAGAGCTTATTGACTCCAAAAAGGTTATCCAAGATCAATGGGGCCAGAATAAAAAACTGCCCTAAATGTGGAATGGAGAAATCAAATGATAAACATATGTTCCGGCAGTGCCCCCACCTCGACATCTTCTTGCAGGAAGTGGGTAAGACTTTAAGCACGGTATTGAGAAAGCAACTGGATGTAAGTAAAAATCTTGTCATCTTTGGGGTTGATAGTTCAAATGGTATGGGTAAACTCACCAAAAAACAGGAGAATTTGCTGTTTGTACTGATTTTATTGGCAAGGAGGGAGGTATGTATAAAATGGGTAGGCCCAACACCGCCTACTCATGGAGAATGGCTAAACTCGATTCGTAGAATGAATAAACTTGACAGTAAAGGAAAGTCTAGCAAAAAATAAAATTTTTGGAAAATATGGGAAGACCACCACCGAACTAATCTTTAACTATCACTCCCAAGTTATAATCAACATCAAATTACACAAAGTCCACTGATTATGCGATGACAATAATAAAACGGGTAAATGCCTTTTGAGTGGCCAGGATGGCTAGCTCGCCCCATGGACAGACAGAATTATTGAATATGGTAATGGAAATAAGGGGACCCCATCTGAAACAACCATCATAGGGAAACTCCCCACACAGGACCAATTAAGGGGCAGTGAAGGATCAGACATTACAGAGACGGGTACCCGACAACTCCTTACACATACTATTGCAGAATGAGGACTAAAAAAAAAAAAACACTCCCCACCATAAACGAGGAGCCGCCCATGAAAACCGAGCCAATGTGTTTTAAAAACATGAAATCTATGTACAGATCGACAGAAAGTCATGACATGTCAAATGAATCCTGGAAATACGATGGATAATTGTTTATAGAATGTGTAAGAGTATAAATGAGAGATGTATTTATTTGTGAAACTGAATTCCATTTGTGGGCCACTTTGAGGAAAATGGGTGTTCCGTGTGAACTTCTTTCAGTACTCGTTAGGCTTCACACAGGAAATTACGCCAAAGTGAGGTGGGGGAGAAATGGTGAGGTCTCTAAGGCAATACCAGTGAGAAGGGGGGTACGGCAAGGATGTGTGCTGGCCCCCACGCTTTTTTCCCTCTACGTGAATGATATTCCGCCTTTTTTGGCTAATTGTAACCATGATTCTCCAAAGTTGGGCAACGAGGTGATCACAGCATTATTATTTGCTGATGACACCATTTTAATCTCTCAAACTCCAAAAGGACTTCAAAATCTGGTAAACCAATTGTATAGCTATTGTGAGGTAAAGGGGTTAGAATTGAACTCCTCAAAGACTAAATATATGGCCCTAAATCCACAAAAATCTTTTAAAAAGAACCTGGTCCTAAAAGATACAAAATTAGAATATGTGGAGTGCTTTAATTATCCAGGCATTATGCTGGATAAGAAATTATCATGGAAGGGCCAACTGGAAAAAAGCAGGCTGATACTAAAACATAATTCACTGCCTATCTTAAAAACTCATGGGGGGAGCCTCTCCAAAGCTATTACACCGGCTTTGGAAGTATTTAAAGCAAAAGCGCAAACAGCGGCACTATATGGTGCCGAAATATGGGGACCCCATTCTAAAAAGAATTTTGACCACGATGAAAATAATTTCATAAGACGGCTACTTAGAATTCTGTTAACGCGGGATTACTGGTTACTAGTTACCTTACCAGATCCCAAACCAAGTCGACTGGATCGTTGGTACCTGTCATTGAGTAAAAGGCAATCTAACATTAAGTCAATCAATTAAGAACTTACACCACTCTAAATGACCACTGACCAGGATTAAGTTTCAAAAATTTAATATAAAACCAAAGATAACTGAAGGTACAAACTTCTTAAGATGAGATTCAAAAGGTAAACTGGTATCACTATGAACATAAATTCTTTGAATAATCTGAGTCTACAAAACAGAATAATGAGTACAAGTTCGAACATCATTAGGTTTGCAAGGATTTGCAAGGATTGATATGAGTTGCAACCTAAGAGTCATTACAGAAAAGAAATTCAAGTTAGTCTGTCCCTACACTAGACTAAGTGACATCCCTACTTAACAAGATCTTTACCCCCAAAAAGGTGTCAGCCGTGGTGACTTCCTAAGAAGATCACGCACTTCTCTTTGTTTCTTCCCTGATAATGGGTCTCTCCTCGTTAAAGTTGACCTTGGTTCCCAGACTTCTTCTCCAGTGCGCCGATACCCCCTGAAATTCCTGAAGACTCCTACAGGCCTGCGCCAAGCGCCACTGAACAAAGCTCCATTCATTTCGACTGATTAGGACCCCTCGCACCTGCATACAGGCCATCCTACAGTGGGCCTCAAATTCCAGGCTCCCCCATATCTATAGGTCATAAAGCATATGGAAAGCACAGTACTTGGCACCTCTCGACTTCTCCTCTAACGAGCACATTTCAGTTCAAAGGAACATCACTATCAGTTAGAGCCTACTTGATTTACATGAAGCGGGTCCCTGCGCTCTGAAAACATTTAACTTGATTTAAACAGCATTCTTAACTAACATACGTTTCTTAAAGCACACATCTATAAAGCATATATTTCAAACTAAATTCGATAATACATTTTGGAAGAACCACGTTAACCCCACCTCACATTATTTTAGCAGCACGTTTAGATTTTCTGTGAATTGCCATGAGGCCTACACAATATAACTGGTTTTGTAAAGTTCCACTTAACTCTTACATGATTCCTTTAACATGAGAACGTGAGGTTTTCATATTCATTCCAACATTTCTACATTAGTCTCACACTGTTATGATTATTGTTACCCTACTTGAACACTCTATACGTTTCACTACTAAATATAAGACACTCTGGTGCAAGGTATATGTTAACTAACTACGTGCTTGTAAATATGATGCACTTATACATTTTTTTCTCAGACTAGTGCTCTCTCAGTCCCCCCTTTGATGACCTTCAGGGGTCATCACCATCAAAACACCATCACAAAAAATGTAGGACTCTTCAAAGTGAGGTCGTGGCAGTACCACGTCTCCAATGCCTTCAGACTCTTATATTGCGTATCTTGCATCGCTGTCAACCTTTTCTCCTGTTCTCTCATAGATCTCTGCAATCTGTTTGCTCTATACCACTGATACAAACGCACCAATCCCCACAAAGTGATTACACAAATCACAATTATGATGATGGGTTTCAGTATGTACCAAACGATACCCTTTCCTAGGTTGGCAAACCAACCTCCAACTTTACCCATTCCATGACCTACTTTTTCCCACACGTTTATCTTTGTCAGATCCTCAATTTCGTGGTGTATGGCAGTGATGTTTCGTATGTACTTCTCTAGAGGTTTTGAATTGTCTGGAATGTAAGTGCAACATTCCTGGACCTTCAAAGCCTTACAGACTCCGCCCTCTTTGGCTAACAGAACGTCTAAATCAAGTCGGTTCTGAAGAACCATTGCCCTTATCGATTGCATCTCACCCTCCACCAGCATTAATGATCTAGCAGTACTGGCAGATAACCTATCTACGACTGTAGCCAATCTCCTAATTTTGATGTCATTCAGTATCACTCCTAGGATAGGGAATGCAGCACCGAATACATCCCCAATTACTTCTGCTGCGCCTAGCCCTCTTTTCCCTTTAGTTGGTATTCCTTTCTTTGTCGTTTCTAAATTCTCAACATGATATATTTTAGGGTAGACAATTGCCAGATAGCATGATCCGTACCAATTATCTGGTAGCTTCACATAGGCATTTCTTCCACATACAAAATATACATTTGGAATTGCTTGCATCTCTTTCAGAAAATCCTTGGAGTAGTACTCCAATTGAAAAGCATGTTCACAACTGACTTGACCTACATACAGATTCTCATAATAGGAGTGACTCCTGTGAATGCACAGTTTCCCCCATTTCTCCTTGTCTAAAGCAATTGGGCCAAAGCTACCTTTTCTTTGATGTATCCTTTCCTCCTTGGTCCAATCTGTTTCCCATTGTCCTGAGGCCTTTAGAATCTTCTGCCTCCTGTATCTAGTATCTACCTGCCCTATAAACTTTTTCTCGATTTCTGATACTTGACAAGTCAGATTATTTCTTCGGGCATGTGAAGTATCTAACGTTTTCCATGGAATGAACCATTTGTGTAATCTGTCTTCGCTCTTGTAATAGTCCCACTTGTTCAAATGCTTGTTATTTGGGACCTCTGGCAATGTCGAATCAAAGTTCGAGAAATAATACTCGAACCCCTCTCGTCCATAGAATATGCTCAACAATAAACTACATGTAATTCCATATGTCAATGGAAGATGATGGTATCTGATACCCTCCTCTACCGAAGCTGGTAATTGCATACAAACGTAGCAATTCTTCGCCTCCATGACATCAATGTATTCGTAAAGCAATTTGGCATAAACATTTGACCTGAAGTTTCCCTGTGACTCGTCAGTGTGTAATCTTTTTATTTCCGCTTCTAACAACGCTTTGTCTTTATCATTGATGTTTCCCCTACTATTAACAGTGATTGTCCTCTGTGTTGACACTCCCTTGATTTCCTTAACTGCAGTTGCATCTCTCTCGTGTCCCACTATATATGAAACAGTAACCACTAAAACTATAAGTGAAATCACCACCCCTAAAAGTGTGCCAACTATACATTTTGCCCTGCGGTTCGGGTTGCCAGCCTCCATGATCTCAAACAGTGTAGTTATGGATGTTCTTCCAGCATCAACTTCTTCTTCTCTCCGAACAAAGACTTTCTTTCAAACAATGTCTCTCTTTTGAACACTTAGAAGCTGACAATTTGCTCCGCAAAACAGTTTAAAGTCCTGTAGGAAATAGACACCCTAGCCCTTCTCCATCCTCTAAAAGGGAGACCCTATCATTTTCTTCTTCCACTCGGCGCTAGGTTATCTTGCAGCCATATTTTTCAAAGTCTTTTTCAAAAAGTCTTTTATCAAGCAGAATCTATGTATGTTGCAAGGAGTGACACTACGTCTTCATAAATGTCCATTCGAAGAAACATTCCCTCAAGTATTGGGCATTCCTTGCAGCAACATGGGAATTCAACTGTCTCTAGGATTATTCTCCTTATTTCACTCTGGACCAGGGGACGAACAAAATGAAGAGTTAATGTCTTTTCAATCTCCACTCCTGGTACTATCAGTTCTACATCCACAGTTACAAAGGGGTCCGTTCTGACCAGGATCACCTTCTTCACTTTCCCAGTCCTACGCCCCTTTGAAGACATTTACAACAAGGTATTAATCCAAAACAATGAGTGTTCCAAGAACTTCCACTACTCGCTCAAGCATTTCCAGTTGAAGAAGAGTTCCCTCCTACACTGGATATCGTGAACAGCAAACCGGAAAATCAACTGTCTCTAAAATCAATTTTCTTATTCCGCTCAGGAGAGGAGGATAGACGATGTTGAGAGTCAGCAACCTTTCGGTCTCCGCTCCTGGCAGCAGGAATCTTATTTGCACTGTGATGATCGGATCAGTTCTGATCAGGCTCACTTCCCTGACCCTCCCGGTTCGGTGTCCCACGAACATCTGCAACGAGGTAGGTCCAGTCGGGAGTAGAGTACCTTCTGCTAGGCACTCGCACCCTCCTTGATCTTCTAAGACCTTCCTCGGCTTGATCCTGGGTATCTTCTTCTGGATCCGAGTCTTCGGATATAGGAGCAAGCGTTTCTTCCTGAGCCGACCTTAAACTTAGCCTCCTTCTTCTTTCCGGCCAAGTGGCAGCCCCAAGCCTTGTTCTCCTATTTCTCGTCCTCACACTCGGTTCTTGGTCGCTCTGGTACTGATCTGTGTCTGAGTCGTATTCACTGCAGCTCTCTCCTTCGGTTGCGTCTTCAGTCTCACTGCCGTCCTGTCTTCTCTCCTCTTCTGAATCCAATGCGTTCCCAACTTCTTCCGACACCCCCTCAGCTGATCCGACCCCCTCCTGTGACTCTTCTTCCACGACTGAACTTTCGTCTGGGATAGGAGCTGTTTCTTCTAGAGGTGCTGGAACTCTTCGAGTATGGGATGCATGGATCCAATTTGGCAGCCCTCCGCACTTCACCGCGGTGTTCGTGATCAGGATTACCTGAAAGGGCCCACGCCAGCGTACATCTAGGCAGTTCTTCCGGACGTGCTTCTTGACCAACACCCAATCTCCTGGGTTCAGATCATGACACAGATTCCTTGATGCTGGAACTTCAGCCGCCTGCACCTGAAGGGACACAGAATGGATGGCGTCAGACAGTCCCTTACAATAATCCAAGATCAGATCATCTGTAATATTCAATAGGGCAGCAGTTGGAACTGTGGGAAGTCTCATGGCCCTCCCCATCAGAATCTCGTGTGGAGAGAGACCTGTCCTCCTGTCAGGTGTGCTGCGCATGCTCATGAGCACTAAAGGAAGAGCATCTGGCCAACTCAAAGATGTGGATGCCACTACTTTAGCCAATCTATTCTTCAGAGTGCCGTTCACTTGTTCCACAATTCCTGAGGCTTCTGGTCGATAACTACAATGCAGTTTTTGATCGATCTTTAATGTGGAGCACAACATCTTCACTATTTCGCTGTTAAAATGTTTTCCTCTGTCCGATTCCAGAGAGGCAGGCACCCCGAAGCGCGGTATCAGCTCCCTGAGCAACAATTTAGCTACTGTGAGTGTATCGCACCTACGTGTAGGGTACGCTTCAACCCATCTGGAAAATATACACACAACCACCAGCACATACCTAAGGCGGTTAACTCTTGGCATTTCAATAAAGTCTAATTGCATTCTATTGAAAGGCCCCCCTGACCTCCCAATGTGACTCAGTGTGACTGGTGTCCTTTTGCCTATGTTCAGTTGTTGGCAGGTAACACATCGCTTGCATACTGATTCTGCTGCTATTCTAAATTTAGGGCAATACCAAGTCTGCCTAAATACTCTCATCATAGCGTCTCTTCCTAGGTGTACAGGACCATGTATTTGCCTTGCCATGGTATTCGCTAGTTCCTCAGGTAACACAGCCCTCCCATCGGCAGAAATCCAAAAATCCATTTCACTTCGCACGCAACCTGCTATTTCCCATGCCTTTTTCTCCGCTTCAGGTGCGTTCTCCTGCATCACTCTTAAATCCTCCCAAGTGTCTACAGTCTCTAACATCATGCTTAATTCTGTCTTTTCCTCAGCACCATCAATTTCCACTTTTGAAAAAGAATAATCTTGTTCCGCACAATAGCGTGCGACCTCATCAGCGTACCTGTTGCCTTGTGATACAAAATCTGTATTCTTAGTATGAGCTACACATTTCACAATTGCTATGGCAACTGGACCTTGTAGTGCTTCTAACAACAATCGCACAAATTCTCCATTTCGAATGGGCGAACCAGAGGAGGTCATGTAACCTCTCTGAGACCACAACTGCCCGAAATCGTGAACCACACGGAAACCATATTGGCTGTCAGTGTATATGGTGACTCTCTTTCCGTTTCCTGCTATGCAGGCACGAGTTAGGGCAATGATTTCTGCTACCTGTGCGGAATGTACTCCTTCCAGGCAAGCGGCTTCCACAACTCCAGTAATGGTACAAACAGCATAAGCTGCTCTCAACCGACCAGTATCGTCTCTTAAACATGAGCCATCGACAAAGTAAATCTCATCAGGGTCAGACAATGGCTCATCCACAATATCTGGTCTGGGTTTCGTGCATAGTTCAGTCACATCAAGGCAATCGTGGTCTTCACATCCTTCGCCTTCTATTACAGTAGGTAATGGCATCAAAGTAGCAGGATTCAAGACAGAGCATCTCCTGAGGGTCACGTTCTCCGCGGCAAGAATAACTTGCTCGTAGCGCATGAGCCTGCTATTAGTCAGATGCTGCGTCTTTGTCCTGGTCATTAACAATTCTACAGAATGCTGTACATACACCACTAACGAATGTCCCATCACAATACTCTCGCTCCTCTCAATGCTGACACCTGTTGCAGCAACGGATTTGAGACATCCGGGCAACGCTGCGGCTACCGGATCTAATGTAGCCGAAAAGTATGCAACTGGTCTACGGGCATTTCCGTGGGTCTGTGCCAAGACTGACAAAGCACATCCCTCCCTCTCACAGCAATAACGTGAAAATGATTTCTCGTAATCTGGCATCCCCAGAGCTGGAGCACGACACAAGTCGTCTCTCAGCTGCAAGAACGCCACTAGGCATTCGTCATCCCATGGTACCGGATCACTCACCTCCTTGTGCGTCAGTTTCTGTAAGGGTTTTGCTTTCAGTGAAAAGTTAGCTATCCACTGTCGACAATAACCAACCATTCCTAGAAACATCCGAACTTCTCTCTGTGTCGTAGGTGCATTCATCTTCATTATTGCCTCAATCCTCTCTGGGGACACCTTGCGTTTTCCCTTTTCTAACCGGTGCCCCAAATACTGTACTTCTGTCAGACAGTACTGCAACTTGCTCGGAGATACCTTATGTCCATTTTCAGCTAAATGGTTCAATAAGGCAATGGAATCTACTTTACAAGCTTCCTCCGTCTTTGACGCAACAAGTAGGTCATCTATGTACTGGACCAGAACCGAATTCTGCGGCAGTACTAGATTTTCGAGATTCTTCTTCAACAACTGGTTAAAGATAGATGGGCTGTCTGTGAATCCTTGTGGGATTCGACACCATGTTAAAACGCGATCTTCCATTTTAAAAGCGAAAAGATACCTGCTCTCTTCATCCAATGCAATTGAAAAGAAAGCCTGGCAAAGATCTATCACTGTGAACCATTCTGCTTGACATGGTATTTGAAACAGTATCACTGATGGATTCGGTACCACGGGACAACATGAAACGACTATATTGTTAATTTTTCGTAAATCCTGAACTATCCTGAACTTCCCGCTAGGTTTCTGCAAACCCATAATCGGGGAGTTACAGGGACTACCCACGATTTCTTTCAGTATTCCCTGTTGTATCATTGACTCGATCACAGGTTTTATTCCTGCAATCGTTTCTTGGGACAATTTGTATTGAGGCATTCTTGGAAACTCAGCATTTGGTTTTACCATTATTTTTACTGGTTCTACCCCTTTAATCAATCCTATTTCTTCTCCTGTGAAGTCCCATACCTCTGACGCTACCGCATCCCTTAAGTCTTGGGGAAGATCCTCTACTGTCAGAGTAGGATATAGCTCTACACAGGATTTTGAATTGGCTACCTTGAAAGTAGCGTCATCGTCTGTAGTCTGTACCTCCACTCCTTGCGGGGTGCAGTATATTGTGCAGTTCAATTTGCACAACAAATCCCTTCCCAACAGACATACAGGACTCGAATCACAAACCACAAACTGATGTTCGTTCATATGGTTTCCTATCTTCACAGACACTGGTTCTGTCAATGGACTAGTCAGCCTTTTGTTTGCGACTCCTACCACCTGAATTGTTTCCCCTGACATCGGCAAGTCTGGAACCACCGCTGACCTCAGAGTTGATCGAGTAGCTCCAGTATCCACTAAGAACGTTGTAGGACACCCTGCCACTTCTGCCTCAACAAACGGCCCTCTCTGATCCACCTCTAGGACTGCCCCGAGGGTACAGTCCTCTTCACTACTCACACGTTGCCCGGTCAATGGATCAATATAATAACACTTTTCTTCCTCAATAAAGAGAGGCATTTGTTTAAAGACCTTTCCCCCTGTCGCTATTTTCGGTGGCTGTGGGAACTGTGCCCGTGGAGCCGAAGTCCCCCCTTTGGCCACCTTGCTTCCTGGAACTGTCACCTTTGGAGCTGGAACTTCTTGAACCTGCTCTTCTACTTCTAGCTCTCCATTTTCAGGGTTAAAGGGACACTCGCGTCGCCAATGTCCCACCTGGTGACACAAATGGCACTTTGTCGTTTTCTTTAAAGTGGCAAAGTCTACCCTAGGTCTCTGCCCTTCTTCATTATCTTTGTTCTGACCGTTTGGTTTTCGTCCCATCCCCTGCTTCTGCTGTCCACCCTTCCCTGCTGACTGCATCTGCACTACCATCAACTTCTCCTTTAGATTCTTCGCTTTAGAATCTATTTCGTCACTGCAGTATCTCGCATATCGCAAGATCTCATCTAGTGGTTTGTTCTGCCAGCAGATTAAATGTTGCTGTATCATCAAACAAATATCAGGTCTCAACCCCAAGACAAACTTTGACACAAACTGCCCTATATCTTTGGGATCCATTACATCAAGTCCACTGTATTGTTTGAATGTTTTCAATAATCTCTCATAAAACTCGTGAACTGTCTCCTTGGGTTCCTGCCTTGTTCGGTCTATTTTTACCCAATCTATATCTTGTGGAGGCACTTTATCTTTCAGCCAAGCTATTACCCTTTCATACTTTTGCATGACAATCTCGGACGGTCCATTAGTCCGAGCATCCCTCACTGGTTCAGTATTCGGCCATTCAACACTAGTCTTGCATGGTGTCCATAAATCAGATGGAACCACGATGTCAAACAACGTGTTCAAATCAATCCACAATACCTTCGAGATCTTTACAAACCTTTCTACCTGCTTATACCACTCTACTGGATTGTCCCTTAACTTCGGAAATGAGTTGGTAAACGCAGCTAAGTCTCCTCTACTCCAGGGCACATGTACATAATTTCCGTTCGATATTTCTCGCAAAGGGAATGCCTCCATCTGCATTATCCTTCCCTCTGTGGTCATCATACTTGTACTCCGTCTAACAGTGCCCTTTTTCGACCACCTCTCTTCCCATTTGTCCAGTTCTCTCCACACTCTTATTCCTGATACCAACTCTCTTATGTGTGTTTTTAATCCAGTAGTTCTCTTCTCATCTAGGTCTTGGTCTGCGTATTGCAATCTGTGGTTACTCTGCAATGCCCTTGTCCTAGATAAATCTACGGCATATCTGTCTGCCAAATTGGTCAGTTTCTCATGAAACGCTCTAGCTTTCCTAGTAATATCCTTTGCCATGAACAACAGCTCATCCTGTTCATACAATTCTATCCTTTCTAAAGGCAATGTACCATCAATTATCTCATCGACATCTGATTTTAAACTGGTGACATCAAGTCTCTTTGCCTTAATTTCAGCTTTCAACACACTAAATTTAGTTACTCCATCCGCATCTCTCCCATCCCAGCTCCGAGATCTACGTTTAGGCACTGGTGAGTTATAGGGAGTCCTCCCCTGTTCCCATCTCTCTAGGTCCCATGCCTTTCCATCTTCTCGGGGTGGATGGTGAAACACTCCTTCACGCCTCATAGCCCCACGTTCCCCATCCTGTCTAGTTTCACGGGATGCATGGTAAGATATTCCGTTACTCCCTCTCTCCTCACTACTTCCCTGTGATTCCTGATTATTCGAGGCATGGCGGGACCTATCACTGTTCTCTTTTCTCCAATGTTGGACGTCTTCTCCTAGTACATGATGAAGGCACCTAAACCTATTCTGAAAAGCATGTACCATTTGGTCTCCACCTTTCTCCCAGAGACGGGACATCTCCTCACACTCTACACTCCTACCATTTTGCTCCTGTTGTTCCCTCTCATCCGTAGGACGTGTAACTCCTCTATTCTCCTGACTTTGGCCTTCCCGCCCCTGACTGCTTTCGCTGGCCCCACAATGAGATACAGTCCCGTTATCTCTGCTTTCCCATTCTGGTTCTGTTCTTGACCTGTTACTCGGGGTTACTGCGGACCCGTCCCATTCCCTCAAATCAGCTCTTAATTCTGTATAGGACTTTGGCCGCGGTCCCCTTAGGTCCATCGGTCCTCTCTGACCTCCCTGTCCTGTGTTGGGACCTACAGTTGTATCTAATGGGGTGTTCCACGTTACCGAACCTGGCAATTGCTTCCATGCATTTGTCACGTTATTCCTCCTTTCCATCTCGATCCTTTCTCTATCCAATTGCCTCTGTTCTTCCTCTCTATCTCTCTCAGGGTTATAGATCGATACTATAGGTCCTATGGTAACAGGCACTTGAAGAGCGTCTGGCAATCCAAAAGACTCAACCCTTTCGGTGGCTGGCGTTTTCTGCACCACAAACCTTCCCACTACACTCTGTACTGTACTAGGTTGAGGTGTCTCCCCACCTTTGATAGGTGTCCATTCCGATATAGGGAGTGGTGTATACCCCTCTATGGCATTCCCATCTTCCCTTGCGAGCCCTCTATCTTCAATTTCCTCAACTCTCGGAGGTGGTCTGTCCATCAATAATCTATTTATCACATTGTCCCCCGACTCGCTCTCCTCATCCTCTTCCATGAGGTTCCTCCCACCTACCACCTCCCTCATTGGATACAACTTCTCTACCTCAATAGCTTGTACCCTCCATCTCTTTGCCCCCTCGTCCCATTTGGAATCTCGCACTGCTCTTACCGATCGCGTCAATCTTTGTTGACGCCTGTCCAAATTTCTATCGTGTGCCGCCCTAATCCATGCATTAAGGGCCTCAAACTGGGTTGGTCTAGGTGAGGGTTTCAATGAGGACATGGTTGCTTTTAGCCGATGTAACACCTCTAGCTTAAACGTTCCGTACTTTGGGAACTGCATTTCCTCATTTCCTTCCGTAAGCTTATTCCAAGCCCCAATCCATAATATCGTATGCAGCCCCACATTCGTTGCCATATAATGAGCTGGTGTACCCTCCGGCGGTGCCTCTTCCCCGTAATAATGTTCACTTCTTTTTCTTTTAAAAATCCCTTTCAAACACTTAAAACACTTCATGATTTCTCTTTTCTCCGCGTTTGTTTACTTCCTAATGACAATCTACCAATCGCCGTGCTGTTTCCGCTAACTGGCCTATCCGATCGCGACTTTTCACTGACGTCGCACCAGCCGCCCAATCGCGTCGCGGCTCTTGCCGACGTCACACCAACAGTCCTATCACGTCGCGGCTCTTCACTCCCCACCCTATCTCAGCGCGGCTCTTTTCTGACATCACTCGTCCCCCTTTGCAGCAGTTCCCCTCCTTTTTCAGCTCGTCTCCTCGGTCACGCATGCATCTCATTCATACTCTGAAAAATGATTACTTCCGTCCAAGCGATCACCTTTCTTGACTGTACGCCCACAGTCTTTTCTGTAGTTGTCACCTTAACTTGACGAAATGTCTTTCCGCTTCCAGACAATCGCCTTCTCTGATAGGTTACTCACACACAGTAACTTTCGACCAGCGTCCGTTACTCATACTCTCACTCTTACACTCCCCCTATCTCGGTCCCACGGCGGTCAATGGTACCTCGTGACCTCCGTACTATGGTCGACAACTACTCTGGATGTTCGATACACCCAAAACCACTTAAGCTCTGGCCTGAACTTAAGATTTGCCAGTTCACCCGTTTACCAGGTAACCGGTTCACCAGGTTGCGCGCGCTCACAACCTTCTCTCATTCACACTACAGGCATTCAACTCCGCAAGACATTACAATACAAATACAACACAAAACACCGCAATCTGTTCACGCATGACCCTTGTTATACTCACTCTCCTCCGATACTGCTGCTTTTCTCGCCCCGTCTGCACCTTCGGCGCACGATTCTTCCGCTGCTCGTCTCTCGATGTCTAGGGGCCTTGGGGTAAACTAACCTAATCTAGATTACCTTCCTCAAGAAGATAACCATCCTACTCTGCTACCAACTGTTAACGCGAGATTACTGGTTACTAGTTAGCTTACCAGATCCCAAACCAAGTCGACTGGATCGTTGGTACCTGTCATTGAGTAAAAGGCAATCTAACATTAAGTCAATCAATTAAGAACTTACACCACTCTAAATGACCACTGACCAGGATTAAGTTTCAAAAATTTAATATAAAACCAAAGATAACTGAAGATACAAACTTCTTAAGATGAGATTCAAAAGGTAAACTGGTATCACTATGAACATAAATTCTTTGAATAATCTGAGTCTACAAAACAGAATAATGAGTACAAGTTCGAAGATCATTAGGTTTGCAAGGATTGATATGAGTTGCAACCTAAGAGTCATTACAGAAAAGAAATTCAAGTTAGTCTGTCCCTACACTAGACTAAGTGACATCCCTACTTAACAAGATCTTTACCCCCAAAAAGGTGTCAGCCGTGGTGACTTCCTAAGAAGATCACGCACTTCTCTTTGTTTCTTCTCTGATAATGGGTCTCTCCTGATCAGCCTATCTGCCTACCCATCCGCTTCCTTAGGCTCCCAAAATCATCTGCTCTGCTCTCCTCCCGGGTCGCTTTCCCTAATACCAAATCACATTTCCGATAGGAACGCCCCTTGGGACGCCCCTCACGTGGTACATCTTTGCGCGGTAAACTCCATGATGGTACTCTTCAAGACCCTCGTTAAAGTTGACCTTGGTTCCCAGACTTCTTCTCCAGTGCGCCGATACCCCCTGAAATTCCTGAAGACTCCTACAGGCCTGCGCCAAGCGCCACTGAACAAAGCTCCATTCATTTCGACTGATTAGGACCCCTCGCACCTGCATACAGGCCATCCTACAGTGGGCCTCAAATTCCATGCTCCCCCATATCTATAGGTCATAAAGCATATGGAAAGCACAGTACTTGGCACCTCTCGACTTCTCCTCTAACGAGCACATTTCAGTTCAAAGGAACATCACTATCAGTTAGAGCCTACTTGATTTACATGAAGCGGGTCCCTGCGCTCTGAAAACATTTAACTTGATTTAAACAGCATTCTTAACTAACATACGTTTCTTAAAGCACACATCTATAAAGCATATATTTCAAACTAAATTCGATAATACATTTTGGAAGAACCACGTTAACCCCACCTCACATTATTTTAGCAGCACGTTTAGATTTTCTGTGAATTGCCATGAGGCCTACACAATATAACTGGTTTTGTAAAGTTCCACTTAACTCTTACATGATTCCTTTAACATGAGAACGTGAGGTTTTCATATTCATTCCAACATTTCTACATTAGTCTCACACTGTTATGATTATTGTTACCCTACTTGAACACTCTATACGTTTCACTACTAAATATAAGACACTCTGGTGCAAGGTATATGTTAACTAACTACGTGCTTGTAAATATGATGCACTTATACATTTTTTTCTCAGACTAGTGCTCTCTCAATTCCACTGAGAACGCCCTTAGTTTCAACGCACCTGGATATTGATATCAAGCGTACAGACCTTCAGGTGCATTGAAGGCCGTTGCTTTACTGGGTGAGATTATGGACCACGCCAGAGCTCCATGACTATAAAAGTGGTTTACTAGAAATTATGGGTTTGAATACACTTAATTCTACTAAATGGTTAAAACACATTTCTAACTGGTTCTCTAAACTAGGGCTAGCTCACTTTTGGGATAATCCTTTGTCTTTAACACCGAATTGTAAAAAGTTATTAAAGCTTTCCTTCTGGTCATACGTTAATAATGAAAGGTTACATGATTCTAATATTGGTACACTAACCCTTAAGTTTTTGCTATTTAAGGATACAGCTTCGTTTGAACCATTCATGGACGAAATAGAACCACCACTTGCCAAAACAGTATTTCTGCAATTAAGATATGGAGTACTGCATATAAATGCAAACACTTGTAGGTCGGGACACAACACAAATACGGAGCTTGATCTCTGTACTCTATGCGTACAAAAAGTAAAAGAAGACGAAGCTCATGTGCTTTTCTTTTGTCCAGTTTATAAGAAACCTAGGGTAAGATGGATCAAACCATTGTGTAAAAACTTGGGTGTAAGAACATTTAAAGAAGCTGAGCGCTTACTTAGATCCACTACTTCCCAATTGGTAGTGTTTGGTGTAAGTAGGTATCTACTTAGTGTTTGTATGATTAGGAAGAAATTTGGTGTCAAAACATAATGCTTGGTTTTCTCTATTTATGTGCATATTATGCATTTTTAATCCTGATGTATGTTTTAAGTATACTGGCCTTTTTAATTATTTATATGATAGGAATCTGATTTTATTTCGGTAATTGTAATTGATTATAATTGTAATTCATTGATTGTGACTTTCCCCTTGTGAGCCTCCCCCCAAGATATTTATTGTTCATGTCATTTTTCTGTGCTTTAAATGTAACCATTGGATTTTTGCAATGTGATGCTATTTTTATACTTTTATGGCTTGTAGCTGAAATAAAGTTTTTCAATCAATCAATCAATCATTGTGTGGTTCATTATTTTTTTCCCCAAGAGTTTTATATAGCGCGAACTTGACCCAAAGGTATCGGTTAACAGAGCACTTTACATGAGCACTAGCTTCGTTACAGAGGGACACATTCATTTTCGTTAGGCAGGGGGAGATTAAGTAATATGCCCAGAATCACAGGATGTTGAGCGTGGTTGCTGAGACTCGAAACTGGTTCCCCAGATTTGAGGTCGACCCCTTAGCCATTAGGCCACATCCTCCTCATTCATCTCGACTCAACAAACTTTTCACGCTAAGCTAATTTGCAGGACTAGATAAATGGTTAGGTTGCAGCATGATTACATCTATTTAGATATGGGAGGTGGTGCTGCTATAAAAGGAAAGAAGACTTCTTCAGATGCAAATGCACAAATTACGAAAAAGCAAGACAGAACCAAGCGAGATGCATTCTATTCTGTTATGTTTGACCTTATCAGCTTGTATCAATTCATCACACGACTCGCACATCAAATTCCCCAAATTGCACCTGCAAATCGAACAGCAAACTTTCACCTTCAGCTATCTATAGATAATAATACTTTTAAAAAGAAAGCTGTTGTTGCCTTCCCCAGTTTCAATTGTTAGCGAAACCTAATACATTTGCCGGAGAAAAGAGAGAATCACAAAAGACAAAATGATTGCCGGATAGGAATGGATAATGAACCAAAAAAATCATAAGACGATGTACTAGGTGTGAATCGCACCACTGGAAAGGAAAAGGGAGACAGAGTCAGGAGAAATAAAGGGTCCTGGCTGACTCCTGCTTATTTGCTTAAATAATGTATCTATATACAGTGAGTAAAAGCAAATGTCACGTAGATCGTGAAGCTAATCATCACTGCGGTTTTCCATCTTGCTCTTCAGGAACCTGAGGAGAATGTCTTTGTGCAACTATGATAACGTGACGTCTCATTCTTCTGTTCCTCTTTCACGCCATGGAGACAACGTCACACTGGACAACTAAAACTAGACCGTGGTATTATAAATTCCTTCCCTATAATCATGCTTACGCATTCAAAAGATCTTTGTGAGAAAGAGAGCGCTCCGATACACCCTCAAAATGATTACCTGAGTTTGCACCTCACACAAAGCATCCAGTACAGGACAAACTACATCCAACACCACCTCGACCATGCTCTCCGAGGAGAAAAGCCTCCCCTGTGTGAAGGGGTATGTAGAGCATCAGTCATTCGACAATACACAATGCAATACAAAATGAAAAGTTTTCCTTTACATGCATTTTATGCTCAACAGTTATACTTTGTGATTAGTCCTAGCGTGATTATATTAGTTGGTCCCCAATGTCCTCTTTAAATGAACTTTGGTAGTATGTTCCTAATATTACCTCTGGGTGAAACACTATTCGTGATTTGGTCTGTGGAATATTTACATTGAGGAGCCAGAGCCCTCATCCACCAAACTTGGCGGCATGTTTCATCATCAGGCATTTCCTCTTTGTGCCTGCACTGCAATGCCCAACGGCCCACTCAAGGTGCTCTTTACTAAAGTTCTTTTGATTGGTTTTTCGGTGACTAGTACTCACCCAAGGAGAAGTCAGGACAGGGGAAAAATCACAAATTGAGGGTGACAGTCTTTTGGAAACCTAAAGATGTAAACAAACCTATTGAGGCATCATGACTAAATTGCAGCCTACCTTTGATCCCATTATCACCTAGCCCCTTTCATTGAAAGGCTTGATTCAGCACTTCTGAGAAGGATATAGAGAATTGTTATTGCTCCTTGCGTCACTGGCAAGGATTCCCTGAGCAATATAGATAGGGGAGGGTCCACTCGCAGTCACTGAAAGGGTCAGTCGCTGAGAGGAAATTCAACCAAAAAGTTTTCTAATGCAAATAAAACAAAAAAAGGCAACAAGAAAACAGAATGGTAATAATTAAGAATTTATGAATTTCAAATGGAGAAGCTGCACCTAGTAGCCTAAGGGTTTCCTAAGAGTTCTGTTATGTTTTATATAGGTACCCCAATATAGGCTCAGGTAGTCACCTAAACCTTTAACCTTTATTCTCCCCTACCATTACACTACATAACGGTTCTTGGGACTGACCTTTCACCTAGTTACGGTACTGCTTACAGGACGTAGGGGTTTCCCTGTAAACAAATATGGAAACAAATATTCTGAATGTTTATTTTACTATAGAAACTAAAGAACCTCGTTAAGCATTGCACATAGCATATTATGGTTCCTCTTCAATGGTGGAGAATCACCTATTTTATTTAAGGAAACCACAAAAGGTAAGAGACCTATTCTGCGCAGTGTGGAATGTGGATCCAAGTTGGGGGACCACCTCAGGGCAAAGAAAAGTTTCACCAACAAATGTGGACCCCAAAAATGTATCGCCATTGTGGGGGTTATTTACTAATACCTATATTACATATGTAGTGGAAACACTAGGATTTTCCACCATCGTGTCAAGAACATAGCATGGCCATTCCATAAAGGCAGCCATCTTTCACATGTCTGTCTTTCTCTGAGCAGGCAGTGCTGGTAGTTGTTCGCAGCTTGCCAACTTAAATTCACAATTGCAATGGCATGAATACTGTCCGATTTTCCCAAAACTGATCTCATTGGCAGATCTGGTGAAGACACCACATTCATTGAACTTAATTCCGCTTTTGATAGTCCCACAGCGTTGGAGCAGGCGCTCCGCTGTAATTCTCCTTTCTGCCTGCTGCTCGAGATCATCATTCTGCAAACCCTGCCTAGTTGCCGCTGGCCCTGCCCGTAGTCCCCCCGCCGCCACTACTACAATAGAGCGGCTGCCGAGTGGGGGACTACCTTTCCCACCGGGCATAGCGCCGGTCACGTCAGGCACGCGCCAGGAGGCGCTTTAAATCATCGGCATCACCCGCGTCGCGGGAGCGCGCCGGAGCGTCTGGGCGAAGCCCGGGCCAAGGGCGGGCCCGTTGTTGCCCGTTAGTGACCGGTAAGGACCGGACCGGGCCACTCCCC
This sequence comes from Lissotriton helveticus, assembly GCF_964261635.1. Classification (NCBI taxonomy): domain Eukaryota; kingdom Metazoa; phylum Chordata; class Amphibia; order Caudata; family Salamandridae; genus Lissotriton; species Lissotriton helveticus. The sequence goes on along the minus strand of NC_136070.1, from coordinate 201,030,346 downwards.
ATGCTATTCTCGCCTAGGCTAATTTCTTTTTTTGTTCTTGACTTTTGCCTGATCTATCTATCTGTCCATAATGACCCGAGGCACAAGGAAAAACACCAAATCCGCTCAAAGCGTTACCCAGCTTACTGGGCCGATAGACCAATTCATTTCACGCACCAACGAGGTCATCAACCAGAGCATCTCTCTGCTGGAACGAAGAGTATCTTTAGACCTTGTAAACGCTAAGCGTTCTTCTATGGGCCATTTGGCCACCGCGGCTTCTCCCAATCAGCAAGGCCCTATTACATCCATATTGACACTACCAACTACTACTGTTGTAGATATCCACACACTCCCCTGTTCTGTGGATCTCTCTGCAACTCAATCTTTATCTGACTCACTCTGGCTGGTGGATCTAGAGATTACCCCTAACTTAGAGCTTTGCCAAACATCGGGAACATCTTTAGATAACCACCTTCAAGGGGTTAGGGAGGGCGCCGTCTCAAAACGGGGAAATGGTAAGCAACACTGTAATTCTGTTAGACCTGAGGCTCCACAGGAGTCAGGGGGGGTCAGTTTTCTCAGCCTGCCCAAGCTAGCACTAATACATCAAATGCTGTCAACCCCCCAATGATCAATACTAATATTGAGAATCTAACTGTTAATTCTCCTAGGATCTCCCAGCCCGAGAGCCTCTGTACAGTCTGTAATACCACCCCTTTTCTATTATCCACCATTAGGGAACTCCTTATTGAGTATCTAAAACCCCTGCAATCTAGCCTGAGGCATCTAGAAAAACAGATGGCTCTACTATCTACTAAAACACCCATCCAGCCCAGTGTAGATTATACAAATCAGGGGAAGGGGAAACCCAAACATTTGGTAAAAGCCCCACAAGCGCCCCAACCAGGCCCTGGCAGTAAACCGATAATAGCGCCTAATTCATCTACTATACTACCTAAACACCCAGCTTCATTAGCACCTCATCAGACTAATCCTGATGTGGGTGCGCCCTCGGCTGGATCGATTAACGATCCGACCCAGGCCTTACAAGGCTCTGTGAAAAGTACAAATCAACCCGCTGATAAAAGACAGATATCTCTAAAAAAACAGACACCTCTACCTCCCAAAACATTGGAAACTAAGTCCTCAGAGATAGCAAAAAGGGGAGTGCGCCCAAGGCGCCCAGTGCACCTTCCTCCTGAGGCATCCCCTTACACGGTTATTCTTACCGGTGTCCCTGAACTCTCTGAAGGCATTAACGAATCCTTTTGGTCCCTTAAAAATAAAGTCTTGCAGTGGCTAAGTCTAAACAGACCATTACAGCGCCATCATATCAGCAGAATAACCACAGTACGTAGAGTAACTTGGATAGGGGAGGAACAAAAATCAATACAGGGCGATTGCATTATAGTAAACTGCGTTGATCCAACCACAGTTAACTATATTTGCTCATGGCCATCATTGGAAAAAAAGGGTGGAATTGATGCCCACCATCTTTCTTTTTTCTACCCCCCGGAGAACACCCATCAATATTTCCCTACTGTAAATTGGCAACAACCCCTTGAAGGGCACTGGAACCAGGTGGCTTACACCAATAGAAATAGTAACAGAGACTGGCAGTCACACGATTGGCAGTCGCAGTTTTGGCGTCCTGGAAGGCCCCAGTTCCCCATGGAGGGCTGGCAGGGCCTTCCAATTAGAAATCGCTACGACTGTCTGGATATGGTAGACTGACTGCTAGTAACCACAACAAATAAGACCCAGGTCCCAACAACCCCTGATGTCGTTACTAGGCCCGGACAAAAATTAAGCCTGTCTAAACAACAACCCCTTACACTACTAACACCGCCGATCTCAATAATTAATGAGATCGGATCTCCGATAGAACCCTCTCATACTAACATAAAAATAACGTCACATATCTTTTCGGAGGCTCCTATTGGAGCAAATGCTATAAATCTCCATCAGATCCAAAATATCGATAAAAATACGTTAGGAGGTGTAACTTCGGCAGAGTGTTTGCGTAAGCGATCTGCAGATCTTCCATCACTTAAAATTTTGTCATCACAGCCATATGACTATCCACACAGTGCAGATCCGAGCATCTCAATCTTGTATTGGAATGTTGCAGGCTTGCGAGCCAAAACAGCGTTACAACCATGGCTAGATACAGTTAACGTACATCAGGTAGTCTGTCTTCAGGAAACCTGGTCAATCATTCCATATCATTTACTCGGTTACAAAACCTTCCATACTCCAGCCATTCAAGGAGTCATGGGCAGACCGAAGGGTGGCTTGGCAGTTTACGTTGCCAATACTCTGTCTCCCCTAATTATATGCATGCTTAAAGAAGATCCAAGCTGCCAAATACTACAAATAAATTTTAACAAAAATAGTACCTTTATTCTGGTTAACTATTATAATAACTCCGAAATTACGGACTGCATAAAATTGCTAAGTGAAATTATCACTTTTTTAGAATTTTTGCAAAATGACCTACACCCAACCACAGTATATGTGATTTGGGGCGGTGATTTTAATATTGCACTATGCACAAACCACAAAAACGGGAACTGTGGCCTGCTGGACGAACACGGCAGACCATTGCCACATTTTGTACATTCCACTTGCGGGAATAAACTAAACGAGTCCCTTTTCTCTTTAGAACTTGAGTTGGCAAATGTCCTAGTAGAACCTCCAATAGACTTTTCTCCAACGTTCCACGGTAGGGGGTCTTTAACTACTATAGATTATATTTTGACCTCACAGAGCCTGAAGGGACAACTGGCCAACTTCCACACAGGGACGGATGTGAGCAGTGATCACTATCCCATTAGTGTAACAGTTTCCCCAAAAAATGTCACCCTGCACTCTACCTTTACCAGCCAACTAACACAAAGCTCCCTAACCATGAATAAGGTGAACGGATACACAGTTAAATGGGACAAGGTCGACCCACTCGTAATCACGGAACGGGTCCTCGATAAAGCCAGACCTTAGGTTCTTGACTGTCTATCCATTGATGCCTCGCCTCAAATAATTGTGGCCAGTTTTCAGAAAGTTCTAAAGGTTATCAGAGAGGAGTTTACTGGTAAACATAGGAATAAAAAATCTAATTCCGAGAGATGGTTCAATGCAAAATGTCGTAAGGCTCTTTCAGATCTAAAGGCCGCCCTCCGCAGTCCTCTGAGGGATATTTCGGAAATTTCCAACCTAAGAAAACTCTATAACATAGCCAGAACCGAACGCAGGAAAGAAATTAAGAACAATCTTTGGGCGCAGTTACATCTTAGTTGCCACAATAAAGACAGCGCTCTCTTCTGGCAAGTTATTAGATCTCCTTTTCTGGCCGACTCCTCAAAGGGCCAAAACCTGGACGTTGCTGTCACAGCAGATGAATGGGTCTCTCATTTTTCTAAAATCTTTGGAACCCTTCAACCAGTCCCTTCTGAAGATGAACTGGGAAATGGCAACATGTCAGGGAGGAACAGCTATCCGATCAACATAACCTTTACCCATGCAGAGGTTGCTAAAGCTCTTAAGGCGTCTAAACTTGGTAAGGCTCCTGGGCCTGATGGTGTTCCTTTAGATTTTTTTCTACACAATTTTGAACTCTGGTCACCTCTTCTTACTCAGGTCCTCTCCGCCGCAACATCAATAGGGCTGTTAGACTCATGGTCAACGTCTATCCTGCTCCCTATCTTCAAAAAGGGTGATCGAAATGATCCTGCCTGCTACAGGCCTATCTCCCTTCTGGACTCCATGGGCAAAGTTGCGGGCCGGGTGGTACTGGATCGACTACAATCTTGGCCCAGACAAACAACATCATGACCGACCTGCAATATGGCTTCCAGAAGGGTCTTGGAACTGTGGAGCAGGCCCTGAATCTTGCCCTCTTGATTGGGAAGTACGCTGCAGCGAAAGGAGGTAACATCATTCTAGTTTATGTCGACCCTAGTGCAGCCTTTGACTGCGTCCAGCACTCCAAACTCTGGGCTATTCTCAGCGACCTTAAGGTGGACCCAGCACTTATCGTCTTTCTCCGTGAACTCTACTCGGATGCAACGGCGTGTGTCAGATTTGGAGTCAATGGCGAGCTATCCTCATCTTTTTCCATCCTAAAAGGGGTGAGACAGGGATGTGTACTGGCTCCCTTCTTGTTCAATCTTTACACCAATGGACTTGAGCTGGCTATGCTAGAAGGGAGCCAGGATTTACCCCAGATCAATCACCGCCCTATACCAACGCTGCTTTACGCAGATGACTCAGTCATCATTGCCAGGACGCTTAACCAACTACAAAAGCAGCTTGATAAGTACTGCTCCTTTATGGGCTCTCTTAGACTCAAAATCAATATAAAAAATACGTTCACCATGTACATCGGCCCCAAGGTCAAGAAACCTAGAGCAATCTTCGTGGAAAAGTCAAGACTGGAAAAAACGTCTGCCTATCCATACTTGGGGATATTGGTGGATGACTCTTTAAGCTGGCGGCAGGCTACGGCCAGCAGAAAACGTCTTTTCCAGCGAGCAACAACGGCCTTGGTTTCTTTCTCTAGGAAACTTGGCAAACCTGCTCCCCCAGAACTTCTAAAAATGTATTATGCAAAATGCCACAGTGTGGCCACCTATGGCGCGGGAGTTTGGGGCTATGGCCCAATAGATCCTATTCAAATAGTAGAGAACGGGTTCGTTAAATACTTTGTTGGCCCTTCCACAAAGCGCTCCGACCTATGCTACCCACAATGAGCTTGGAATGGATTACATTACGGATTACATACGTTCCCTACCAATTCTTCTACGGCAACGTATATGGTCAAAACCAGAGTGTCACCTAACTCGTTCGTTGATCAAGGACTGTATGGCTTTAACGAATTGGCGAAGGATTCCTTGGTTAGCATATGTGGAGAACTTTTTCAGAGACCTAGGTCGCAGCTCCTACTTTGATGACCCACCAAGTGTGGAGGACATTTCGAGAAAAGAGCTAAAGAAAATAAGCATGGACCACCTGAGAGAACTTCGTAGCTCAATTGAGATTGTAAAGCCTCTCAATTCCCAAATCCAAGCAATTCAACTTGTCAAAGGTACCCAACCTTATCTATCGTACTATTTTTCTAATTACGAAAAATATCTTTTGACAAGATTTCATTTTACCAACTTTTTCCGTCTGGTTTCCTTTCCCCGAATACAGAACTGGTCGAGAGACAACTGTCCATGTGACGGAGTATCGACCCAATCAACATTACATATCATTTTCTTCTGCTCATACTATAAAATACCACGAAAAACTTGGATTCTTCCACTTCTCTGATCTCTTGGTTATAGGTCATGTCATCTAGCTTATTTCTCCCTACAACTTTTGGACTCAATTCATTCCGCAAAATGTATAGCTACTTTTCTAAAAGCTACCATCAAAATACGACAAGCTCTTGATTGATAAAATGTGTTCTTGTGTAAATATTCTCATTTTTATGTAAAATAATTTTATTTTTTCTACTGTTTTAACTTGTACTTTTTATGGTTGCAAACAAGTGGTAACCGAATAAAAGACTATGAACGAACGAACTTAATTCTGCACTCTTTGTCATATTATGATGGAACTCCTCAGTGGCTGAAGGGACTTCCATAATTTTGCTGACAAAGACCTGTTACCTTTATTCTCTGCAGCAGTCCCGTATTCTTTTTGAGGGAAATAAAAATGATTGTAATTAAATGTAAATCCAATCAATGTTCTTAAACGGCTTAGCTTTAGCAATTGTTCATACTGCTTGATTCTCTCAGTCTCTGTCAAGATACTAATTTCTTTTAGAGAAGTTCATGTGAAGAAACTGTCATCCCCGGCCTGACTTTTCTCTTTGATTACTATTGCTTGGGTCCCAGATCAATCGAGAGGTATTACACTTGGGTGAAGCCTCCTATATAATTAAAAGCCACTTCTTCAAAGAAGAATGCAAAGAATTGAACTTGTTTTAAGAAACGGTATTTGTCAGTCTTTCTTTCATGGCCTCTTTGAGATTGTTTATTCTTTAAAAGTTCTGCATTTTTTTTTAATGAAAAATTTCCTTTTTCCGCTAATATTATCTAAGATGCACATTACATACCGGTCGGGTTGAGCCATATACACATGATAATTTGGCAGGAGCTGTGGGCGCTGCAATTCCTGTCCCCCTCCGACTCCTCATCATGGCATGCTCCCTTCTGCTTGCACACAGCCCTGCCTCCCCTTGTCCTGAATTGGGAATCTGCCCAATGAACCAGGCAATCTTGGATCCATGTTCCCTATTCCGGGGACAATAACCTGCGAATGAACCGTGCCAGGGTAAAATAATGACCACAATCAGGGATTCTGTACCCAGAATTTGTGGCACCCCTGCATTATGCAACTTGTAATCGAGCCATAAGTAGCTTAATACCTTTAAAGACTTATCTTGTAAAGCATCTTGGTCTTTGATTAGCATGTCCTTTGTAAGGGAAGGAAAATTCTCATGTGGGCCAACCGCCAATAAAAAAAAGCTAGAGGCCTAAATTAAAAAGATGCTTGCAATTTCCAACCTATCAATAGCATAGCTTTAATTTCAAACTAGTCAAAGAAATTCATTGTATTGAATTTGTTTCGCGTTTAAAGCATTTTACTTGTACCTGCTTCTTGATTTCTCTGCAGAGATGGCTGTTTCCTCCAGGGCAGTGTTGCAAAATCTTGTCAGCATTAATATGGAAATGTGTGTTGCTTCCAGAAATTGTTTCATTAGTAAACTCATTAGTAAACTCTTTTTTGTGCTTTTCAGACTTTACTTGTCAGTTGATGTTATCATGCAGTGACAGGAGAATCCTCCTGATGCTCGACCCACACCCTCATTTTAATAGTCAATGGCTATTTCGATCGAGTCTCCTGTTGATTCAATGAAGCTGAGGCTCAGCGATTGTCTATGGTCCATAAGGAGGGGTCGTCAATGAGTGCTCATGGGAGCTGTGCAACAATAGGCTAAGATGCAATCTTGGTTGGTGTTTGTCGGAGTTCAGCTGAATGATTTGCTAATCGGTGTTCTTCGATAGGAATTTCGCTGCAGCTTTAGAGTCCTGGGAGGGTTTGATTTACCACCTGAATATTTCCACTTCCAATTGGCATCGTGTTTATGTCTTGCCCGAGTGAGGAGAAGAGTACTGTCTGTAGCCAACCTTTTCTAGGTGCAAAAAAACATCGAGAAAAAAACAAGCGCATAAAATCTTTCTGCGGTTCTATTTACTGACAGCACAATGCTGATGGAATTTCCAAAATTTCGTATCCAAAGCATTTAAACTAAACGTGCAATATGAATTGAACATCTATTCCAAAATAAGTGCAAGTAAGCATTATAATATAAAATATTCGTATGTCCATGTAAAGCACCGCAGATGTGCTCCAAAGCATTTATAGTAAAATTCGATGGTATTTTTCTTTACAGTGCTGCACTTTTTTTTAAATGTTGTAATCCCCAGATGTTGGATTTGCCCAGCTCAATGGAACATGTGTTATTTAAGTCTAAGGCCACGATTACGAGCTGCATGATGGAGGGCTTCGAACTCTGTTGTCAGGAATCACTAATTCAGGTTAGTAATTGTGCCACTGCACTGAGCACTTCGGAGTTTTTACCTCCGGAATGGGGAATAACCACCCAGGCTCGGAGTTCCCGGTTTGGAAGCTACATGGATAGTTCCCGTTCTGAGCTTATACCGCTCCCATTTACCAATTGGTGTAGTCATTCAGGTCAGTCCTCATCAATTTTCTTTTGTGAAGGCACACAGTTCTGTTCTTATGCACACCCATGCCCATTGATTGCTGCGTACCTACTAGCTTTTCGTCATAACCCCCGCGCTCTGCCTCACTCCTACATGCATACACCATCCTTTTCCCATCGGTATTTCCCCTCCCGCCAAGAAAGCCACTACACTTCTTGCCTCGTGGTGGTCATTTGTTGGCCGCAGTTTATTAGGGTTACAAGGAAACAGTTATATTTTGCACTTTGCATGTTATATCATTATGCATTTTCTTGTGCTCATCTCTTGGCCCTTCTGGGCCGGTTCTTTGGTAGGTTGGAATTTTCTTTGCACCTCATTTGCGCGGCAAGGGGGTAGCCTTCGTCCCAGAGTTAGGCGGCCTCGCTACCTTGTCTGACTTTGTTGTGCCCTGCCATCCGGCGGGGGCTGGGCTGCGAGCGCCGTATCTGTTTTCTACCCCTTCCTTTGGTAGCCATAAAACCCAGCCGTGAGGCATCCCAGAGTCGCTTTCCTTAGGCCACCTCACCCAGCCGTGCGGCATCTGAAGGTGAGTGGGCCTATTCTGGCTGATAGAAGCCTACCTGGGGGAGCTGCGCTGTGAAGCCCGCCCGGCCGGCGCTTTGGGTTCGCGCCAACTCCCGCGATTGGGGGGTTTGAATCCCGCGTGCCCCCCCATTGCTCGCGGTGACGTGGGGGGTGACCCTTGTGGGCTTTCCCCACACCTTGCTAGGTGTCCTCCTTTTCGCGCCAAGCCGGGTCCCCCTCCCCCTTTCTTCAGGGGGCTTGATGCCGGGTTATGGCGCCGGCTCCTGAGCCCCCTTCGGGGGCCCGCCTATGCAATAACTTCTGCACTCATCCCAATACTTCCTCTCCACTTATTTCCATCCATCCCTAGCCACTTAGCACTTTTGCTGCTTTGGAAATCTCTAAATTCATCTTGGTTCCACACCCACATTCTGCAATGACCATTACCTTATGGACAAGCATTCACTCTGCAACCAGACTAGTCCTTTTTCTACATCTGAATCTGGCCTAGAGACAGCTTTTGCTGTGTCACCAACTCCATGTTTTCTCAAACAAATGACAAACATGAATACATAATAAATATTACATATATGCACATTGTTAGCACTTTCCTGTGTTCCTTGTTCTTTCCTTTCTATTGTGTGTCTTGTCTTCTCCTTTCTTGGGCTCCTTTCCCTTCCTGATTAATAGGAGTCAGGTGAGAAGGGAAGCAGTATAAAGTCCCTCCCCTACCTAGAACGAACGCTTGGCTTTATGGTAATTCTTTATGGTAATTCTTGTTTCAGGCCCTGCAGAGAACGCTGGAGCGTTTTTCTCTGTTTTCCCTGGATCTTCTACTGATGTCCTTTCCTGCCGCCAGGATTTGTACGCAGCCTCAGCCGCTTGTGGAACCCTGCAGACGCCGCCAGGATTTGTACGAGGCCGCAGCCGCTTGTGCACCGCTGCAGATGCCGCCAGGAAGAGAACGCGGTCTCAGCCGCTTGTGACCTGCGGCCTCAGCCGCCAGGATTTGAACGCGGCCTCAGCCGCTTGTGAAGCTTTAACGCGGCCAATGCTGCTTGGGAAACAACGCAGTAGAAGTCGCAGGGACATAATCACGGCAACCGCCGCAGATGTAATTACAAGTTGCCGTTTCTTTCAGTAAACGCGGTATGAGCCGCGATGGAGCACAGCATTGCGGTGAAGGAACAGTAACTGTTTGATGAACTCGGCCTGGAGACAGTAACCTAAGGAGGTACCATTTGTATTGGAGGTCATTAAAACATCCCTTTGTTTGTAGCGATTTGTGTACAGTATCTTCCGTGGAGGAAGCATTGGCATACACTATTTTCTTTTCGCTCATCACAGAGGCGCACGCCGCATGGCAGGAGCCGGCTGCACCGCCTCCTACACAAGCCCTTCACCCCTTTTTATTTACCCATAAAGGCACATGGCAGGAGCCGGCGGCTTTGCCTTCCACCGCAGGTATTGCAAGACTTTGTATTTTGACGGCGTTGTTGTTAACCAATGGGAACCTTCTTTTCCTGTAGATAATTTCCTATCGGACCCTAAGACTTTTCCTTTTTGGGTAAGAAGACATTGTGTGTTTTTATTTAGACGATTATAAGGAAATCAGAGGCACCTATTGTTCTTTGTTTAGGTTCTCCCTGTATCCTCGCGATATCTATCTCTTACCTTTATGTTTTCCAAGGACCTGCTGAAGGTCGTCCCACAGACATCATTTGATTCTCTCTCCATTGAACAACAACCCCTGAAGACGTCCCCTTTGGTGTCATTCCTACACATCCCGAACATACCTCGCGAGCGAATTACTCTCTCTCCCCCTTCACCTGAAAATCCATCGCCCACTGTTAGAAATGGGGGACTCGAGTTGGCAGGGGTAGGTACCACGGTCCAAATAGGGACCCTTGCTTCTAGTCAGAGTAAGGAGGAAACCCTCTGGGATAACCCCTGCTCACCCTCTAGGTAGCTTGGCACAAGCAGTCTAGGCTAACCAGAGGCAATGTGTAAAGTATTTGTACCAACACTCACAGTAACACAGTGAAAACACCACAAACTGACTCCACAACAGCTTAGAAAAATAAAGGTATTTAATCTAAACTCCACAAGACCAAAACAACATAAATCCAACATACACAATTCAAGAATATGGTTTCAAAAGAGTTCTTAAGGTTGTGATAAAGTTCTTTAGGTTGCGATAAAAATAATCCAGTTGCGTGAAAAGTTCACAGTTGCGCCACGTTTAGCTCACAGTACCTTTAGTTGAGACAAAGTTCCAAAAGCAGAAGCTCGTGCGGTGGAAAACAAGCGATGCGTTGCTCCTGAGACCCTGGGGAGGCGATGCGACAGCCCCGCTGCAGCAGCGGGCGTGTTGTGACGAATCCGGTCTGTCTGGGGAGGACGGCCACTTGTATGGATTCCGGTGCGTAGGTTCCGAAGGAAGTTTGCTCTTGCAAAGGCACGATGCGATGATCTTTGAAGTTGCGACGATCTCCGGGGCGACGATGCGCGGACCAGCGGTGATCTTCTCTCTAACAGCTCCTCGATGCGATGGCTTTGGCAATGACTCTCGCAGCGACGTGATGCGGTCCGCAAGCAGGCGGTGCGGCGATCTCACCCAGTGACAACAGGCTCTGCAACGACACTCGCAGCGATGTTAGGCTTCCAGCCCCGATCGGGTGTTCGGCCCGCAAGCGAAGGATGCGACGGCTCTGACAGCGGCAACAGGCGCTGCGACAATCTCGACCTTTGTAGCAGTGGGAATTCCCGCGCACTGTTGGAGATGCGCTCCGCAGCGAGCGATACGATAACTTTTCTGTAGAAAAGTATCTCAAGCTTAGTTTCCAGCTTCCCAACACAGGTACAACTTCCAGAGGCACCACACATGGGCCAAGCACTCCAGGAAGGACAGAACTCTCTCAGTAGAGCTCAGGGCAAGCTGGGGGTGAAGTCCTTTTGTTCCTGGGACTTCAGAACAGGGAGCCAGCTCTTCTCATGCCCTTGGAGATTCCTTCAAGCAAGGGGACACAGCACAAAGCAAAGTCCTTCCTCTCTCCTTGGCAGCAAAGCAACAGCAGGGCAATCCAACAGAGCAACAGCTGGACAATCTTCCTTCTTCAGTTTCAGCTTTCTCCTTGGCAGAGGTTCCTTCGTGATTCCAGGATGATCTAATTTTCTGTTGTCTGGGGTCCTGTACTTATACCCCTAAAAGTCTTTGTTCTCTTTCTGCAAGTGGGCCCTGAGCCCGGTCTGAACCAGTTCTGGGTGTTTCTTGAGCACTTTGTTTTCCTGGCTTCTCCTTTCCTTTCAGAGTGAGGGGCAGGGTCGTCAGCCGTCCAGCAGGAGGTGGAGCCAGCATTGTGAAAGGCAGACACAGCCCTATTCAGGCCCAGGTGCTATCTCCTCCCACCACTCAAGTTGCAAATGCAGTCATTCAGCCTAGGGCTGACTCAGCCAGCCTCCCGGGGAATCCCCAGCCCCTGTCACTCTCAAACCAGACAGTCAATACACAAACAGGTCAAGGCACACAGAAGGGTCAGACAAGAGAACAGCAACTTTCTAAAAGTGCTGTTCTCAAACACAGGATTTAAAAACAACCTTTCCCAAAAGGTGTGTTATTAAATTCTGAGTTCAGGGATACTAGACTTTTATGTCTTATCTTTTTCCTATGGGAAGAAATGCTGGTAGCCACTGTAGCCAGCATCCCCCATTATAGCATATGGAGCAAGATAGCCTTGCAGCAGTGAAAAACGAAAATGGCTGTAATTCACTACCAGAGCGTGTCACCTGCACAAGTACATGCTCTACCTTTCACATACACTGCACCCTGCCCAAGGGGGTACCTTGGGCCTTCCATAGGGGTGACCAATGTGCACAAAAAGGGAAAGGTTGGGCCTGGTCAGTGGGGACACTGACCAGGAGGACATGGCAGTTCACAGACTGCACACAGGCACTGAGGTGGCAGGCCTGAGACACCATTTTAGGGCTACTCATGTGGGTGGCGCAATCAGTGCTGCAGGCCCACTAGTAGCATTTGTCATCACCAGCCCTGGCACACCCAGTGCACTTTACTAGGGACTTCATGGTGATACAAATATGCCAATCATGTATATCCAATAACAATAACAATTTACACAGAGAGCATATGCACTTTAGCACTGATCAGCAGTGGTAAAGTGCGCAGAGTCCTATTGCCAACAGCCACAGGTCAGGAAAAATAGGGGAGGGAGAAGCAAATAGTTTGGGGATGACCCTGCAAGAAGGGCCAGTTCCAACACCCACACTGATATTCTCTGTGTGGAGGATTGGTTTGGAGGTGAGAGGGGAGGCTCTCTTCGTTACTGCAGTTCCTGGTTTTCAGGTGAGTGGAATCTTGTGACACACATGAATGGACTTTGGGTGAATCCTCTTCACTCACTGGTCCTATAGATAGACTTGTCAGCCATTCCGGTCATTGGTCAGTTAGAGAGTGGTTCAGGCTTTAGGTCTTCCCACAGAAGAGCCATTGTGTGGTTGCCCACTGAGGTATTGTGAGCAACAGCTGTTTGCCTTCGTACTCTTTGATAGGAGGTGCGAGCTCTGTAACAAAATAGTCCATTGGGTACTCGTCAGCATCTAGCTGGCTGGTGGGCAACATATGCAGATGCTTTTGGGAGACACACTCCAAAGATGTTGCTCTGGGTAAGCAACATCTGCCATTTTGTCTGGAGTGGGTTGACAGGTGCTAGCTCAGTGTCAGCGTGCTGCTTCAGATACAATGTGATGCATCAGTTCTCATGCTTCAGCCCCAGCTGGCGAAAGTTGCTCTCCATACGTTTTCCGGTGCAGCAGGGGACACGTTAAGGTTTCGCAGGGCTTTGTTCAGGACTATAGCAAAACCTTCATCTTTTTTCAGGAGTTGGTCATTCCGATCTCATCTCGTGTTCACATTAGGCTTAATAAAATTGATTAATATTATGAGTACAGAATGGCTAAGAACATAATTAAACAGTTTATTTATTTTTAATATGAAAAACATTGCTTTCTCTTTGGGTACTTATTTCATGTTTAGGGTACACAGGATAGCAAGGGGTTTTATACTCTTTCAGCCTGATTCATGTAGATGCCGCTTTGCGTGTCCCTAATAGCGAATCATAGCGACTCGCTATTGAGGACACGCAAAACGGCATTCATGTAGGAATTGCTAATAAAATAGCGATTCCTACATGTTCTTTATTTGCGAGTAGCAATTTGCTACTCGCAAATACTCCCCATTCATTCCTATGGGCCAAGAGGCCCATAGGAATGAATGGGGAGTATCCCTCATTTGCGAGTAGCAATTTGCTACTCGCAAATCAGATAGCGATTTTAAGGGTGCCAGGGGTGTCCAAAGGACACCCTGTAGCACCCCTAAAATGCACTTTCGAACAGGTGTTGCGCACACACATGTCCAAAGGACATGTGTGTGTGCAACATGCAACTTAGAAAAATGCTTTTAAAAGCATTTTTCTGAGTTTTTGCTATTTACCGACAGGTCTGACCTCTCGGTAAATAGCGGCCCCAAAAGTGCAAAATCTCAATTTCCTGATGTGTCATGAATAGCATTTGAGGAATCTCTATTAGAGATTCCTTAAATGCCATTCCTCGCAAATATGCGAATTCTTAAATAGCGATTTTTGCATTTGGGATTGTGAATACCAAATGCAAAAATCGCACTCGCAAAGGGCCAGATTCTCAGAATCTGGCCCTTTTGCGAGCGCTATTGCCTACATGAATCAGGCTTTTTGTACCACAACTAAAGAATACTTTGGTAGGCTAATGGTGCCTGCAATTCAGAGATATTTGCCTAATAAACCTTAAGTATTATGTATTTTTTCGCGTGGACATATCATTTGAGGATGGGCACTGCATTTACCCATCACCTCCAGGTGGCTGCTGAATAGAGGATGTCAATGTAGTGTGGCACTGTCTGTGACGGAGTTTATCTTCCATGCCATGTTGCCACAGTAAGACCTTGCAGGGATAATACATTGTAAGGTTGGTACCATTAATAATATGTCATTCATCTATATTTAGTTACTTAAGTTCATCCTGTGCTGATATGCAACGGAGGAGCCCGCCAGCTGAAAATATATTTGATGATTTATCTAAGTGCCTGACCTCTGAAGCAAAACAATGGTTTGTATTTGAATCCTTCATTTGAGAGAGCCAGATTAGCATGTAGGAGCTTTACACATTTTCCTCTTCACTGTTTCATGAAAATGCTTTTGTTTTTTATTCTGAGGAACACAAACTGTATGAACACAAGGCTCCTATTGTCTGGATAACAAATGCAAGCAAGGTGAAGCACTGCCTTCATCTCCTCTTCACAGCAAGCATGTACCAGGCGAGCAATGAATGGCAGCCTCAAAAGATGGGGCTTGCACTAGCCGCGCCAGTCATTACCAATGAACTCGCCGCTCCGCCGGCGGAATCAATCAGCACTGGTTCCTTTTACACATTCTTCCATTTAAGGGCCTTATGAGATCCACTGAAGGCGAGCGGACTCTGCCGAGCATCCCTGAATCCCCTGCCAGTCTTCCCGAATAGCCTTCACTTGTACCAACGAGAACAAACTGGGGCATATTTGTTGTGTACTCCCCACGAATTTGACAGTCATCCTAAAGTCAATGGAGAGACAATAAGTCTCGTCTCTGATAGGTATGCGCTTTGCCAATTGATTTGCAGCATTGGGTGAGTGCAGGAGGAGGATGAGAGGCTAGGAAGTTGAAAGTTGCTCGCCGAGTACTTTCTCGAACAGTCAAGCTGCAGCACTGCGAGAAGCCAAGTGGAGTGGAAGAGCTGAGAAGTGTTCACCAGCCTCTTGTAAAGTGCAGGTGGAAACGCCTGTGAGTGTGCGAACAGGATGAGGGCTGGAAGGCGAGTGGTAACCATCTAGAGAGCAGAGGTGGCGAAACCTCATATCAAAAAATGTAAAAATAAAATACAATAGGAATCAATGTCAACACCTCTGTAGACTATTTTTTACTGTAATTTGTATTGGATGTAAAGTCAATGGATAATTACAGTTCAAAGTACAACCACAGTTGCTCATACCAGAGACACCAATTATACTGTAAACACATATATTTTAGTACAGGGATGATACCCTGCCTTATTCTTCATGTTTTAGCTTTAACAAGTTTATATAGCCTGTTACAAAAACTTAAACAGCTCTAATACCCCCACCATAACCTTTATGATATCAGGTTCTAGTGCATTATGCTTGTCTGTTGCCTTGTTTCTTTTTAGCGCCATTGTCATTATTTTGCTGAGAAAGGCTTGTTTCGGTCTAGTATTGATGCCGATATTGCTTGGTGGCTGATCAGTTGAGACAGTGGTGGGTTTTTACTTCTTCTCCTTTGGCCATCGGTACTAGCTCACAGCAGCAGCACCAGCTGCAAGGGCTTCATGGCATGCAGTCAGGAGGGGCGCAAAGAAGAAGAAGACGGTCTGCTACTACTGGTGAGTTGTGTTGGTGGATGGTGCTGCTCAGGGAATCGTATCTGGTACTAGTTGAGGCGTTGGGAAGCAGCTTTTGCCCCATGTTTACCACTACGTGTGCATGTTTACAGTTTACAATGTGTCCTCTGCAGAATCCAGTAGCAGCGGGCTAACACCTGCCTGCCCCTGTCCTGTAACACTCTGTTCTTCTGCAGCCTTGCTGCTCATTTGAGGGCCTGGCAATGACCTGGAAAGTAATCCTGCAGCCACACATAATAGCAGAATATCATTCTCCAGTATACCACAGAGTTTTAATGGAAGTCCACGAAATGAAACTCTACAAATTCTGCTCACCCCTAGTCTGCAGTACCCATTGTGCCACCCACTACAGTGACAGTGAAAACATGGCTGTAGGTTTACCAATGTAGCCTGTCCGTGCAGTTTAAAACTACAAATCTGACCAGCCAGAATAATGTTCGTTACCAAGCCTAAGCAATTCTTGAAACATGAATGTTTCCTCTAAGCGGGCTTTGCCGCAAGGTCCTTTATATAGACCATATACAGTTTTTTTGTATTTTTTAAATAACATCTTTTGTTGGGTTATAACAACCACAAGGAGATTAACATAAGTAGACACATGTACAATAGCTACAGGGTGCATTATGTCCGAGCATGTGGTGAAAAACACACTGGTGACAGAAAGTTGAGCTGCAAATATTCTTAGCAGTCACTCTCTCACTTCCTCTCTCCTTTGATTAAAAAATTACACTCAATGTTAACTTCCTTTTTATCTTACAGGTTGTGTTTCACTAATTGGCGTCCCCCCCAACACCTCTAAAACTCAATGTTTGAGGATTCTACGATGATGCGTGGCCATCGTAACAATGTTTGAGAATGCTGCTACGACACGTGGTGCACCCTCTTTGAATCACACTAATGGCACAAGGTGAGCAAAAAAGTTTATTTCCGAAACAACGACAAGTCATCTGTGAAAGGAGAGAGTGGGTAGTGTGCAGCAGCTTCACTGCATAGGAATGTACAATTACCTCCGAGCAGTGACAATAGATAGATTACAACAGTCTGAGATGCAAAGCTATAAGCCCCTTACGCCACTTTTGTATGTACTATACTATGACTAACTCTAAATACTATATTTCAGATCACTAAACTGGAGGGTGCACTATGAACCAGCACATACTTGGACACACAACCAAGGGAAAAGGTGAGCTATGAGTATTTCTCCACTATTAACTGCTCCATCTATAACTTTCACTCTCTCACAGTTTTATTGTTGTTTTCACTCTCTTTCTCTCTCTCCCTCACATCATTTCTCTTTCTCTTTTAAAGGTATGGACTCTGTTGGCCTCAGTGTTTACACAAGGTAAGCAGAGCAACCTACAAATACAATGCCCCCAATTAAATGCATTAGAAATGAAAGACCTTATTTACAAGCCCCTTGCGCCACTTTTGCATCTCTTTGAACATGAGAAAAGTAACACAAAATTGGCACAAGAGTCTTGTAAATAAGCCCTAAAGAATATTGTTTACAATAATGACTTGATCTCTCACCTAATTCTGAATCATTTTAAAGACCTGTTGATCTGTAATGTAAATCTGACGCAGTACGCACTTCCATACAGATACAACTTGAACGCAAGCCTATGAGACAAGTGAAATGTATCAGGCACATTGCACACGTTAAAAGAAGGAAATATCTTCAACTGTTAATTTGACTTGTAATATTTGACCTCATTTAGTCACATGGATCTAATTTTAAGCACTAATTTTCTTTTTTGTTTTGCAGATTCCCTACCGCACTTCTATTGGAGTCCATATCACATTTTGTTTATTATATTGTTTTGTTAAAGTTATGTTTCTAGTTATTTATTGTATTGTTATCTTTAAGTTACGTTTCCAGTTATTTATAGTTTTAAAAAAAGATTTTTTTTAAAAGTATAAACGTCTTTTTTTTGGAGGGTGGAGGGGGTTAGCGGTCCCCAATAGAAATGATATTTATAATTGTAAGTAGAATTCTGAGGCTAACTTTTTACCAGATATTTACCAGAGTCTATACCAACGACTAACGGTTCCTATGGAAAAGTTTAGAAACTGCAGCACATTAACTTTTTTCCATAACCAACATAGTTTGGTGAACTTCTAACCTCGGTGCTCATTTAAGTGTTCTATGAACTGCTACTATGGTAGCCGTTTTAGAGTAGAGTTGCAAGGTACTGGTTGTACAAAAACCGTTATATTAACCCTGGATCCTCTACAGGACTAAAAAGGAAAGCAAAGTAAAACAAAACACTGCGTACCAGATTTACAACCCCCTTGCACCTCTTTTGCGTCCAAGGCCCCCCTACAAAATTAGAAGTGTGTGGGCCTCAACAGCCCCCTTCAAGGCCCGGGAACCACCACCCCCGGAAATTAGTGTATTGTGAGAGACAGACTGCGTGACCCTATGCCTAGAGCCCTCAAGAGCCCTGGAGACCGCAACGCCGGACGGCTGGCTTATGCAGTGTCCCGGGGTACCTACCCCTGGTACACTGCTGTTTGCTTTGAGAGAGCAGGAGTCCCACAGCTCCCGCTCTCCAATAGCAAACTTAGTTTGCATTTTGAAAGACAGAGCAGAGAAATCTGTTCTCACTTTCAAAATAAAAAGCAGATTGCATTTCCACATACAAGTTAGCATTTCCCCTTGCGGAAAAACAATTCCGACTCCCGGAGAACGCGGGAAGCCGACGGGACCATGGGGGCATTGTAGCTCCCTTCGCGGTCCCCAACAGTTTTATAAGGTCCGGGGGATAGGGTCCCCGGAGATATTAGAAATTACTGATAGGGGCTATTTTTTTACTGTAAAATTACAAGTCGCGCACCCAGATCAGCCCTGTTGTGCATGCGATGGATGCACGACTCATAATCTGTAGGATGCACGACTCCAGCGCCTTTAATGCACAACATCTATGCGTTTGGGAGTGGGAGTTACTTTTCCACATCACAAGCTACTAACATACAACTCCCCATGTGGAAAAGCAATCTGATTTTGATTTTGAAAGAGAGAACAGATTTCCTTGCTATGGGAGGGCGGGATGGACACCCCAGAACACTGCATGAACTGGCCCTCTGACAATACATAAAGCCCTGGGGAGTCCCCGGGGCTTTGGAGACCTTACAGCCCTCCTCCGTAGCCATACTTTTTTTTGTACCCCCGGTGGGTAACAGGGCCCTCGAGTGTTCCAGGAGGGTAGCCACATAGTCCCTCTCCCACAAAACATAAACCCTCGATAGGTGATGGTCCCCGCGGCTTTCAGGACCTTCGACCAATCCCCTCACCATATTTTTCTCTTTAGCCCCGGGCGCTGATGATACCCGAGGCTGGGGGGCCCCTCTGGGACCCACATAATATTTAATAATTTTGCCCCTGGTATTTAACCCCCCCCCCGGAGACTAATTATTTAAAAAAACCTTTTTATTTTATTTATTTTACGGCACAGTCCACGCACCCTACACGCATCCCAGTTAAAAAAAAACCAAAAGAAATGTAGGCCCTTGGGGTCCTTCTGGGACCCCCTAAGCAGGTCTAGAGGGTAAAATTACTTCTATCCTGCCACCTTTCTCCGTTTTGAACACATATTCGACTGACTTCCTCAGCCTCGCTTCTACCGAGGCACAAAATTGCCTGGTTTCGAATGTTTACAACCGCTTGACAGCCAATTAGCATCGAGCGCGTGATCGGGACGGTACGCTTATGCTACGATGCCAATCCTCGCACAATTCGCGGATCCACCGCACCCATAGATATATGTGCTTTTAAATGTCATTTTTTTCAGAAACTACAGAACAGATTTACACCAAATAAACAAAAGGCACGAGTCTGGACTGAGGACTACTTCTCTGCCAAATTTGTTGTAATTCCCTTCAGCCGTTTGGGCTGTAGCAGTGGCTAAAGGTCCTATGGGAAATTGCATAGGGAAAACACGTTTTGAGACCCCCCTTTTTTCTCGGCCCCCGCTTGACCAATCACCACCAATCTTTCAGGGAAGGAGCAGAACTGAGCCGCCCAAAAGTTTGCAAAATTTCAAGAAAATACATCAATTGGCGCTAAAGTTATTGGCAATAGAATGTTGCGGATTTCCTATGGATAATATGTCCTAACTATAACTACCTTAACTACCTACTGGCAACCACCAGTAGGTTATATATATATATATATATATATATATATATATATATATATATATATATATATATATATATATATATATATATATATATTACCTACTGGCGGTCGCCAGTAGGTATATATAGTTAGGATTTTTTCTCTATGGGTTTTTTGAAAATTCTATGTCTAATAACTTTGGCGTTTGTGGACGGAATTGGCTGAAATTTTCAGGAAAATGGCACATTTTGTTTCTGAGCAGCCCTTGAAAATTTGGGGGGGTTCGTCCAGTGGGGGCCGAGAAAAAAGGGGGGTCCCAAAACGTGTTTTTAACATTGAGTTTTCCATAGGGCGGTTGGCCTCACTTTTAGCCCGAACGGCTGAATGGATTTGCACGAAACTTGGCAAAATTGTAGGGACTGGTAGCCCGATGTGCCTTTTGTAGGTCTCAATATATGTGCTCCAGTGGATTTTGAGAAATTAACGTTTAAAAAAAGATATATATCTGTAACAGCGGACCGGGCAGCGCACTGGTTCGCGGACTTTTCGCGCAACGGAGCTTTGTGAAGCGAAGCTGATTGGTTCTCCGGCGTCTGTCAACATTCCAAACAGTCCGTAGCGGCCGCCATCTTGTCTCTCGGTAGGATCGAGAGACAAGAGGAGGTCAAAACAAAGGGGGAAATAACTATAAGGGGGCATAGTAGATCCTCGCTGACCCCCTAGGTTTGATGTGGAGGTTTTAAAAGGGCCCCGCGGGGCAAAAAAAAATAATAATAATAATAATTGAACGGCTGAATGGATTTGCACGAAACTTGGTAAAATATTAGGGACTGGTAGCCCGATGTGCCTTTGCTAGGTCTCAATATATGTGCTCCAGTGGATTTTGAGAAATTAACGTTCAAAAAAAGATATATATCTGTAACAGCGCTCCGCTTCGCGTAACGGAGGTTTGCGAAGCTGATTGGTCATTCTGTCACTGGGCTATAGTTGGGCTACATCTGGCTGATATTTGGGCTACATTTGTTTTTTTGTGTGTCTGGCGGCCATCTTTGGGCTACATTGGGCTTCATTGGGCTACATTCGGCTAATTAGCAAATAGCTCATCGCAAACTAGGAATGGTAAAGAATCGCTATTTATTCCTTAAAGTTCGCTATTTAGGAAATGCAAATAACTTTGATGATACATATGGCGGTTCATCTCTAACAAGATAAGAAGCATAGGGATACATTTATGATGACTGGCGCATCACCAGGGATGTGTTAGTCATTTTGTGCCGCTGTTCCGTCACCTATGGTGTGCTGCATTTACAATGCGGCGCATCATGGGGCAAAAACAGCACAGATGCGTGATGTATCTGTGCCGTAAAGGTGGCGCATTGCTGGAGTTGTATCGCAAGTGTGATGAAGCTCCAGCAAGGGTCGGGGGTGCCCCTGTCGCAGGGTTTCTGTTCTCACACAGAACTGTGGACAGAGGATTGGAACCTCGGCGAATTAGGGTGTCCCAAAACTCACGTTAGTAATCAAAAACTCCTTAGCAAGCTAGGTACAGTGTCACATTGGATATAACAAACTCTCAATGTTTAGACAATCCAGAATATGAACTTATAGTACCTCAGGATACGTGGAACTCATGAACAGTCGGTCGTTATAGATTTCTTAGAAACCAGAACATGGAGTTAAGAAGAACAGATGTGTATTTGAAATGTTTATTTACTAATGCCGTCTTCTCAGGCGTAGTACCTTAGATAATAAAAGTACACATATTATCAGTAGCAAAATTACCAGCATAGTTACTAGTACATAAAAAGTGAATGGTGATAGTATGTTAACATGCTGTAAATGAATAAGAGTTAGCAACACTTATAAGCAGCCGCGGGCCGTGGAGGGAGTTACGGTGAGGCAGGGAGGCGGGGAGGGGGAGAAGCAGGGTGGAGAATACAAGTACACATATTATCAGTAGCAAAATTACCAGCATAGTTACTAGTACATAAAAAGCGAATGGTGACAGTATGTTAACATGCTGTAAATGAATAAGAGTTAGCAACACTTATAAGCAGCCGCGGGCCGTGGAGGGAGTTACGGTGGGGCAGGGAGGCGGGGAGGGGGAGGGGCAAGGTAGAGAGGGCTCCACCCTGCTTCTCCCCCTCCCCGCCTCCCTGCCCCATCGTAACTCCCTCCACGGCCCGCGGCTGCTTATATCTCACCCTCCCTAATACACATATTATATTATTTGGTAAGAAGGTCTCTTTGTGTTGGTTTAGGGCGTGCCCATACTTTAGTGTCTTAGATTTGAAGGAATCACATCAGCATACACCAGGTCTCTCTTCATGTGAACCGCATCAACTGTTGTGTATGTGTGTTCGGCAAAGCAATATAAAACCCGCCTCATGCCCAGAATTGGCAGAAGTTGCACTTATGTTATGAGTATGAAGTCGTGGAGATCAGACCTCATAACAATTCTGTATCGTGTTGTTCTTGAAACTTTAGCACTCGCTGTACAGATATAGTTTAACAAGCAAAGCAGATAGTAGACCAATAACATATTATTCTCATGTAAACCACGATGAACTACTAGGTGGAAAGCTAAAGCAACAACTAAGTGTCGTGTGCAGAAGTTGCAAAAAAGGAAAAATGGCGTTTAAACCGGTAATGAGCCCATGCTAACTTAACACGGTGTAAAGATATCCAGGACCTAGATGACACCTCCTCATGATCCGGAAACGAACTGAATAAGATAATAGAAGTGCCATCTAATGAGAGCAGATTGCAAGTTTATATGTGGACGGTCCGCAAGGTAAAGCATTAAAAACTAGGAAAATTTAATGCTAAAGAAAAATAAAACAGCCAAGTACTTTATCGAGTCTTAAGCCAATAGGCAAGGTAAATAATAAAAACTTGACAAATAAGTCAATGAATTGTCAATGAAATGCTAGTACTCAGCATATCAAACATGAAAAAGGTCTATGACATAACTGTGTATGCAAAATAAGCTGCAACAGCCTCCAATAGGAAGTCACCGTCTTCATCCGAAAACAGTTCAGCCATCCAATTTAAAAGCGGAAAAGAACATACGTGCTCTCCCAGCACCGGATCCTCTATCACCATCAGAGGACAGCTCGGTGGGTTTTCAAGAAAGCTCTGTTCCAAGAAAGACTGTGCTGCCGCCAGTAAATTCCAGGGACCAAGTAGTCCATGCATCAATGCCACAGCCATAATCCTTTCGCCAGGACAAACCAACTCGTGAGTAATGATAGGAGTCATCAGCTGATTAAAGTCGACGTCAGGAGAAACCGGTCCGCAGAGACACAAATCAATGGCCCAATCGAAATCACAGGTCAGGCAGTGAAATACAGGCTGGACACAGGTGAAGTAGGAGAACCGAAAAGATAATCCATATGCCGTGCTTAATATCGCCAACGGCATAATATTCTAGCATGCGATTGCGATTGCGGAACAGTGTCAGCAGCTGCAGGGTCGGAGGTTGCATAGGAGGGACATCCATATTTAAAAATGTAAAAAAGCACAAGAGCGTCCGCTGGTAATGCAAGTAAAAATGCTAATCTACGAACCAGAGTGCAGAAAATACAATGAAAGGAAGCAGGGATGACTCCAAAGATTTTCTCAAATGAAGTCACGAGACCACTGGTAACAACTTTAAAAAAGTGTGCCAGGGACTTTGTGGAGGATGCGTTAAAGATAGTCGGAAACATGTTGCTGAAATTGAAAGGCAAATCTTAATTGAAAAGGGTGTGCACCTCTGTATGGGTGTTCGCTATGTGAAGTACGAAAGTTTCACGGGCCGAACTCAAGGCCACCTCTCTCTGAGACAAAAGAGCTCTTATTCTTGCCATGCCGTTGAAACGTGTCCCAAGGTTGGTATTTGTGGCCAGATTGAAAACTCCCTATGTTCATGTGTGGGAGGAAATAGAACATTTCTGCAGCAAATAACCCGTTCACTTACTGTTACGATAAAAGGAATACTTTTAATTAACTCAGAACAATCTTCATTATTGAGCATCAAATAACTACCATTTTCCAACAACTTGAACGTGGGGATGATAGCAGGAACTGGCGTGCCTTGCAACACGCAAGCCATATTTGGTCGGTGTTTGTTGCATGAACCGTGTAACTGTATGTGCCTACACATTAGTGAATGATCTGGCGTCTCAGTGCATTCCTCTCCATTCAGATAAACTTCTTGATCATCTTTGAAACATCTGTATGTGTATGGAAGCGACCAGACCTCATGAAGAAAAGCACTACCTAAAGGTTCATAACGACCTATTGGTATATATTTCATACAATTTGAAAACTTATATAAAGCAAAAGGCAGCGTTATTAAACCGTGGATAAGGCATGTTGCCAAAAAACCCGCAATCCTCTGCTGATGATGTCACTGAGCATGTCATGAATGATGTAATATGTGACATCATCAGCAGTGGATTACGGGTAATGGTATCTCTAGTTTACTCCCTTATAGCTGTGTTTCTTTTAACATAAGTGTCTGTTTCCTTCCCTTATACTTACTGTTTTTGGTTCGCTTCCGGTTCGCGTACCAGCGAGCGAACTAGGAAGCGAACTAAGAGAAATAGAGGTTGGCACAGTTCCAAATATTGTACCAATTTTTTAATAACGGGGAGGTAGTTCTGAAAAGAACTTTTTTTTTTATTTTTCTGAACATTTTTTTACTGTTTTTGAATTTTTCGGAACAGTTTTATATTTTTTTGGGTTTTTCTTGGAGGGGGCAATGAAAACGATTCATTGTAAAGGGCTCAACAGGAGCAACAAAACAAAAAAAAGAAGTATTTATTATTTTGGGCGTTTCGGACAAACTTGCATATGATAGTCAATAGCTCTGTTGATCAGAGTGATGCTTTTTTCTCCGTAGGAAATGAATCCATCGCAAAATGCGCAGATGTGTTTTACATCACCAAATCTCATTTGTATATTTGGCACCATCTCCCTGCCCTCTGGTCCCGTTACTTCCGGTACAACAGATCTTCTGGCCATAATAGGGAGATTATCTAGGTCGTTCCGAAACTGTGCAGCACTGTAGTTGTTAGGATGCCACCTAGTCATATGGCGATGCATTGTGTAGTTTCCGAAACTGTATTTTTTGTCGGTCCCTCTGGACAGTCTATCTTGACATATAAGGCAAGTTACGTATCTTGCATTTACTTTTTTCTGACCTTTGGGAATTTTAAAAAATTGCCAAATGAAGTTTTCTTTCCGGTGAGACGTCCTGGGCTGCTCAGGCAAAAACTGCCTCTCTTCGTGCTCGTCCTCCTGTTCCTCTTCTTCTTCTTCTTGTTGAATTACAACTTGAGCATGTGGTCCACTCTTCCTTGGATGTGGTGGAGGTGGTGGGGAAGCACCAGCTGAAGCTACTAAAGAAGCCATTGCTCAGTGATCACAAAGGGTCTTTCTCTCACAATGATGAAAGTCAGAGTGAGGAAAGAAGGAGGGATTTTCATCATTTGGGAAAAAGAAGAGTTCTCAACCAATCAAAAGTGTTCATTTTAGATTATATGACCTAGTCTTACATCATTAGGAAACCAAAAGTGAAATGAACCAATGAAAAGTGTTATTACCAAGTCACATGACTTGCTGTGTTTACGTTAAGCGCTTTGCAGGGCCTCCCGGTTTGCTTCCAGAAACCTGCGCTTTGCGACTCGCTTCGCGTACCAGTTCGCTAACGTAGCACGTCATATGACGTATCACGCGACAACGTGAAACGTCATGCGGACGGGAGGCGTCACGATGTTGTTTTCTAACGCGGCACTTGCGGTAAAGAAACGTTTACCGGCTCGCGGTCTATTTCGCGGCATCAAGGTCAGCTAACGGGAAGCTTCCCGATTCGCGAAGCGGGAACGAAGAAAAAAAAATATTTAAAAAAAAAATTATTCATAAACATATAAAATATATTTTTGGATTTAAAGAAGAATACATTTTACAGCTACAGATATTAGCTGTTAAAAAACCAATGAAATTCACAGAAAAAACCATAGGTTATAGACCATATATAGTTAGGAATTAGCATTTACAAAACCTTGAAAATTCACTGAAAAAACCATAGGTTATAGACCATATATAGTTAGGAATTAGCATTTAGAAAACCTTATTTTACTCACACAAAACCATTGAAATTCCATATATAGTTAGTTGCACTAACTATATATCGCGCACCCGCAATCCACTGCTGATGATGTCACATATTACATCATTCATGACATGGTCAGTGACATCACTGATGACATCACTGATGACATCTCAAATGACATCACTGATGACATCACTGATGACATCTCATTTGACATCATTCTTGTGCTAATACGATAAACCTCTTCAGACTCTAATATAACCTTAGATACACTCAGTGTATACAGACACTCACACACTGTCACTCATCCATGGAGTTACTCACACACCTAGTCAGTCATGCAAAGAATCAATCACACCTCCATTTCCTCAACTATACAGTTATACACACCTTACTTATTCAAACATATACTAACACATATTTACTCTCTTATACAATCCCTGATACAAGTTCACAGTGATCCATACAGCCACTCACACATTCAGTGGCTCTCATGCACAGTTATTTATATATGCCAACTCTCACATGTACTGTGTTTTACATATGTACTTACTATGACATGTAGCATTGAGATATCCATTCACTCATCAATACACTCATGCACACAGTCAACCGCCCATGTAGCTGTTTCCACATGCACTCTTGAACTCATACACCTAGTGAATCAACTGCTCACACATCTATGCACAGAGTCACACACCTCCCAGCCACCCCCACACAAACTCAATCTCCCATACAAATACTTGGGCAACCAATCAATAACATATATAGCCTCTCGTATAGCTAATGATCCACACATACAGCAGTTTACAGAACAACAGACATACTGAAGCACACATTCAGACAGTTTAGTCACTAACCCATGCATTTAGTACGACACATTTATTCACTCACTCATACAGTCAGTCACGCACCTACTAAATCCTTCATCCAGACACTTATACATCCACTCATTCTTCAATATATCAAACATATTTAAACTTTACAGAAACACACAGTCACTGGATGATGTCATCAGTGATGTCATCAGTGATGTCATTCGAGATGTCATCAGTGATGTCATCAGTGATGTCATTTGAGATGTCATCAGTGATGTCATCAGTGATGTCACTGACCATGTCATGAATGATGTAATATGTGACATCATCAGCAGTGGATTGCGGGTGCGCGATATATAGTTAGTGCAACTAACTATATATGGAATTTCAATGGTTTTGTGTGAGTAAAATAAGGTTTTCTAAATGCTAATTCCTAACTATATATGGTCTATAACCTATGGTTTTTTCAGTGAATATATATATATATATATATATTCACTGAAAAAAACCATAGGTTATAGACCATATATAGTTAGGAATTAGCATTTACAAAACCTTGAAAATTCGCTGAAAAAACCATAGGTTATACACCATATATAGTTAGGAATTAGCATTTAAAAAACCTTATTTTACTCACACAAAACCATTGAAATTCCATATATAGTTAGTTGCACTAACTATATATCGCGCACCCGCAATCCACTGCTGATCATGTCACATATTACATCATTCATGACATGGTCAGTGACATCACTGATGACATCTCAAATGACATCACTGATGAGATCACTGATGACATCATCCAGTGACTGTGTGTTTCTGTAAAGTTTAAATATGTTTTACATATTGAAGAATGAGTAGATGTATAAGTGTCTGTACGAAGGATTTAGTAGGTGCATGACTGAATGTATGAGTGAGTGATTAAATGTGTCTCACTGAGTGCATGGGTTAGTGACTAAACTGTCTTAATTTGTGCATCATTATGTCTGTTGTTCTGTAAACTGCTGCATGTGTTGATCAGTAGCTATATGATTAACTATATGGGTTATTGATTGATTGTCCAAGTATTTGTATAGGAGACTGAGTGTGTGTGTGGCTGGCTGGGAGGTGTGTGACTCTGTGCAGATCAATGTGTACTTGTATCAATGATTGTATAAGAAAGTAAGTATGTGTTAGTATATGTTTGAAAATGTAAGGTGCTCTATGTTTAACTGTATAGACAAGAAAATGGAAGTGTGATTGATTCTTTACAGGGCTGACTAGGTGTGTGAGTAACTCCATGGATGAGTGGCAGAGTGTAAGTGTCTGTATAGGTGTATGAGTGCATATGATAGTGTTGTAAAGATGAGTGATTGTATGTATGAATGATTGTATGGGTGAATGAGTGAATGTGTGTGTAGACGTAGGAATCAGTGAGTACGTATGTAGTAACTAGTATTGGTGTGTCAATGGTTTCAAAAATTATACTCTGTATTTAACACTGGGTGAAACAGAGGTTATATTAAAACGTGAGGAGATGCATTGTATTGTCACATGAATGATATCATCAGTGATGTGGTCATTGATGTCAAATGAGATGTCATCAGTGATCTCATCAGTGATGTCATTTGAGATGTCATCAGTGATGTCACTGACCATGTCATGAATGATGTAATATGTGACATGATCAGCAGTGGATTGCGGGTGCGCGATATATAGTTAGTGCAACTAACTATATATGGAATTTCAAGGATTTTGTGTGAGTAAAATAAGGTTTTTTAAATGCTAATTCCTAACTATATATGGTGTATAACCTATGGTTTTTTCAGTGAATTTTCAAGGTTTTGTAAATGCTAATTCCTAACTATATATGGTCTATAACCTATGGTTTTTTCAGTGAATTTCAATGTTTTTTTAATAGCAAATATCATAAGCTGTCGAATGTCAAGTACGTGGTAAGTAAAAACATTTTCGTGTTTATGCACACTGATCTGCTTTGAATGCTGCCCCCCACCCTCATTTCTATTAGGAGTACTCTCTCTTTGCAGATAGTGAAGGGTAGTTAACGCAGCCCTTTGCCCCCTTTGTAATCCGTCGTGCCTGCTTCTCTCTCCATTTGATTGATTGTTCTCTTTGGTTCATTCTCTATTTACAAACAAGCACAGAGTCGCAATACTCTGTTTAGTCTTTGCAGATAGCGAAAAATCGTGTAAAAAAACAAAAGGAATCGAGCAAAATCAGTAGGCCACTAATGGGATCTCTTTTTGACCTCGCTAAAATAGAAACATTAGGAACAACCTGTTGAAAATAGCAATGCGTATGTACATAAGCGGCGTTCATTTGTGTTCACAGTACCCCTTGTTGATTGTTTGAATCGAGCATTGAATTGTTCGAAGTTAATTCTCTTAAGGATCTTCTCTGCCTGCAAACGAGGAAGAATAGGAATATTCTCTCTCCCTTTGCAGATAGTGAAGGGTAGGTAACGCAAGCCTTTAACACGTCGTACCTATTTCATTCCTCATTGATTGATTGATTGTCCTAACATTGACTGTTTGGGAATTAGTTCTTTTTGGAGGTATTCCCTGTTTGCAAATAAACGTAAGAAAATCTTTGCAAGTAGTGAAAGGGTACGTAATGCGGACCTTTCTCCCCCGTTGTAATCTGTCATGCCTATCTACTCCCCACTGATTGATGCACCTGTTTCACCCGGACCATTTACTAGAGATACGTCATCTGGCCCGACCAGAGAGCACCCCTAGTGAAAAGGACATATGCAATAATAACGAAGTGATCACTGTATCCTGTTAACAGAAACTTTAGCATGAAACAACCTGGAAAGAAAAGAATAGGAAAACGAAAATCAGTAGGCCACTGATGAACATGAACTTTTATTAAACAACGAACAAAGAAACGATAACATAACGTAATGATAAAACCTATTAATGTCCTAGAAACAAGAAAACGTTAAAATATGCCAGTGGTGAGAGACCAGAAAAACAGTAAGAGAAACCAAATCACCCCTCGCTGTCCCACCGCCTGCCACGCCAAAAAAATCGATAGACTAGGGAAAATGCAAGTCAGTAGAACATCCGCCCCCACTCTGGAAACTTCCAAGGTGGGGCAGGGTTCCGACTACGCCCAGCCGGGAGCAGCCCATATAAGGCAGGTCCTGCTGCCACGCCTCGGCCAGGAGATCCTAACGTAGGGTGTATCCGGAGGAGAGGCCGAGGCCAGCGGGACCCGGCCAGGGGATTGCCTTTACAACGCTGAACAGTTGCAGGGGGGGGGAATGTCTCCTCGACCCTCCCCTCTCTCTCCCAGTCCGGCCGCGGTGGCCCTTGAGAGTTGCAGGTAGTCCCGCCACATGCTCTTCCGGTCCGGCCACCAACGGTCGGGGGGCCGAGGGGATCCGGCTGCAGCCGATAAACCAAGAAACCCGTTCATGGGGCCAGAGCCAGGGGCGTCCGGCCGACATCTACCGGAAGCCCGGCCCGAAGACGGACGGGACACTTCTTCTTTCTTGAATAATGGCTGCGACAACACTGGGGGGGGATGTCTTGCACATGCCTCCGACCCCCCCCCCCCCTCGTCCTCATCGCCTGGTCCGGCCATAACAAATCTCAAGCGATACGCCGTGGGGTGCACTGGGAGGGAGAGACGGTGCGAACAGGCCTCTCCCGCCTCCCCAGGTGGAGGCTTCCCAGCTGCACCCTCAGCGCTCCAGGCGCCCGGAAAAGGGTTCTTCCACTGTGGCCATGCTGCAACGTCTCGCCCGGCAGGGTGGAGCCCGTCCGCTCATGTCACCCCGCGATCGCCGGTAGCTGCCGAACTCTCAAAATGGCGGTCGACCTGGCAAGAGCGGGCCCAGCATAAAGAAATGGCCCGGTCACTGGTTGACTCCACCACCGTAGTCCTCCACGACCTTGAAGATTCTAGAGGAGCCGCGGGAGTCTCCGACCCCCGATGGGGAATGACTGCCATGATCGCCCGTGGAGTGACGAAACTGTATCCGCGGGACGTCGGCGCTCCCATGCTGGCGCCAGCCTCACTTTGAATTACTAGAATCCTGCAGACCTCACTTCCGGTGAAAGCACAGTGTGACCCGGTAGGAAAAATTATTGCACCCCCTCCCCTTTTTGACTGATAGTTCAAACCACCGATCCTTTCCTTTGCCCTTTTAACGGAACTTTGGACTGCCTCCCCCTCTTTTACATTTTCTAGAGAAAACAAAACATTAACCACTACATTAGCATAGCAGTTGACACCAGAACTGTTTTCAAATTGAAAACCAACAACATCTTCAACAGAATCCTTTTTGTTTCTGCTGTGACCCTGCTACAGCACAGGCATTGTCCCCAGCAGTAATTCTGCAATGCCGGTAAGAATAGCTGTGGTGCCTACTGGACTCACTCACCCCCGCGGCGCCCCACGCCGTTATTTGCTGGGCGGCAACTTACTAGACATCACCTTCGTGCCATCTAGATTTCAGCGCGTTCTGCTGCCTTGGAACTATTCGCACAACAGACCGCTACTGACAAGAATATTTCATTATTGGTGCTGTCAATTTCAATAAATCTATTGGATAATTCAAAAGAAATTGCCACGGTCTCTTCGTTGTTTAAATGTTTTTACTGTTTTTGTTTTGTTGTATATATTTATATGTTATTAAAGTTTTATATTCCTACTACTTTGTTGGAGTGCTATATATTTTTAATGTGACACATAATTGTAAAAACTTTGATGTACAAAGAGTCATTCCTGGAATCTTCCGCTTCAGGCTCGGTCCCCTCCCCAATCACAATACAGGATGGTTTTCAGATAGTAGGAACACGTGTGGTGTGACGGATCTCATCGGGTGTGGGCCTTGATCTACTATAACTCCTTTGAAGAGGGGTGATTCTTTACAGCTGGGGCCATAAACTACATCTGCAGGGCTAGCTGATAGCCTGGACAATCGGACACAGAGGAAGAGGAGTGTCAGAGGGTGCGGTAGTGAATAGGGCGAAAGGGAGGTGCCGGGCGGGCACAGAGTGTGATTCTCAGGGAAGAGCAGCGCAGATGGGGGGAGGTTTATTGCCCATGCATAAGACAGAGAGCGGTGGTGACCAGTGCCTGGGGAAGATGCTTGCGTGGGTGAGGAGCCATGCTACGAATCGACAGCGTGCAGAGAGTGGGTCTGGTCAAGACATCTAAAATGGCTGCCGTGCACGACAAAAGTGTGGCATTTCAAAAAAGGCAAGATGGCGCAGACAATGTTTTTCAACACTTCCTCATTTCCTTCGAATCGAACGTTAACAGACGTTGGGGCATATTACCAAAGTTAAGCGATATTTATCGCTAACGATGCTTACCAACGAATCTTTTACCACTAAGCATCGTCAGAAATTATGGAAGATAAACCTTGCTATTATCAAGGTTTATCGCAAAAGCGATAATAAACGGCCGCAATGCATGAATATCGCTAAAAACTCAGCGATATTCATGCATTACCGAGCTAATGCTCTTAGCCATGTTATCCACCTCCCATTGGATAACATGGCTAAGAACTGCTCAGGGCAGGTGTTACTTTTTGGAGATATTCGCGCTTAGCGCGAATATCTCCAAAAGTTGGTAATAGGAGATAGATATCTTGCATGTTGTAATGCAAGTTATTGTGGTATATGGAACTCATACCATAATCTCTCAGGAAAGCAGAAACTGATCCTTTTGGGACCGCCTAAAAAGGCCTAGGGTGTGAGGAGTACTCTACTTTGCCCCCTTTTCACGTTCCGAACTATTTTATTTTACTCTCTTCTGTAATTACACAAAATAGCAGCGATAAGATGCATCGGAGACACACAGTGAGAGAAAGGAGGCCGGAGATGAAGAAGAGATGTCAAATACACATTGGAGATAATATAGTGGCAGAAGGGAAGTAAATATGAGTAAACTTACCATGTTGAGATAGTGAGACTAGAACAATCTAGAATCATCCCCCGTGGGCACTCGTTAAATCGTCTTCTGAATAAGGAAGACTTCCAGTTTGAGGTTTTTCTCAAATGTTCATTTTATTTCATGATTGACATTTAAAGTCTTTTTTGATTATTTTTGCAAACAATTTGATAATATCAGGCAATGTCCATTTCAAAATCACCAATGCATTTCGGGCATTGTATTGACGTCGTGGGACCCTCGACGCCACCCTTTTGGTGCACCAGAACCCTCCCCAAATTTGGTTCAAATATCAAATAACTTTTGAGCTGTGCATCCATCCAACACCAATAAACTTACCATGTAACATAAAAATGTTGCACTCTATACTATAAGTCTCATTTTATACTACAATCACTTCGCTACAACCTCATAAATTAAAAATAAAAATGAATAATGTCTCAAACAATTTTTGATTTCTAAATATAAATTTATTCTTCAGAATTTTCTAAATTTGAAAGAACTAGTAACATGTCCTCATCAGCAATGTCCTCATGAAAAGTCTCCAATGATGATTCTTGTAACTCTATGGTCTCCAAACACTCGATAAATTCGCCATCAAGAGATTGATCAAAAAAATCATTCAAGTCATCTCCTCCTTGTGACAATATTTCATTATTGGTGCTGTCAATTTCAATCAATGTAGTGGAATCATTCAAGTCATCTCCTCGTGACAATATTTCATTATTGGTGCTCTCAATTTCAATCAATGTAGTGGAATCATTCAAGTCATCTCCTCCTTGTGACAATATTTCATTATTGGTGCTGTCCATTTCAATCAATCTAATGGAATCATACAAGTCATCTCCTCCTTGTGACAATATTTCATTATTGGTGCTCTCAATTTCAATCAATGTAGTGGAATCATTCAAGTCATCTCCTTGTGACAATATTTCATTCTTGGTGCTGTCCATTTCAATCAATCTAATGGAATCATACAAGTCATGTCCTCCTTGTGACAATATTTCATTATTGGTGCTCTCAATTTCAATCAATGTAGTGGACAATTCAAAAGAAATTGCCACGGTCTCTTCATTGTGAGCCATTTTATTTTGAAATTGCTTGCTGTAAATTGCAGAAAAAAATAATCACTTTCATTTATCGTTTTTAGTAATACATAATATAAAACTAACTTTATCAAGTATTTAGTATAACAGAAGGACTGCAAATAAATAACAGAAAACATTTTTCAAATTATCTTCAAGTGTACAACATAGTTCCCCTTACAAATTAACAACTCACCTTTTTAAAAGTAGGAGAAGTGTTAGTACTGTGTAAATCAAACACCAGAAATTCACCACCAAAAATTCCTCACAAATGTACCTCAGACAGTAGTATCACAAAATGGCTGTGGTTTCCTCTCATTTGAAATATATACATAACCAATTAACTTTCATCACACACAAATACAAAACCAAAGTAACATTTTAATTGGTTCTAAATTTCAACACTTTCAAATGTGTTTTCCCCATGCAATTTTCCATAGGACATTTACATACGTCTACAGCCTGAATGGCTGAACGGAATTACACCAAACTTGGCAAAATGGTACATCAAACCTAAGAGGTCAGGAAGGATCTACTATGCCCCCTTATGGTCATTTCCCCCTTCGCTTTGGCCTCCTCTTGTCTCTCAATCCTACCGAGAGACAAGATGGCGGCCGCTACGGACTGTTTGGAATGTTGACAGACGCCGGAGAACCAATCAGCTTCGCAAAGCTCCGTAACGCAAAAAGTACGCGAAGCGGAGCGCTGTTACAGATATATATCTTTTTTTGAACGTTAATTTCTCAAAATCCACTGGAGCACATATATTGAGACCTAGCAAAGGCACATCGGGCTACCAGTCCCTAATATTTTGCCAAGTTTCGTGCAAATCCATTCAGCCGTTCGATTATTATTATTATTATTTTTTTTGCCCCGCGGGGCCCTTTTAAAACCTCCACATCAAACCTACGGGGTCAGCGAGGATCTACTATGCCCCCTTATGGTTATTTCCCCCTTTGTTTTGGCCTCCTCTTGTCTCTCGATCCTACCGAGAGACAAGATGGCGGCCGCTACGGACTTTTTGGAATGTTGACAGACGCCAGAGAACCAATCAGCTTCGCTTCACAAAGCTCCGTTGCGCGAAAAGTACGCGTCCTGGGACGCTGCCTGGTCCGCTGTTACAGATATATATCTTTTTTTTAACGTTAATTTCTCAAAATCCACTGGAGCACATATATTGAGACCTACAAAAGGCACATCGGGCTACCAGTCCCTACAATTTTGCCAAGTTTCGTGCAAATCCATTCAGCCGTTCGGGCTAAAAGTGAGGCCAACCGCCCTATGGAAAACTCAATGTTAAAAACACGTTTTGGGACCCCCCTTTTTTCTCGGCCCCCCCTTGACGAACCCCCCCCAAATTTTCAAGGGCTGCTCAGAAACAAAATGTGCCATTTTCCTGAACATTTCAGCCAATTCCGTCCACAAACGCCAAAGTTATTAGACATAGAATTTTCAAAAATCCCATAGAGAAAAAATCCTAACTATATATACCTACTGGCGACCGCCAGTAGGTAATATATATATATATATATATATATATATATATATACACACACACAAAAAATTCAAAAAAGACGGAGAGAACTCAGAGTTCTCAAGTTTAGGTGGAAAGCAGCTCCTGTTAGAGCACTCTCAACACCAGCCACACTCTAGATCTGCTCACCTCAAATGTCTGTTTTTCTATCAAAGTCTTTAAGCATAGGATTAGCAAAGTGCCATCAACACCAAGATAGAAAAGGACAAAGTCATTTGCCATTTCTACAGCAAAGTCTTTAAGCATAGGACTAGCACAGTGGTGTCCTTGCCCAGCTGTAAAATGACAAAAGCCATTTATCACTCCAGGCACAGTATTACAGCATTGAATTGGTAAAATGACAACTCAAGCCAACATGAAATGAGTAAAAGGAACCCCTGACACAGTGTTTTGCTCTAATTAGAGCTCTTCAAAGAGGTATAGCTTTGTCCAGACACAAGGGAGCAGCCAGTATAAGTCAAAACAAAACCCTTTCAGGGCAGCAAGAAGCTGTTGAAATGCGTTGATGTGTCATCACTGCAATAAATAATTGAGTGACTAAATCTTTGGAGTGCCGGCTGATTTCTGCAAAAAAACGCGGCAATCATATTTTTGGATATATATATATACAAGGAGCATGACACATTGTTCTCCTGTTCACGGCCCGGCGGACACTTATTTAATTGAGGCTGGGATGTTAAGGGGACTCAGGGAAGCGGCTTCTATGGACATCAAGGCCATTTTAAACCGGACACTCTGCGTCCAGCCCTGCGCAGCAAGCTTACATCTGGACTGATTTCGATTCCACCCACACATTATCCGTGACAGCAAGGTGATTCCTGGGAGTTGTGGTATTCACACTACTCCCGCGGCTATTTGGTCATGTGATGGGGAGGTGCCAAAGCTCCCGCCTATGGGAGTGTGCAGGACTATTAAGGACTCAGGTGGGGCAGCACCTTGATTTCACAGCGGCATCCGACGACGGCTTAAGGGAGCCGAGATGCATCATGCCATATGCTGTTCCATTAAAGCGGCTCCAATGAATTCCCCTGTGTGGCCTCTACCTTTCGCGATTGGAGTGGTTTTGGGCATATGTATATAGGTGCAAGCTGGAGCAGTGATGTTATGGCGGTGTCCTTGCCGCCGAGAGGCACCACCCCACCTACAGAGGGGACCTAGGGGATCGATAACTACCGGTCACCACCATGGGACAACCACACAGGATTGAGGAAGATTAAGGGTGCTGAGGCCCATCTGTGGGTTTTTAAAGTGTTCAGCAGAGGAATCACGCACATTATAGGGAACGCATTTCCCTCCGGACTGCAACTTCCAGAAACTTTAGCACAGATTCAATGACGAACAGCCCAATTAGGGGCGCGCCATGATGTTAAATAAAGAGGCTGCAACCGGACGTGCATTTACCTTTCCACCTACAGCCTTTGATAAAGAAGATGACTTCGAAACGCGTCAGGCAGCATAGGTGACACGGCTGTGAAAGAGATCAGCATGCTGGCGTCTTCCATACCTAATAAAGGAGCTTAGGCTTGAAGCTCGGTGTGTTTATCAGAGTGCCTCTCAATTCGAAGGTGCAAGCTGGAGCAGTTATATATATATATATATACATATTACCTACTGGCGGTCGCCAGTAGGTATATATAGTTAGGATTTTTTCTCTATGGGTTTTTTGAAAATTCTATGTCTAATAACTTTGGCGTTTGTGGACGGAATTGGCTGAAATTTTCAGGAAAATGGCACATTTTGTTTCTGAGCAGCCCTTGAAAATTTGGGGGGGGTTCGTCAAGGGGGGGCCGAGAAAAAAGGGGGGTCCCAAAACGTGTTTTTAACATTGAGTTTTCCATAGGGCGGTTGGCCTCACTTTTAGCCCGAACGGCTGAATGGATTTGCACGAAACTTGGCAAAATTGTAGGGACTGGTAGCCCGATGTGCCTTTTGTAGGTCTCAATATATGTGCTCCAGTGGATTTTGAGAAATTAACGTTTAAAAAAAGATATATATCTGTAACAGCGGACCGGGCAGCGTCCCAGGACGCGTACTTTTCGCGCAACGGAGCTTTGTGAAGCGAAGCTGATTGGTTCTCCGGCGTCTGTCAACATTCCAAACAGTCCGTAGCGGCCGCCATCTTGTCTCTCGGTAGGATCGAGAGACAAGAGGAGGCGAAAGCGAAGGGGCAAATGACCATAAGGGGGAATAGTAGATCCTCGCTGACCCCCTAGGTTTGATGTGGAGGTTTTAAAAGGGCCCCGCGGGGCAAAAAAAAATAATAATAATAATAATCGAACGGCTGAATGGATTTGCACGAAACTTGGTAAAATATTAGGGACTGGTAGCCCGATGTGCCTTTGCTAGGTCTCAATATATGTGCTCCAGTGGATTTTGAGAAATTAACGTTCAAAAAAAGATATATATCTGTAACAGCGCTCCGCTTCGCGTACTTTTCGCGTTACGGAGCTTTGCGAAGCTGATTGGTTCTCCGGCGTCTGTCAACATTCCAAACAGTCCGTAGCGGCCGCCATCTTGTCTCTCGGTAGGATTGAGAGACAAGAGGAGGCCAAAGCGAAGGGGGAAATGACCATAAGGGGGCATAGTAGATCCTTCCTGACCTCTTAGGTTTGATGTACCATTTTGCCAAGTTTGGTGTAATTCCGTTCAGCCATTCAGGCTGTAGACGTATGTAAATGTCCTATGGAAAA
Source organism: Lissotriton helveticus (assembly GCF_964261635.1). Lineage (NCBI taxonomy): Eukaryota > Metazoa > Chordata > Amphibia > Caudata > Salamandridae > Lissotriton > Lissotriton helveticus. The sequence goes on along the minus strand of NC_136070.1, from coordinate 200,992,328 downwards.
TTGCATGGGGAAAACACATTTGAAAGTGTTGAAATTTAGTACCAATTAAAATGTTACTTTGGTTTTGTATTTGTGTGTGATGAAAGTTAATTGGTTATGTATATATGTCAAATGAGAGGAAACCACAGCCATTTTGTGATACTACTGTCTGAGGTACATTTGTGAGGAATTTTTGGTGGTGAATTTCTGGTGTTTGATTTACACAGTACTAACACTTCTGCTACTTTTAAAAAGGTGAGTTGTTAATTTGTAAGGGGAACTATGTTGTACACTTGAAGATAATTTGAAAAATGTTTTCTGTTATTTATTTGCAGTCCTTCTGTTATACTAAATACTTGATGAAGTTAGTTTTATATTATGTATTACTAAAAACGATAAATGAAAGTGATTATTTTTTTCTGCAATTTACAGCAAGCAATTTCAAAATAAAATGGCTCACAATGAAGAGACCGTGGCAATTTCTTTTGAATTGTCCACTACATTGATTGAAATTGAGAGCACCAATAATGAAATATTGTCACAAGGAGGACATGACTTGTATGATTCCATTAGATTGATTGAAATGGACAGCACCAAGAATGAAATATTGTCACAAGGAGATGACTTGAATGATTCCACTACATTGATTGAAATTGAGAGCACCAATAATGAAATATTGTCACAAGGAGGAGATGGCTTGTATGATTCCATTAGATTGATTGAAATGGACAGGACCAATAATGAAATATTGTCACAAGGAGGAGATGACTTGAATGATTCCACTACATTGATTGAAATTGAGAGCACCAATAATGAAATATTGTCACGAGGAGATGACTTGAATGATTCCACTACATTGATTGAAATGGACAGCACCAATAATGAAATATTGTCAGAAGGAGGAGATGACTTGAATGATTTTTTTGATCAATCTCTTGATGGCGAATTTATCGAGTGTTTGGAGACCATAGAGTTACAAGAATCATCATTGCAGACTTTTAATGAGGAGATTCCAGATGAGATGATTGAAGAGGAAATTACTGATGAGGACATGTTACTAGTTGTTTCAAATTTAGAAAATTCTGAAGAATAAATTTATATTTAGAAATCAAAAATTGTTTGAGACATTATTTATTTTTATTTTTAATTTATGAGGTTGTAGCGAAGTGATTGTAGTATAAAATGAGACTTATAGTATAGAGTGCAACATTTTTATGTTACATGGTAAGTTTACTCATATTTACTTCCCTTCTGCCACTATATTATCTCCAATGTGTATTTGACATGTCTTCTTCATCTCCGGCCTCCTTTCTCTCACTGTGTGTCTCCGATGCATCTTATCGCTGGTATTTTGTGTAATTACAGAAGAGAGTAAAATAAAATAGTTCGGAACGTGAAAAGGGGGCAAAGTAGAGTACTCCTCACCCCCTAGGCCTTTTTAGGCGGTCCCAAAAGGATCAGTTTCTGCTTTCCTGAGAGATTATGGTATGAGTTCCATATACCACAATAACTTGCATTACAACATGCAAGATATCTATCTCCTATTACCAACTTTTGGAGATATTCGCGCTAAGCGCGAATATCTCCAAAAAGTAACACCTGCCCTGAGCAGTTCTTAGCCATGTTATCCAATGGGAGGTGGATAACATGGCTAAGAGTATTAGCTCGGTAATGCATGAATATCGCTGAGTTTTTAGCGATATTCATGCATTGCGGCCGTTTATTATCGCATTTGCGATAAACCTTGATAATAGTAAGGTTTATCTTCGATAATTTCTGACGATGCTTAGTGGTAAAAAATTGGTTGGTAAGCATCGTTAGCGATAAATATCGCTTAACTTTGGTAATATGCCCCAACGTCTGTTAACGTTCGATTCGAAGGAAATGAGGAAGTGTTGAAAAACATTGTCTGCGCCATCTTGCCTTTTTTGAAATGCCACACTTTTGTCGTGCACGGCAGCCATTTTAGATGTCTTGACCAGACCCACTCTCTGCACGCTGTCGATTCGTAGCATGGCTCCTCACCCTCGCAAGCATCTTCCCCAGGCACTGGTCACCCCCGCTCTCTGTCTTATGCATGGGCAATAAACCTCCCCCCATCTGCGCTGCTCTTCCCTGAGAATCACACTGTGCCCGCCCGACACCTCCCTTTCGCCCTATTCACTACCGCACCCTGTGACACTCCTCTTCCTCTGTGTCCGATTGTCCAGGCTATCAGCTAGCCCTGCAGATGTAGTTTATGGCCCCAGCTGTAAAGAATCACCCCTCTTCAAAGGAGTTATAGTAGATCAAGGCCCACACCCGATGAGATCCGTCACACCACACGTGTTCCTACTATCTGAAAACTATCCTGTATTGTGATTGGGGAGGGGACCGAGCCTGAAGCGGAAGATTCCAGGAATGACTCTTTGTACATCAAAGTTTTTACAATTATGTGTCACATAAAAAATATATAGCACTCCAACAAAGTAGTAGGAATATAAAACTTTAATAACATATAAATATATACAACAAAACAAAAACAGTAAAAACATTTAAACAACGAAGAGACCGTGGCAATTTCTTTTGAATTATCCAATAGATTTATTGAAATTGACAGCACCAATAATGAAATATTCTTGTCAGTAGCGGTCTGTTGTGCGAATAGTTCCAAGGCAGCAGAACGCGCTGAAATCTGGATGTCACGAAGGTGATGTCTAGCAAGTTGCCGCCCAGCAAATAACGGCGTGGGGCGCCGCGGGGGTGAGTGAGTCCAGTAGGCACCACAGCTATTCTTACCGGCATTGCAGAATTACTGCTGGGGACAATGCCTGTGCTGGAGCAGGGTCACAGCAGAAACAAAAAGGATTCTGTTGAAGATGTTGTTGGTTTTCAATTTGAAAACAGTTCTGGTGTCAACTGCTATGCTAATGTAGTGGTTAATGTTTTGTTTTCTCTAGAAAATGTAAAAGAGGGGGAGGCAGTCCAAAGTTCCGTTAAAAGGGCAAAGGAAAGGATCGGTGGTTTGAACTATCAGTCAAAAAGGGGAGGGGGTGCAACAATTTTTCCTACCGGGTCACACTGTGCTTTCACCGGAAGTGAGGTCTGCAGGATTCTAGTAATTCAAAGTGAGGCTGGCGCCGACGTCCCGCGGATACAGTTTCGTCACTCCACGGGTGATCATGGCAGTCATTCCCCATCGGGGGTGGGAGACTCCCGCGGCTCCTCTAGAATCTTCAAGGTCGTGGAGGACTACGGTGGTGGAGTCAACCAGTGACCGGGCCATTTCTTTATGCTGGGCCCGCTCTTGCCAGGTCGACCGCCATTTTGAGAGTTCGGTAGCTACTGGCGATCGCGGGGTCAAATGAGCGGACGGGCTCCACCCTGCCGGGCGAGACGTTGCAGCATGGCCACAGTGGAAGAACTCTTTTCCGGGCGCCTGGACCGCTGAGGGTGCAGCTGGGAAGCCTCCACTGGGGAGGCGGGAGAGGCCTGTTCGCACCGTCTCTCCCTCCCAGTGCACCCCACGGCGTCTCGCTTGAGATTTGTTATGGCCGGACCAGGCGATGAGGACGAGGGGGGGGTCGGAGGCATGTGCAAGACATCCCCCCCCAGTGTTGTCGCAGCCATTATAAAAGAAAGAAGTGTCCCGTCCGTCTTCGGGCCGGGCTTCCGGTGGATGTCGGCCGGACGCCCCTGGCTCTGGCCCCATGAACGGGTTTCTTGGTTTATCGGCTGCAGCCGGATTCCGTCGGCCTCGGCCCCCCGACCGTTGGTGGCCGGACCGGAAGAGCATGTGGCGGGACTACCTGCAACTCTCAAGGGCCACCGCGGCCGGACTGGGAGAGAGAGGGGAGGGTCGAGGAGACATTCCCCCCCCCTGCAACTGTTCAGCGTTGTAAAGGCAATCCCCTGGCCGGGTCCCGTTGGTCTCGGCCTCTCCTCCGGCTACACCCTACGTTAGGATCTCCTGGCCGAGGCGTGGCAGCAGGACCTGCCTTATATGGGCTGCTCCCGGCTGGGCGTAGCCGGAACCCTGCCCCACCTTGGAAGTTTCCAGAGTGGGGGCGGATGTTCTACTGACTTGCATTTTCCCTAGTCTATCGATTTTTTTGGCGTGGCAGGCGGTGGGACAGCGAGGGGTGATTTGGTTTCTCTTACTGTTTTTCTGGTCTCTCACCACTGGCATATTTTAACGTTTTCTTGTTTCTAGGACATTAATAGGTTTTATCATTACGTTATGTTATCGTTTCTTTGTTCGTTGTTTAATAAAAGTTCATGTTCATCAGTGGCCTACTGATTTTCGTTTTCCTATTCTTTTCTTTCCAGGTTGTTTCATGCTAAAGTTTCTGTTAACAGGATACAGTGATCACTTCGTTATTATTGCATATGTCCTTTTCACTAGGGGTGCTCTCTGGTCGGGCCAGATGACGTATGTCTAGTAAATGGTCCGGGTGAAACAGGTGCATCAATCAGTGGGGAGTAGATAGGCATGACAGATTACAACGGGGGAGAAAGGTCCGCATTACGTACCCTTTCACTACTTGCAAAGATTTTCCTACGTTTATTTGCAAACAGGGAATACCTCCAAAAAGAACTAATTCCCAAACAGTCAATGTTCGGACAATCAATCAATCAATGAGGAATGAAATAGGTACGACGTGTTAAAGGCTTGCGTTACCTACCCTTCACTATCTGCAAAGGGAGAGAGAATATTCCTATTCTTCCTCGTTTGCAGGTAGAGAAGATCCTTAAGAGAATTAACATCGAACAATTCAATGCTCGATTGAAACAATCAACAAGGGGTACTGTGAACACAAATGAACGCCGCTTATGTACATACGCATTGCTATTTTCAACAGGTTGTTCCTAATGTTTCTATTTTAGCGAGGTCAAAAAGAGATCCCATTAGTGGCCTACTGATTTTGCTCGATTCCTTTTGTTTTTTTACACGATTTTTCGCTATCTGCAAAGACTAAACAGAGTATTGCGACTCTGTGCTTGTTTGTAAATAGAGAATGAACCAAAGAGAACAATCAATCAAATGGAGAGAGAAGCAGGCACGACGGATTACAAAGGGGGAAAGGGCTGCGTTAACTACCCTTCACTATCTGCAAAGAGAGAGTACTCCTAATAGAAATGAGGGGTGGGGGGCAGCAATCAAAGCAGATCAGTGTGCATAAACACGAAAAAAAAAATTCTTACCACGTACTTGACATTCGACAGCTTATGATATTTGCTATTAAAAAACCATTGAAATTCACTGAAAAAACCATAGGTTATAGACCATATATAGTTAGGAATTAGCATTTACAAAACCTTGAAAATTCACTGAAAAAACCATAGGTTATAGACCATATATAGTTAGGAATTAGCATTTAAAAAACCTTATTTTACTCACACAAAACCATTGAAATTCCATATATAGTTAGTTGCACTAACTATATATTGCGCACCCGCAATCCACTGCTGATGATGTCACATATTACATCATTCATGACATGGTCAGTGACATCACTGATGACATCACTGATGACATCTCAAATGACATCACTGATGACATCTCATTTGACATCAATGACCACATCACTGATGATATCATTCATGTGACAATACAATGCATCTCCTCACATTTTAATATAACCTCTGTTTCACCCAGTGTTAAAAACAGAGTATAATTTTTGAAACCATTGACACACCAATACTAGTTACTACATACGTACTCACTGATTCCTACGTCTACACACACATTCACTCATTCACCCATACAATCATTCATACATACAATCACTCATGTTTACAACACAATCATATGCACTCATACACCTATACAGACACTCACACTCTGCCACTCATCCATGGAGTTACTCACACACCTAGTCAGTCCTGTAAAGAATCAATCACACTTCCATTTTCTACTCTATACAGTTAAACATAGAGCACCTTACGTTTTCAACCATATACTAACACATACTTACTCTCTTATACAATCATTGATACAAGTACACATTGATCTGTACAGAGTCACACACCTCCCATCCAGCCACACACACACTCAGTCTCCCATGCAAATACTTGGGCAATCAATCAATAACCCATATAGTTACTCATATAGCTACTGATCAACACATGCAGCAGTTTACAGAACAACAGACATAATGATGCACAAATTAAGACAGTTTAGTCACTAACCCATGCACTCAGTGAGACACATTTAATCACTCACTCATACATTCAGTCATGCACCTACTAAATCCTTCGTCCAGACACTTATACATCCACTCATTCTTCAATATGTAAGACATATTTTAACTTTACAGAAACATAGTCACTGGATGTTGTCATCAGTGATGTCACTGACCATGTCATGAATGATGTAATATGTGACATCATCAGCAGTGGATTGCGGGTGCGCAATATATAGTTAGTGCAACTAACTATATATGGAATTTCAATGGTTTTGTGTGAGTAAAATAAGGTTTTTTAAATGCTAATTCCTAACTATATATGGTCTATAACCTATGGTTTTTTCAGTGAATTTTCAAGGTTTTGTAAATGCTAATTCCTAACTATATATGGTCTATAACCTATGGTTTTTTCAGTGAATATATATATATATATATATATACATATATATATATATATATATATATATATATATGTATATATATATATATATATATAAATTCACTGAAAAAAACATAGGTTTCACACCAGTTATAGTTAGGTGGAAATTTTACTCGCATAAAACCATTGAAATTCCCACGTTATAGTTAGTTGGACTCACTATAACTTGCGCGTGCAATGCACTGCTGATGATGTCACATATTACATCACTCATGACATGGTCAGTGACATCACTCATGACATCCATGAGTCATTTTTAGAGGAAATGCGCCTAGTGAACCTCGACCAGAACATATCAAGAACACAAGGTCAAGTGAGGGGAAGAGGCAGAGGATATGGAAAAAATACTACAAGGTCTTCAGAAGCCGCCGAAGAACCAGGAGATCCAAAAACAACCGCAGCAGCCAGGAGACAATACCCCTTGAGGAACATGAACAAAAATCAATAGAAAAGGAAAATGTTATAATAAACCTGTCAAACCACACTCTAACACAAATGGAAAGTCAGGCATTAAACAAAGGATTAAGCTTTTGTCCACAAAAACATTTTAATTATACGGATACCAAAATTGACATCTACAAATTTGTCCAAAAAATTAAACTGGCAAAATCTCATGCCAACGAATATAATGCAGAATGTCAACCACCGGAAAACAGAGGAGAGACTATAACCACATTGGGTGAAACAGAACCAGAACCAGAACTGACAATAGAGTTGATACCACATCTCAAAGTGCTGTATGATCTAGCGAATGACTATGAAAATGATGAAGTGTCAGAAATCACAATGTTACAGGAACTAGGGTTAGACACAAAATCACATCAAAGAAGCAGTTTACGACTAAAATCAAAGTACTGCCCACAATTATCCCCTGGGAACAAAATAGACTTATTCTCTGAAGCAGTGATGACGGAACTCGAAAAACTTGAAAAACAACGGAATACGAGATCTGAAAATATCTCAATAAAAGAAAACTTAGCAATACAATCATTAGCAAGGAACACTGCTATAATAATAAAGCCCGCAGACAAGGGCGGAAACACCGTCATTCAGAATACTAATGATTACATCAAGGAAGCACATCGCCAACTAGACGATGAGATGAAATATAGGAAATTAACATCTAATCCGATAAACAAAATGAAAAAAGAAATCAAAGACATGTTGGATGAATGGCATGAACAAAAATTATTAGACACTGAGGAACTTAAATATTTATGGAAAGAAAATACAACCATGCCGACAATTACTTTCTGCCCAAGGTGCATAAGACTCTGATTGACCCGCCGGGCAGACCAATAGTGTCCTCATGTGATTCTCTATACGAAAACATCTCATCCTATGTTGATCAATACCTAGCGCCAATAGAAAAAATCTGACCTCATACGTACAAGACACCGGTGATATTTATGAATACTTTCTAACATCACCTGGAATCCGACATATCTACTGGTAACAATAGACGTTGTATCTCTGTATACATCAATTGAACATACAGTGGGACTCAATGCCTATGCCTATTTTCTAAAACAAAGAAACATATCCCAATTGAAACATTCAGCCATGCTACTAACACTGATAAGTACATGCCTCAACAAGAATGTTTTTCTTTTTAATCACAATGTCTACCAACAGCTGTGTAGATGTGCTATGGGCATCTCTTTCTCCCCCAATTATGCAAATCTCACTATGGGCTGGTGGGAGAAGGAGATTGCATGGGGACCAGACAATAACTAAGAATTGGAAAAAATAATGCTCTGGTCAAGATATATTGACGACCTCTTCCTTATATGGAACGGCACAAAACAGGATTTTATGAACTATTTCTCCAAACTCAATAACAACCAAGTAGGATTGTCACTCACTTGCAATACAAGCAGAAGTAGAATCGACTACCTTGACATCACAGTATACGTCGAGAATGACCAAATTAACACCACACTCTACAGAAAAAGCACGGCAACTAACAGCATCCTACATGCTGAAAGTTTTCATCCAAAGTCAGTGATAAAAAAGATTCCGTTTGGAGAATTCATAAGAATGAAAAGAAATTGTTCCAAGGAAGAGGAAGCAAATATAGAAATCGCCAAATGTGCATCCAGACTAAAATCAAGAGGATACAAGAGGAGAGACCTAAATATAAATATGGAAAAGATCAAGAAAAAAACAAGATCAGAAATTTTAATGAAACCACCAAAAATAAAAATGAATACACACTAAGCACCTAGATTGATTTTGAACTATAGCAAAGAGGCAAAAAAGATCAGAGGATGTGTACAAAAATACTGGCCATTATTACATTAGGACCCTGATCTCAAAAAAATCATAGGAAAAGAACCGAACTTGACTTTCAGAAAAGTACCTTTATTGAAAGATATGCTGGTGAAAAGTCATTTTGGAACAACGAGCAAAACATCCACCAACTGGCTAGAAGAACAAAAAAGCGAATTTAACAAGTGTGGAAAAACAAAAAATCCTTCAGAGATCCGGAAGGACGGCTAATTGAGATAAAAACAAAAATTACTTGCACTACCCAATTTGTTGTATACGTCATCCAGTGTGACTGCGCTCAGATGTACATAGGAAGCACAATCTGTACCTTGAAAAAAAGAATATTAGAACACATAAGAGCGGTAAAAAACAGGGATATGACGTATGCTACAGCCAAACACATGCTTGAATACCAAGGAGGAGATTGGCAGAAAATGTGCTTCTTTGGAATTGACAACATCAGAGAAAATGAAAGACTGGGTGATCGAAAATTAAAATTAAGACAACTTGAATCAAAGTACATAATTCGGATGAAAACCAAAATCCCGAGGGGGATGAACCTCGATGAAGAACTCTTTGTACACTTGTAAATAAGAACTTTGTAATTGAACTGAAATCAAAATCAGAATTATGTTTTAGAGTAAAAAACATTTTGGTGCCAAACTATAAAAGTGGTATATAATGAGGTGGGGGATAGATTCAGTGCAGAAAAGACGATGGTCACATTAATAAGGAAATATATGAGAGGTAACTAAAGGTACTACACCTTAAAATAAAATACGAGATAATGCATTATCTTATATGATGACATGTGACAAACAGGTAAGCTGTGTGATTGCACTAGTATAAACTTATACATGGTTTTAATTAGGTACTATACCCTTTAAGTGCAAACAAACAATGTATATAATCGCAGTATATGTAAAAAAAAGTGCCAAAAAACGTACTAGAAAATGTAACTTGAAACAAAGATATATAACTGTCACAAATGGTGTCACTTTGCTGCATGTATATATATGAACTACAAGTCCCGGAAATCCTAAGAAAGTGGGCTGTAATGCAAAGCCTTTTTAAGCAAAGAGAAAAGTAGTGCCGCCCACCGTGAGAAGCGTCAGTGTGACAGACTAATCTTGCTGTGGAGTTTGCCAAATAAACAGAGTTATCACAGTTCCTGAGTGCGGCGTATGTTTTTTGCTAAAAAAGATTTACTGGACCTGTGGTTGGTCCCACGCACGCACCCGCTGAAGAGCGCTCTAGCTTCAACCGCCATTGTATATATATATATATATATTCACTGAAAAAACCATAGGTTATAGACCATATATAGTTAGGAATTAGCATTTACAAAACCTTGAAAATTCACTGAAAAAACCATAGGTTATAGACCATATATAGTTAGGAATTAGCATTTAAAAAACCTTATTTTACTCACACAAAACCATTGAAATTCCATATATAGTTAGTTGCACTAACTATATATCGCGCACCCGCAATCCACTGCTGATGATGTCACATATTACATCATTCATGACATGGTCAGTGACATCACTGATGACATCACTGATGACGCATATTTTCATGCAGTTCAGCATAATTGAAGTTTAACCATATATTGACGTTGCCAATACTCCCTAAGCACTTCCTGGCATCTTCATGCGTGAGCATTTTGAACACAGGTTGCCCTTTCACTGGTGTCAGCTGCAGAAGATCTCCGAAAACAATGATGTGTTTGCCACCAAATAACACATCATACTCTGTTTTGAGAACTTCTTGCATTCTCAAATGCACAAAGGCAAGCATGACATTGGAAACCATGCTTACTTCGTCAATGATAAGAAGTTTCATTTTCCTCAAGACTCTTGAAACTTCAAAACAAGCATCTCCAGATAGCTTGTGATATTCTAATTTGTTGTCATGCTCCACTGGCAGCATCAGTAAACGATGTAAAGTAATCCCTTTAATGTTATGTGCTGCCAGTCCAGTTGGAGCGTTGACAACACAAGACAGCGATGACTCTGTCCTTTCCTGCAAATAACATGAAATTGCTTTAATAAGGAAACTTTTTCCAGTTCCCGCTTCTCCACTCACGTACAGTCGGACAGGCTTCAACGACGTACATGAGCACTCTTTCTTGTCATGACTTAATCCATGATCAATTTGCATGGTAAGTTCGTCATATATTTTCCTCTGCTCAACGTTGAGTTGTCTTTCCAACTCTTCTAAGTTAACCGCATCCTCCTGAGCATGTGCCATGGCTCTTTCCACTTCATTCATAGCAGTGGCAGCTTCATTTTCGATAAGAGGTCCTCCTAGTGGATCCTGACTCAATGAAGCAGAACTCTGACTGTCCTGAGAACTGTCTCTGGCAATCTCGGCTGCAATCGTTGCTTCCTGCTCAATTTCCACATTCAACATTTCTACATATTTGGGAAAAGCAGGACATTCTATGGTCTCCTTGGCAGCATTGAATGAGTCTTCGTAACAAAGGAAATCTCCAAGCAGTTCCTCTTCTGCACGCCAAGGCTTAAAAAGTTGCAAAAGTGCTAAATAGTAGCATTTTCTTTGCTTGACCAGACATCCCTCACTTCCTATTACAGCATACACTCCTTTCTCAGTATCTTCTTTGATGTTCCTCTTGAATATGTAATTTTGCAGAACCTCATACAGACAAACATTCTCGAGGTGACTGCTTCGATTTGGATAATATGTATCCAACATGTTGCTCTTCAAAATGTCGGTACTGTTTGGCTCCTTTTCCGCCAAATACTCAATTTCCCGCACAGGTTTCAGAACTCGATTACGCGTTGCAGCAAGACCAACACTCGCCCAAACAATACTCCTGGACTTGGCATAGAGACTTGCTGAAGACAACCGGTCAGAACATTCGTAAGCTCCGATTTCTCGATGCGACAACATCTTCAGACTGAAACTGTACAACTTCTTGCTGAGGCTCTTTTCATGGGAAATGTCCTCCCACATATCCTTCAATTCTGTCTTCTCTTTTTTGGTGATGTAAGATGTCACATACCGAGCCACAGCCATACAGTTATCAGCCACAAACTGTATATCCATGTTAGCATTCCACATGGACAAAATCACCGGGTTGTAGTCGTTAATGTACTTAGACTCTTCGTTCCTCTTCAAATTGTATGTGTTTTTAGGTGATTTCTTCATCACATAATGTCGCAGCGAAGACATCAAACTGTTCACTCTTCCTTTAGAAATCACCGGTCGTGGAAAGCCGAAACGACATTTGGTGTAGAACTTGTCTTTGTTCCGGAATTTACGACGACAGTACTTTCCACATCGATGGCTTTGGAAACGTAGAACTTTTTCTCGTAGGCTTTTTTTCTCCTTTGCGTTTGGAACAGCACACGTAGAATACTGTTCTATGAAACTCATCACTGAGTCTTCTGCATCCGTTCCAAATTTAGGTGCATCCTTGATCCACAGCAACATATGTATATGAGGAGCACCTCTTGCTTGGTACTCCTTCCTCCAGAAGAAATCCAACACCTCTCCAAGAGGTGGATTCTTCTTATTCATGATGAAAGACATCATACCTTCAAATCTATGATTGAAGTACCTACATACATTGACTGGATCCAAAGAGCACAGTTCTCCGGGTGTCTTGAATTCGATGTTTTCTACGTTAGCATTTGCCTCTCGTAGAAATTCAAGTAAGTCTTCCCAGCCATACTCAGCACAGCTCAAAGTGAGGAACCATGTGGGAGTTCCTAAGTTCCTTAGCATACATTTTAAATCACCATGACGACGGTACCAGTACTCATTAGTACCACGCTGACACGCCATGAGATTAATCAGGTGAGAATCCAAAATACTGTCTTGGACATTGACTTTATCCATAAAGTCACTTGCCGAGATGTTTTGCATGTGTATACCACTTTTCAAGATGTGGTTCACTGCATATGACAGTCCAGACAGATCGCTTTCAAACAGGAGATGAAACAAATAAGGAATGCATTGTCGAAACCTAGGATCTCCTGCATACAATCGCAAAGTCCGGTTTTCAGAAGCAGGAATTTGATGAGGTCGCTCATCATATCTTCCTCCCAGACCTGTTGGAAAAAGCTGTGGGAAACACCGAGCTTCCAAACTTTCCTCCCAAACACTAATGGGACTCCCTTTCGCTTGTTTCATTTGAAACAACTCAATAGCATTCCCCATGACTTCCTTGGAATGCAAAGGATGAACACTATAATGTTCATATATTTCTTCACTAGTACAGGGTTCTACTTTCTCAATTTGACCAGCACACAAATCGTTATCCTCTTCCTCACTTACTTCCTCTTCTGCAACATATACATTTTTATAGTACTTATTATATTTTTTCAAATACAATGTTGCCCTTTTGACTTTCCTAACATCTACTAAATCTTGCCATATTTTCTTATTCTTTGTCGGAACCCCATTAACTAAGATAACAAGAGGTTCCTCTTCCACTTTTTCTACTCCAATTGTGTTAATGTTTTTCTTCAAATCTAGAGGCAAATAAACAACTCTTCCCTTTAATCCGCTCTGTAAATCTGATGGAGGCAATTTCCCTGTCTTTGGCTCCATTCTTACAATAGCCTGAAAGGGATCGATACTTTGAATCAAAATAGATTCATAAGTATTTAAATCCTTCAATTCAGAAGGAATCTCAACCAATTCCAGATTATTATGAACTGCTCTAGCAGGCATCTGGTTTTGATTTAATTTGTTACAACAATAAGTACACACACGTTGATCCAATCCCAAATCAAAACAATTTTCTACCATCAAGTATGTTGTAAAATCCTTCCATTCACTATTATTTTCCCTTTCACTTTTTCCATATAAATCCACTAACTTAGTCTGATTCTTATAATAAGTGCGTCGACAACACACACAAGTGAAATTTGGCCTCTCACTTGATTTCACCTCAAACGTCGCAATTTCCCTCTGGAAATTATCTGTACTGGAAACCTGTACACTATCTTCCACATTACTCTCTTCTTCTTGGTCAATTTCAACATTCTCCTCTTTACTTCCAAAGTAACAAAACTCAATTTCTTCACATATATTCTTCACATCTATTTCAGAACCATGCAAAAGAGCAGCGCATAATTGTTTAAGCATAATTGCTGGACTCTTAGCATAATACAACATTCTAACTAATTTCCTCACTTTATTATGATGCACTGCTAGCATCCTGAAATGATGAAAAACACTCTGGCATACTCTCCTGGAAAGACAAGCCAGTGAATGACCATGCAAACCTATCACTTCTCTCACTCTGCAAGGATCTAATTCTTGCAACAACTTCATTTTCTGCTTCAAACTGTTCTTACTAAATGACCGTATAAAATCACAAAGCAAATTGATGGAATCCTGTCGTACACTGCAAATACTACTACACTTCCAGGTGTACACAGGACCCTTAGGACGTCTCCCTAAAACCTCATTACCTAACACCTCTTCTATCTCTGTTGTCACAAGTTTTTCTTTTTCAACTGGACAACCATCTTTCATTTCATAAGCTCGACCACTGGTGTCAACTGCATGCACCAAATCATTATCCTGGAAATAACTCTCCTCATTAAAAAATGCCTCAGAGCTTGAACTATGCATCCATTCTCCAGAAAAAACTTCACAAAAATTACTACGATTAACTATTCTCTACCATCTACTATTTCTTTTGAAATCATAAATTACCTTGTTTAGCTTCCGAATTCTATTGATTGTCAATATAAATAACTTACGTTTAATTTCAAATGCCTGATCAATAACTTTCTCAACAATTTTTTTTCTCTTATAAAAAACCACTTTCTGCTGACCTTTCTTAATATTTTTTAACAAATTCCCAATTATCCTGTTGCGGAACATTCGTTTACGAATATCCCTAAACTCTTGTTTCCTTCTACTTTCATGCATAGAGTTATCTCTTACTCTAGCAGTAACATTTCTCATTGGCCTTTCCTTACCATTTGAATTCTGTCTCCTTTTCTGGACTGAAACATTTTCTGTAGTAATATTTTTTTTACTACACATATTTCTTATGACTGTTTTTCGACTCTTACCCGGTGCTTTCTTGGTGACTTGACAAATCTTTTTGTTAGAGGACTGCTGCATTCTTCCATGGTCCTGCTGTCTTTGACGTTTTGCAGCCTTTCTTACTCTTTCTTTGCTAGGCATCCTAAAATCTTGAAATAATCTGCAGTTGAATCTGTGGTAAAATATAATAAAAAATGTTATTAACCACTATTACCCAACAGTAAATTAATAACAGTCATCAAAAACTTAACACACTACTTAAGTATATAATATACTGAAGCCTATCTCCAGTTTTTCACTGAACAGGACTCATCTCTTCTTAACCTTGGATAAACCTCACCTACTCTGTGTCCCCTGCACATAATTAAATGTAAAGGGGCAGATTTATATTAACTAGCACATCCCCAGGGATGCACCAGTTAACGTGCACCGCTGCTCTGCCACCCACGGTGTGCCGCATTTACAATCAGATAGGACAAAGCTACATCAAAACCCTGCGCCTGCTTGAAGCAGGCATAGATCTTGACGCAGGTAGGCTGAAAGCTAAAGCAACAACTAAGTATCGTGTGCAGAAGTTACAAAAAAGGAAAAATGGCGTTTAAACCAGTAATGAGCCCATGCTAACGTAACACAGTGCAAAAATATCCAGGATCTACATCAGTTTGGGGTTCACGAACCTGGCAGGTACAAGGCACTGAGGCTTTCCACCGTGCATGTCTCATCCCAAATCATATGTTGTTTGTGAATGAAACAATTTCCCAGACCAAATGCTTTGGATTGGCTACTTCTAAAAAATTAAACACCCCTACTATCCCGGAGTTAGAGGAATATGATGGTTGGAGTAATTTTACTCATTGTCCATTAAAGATTTACAGGCCCTACTCCGTAATTCTTCCTTTAACATTTCCAGTATAAATCCAAAAGGTTCACTGCTTTGGCAACGTGCCTTATCCACGGTTTAATAACGCTGCCTTTTGCTTTATATAAGTTTTCAAATTGTATGAAATATATACCAATAGGTCGTTATTAACCTTTAGGTAGTGGTTTTCTTCATGAGGTCTGGTCGCTTCCATACACATACAGATTTTCAAAGATGATCAAGACCTTTATCTGAATGGAGAGGAATGCACTGAGACGCCAGATCATTCACTAATGTGTAGGCACATACAGTTACACGGTTCATGCAACAAACACCGACCAAATATGGCTTGCGTGTTGCAAGGCACGCCAGTTCCTGCTATCATCCCCACGTTCAAGTTCTTGGAAAATGGTAGTTATTTGATGCTCAATAATGAAGATTGTTCTGGGTTAATTAAAAGTATTCATTTTATCGTAACAGTAAATGAACGGGTTATTTGCTGCAGAAATGTTCTATTTCCTCCCACACATGAACATAGGGAGTTTTCAATCTGGCCACAAATACCAACCTTGGGAGCACATTTCAACAGCATGGCAAGAATAAGAGCTCTTTTGTCTCAGAGAGAGGTGGCCTTGAGTTCGGCCCGTGAAACTTTCGTGCTTCACATAGCGAACACCCGTACAGAGGTGCAGACCCTTTTAAATACAAATTCGACTTTGCATTTCAGCAAGATTACCCATTAATTTCCATGCAGCAGGAGGCCCATAGGAATGAAGGTGCAATTTGCGATTAGCAATTACCTCATCGCAAATTACGAATTTTTCCGACGGTGCAGGGGTGTCTCAAGAACACCCTGCTGCACCCCTGAAAAAAAAATTTGGGGTCATATGGCGCACATAAATTTTGAAAACATTCCTTTACCTCAAAAACGATTTTCAACTCATAATTTGAAAACACTGCACATGGGGAAATGACTTAAAATGTCCTTAAGACACATAAAAGCATTTTTTGATTGCCTTTGCAGCATGTTTCAGTCACCTTTAACATGCCTATGTAACGGAAACATTCAAAATCTAAATTTGCCATGCACAGGTGGGAGCATATTTACAAGCAATTTGCTCCACAGACAAACTTCTTACATTGAAATGGGAAAAATAACATCAGAGACTCTCAATTACCTTATAAAGAAGCAGACACCATTATGTCCTTCTCATCAATATTAAAACCATTGCTTTTTCTCAAAAACGATTTACAAGTCATAATTTGAAAACACTCCACAGCTCCTATGCACATAAAAGCCCTGTCAGTACTAATACTTCACATTTTCTCCAATTACAATTTCTCAAAGAAACAAAATCTATTTGTGAAACACTTGAGACAAAGCAACATTTGAAAAACACAACTTTCTTCATAATTTTCTCCTTAAAGCACACTATTTTCTATCTAAATTAAAGAAATTTTTTCTCACCTTAGCAAATACTTTGAGTTTCAAAACAGTCTCAGAAACACACCAATTTGTCTTCAGCAGAGCAAAAGGTATGCACTCCAGAGTCTGCAGCTATCAAAAGCACAGAAATGCTGTAATTCCTCACACAGATCTCTCATGTCACCCAATCAAAACTCTTCCCTCACTTTTTTTCAAAGCAAAACCCTTCCCCCCTCTGCCCCCTCTCTGCTTTTTCTGCATAGCAACCACCTCTTGCAAGACCTCTCACACAACAATGTTGCAATTGAACTCTGAACTCTCAGTGCACCTGCATATCCAAAGCATTCTTTCATTTAATGATTTTTTCTTCGCCACTCAAAATACATCTTTCAACGAACTCATCCATGCACACTAACTTTCTGTTTTCAGCAATCAAAATCCACCAATCACTCTTACTGCTTCATTAACACAGAAACTCCTCAGTTTTTTTCATTTTACACTCTCATTTTTTCAACTGCCATTTCATTGCCACACTTCATCTGACTGCAGGAGAACCTTCT
This sequence comes from Lissotriton helveticus, assembly GCF_964261635.1. Lineage (NCBI taxonomy): Eukaryota > Metazoa > Chordata > Amphibia > Caudata > Salamandridae > Lissotriton > Lissotriton helveticus. Next base: position 200,974,591 of record NC_136070.1, on the reverse strand, counting down.
CTCGCCATGTTTTCTGTCTGGATTGTTGGACATAGCTACATCTATTGGGCTCAAAGGTACGCTGAAAACAGGAATTTACCTAACCTCAATTTACAAGATGTGGAAATTAAGTGGTTTGGCCACAGAGGATTAAAATGTCACCAATTGATACCATTGGTGAAAACCTTTATGCATTTGCCAAAACCTGACCTGTTAATTGTGCACTGTGGAGGTAATGATTTGGGCACTTTGACTGGGGTAGGTCTGGAAATGCTTTTAAAGGACACCTTTGAGCAATTGATGGCACTTTTTCCTCAGACTGCCTTGGTATATTCAAATATATGCCAAAGACAGAAATGGAGGTGGTCGAACCAATTTTGTCCACAAATTGAGAAATCGAGGAAGCATGTAAACAAATCTGTTTCAGCTTACATGAGAGACCATGGAATGGGCTCCCTGTACAACAATAACTTGCGTTACTACATGCAAGATATCTACAGAGCAGATGGAGTTCACTTCTCAGATGAGGGCAACAGAGTTTTCACTCTGAATTTAAGACTGTGCATTGGTACCTACTTATAAGTACCTAAATGTACCATAAACCCAAAAGCTCTTCTCAGAGCTACCCTACATCTGATCACTCACAATTATTATTTTACTCTAACTTTTTTCACTAATTTTCAAGAAAGTACGCTCCCCAGACCGCTTCCCGGTTCGCGAACCGGGCGCACTCCACGCAAAAAAACTAAAAAAACGGTATATTTTTTTTTTGCCCTGCGAGACCCTTTCAAAGCCTCCACATCAAACCTAGGGGGTCAGGGAGGATCTACTATGCCCCCTTATGGTCATTTGCCCCTTCGCTTTGGCCTCCTCTTGTCTCTCGATCCTACCGAGAGACAAGATGGCGGCCGCTACGGACTGTTTGGAATGTTTACAGACGCCGAAAAACCAATCAGCTTCGCAAACCTCCGTAACGCGAAAAGTACGAGAAGCGGAGCGCTGTTACAGATATATATCTTTTTTTGAACGTTAATTTCTCAAAATCCACTAGAGCACATATATTGAGACCTAGCAAAGGCACATCGGGCTACCAGTCCCTACAATTTTGCCAAGTTTCGTGCAAATCCATTCAGCCGTTCGATTATTATTATTATTATTTTTTTTGCCCCGCGGGGCCCTTTTAAAACCTCCACATCAAACGTAGGGGGTCACCGACGATCTACTATTCCCCCTTATGGTCATTTGCCCCTTCGCTTTGGCCTCCTCTTGTCTCTTGATCCTACCGAGAGACAAGATGGCGGCCGCTACGGACTGTTTGGAATGTTTACAGACGCCGGAGAGCCAATCAGCTTCGCTTCGCAAAGCTCCGTAACGCGAAAAGTACGCGAAGCGGTGCGCTGTTACAGATATATATCTTTTTTTGAACGTTAATTTCTCAAAATCCACTAGAGCACATATATTGAGATCTAGCAAAGGCACATCGGGCTACCAGTCCCTACAATTTTGCCAACTTTCGTGCAAATCCATTCAGCTGTTCGATTATTATTATTTTTATTTTTTTTTGCCCCGCGGGGCCCTTTTAAAACCTCCACATCAAACCTAGGGGGTGAGCGACAATGTACTATGCCCCCTTATGGTCATTTGCCCCTTCGCTTCGGCCTCCTCTTATCTCTCGATCCTACCGAGAGACAAGATGGCGGCCGGTACGGACTGTTTGGAATGTTGACAGACGCCGGAGAACCAATCAGCTTCGCTTCACAAAGCTCCGTTGCGCGAAAAGTCCGCGAACCAGAGCGCTGCCCGGTCCGCTGTTACAGATATATATCTTTTTTTAAACGTTAATTTCTCAAAATCCACTGGAGCACATATATTGAGACCTACAAAAGGCACATCGGGCTACCAGTCCCTACAATTTTGCCAAGTTTCGTGCAAATCCATTCAGCCGTTCGGGCTAAAAGTGAGGCCAACCGCCCTATGGAAAACTCAATGTTAAAAACACGTTTTGGGACCCCCCTTTTTTCTCGGCCCCCCCTTGACGAACCCCCCCAAAATTTTCAGGGGCTGCTCAGAAACAAAATGTGCCATTTTCCTGAAAATGTCAGCCAATTCCGTCCACAAACGCCAAAGTTATTAGACATAGAATTTTCAAAAAACCCATAGAGAAAAAATCCTAACTATATATACCTACTGGCGACCGCCAGTAGGTAATATATATATATATATATATATATATATATATGTTTTTCCCCACCTATTAACTCAACTAATACTTACCTATGTCTAAGCGCGTAACAAAGAACACAGTAAAAGTGTACCTAAAAAACAACGTGGCTGCCTTTAACTTTTGTAAAGGTCATTAGCGAATCATAGAATGTTTTATCACAATGTACTGCAGTACATTAGCAACATATCATAAATAACGCAACATGATTTGAAAGTACAGTGACTACAGATATCACTAAGATAAAATGCCATTTAACTTGAAAATACTCACCCTAATTACCTTAGTACCCACAAAGATCATCTGCACACCATAATGTGTAATCCTGCCAAATTTCATGGAAATCCAAATGGGTATTTGGCTGCTATGCATGAGTTCAAAGACAGTGGGAAAATGCATTGGTGCCTAAACACAGGTTGGGACCCTACTTTTATCTTTGCTCCCCCTTGAACAATTTCTGCAAAACTTTTCATCCTCCGCCAATGTAGAAAAAGCAATAGGTCTGGAAAATTGCATAAATAAAATAACACAAAAACAACAAAAATGCAATCAGTAGAAAAAGAGACATAAGTTTAAAAAAAAATTGAAAATGTTGCCAAGAAGTACAAAGTGTCACTTACAGATATCGCTAGATATCGGGAGGTTACAACTTCACACCAAGTGTAATGAATGTCTTATCAGTTACAGGACTAGATTAGTCCTGCTGAAAAGTTACCTTCACAAAGTCTGGTTGAAGACTTTCATTCACGGTGGCGAAGGCTGCGAAGAGGAGGCTGCTTGTGCGAGCAGCAGGTTGAGCATTGCTGGCGGTTGCTGCTGTAGCATGAAGACCCTGTTGTCACTGGAGCTTTGCAGTTGTTGATTGTTGTAGACAGACATATTCAGCGCAAACTAAGAGTGTCACCTCAAGGGTCGTCGTGGATGATTGGCATTGTCAAGAACAGCAGGTACATTTGAATCTTCCACAGGACCAGGAGTGTTCAGATAAGTGGTTCTGAAATTCCCAATTGTATACCTGGTGTCAGATTTGAGTGGGGGAATCCCTGGCCAGCCTCAAAAACTGGTTTGGTTCAGTTCTTTTCCATCCCCTGGTCCAGTCTCCAAACTGTCTAGGGTAACAAAACAAGGGCAGGCCTGGTGCCAGGATTCGTTGTGTGTGCTGCTTGCAGGGCCATTGAAGTATGATCGGGCAGGGATCAGCGCTTCCTCAGCCATCCTGTCAGGAAGACCAACTCCTCTCCCATCTCCGCCTTCTTTGTTCCCAATGTCGGGAAGCAATCCACAATCCACAACAGGGGAGCCATTCACAGTCAGTTGACCCAGGGAACTGGCAAAAAGGCAAAATTGATTTAGGCAGAAAAATATCAAATTTAAAATATTTTTATTTTTAAAATTGTAACTTAAAATCCAACTTTACCTAGAAAGAGGATTTTTATTTACAATTTATTTGAGCGTAAATCTGATTTCTCGATCTGCTTCCAATCTGAAGTTAGCATGGCTTGAAGACAGGATGGGATTATCTGGAAATGTGCTGAAATGTTTAAATCCTTCCTACAGAACAGAACACAAAGATTCTTGGTCAACCAGGCGCTATCCCCATCTTCCCCAAATTCGATTGGAGTTCCACAAGGCTCAACTTTATCTCCATCACTATTCAACCTATATGTCGAACCCCTTACAGAAATTCTCCAGAACGCCAACATCTCCAATCACATATAAGCAGATTTCAGTCAGATCTACATTAAGATCTCTTCGCTGGAGGAGATCAAGACAATGAATAATGCCCTAAAGGTGTCATTAGATTGGTTAACTAGCAATCATTTTAAACTAAATGCACAAAATATGGAATACCTATTAGTATCCCCTCCAAAATGCTCAGAAGATTTGGAGAAGTGGACCAAAATGATCACAGCGCTAAATTGCATATCTTTCCTAGTTGATTCGACCAAATCATTAGGAGTCACGCTGAATAAGAACCTAGTCATGCAATCCCACATCAAATCAATGGCTAAAAGGGCCTGTTTTCACCTGAATTACCTTAGAAAAGTGAAACCTCTCATTACTATGTCAGATCAGCAATTGGCAGTTTAATCATTAGTCATATCAAGGATTGAATATGGTTGTACAACATTAACAGGAGTACCTAAGATCTCCACAGCACCACTAAAAGCCTGTCTCAATGCAGCCACAAGATTCATTTCAGGTTCAAGAAATTCGCATACATTTCTCCACAATTGAAGACGTTAAACTGGCTACCAAATGAAGCCCGAATTCAGCTTAAACTGGCACGTATTACCCAGAAAGCGCTCCACTACATAACGTCAATGTACTTATCCCAGGAAAATGAGTTATCCGGTGGAGGCAGACCATCCCGGAGTGCCATAGACATATTGCTGAAACCTCCCATCTTTCAGAAGAAGAAAACGTTTGACTGAGCATTCTCCGGAGCTGCCCCCAGAATCTGGAACTCACTCCCTCCAAACCTTAGAAAGATTCCAAACACATCAACCTTCAAGAGGGAAGCAAAGATCTTCCTAATGAGTAAATTCCTACCCTAAACCACTAAATAATCATCATTTGCATCGTGGTCAGATACTAGGTGCTGCTTTGTCCTCTCAGGTATGGATGCATCCTGCCCAAGAAAGGTCACAGAGTCATCTTAACAGTCCTCACCAATGATCAAAGAGTTAGTGCCAATAAGATCAGATATATGAGTCTACCTCAACAGGACAGTACCATAAGTAAGGATAATATTCCAAGGTTGCTACGAAGGCACCTAGGCTGTACATTACTACACCGAATGGATCCTACTCTTGTTATTGACGTAATCGATACGAAAGTTAAGCATCAGAAACATGTATAATACTAATGCTATACTTGGGGACATATTACAAAGACAGGCAAGATGAAATTATCGGAGCTTTTGCAGCCGTTTTCGGCCGCAAAGCGGCGATAATTTTATCGCCATATTAGCAAGCTGTCGCTAACATCAGTTAGCAACAGCTTTAGGTGATAGCGAGCGGTTAGGGGCCCGCTTTGCATGTCAGAGATATTTATCGCTAATGACATGCAAAGTGGGCGTACCCAACCTGTTAGCGACTGAAAGCAGTCGCTAATATTGGTATTGCCTATTATCAACGCAGGCGTGAATATCGCCAAATCCTAACACCTGCTCAGACCACTTCTTAGCCTGTATATCCAATGGGAGGTGGATATTCAGGTTAAGTCCCTATTAGCAATAATGCCTGAATATCGCTGAATTTCCAACAATATTCCCGCATTTCGCCGCTATCGCCGGATATTTTATCGCTTTGGAGATAAACGTTGTTAATAGCACGTTATCTCTGCGATAAAATCCGGCAATGCGCGGCGATAAAAAAAATGCTGCTAAGCCTATTTAGCGATAAATATTGCTAGTTGTTGATAATATGCCCCCTAGTGTTAGTCTATGGGAGAGATAGCCTTATGCCAGTGAAAAATTACTTTAGGAGCTTTTCCTCAGCCAGGACAATCAAAATGTAAACCTATATGTGCTCCCTATACACATTCTAGGAACATTGCCCTAGGGGTGGTTAGGACCTATTTTAATTGTGATGTATGAGTGTTAGAAAGGGAGGTTTAGGCCTGGCAAAAGGTTTATTTTGCTAGGTCAAAATGGCAGCTTATAACTGCACTGAAGGCAGAAATGGCAGGCCTGTGAAATGTTTGCAGTGCTACTTTAGGGGGTGGCACAATGAGTGCAGCTGCCCACTAATAGCATTTAATTTACTGGTCCTGGGTACAGGTCGCACCGTTTACTAGGAACATACTTGCCAAATACGTGTGGGCCATTTTTTTTCACATTTTCAAGGGCGATTAGAAACCCTTTACCACTGGTCAGCAGGGAAAAGGTGCACAGAGTCATAAAAACCAGTGACCAGGCAAACATTTGGGATGACCTAGCATGAGGAGCTTGGTCCTAGGTATAGCTCTGCAAGAGGGCACACTGGTCACTGTTCATTTTAAGCCATTCAAAGTTTTAGTTTGAGAAAACTAAACCTTATGAGCATGATAACCAATGAGAAAATAACGTGAGAGCTCTTGTGCACACTCATGGTAAAGATTAAGCATCATTTATTCAATGTCATTTGAGATGTCATCAGTGATGTCATCAGTGATGTCACTGACCATGTCATGAATGATGTAATATGTGACATGATCAGCAGTGGATTGCGGGTGCGCGATATATAGTTAGTGCAACTAACTATATATGGAATTTCAATGGTTTTGTGTGAGTAAAATAAGGTTTTTTAAATGCTAATTCCTAACTATATATGGTCTATAACCTATGGTTTTTTCAGTGAATTTTCAAGGTTTTGTAAATGCTAATTCCTAACTATATATGGTCTATAACCTATGGTTTTTTCAGTGAATTTTCAAGGTTTTGTAAATGCTAATTCCTAACTATATATGGTCCATAACCTATGGTTTTTTCTGTGAATTTCATTGGTTTTTTAACAGCTAATATCTGTAGCTGTAAAATGTATTCTTCTTTAAATCCAAAAATATATTTTATATGTTTATGAATAATTTTTTTTTAAAATATTTTTTTTTCTTCGTTCCCGCTTCGCAAATCGGGAAGCTTCCTGTTAGCTGACCTTGATGCCGCGAAATAGACCGCGAGCCGGTAAACGTTTCTTTACCGCAAGTGCCGCGTTACAAAACAACATCGTGATGCCTCCCGTCCGCATGACGTTTCACGTTGTCGCGTGATACGTCATATGACGTACTACGTTAGCGAACTGGTACGCGAAGCGAGTCGCAAAGCGCAGGTTTCTGGAAGCAAACCGGGAGGCCCTGCAAAGCGCTTAACGTAAACACAGCAAGTCATGTGACTTGGTAATAACACTTTTCATTGGTTCATTTCACTTTTGGTTTCCTAATGATGTAAGACTAGGTCATATAATCTAAAATGAACACTTTTGATTGGTTGAGAACTCTTGTTTTTCCCAAATGATGAAAATCCCTCCTTCTTTCCTCACTCTGACTTTCATCATTGTGAGAGAAAGACCCTTTGTGATCACTGAGCAATGGCTTCTTTAGTAGCTTCAGCTGGTGCTTCCCCACCACCTCCACCACATCCAAGGAAGAGTGGACCACCTGCTCAAGTTATAATTCAACAAGAAGAAGAAGAAGAGGAACAGGAGGACGAGCACGAAGAGAGGCAGTTTTTGCCTGAGCAGCCCAGGACGTCTCACCGGAAAGAAAACTTCATTTGGCAATTTTTTAAAATTCCCAAAGGTCAGAAAAAAGTAAATGCAAGATACGTAACTTGCCTTATATGTCAAGATAGACTGTCCAGAGGGACCAACAAAAAATACAGTTTCGGAAACTACACAATGCATCGCCATATGACTAGGTGGCATCCTAACAACTACAGTGCTGCACAGTTTCGGAACGACCTAGATAATCTCCCTATTATGGCCAGAAGATCTGTTGTACCGGAAGTAACGGGACCAGAGGGCAGGGAGATGGTGCCAAATATACAAATGAGATTTGGTGATGTAAAACACATCTGCGCATTTTGCGATGGATTCATTTCCTACGGACAAAAAAGCATCACTCTGATCAACAGAGCTATTGACTATCATATGCAAGTTTGTCCGAAACGCCCAAAATAATAAATACTTCTTTTTTTTGTTTTGTTGCTCCTGTTGAGCCCTTTACAATGAATCGTTTTCATTGCCCCCTCCAAGAAAAACCCAAAAAAATATAAAACTGTTCCGAAAAATTCAAAAACAGTAAAAAAATGTTCAGAAAAATAAAAAAAAAAGTTCTTTTCAGAACTACCTCCCCGTTATTAAAAAATTGGTACAATATTTGGAACTGTGCCAACCTCTATTTCTCTTAGTTCGCTTCCCAGTTCGCTCGCCGGTACGCGAACCGGAAGCGAACCAAAAACAGTAAGTATAAGGGAAGGAAACAGACACTTATGTTAAAAGAAAGACAGCTATAGGGGAGTAAACTAGAGATACTATTACCCGTAATCCACTGCTGATGATGTCACATATTACATCATTCATGACATGCTCAGTGACATCATCAGCAGAGGATTGCAGGTTTTTTGGCAACATGCCTTATCCACGGTTTAATAACGCTGCCTTTTGCTTTATATAAGTTTTCAAATTGTATGAAATATATACCAATAGGTCGTTATGAACCTTTAGGTAGTGCTTTTCTTCATGAGGTCTGGTCGCTTCCATACACATACAGATGTTTCAAAGATGATCAAGAAGTTTATCTGAATGGAGAGGAATGCACTGAGACGCCAGATCATTCACTAATGTGTAGGCACATACAGTTACACGGTTCATGCAACAAACACCGACCAAATATGGCTTGCGTGTTGCAAGGCACGCCAGTTCCTGCTATCATCCCCACGTTCAAGTTGTTGGAAAATTGTAGTTATTTGATGCTCAATAATGAAGATTGTTCTGAGTTAATTAAAAGTATTCCTTTTATCGTAACAGTAAGTGAACGGGTTATTTGCTGCAGAAATGTTCTATTTCCTCCCACACATGAACATAGGGAGTTTTCAATCTGGCCACAAATACCAACCTTGGGACACGTTTCAACGGCATGGCAAGAATAAGAGCTCTTTTGTCTCAGAGAGAGGTGGCCTTGAGTTCGGCCCGTGAAACTTTCGTACTTCACATAGCGAACACCCGTACAGAGGTGCACACCCTTTTCAATTAAGATTTGCCTTTCAATTTCAGCAACATGTTTCCGACTATCTTTAACGCATCCTCCACAAAGTCCCTGGCGCACTTTTTTAAAGTTGTTACCAGTGGTCTCGTGACTTCATTTGAGAAAATCTTTGGAGTCATCCCTGCTTCCTTTCATTCTATTTTCTGCACTCTGGTTCGTGGATTGGCATTTTTACTTGCATTACCAGCGGACGCTCTTGTGCTTTTTTACATTTTTAAATATGGATGTCCCTCCTATGCAACCTCCCACCCTGCAGCTGCTCACACTGTTCCGCAAACGCATGCTAGAATATTATGGCACAATGCCGTTGGCGATATTAAGCACGGCATATGGATTATCTTTTCGATTCTCCTACTTCACCTGTGTCCAGCCTGTATTTCACTGCCTGACCTGTGATTTCGATTGGGCCATTGATTTGTGTCTCTGCGGACCGGTTTCTCCTGACGTCGACTTTAATCAGCTGATGACTCCTATCATTACTCACGAGTTGGTTTGTCCTGGCGAAAGGATTATGGCTGTGGCATTGATGCATGGACTACTTGGTCCCTGGAATTTACTGGCGGCAGCACAGTCTTTCTTGGAACAGAGCTTTCTTGAAAACCCACCGAGCTGTCCTCTGATGGTGATAGAGGATCCGGTGCTGGGAGAGCACGTATGTTCTTTTCCGCTTTTAAATTGGATGGCTGAACTGTTTTCGGATGAAGACGGTGACTTCCTATTGGAGGCTGTTGCAGCTTATTTTGCATACACAGTTATGTCATAGACCTTTTTCATGTTTGATATGCTGAGTACTAGCATTTCATTGACAATTCATTGACTTATTTGTCAAGTTTTTATTATTTACCTTGCCTATTGGCTTAAGACTCGATAAAGTACTTGGCTGTTTTATTTTTCTTTAGCATTAAATTTTCCTAGTTTTTAATGCTTTACCTTGCGGACCGTCCACATATAAACTTGCAATCTGCTCTCATGAGATGGCACTTCTATTATCTTATTCAGTTCGTTTCCGGATCATGAGGAGGTGTCATCTAGGTCCTGGATATCTTTACACCGTGTTAAGTTAGCATGGGCTCATTACCGGTTTAAACGCCATTTTTCCTTTTTTGCAACTTCTGCACACGACACTTAGTTGTTGCTTTAGCTTTCCACCTAGTAGTTCATCGTGGTTTACATGAGAATAATATGTTATTGGTCTACTATCTGCTTTACTTGTTAAACTATATCTGTACAGCGAGTGCTAAAGTTTCAAGAACAACACGATACAGAATTGTTATGAGGTCTGATCTCCACGACTTCATACTCATAACATAAGTGCAACTTCTGCCAATTCTGGGCATGAGGCGGGTTTTATATTGCTTTGCCGAACACACATACACAACAGTTGATGCGGTTCACATGAAGAGAGAGCTGGTGTATGCTGATGTGATTCCTTCAAATCTAAGACACTAAAGTATGGGCTCGCCCTAAACCAACACAAAGAGACCTTCCTAGCAAATAATATAATATGTGTATTAGGGAGGGTGAGATATAAGCAGCCGCGGGCCGTGGAGGGAGTTACGATGGGGCAGGGAGGCGGGGAGGGGGAGAAGCAGGGTGGAGCCCTCTCTACCTTGCCCCTCCCCCTCCCCGCCTCCCTGCCCCACCGTAACTCCCTCCACGGCCCGCGGCTGCTTATAAGTGTTGCTAACTCTTATTCATTTACAGCATGTTAACATACTGTCACCATTCGCTTTTTATGTACTAGTAACTATGCTGGTAATTTTGCTACTGATAATATGTGTACTTGTATTCTCCACCCTGCTTCTCCCCCTCCCCGCCTCCCTGCCTCACCGTAACTCCCTCCACGGCCCGCGGCTGCTTATAAGTGTTGCTAACTCTTATTCATTTACAGCATGTTAACATACTATCACCATTCACTTTTTATGTACTAGTAACTATGCTGGTAATTTTGCTACTGATAATATGTGTACTTTTATTATCTAAGGTACTACGCCTGAGAAGACGGCATTAGTAAATAAACATTTCAAATACACATCTGTTCTTCTTAACTCCATGTTCTGGTTTCTAAGAAATCTATAACGACCGACTGTTCATGAGTTCCACGTATCCTGAGGTACTATAAGTTCATATTCTGGATTGTCTAAACATTGAGAGTTTGTTATATCCAATGTGACACTGTACCTAGCTTGCTAAGGAGTTTTTGATTACTAACGTGAGTTTTGGGACACCCTAATTCGCCGAGGTTCCAATCCTCTGTCCACAGTTCTGTGTGAGAACAGAAACCCTGCGACAGGGGCACCCCCGACCCTTGCTGGAGCTTCATCACACTTGCGATACAACTCCAGCAATGCATTCGCCGAGGTTCCAATCCTCTGTCCACAGTTCTGTGTGAGAACAGAAACCCTGCGACAGGGGCACCCCCGACCCTTGCTGGAGCTTCATCACACTTGCGATACAACTCCAGCAATACGCCACCTTTACGGCACAGATACATCACGCATCTGTGCTGTTTTTGCCCCATGATGCGCCGCATTGTAAATGCAGCACACCATAGGTGACGGAACAGCGGCACAGAATGACTAACACATCCCTGGTGATGCGCCAGTCATCATAAATGTATCCCTATGCTTCTTATCTTGTTAGAGATGAACCGCCATATGTATCATCAAAGTTTTTTGCATTTCCTAAATAGCGAACTTTAAGGAATAAATAGCGATTCTTTACCATTCCTAGTTTGCGATGAGCTATTTGCTAATTAGCCGAATGTAGCCCAATGAAGCCCAATGTAGCCCAAAGATGGCCGCCAGACACACAAAAAAACAAATGTAGCCCAAATATCAGCGCTGTTTTTGCCCCATGATGCGCCGCATTGTAAATGCAGCACACCATAGGTGACGGAACAGCGGCACAGAATGACTAACACATCCCTGGTGATGCGCCAGTCATCATAAATGTATCCCTATGCTTCTTATCTTGTTAGAGATGAACCGCCATATGTATCATCAAAGTTTTTTGCATTTCCTAAATAGCGAACTTTAAGGAATAAATAGCGATTCTTTACCATTCCTAGTTTGCGATGAGCTATTTGCTAATTAGCCGAATGTAGCCCAATGAAGCCCAATGTAGCCCAATGTAGCCCAAAGATGGCCGCCAGACACACAAAAAAACAAATGTAGCCCAAATATCAGCCAGATGTAGCCCAACTATAGCCCAGTGACAGAATGACCAATCAGCTTCGCAAACCTCCGTTACGCGAAGCGGAGCGCTGTTACAGATATATATCTTTTTTTGAACGTTAATTTCTCAAAATCCACTGGAGCACATATATTGAGACCTAGCAAAGGCACATCGGGCTACCAGTCCCTAATATTTTGCCAAGTTTCGTGCAAATCCATTCAGCCGTTCGATTATTATTATTATTATTTTTTTTTGCCCCGGGGGGCCCTTTTAAAACCTCCACATCAAACCTAGGGGGTCAGCGAGGATCTACTATGCCCCCTTATAGTTATTTCCCCCTTTGTTTTGACCTCCTCTTGTCTCTCGATCCTACCGAGAGACAAGATGGCGGCCGCTACGGACTGTTTGGAATGTTGACAGACGCCGGAGAACCAATCAGCTTCGCTTCACAAAGCTCCGTTGCGCGAAAAGTCCGCGAACCAGAGCGCTGCCCGGTCCGCTGTTACAGATATATATCTTTTTTTAAACGTTAATTTCTCAAAATCCACTGGAGCACATATATTGAGACCTACAAAAGGCACATCGGGCTACCAGTCCCTACAATTTTGCCAAGTTTCGTGCAAATCCATTCAGCCGTTCGGGCTAAAAGTGAGGCCAACCGCCCTATGGAAATTAACATGGGAAAAACGCGTTTTGGGACCCCCCTTTTTTCTCGGCCCCCCCTTGACAAACCCCCCCAAAATTTTCAGGGGCTGCTCAGAAACAAAATGTGCCATTTTCCTGAAAATTTCAGCCAATTCCGTCCACAAACGCCAAAGTTATTAGACATAGAATTTTCAAAAAACCCATAGAGAAAAAATCCTAACTATATATACCTACTGGCGACCGCCAGTAGGTAATATATAGATATATATATACATATCTATATTACCTACTGGCGGTCGCCAGTAGGTATATATAGTTAGGATTTTTTCTCTATGGGTTTTTTGAAAATTCTATGTCTAATAACTTTGGCGTTTGTGGACGGAATTGGCTGAAATTTTCAGGAAAATGGCACATTTAACGTTCAAAAAAAGGTATATATCTGTAACAGCGCACCGCTTCGCGTACTTTTCGCGTTACGGAGCTTTGCGAAGCGAAGCTGATTGGCTCTCCGGTGTCTGTAAACATTCCAAACAGTCCGTAGCGGCCGCCATCTTGTCTCTCGGTAGGATCGAACAGCTGAATGGATTTGCACGAAACTTGGCAAAATTGTAGGGACTGGTAGCCCGATGTGCCTTTGCTAGGTCTCAATATATGTGCTTCAGTGCATTTTGAGAAATTAACGTTCAGAAACAAGATATATATCTGTAACAGCGCTCCGCTTCGCGGAGATAAAATTATATGTGTATTACCTAGCTGTTGCTAACACCAGTTAGCGACGGCTAGTAGAAGATAGCGACCATCTTGGGCCCCACTTTGCATGTGAGTGATATTTATCACTAATGACATGCAAAGTGGGCATGCCAAGATGTTAGCGACTGGAAACAGTCGCTAACATCGCTATCTCCTATTATCAACTTTTGGAAATATTCGAGATAAGGGCGAATATCTCTAAAAGCTACCACCTGCCCTGAGCAGTTCTTAGCCATGTTATCCAATGGGAGGTGGATAACATGGCTAAGAGCATTAGCTCGGTAATGCATGAATATCGCTGAGTTTTCAGCGATATTAATGCATTGCGGTCGTTTTTTATCGTATTTCCGATAAACCTTGATAATAGCAAGGTTTATCTGCGATAATTTCTGACGGTAAAAAAATCGTTGCTAAGCATCGTTAGGGATAAATATCGCTTAACTTTGGTAATATGCCCCAACGTCTGTTAACGTTCGATTCGAAGGAAATCAGGAAGTGTTGAAAAACATTGTCTGCGCCATCTTGTCTTTTTTCAAATGCCACACTTTTGTCGTGCACGGCAGCCATTTTAGATGCCTTGACCAGACCCACTCTGTGCACGCTGTCGATCCTTAGCATGGCTCCCCACCCTCGCAAACATCTCCCCCAGGCAGTGGTCACCCCCGCTCTCTGTCTTATGCATGGGTAATAAACCTCCCCCATCTGCGCTGCTGTTCCCTGAGAATCACACCCTGTGCCCGCCCGACACCTCCCTTTCGCCCTATTCACTACCGCACCCTCTGACACTCCTTTTCCTCTGTGTCCGATTGTCCAGGCTGGTCCTAGGGTATCAGCTAGCCCTGCAGATGTAGTTTATGGCCACAGCTGTAAAGAATCACCCCTCTTCAAAGGAGTTATAGTAGATCAAGGCCCACACTCGATGAGATCCGTCACAGCAGAAGCGTTGCTATTATCTGAAAACCATCCTGTATTGTGATTGGGGAGGGGACCGAGCCTGAAGCGGAAGATTCCAGGGATGACTGTTTGTACATCAAAGTTTTTACAATTATGTGTCACATTAAAAATATATAGCACTCCGACAAAGTAGTAAGATTATAAAACTTTAATAATTTATAAATATATGCAAGAAAACAAAAATAGTAATAACATATAAACATTTTTAGGGAAAAACAACGAAGTAGCGGTCGGCTGTGCGAATAGTCCCAACGCAGCACAACGTCCAGATTTCCGGCGTGGGGCGTCGCGGGGGGTGGGTCATCAGTAGCAAACTGTTGTGCGAATAGCTCCAAGGCAGCAGAACGCGCCGAAATCTAGATGACACGAAAGTGATGTCTAGTAAGTTGCCACCCAGCAAATAACGGCATGGGGCGTCGCGGGGGGTGGGTCATCAGTAGCAAACTGTTGCGCGAATAGTTCCAAGGCAGCAGAACGATGGCACCAAGGTGATGTCCAGTAAGTTGCCGCACTGGTTTTGGTATCCTACAATGCTGCTCCGAATAACGGCGTGGAGCGCCCCGGGGGAGGCGGCGTGAACGGGCCTCTCCAGGTGGAGTCTCGTCTGTTGTAGTGGGGCGCCCCTTTACCGTTTCAGTTGCCATTCCGTCCGTTTTTGGTCCACTGTGTCAAAAGCCGCAATTCAGCTGAGTTGCGCCCACTCTTGCGGTGCAGCGATAGGCGGCTGTCACAGGACTCTCAAAATGGCGGCAGGCTGTTTCCTTTTTGGGCCTGGTCCACTGAAATGGCCCTGGGACACCTTGGAAATCGGACGCTTGTCTGCTAGGTCTTGGACCTCATTCTCGAAAGCGTCCCCTCCGCCTTGAGAATTCATCAAAAGTTTTGGGGGCTCCGACTCCTGCAGGCTTCTGGTGGGGAGCGGCTGCCATGATTGCTCGCGGAATGACCACGACTGACCTACGAGATGGTGGTGCTTTCATGCTGACGCCAGCTTCAGTCTGAAACATCCAGAAACAAGGTGGGGCTTTCATCGTTTGGGGAAAAAAAAAAGTTTTCATCCTATGAAAAGTGTTGTTTTTAGGTCACATGATCAAGCCTTCCATCATTAGGAAACCAAAAGTAAAATGAACCAATGAAAAGTTTTATAAACAAGTCACATGACCTGTTATGCGGCATAGGGTGTAAAATTAGGAGAAAATACGTTGGCACGTGAGGCGGCGTCAGTAGCGGACCGATGTGCGAATAGGCCGAAGGCAACACAACGCGCCAAGATCCGGATGGCACCGAGGTGGTGTCCAGCAAGTTGCAGCACTGGTGTGGCCATCCTACAATGCTGAAAGTCGGCGTGGGGCGCCCCGTTGGCCTGTGAGTTTGCGTCAGTAGCGGACCGATGTGCGAATAGGCCGAAGGCAGCACAACGCGCCAAGATCCGGATGGCACCGAGGTGGTGTCTAGTAAGTTGCCGCACTGGTGTGGCTATCCAACAATGCTGAAAGTCGGCGTGGGGCGCCCCGTTGGCCTGTGAGTTTGCGTCAGTAGCGGACCGATGTGCGAATAGGCCGAAGGCAGCACAACGCGCCAAGATCCGGATGGCACCGAGTGGTGTCTAGTAAGTTGCCGCACTGGTGTGGCCATCCAACAATGCTGAAAGTCGGCGTGGGGCGCCCCGTTGGCCTGTGAGTTTGCGTCAGTAGCGGACCGATGTGCGAATAGGCCGAAGGCAGCACAACGCGCCAAGATCCGGATGGCACCGAGGTGTTGTCTAGTAAGTTGCCGCACTGGTGTGGCCATCCTACAATGCTGAAAGTCGGCGTGGGGCGCCCCGTTGGCCTGTGAGTTTGCGTCAGTAGCGGACCGATGTGCGAATAGGTCGAAGGCAGCACAACGCGCCAAGATCCGGATGGCACCGAGGTGGTGTCTAGTAAGTTGCCGCACTGGTGTGGCCATCCTACAATGCTGAAAGTCGGCGTGGGGCGCCCCGTTGGCCTGTGAGATGGCGTCAGTAGCGGACCGATGTGCGAATGGGGCCAAAGGCAGCGCAACAATATTTTCTGATTTGAAGACACCACAAGGCGCTGAGATGCCAAGATCCGGATGGCACCGAGGTGGTGTCTAGCAAGTTGTGGCACTGGTGTGGCCATCGTACAATGGTAAAAGTCGGCGTGGGGCGCCCTGTTGGCCTGTGAGATGGTGTCAGTAGCGGACTGATGTGTGAATGGGGCCAAAGGCAGCGCAACAATATTTTCTACTATATTTTCGGAGTAGAAGACACCACAAGGCGCTGAGATGCCAAGATCCGGATGGCACCGAGGTGATGTGTAAGTTGCGGACGGATGTGCGAATGGGGCCAAAGGCAGCTCAACAATATTTTCTGAAGAGAATACACCACAAGGCGCTGAGATGCCAAGATCCGGATGGCACCGAGGTGATGTCTAAGTTGCGGACCGATGTGCGAATGGGGCCAAAGGTAGCGTAACAAGATTTTCTGTATGGAAGATACCACTAGGCGTTGAGATGCCAAGATTCGGATGGCACCGAGGTGATGTCTAGCAAGTTGTGCCACTGGTGTGGCCATCGTACAATGGTAAAAGTCGGCGTGGGGCGCCCTATTGGCCTGTGAGATGGTGTCAGTAGCGGACTGATGTGCGAATGGGGCCAAAGGCAGCGCAACAATATTTTCTGACTGACACCACAAGGCGCTGAGATGCCAAGATCCGGATGGCATCGAGGTGATGTCTAAGTTGCGGACTGATGTGCGAATGGGGCCAAAGGCAGCGTAACAATATTTTCTGTATGGAAGATACCACTAGGCGTTGAGATGCCAAGATTCGGATGGCACCGAGGTGATGTCTAGCAAGATGGTGTGGTCATCCTACAATGCTGAAACTCGGCGTGGGTCACCCCATTAGCCTGTGAGATGGCGTCAGTAGCGGACCGATGTGCGAATAGGCCGAAGGCACCACAACGCGCCAAGATCCGGATGTCACCGTGGTGGTTTCATAGTTGAGAGGCACTTCATCTGCAGTGGGGCGCCGAGATCCGGATGGCACCGAGGTGATGTCTAGCAAGTTGCTGTACTTGTGTGGTCATCCTACAATGCTGAAACTCGGCGTGGGTCGCCCCATTAGCCTGTGAGATGGCTGTTCTTTGGATTTGGGCCTGGTCCACTAAAATGGCCCTGGGACACCTTAGAACTCGGACGCTCGATTTTTTTTTCCTTTCCTGTACATGCAAAAAAAGGTAAATGCCCGGTATGTTACACGCTTCATCTGCCACGATGAACTCTCCAGAGGAACCGAAAAAAAATATAGTTGTGGTAACTATACCATGCATCGTCATATGGAGAGGTGGCACCAATTAATTATAGTGCTGCATAAAAGAGAGATTTGGAGGAGAACCCCTGACCTGCTAGTACATTCATCAAAGAAGTGGCACTGAGAGCTTCAGAGGCAAGGGAAACGGTCCCAAATATTTAGAAGAACTTTGGAAAGATTAAAATGACATGTTTAGATTGTGGTAAATTAATTTCATGTGGGCAGATGAGTGTTACTCTAATAAATACAGCATATGAACATCATCATAGTCGATGGTTGGTAGAGACATTTTGACTATATCCTGGACCTGCCCGTCCTCGCCCAAAATGGCGCCGTAATAAATGGGACTCGTAACTCCTTGTTGTGTACTGGTTGCAGAACCTTGAAATCACGAGATACGTATGCAGTTTTGAAGCACATGGCGGGCGGGGACGAGAATTGATTGAATATTTCGACATCCCTATTGATATTAAGTTCTGATGTGTTATTGATTACTGTACTGTTGAAAATTCGAATTAACGTCACCCATGGTACTTGCCCGCAAATGTATATCTAGATAATTTTATTGTAACTGGCCCTGTCGTATTTTAATTATAAAATGTACGTCCACCGATTCCGTAACTGTTAGACACCTTAGTTTTTGCAACCTAATGGCCCGCCCGTTACGTTCCTCTACAGTGTAAATGTCTATTCATCATATACGATTACAGGTTGCTCCGTGGCAGGCCCACGTGGTTATAGGCTCGTATTTGTATAATGAAATTTTCACAATAAAGGTTTTTAAAAGAAAACATGGTAGTAGTGTATACATTGGTAAAGTTTTTAATAATAGTCACTGTTTTAGAATCATTAAAAGGCAAGTGAAATAAAGCAGACCAATTACATGAAGGGTAAAAGGTATAATACGAAGGAACGCAGTAAAGATAAATGGTCAAGGGCTGTTGTGTTTTCTATTCCTGCAACATAAAGTGATCGATAAGAATCTCATATTCAGGCGTATCGGCGACTAAGACAGCAGGTCGACCCTCTTTTGCTCAACGGCTCCGTCATGGGACGAAGAAACGCTCTTTTTCTCGAAAAAAGAATATATTTTACTTGCAGGACAGTTGTAAAATTTCCGGGAAAGTACATTAGCCTGGAACATTATAACATATATTTAAGAGAAAATAATGTTCGGAAGTAATTAAAAGCGTAATTTTTAGGTGATATGACCAAGGCTTTCATCATTAGAATAAGAAAAGTAAAATGAACCAATGAAAAGTTTTATTAACAAGTCACATGACTTGTTATGCTTACGTTACGCGCTGCGCGCCCCGGATGACTTCCGGATGCGCTAACGCGGCGCGTCATATGACGCATTACGCGACAACGCAGGTCCAGAATATAGTCAAAATGTCTCCACCAACCAGCGGTCGAAACACAACCCCTTTCAGCAGGCTAAATAGTTCTGTTAAATGACAACAGAAAGGACAGGCAGTGATGTCATTTGAGATGTCATCAGTGATGTCATCAGTGATGTCACTGACCATGTCATGAATGATGTAATATGTGACATGATCAGCAGTGGATTGCGGGTGCGCGATATATAGTTAGTGCAACTAACTATATATGGAATTTCAATGGTTTTGTGTGAGTAAAATAAGGTTTTTTAAATGCTAATTCCTAACTATATATGGTCTATAACCTATGGTTTTTTCAGTGAATATATATATATATCTATATATATAGATATATATTACCTACTGGCGGTCGCCAGTAGGTATATATAGTTAGGATTTTTTCTCTATGGGATTTTTGAAAATTCTATGTCTAATAACTTTGGCGTTTGTGGACGGAATTGGCTGAAATTTTCAGGAAAATGGCACATTTTGTTTCTGAGTAGCCCCTGAAAATTTTGGGGGGGTTCGTCAAGGGGGGGCCGAGAAAAAAGGGGGGTCCCAAAACGCGTTTTTCCCATGTTAATTTCTATAGGGCGGTTGGCCTCACTTTTAGCCCGAACGGCTGAATGGATTTGCACGAAACTTGGCAAAATTGTAGGGACTGGTAGCCCAATGTGCCTTTTGTAGGTCTCAATATATGTGCTCCAGTGGATTTTGAGAAATTAACGTTTAAAAAAAGATATATATCTGTAACAGCGGACTGGGCAGCGTCCCAGGACGCGTACTTTTCGCGCAACGGAGCTTTGTGAAGCGAAGCTGATTGGTTCTCCGGCGTCTGTCAACATTCCAAACAGTCCGTAGCGGCCGCCATCTTGTCTCTCGGTAGGATCGAGAGACAAGAGGAGGCCAAAGCGAAGGGGCAAATGACCATAAGGGGGAATAGTAGATCCTCGCTGACCCCCTACGTTTGATGTGGAGGTTTTAAAAGGGCCCCGCGGGGCAAAAAAAAATAAAATAATAATAATCGAACGGCTGAATGGATTTGCACGAAACTTGGCAAAATTGTAGGGACTGGTAGCCCGATGTGCCTTTGCTAGGTCTCAATATATGTGCTCCAGTGGATTTTGAGAAATTAACGTTCAAAAAAAGATATATATCTGTAACAGCGCTCCGCTTTGCGTACTTTTCGCGTTACGGAGGTTTGCGAAGCTGATTGGTTTTTCGGCGTCTGTAAACATTCCAAACAGTCCGTAGCGGCCGCCATCTTGTCTCTCGGTAGGATCGAGAGACAAGAGGAGGCCAAAGCGAAGGGGCAAATGACCATAAGGGGGCATAGTAGATCGTCCCTGACCCCCTAGGTTTGATGTGGAGGCTTTGAAAGGGTCTCGCAGGGCAAAAAAAAATATACCGTTTTTTTAGTTTTTTTGCGTGGAGTGCGCCCGGTTCGCGAACCGGGAAGCGTTCTGGGGAGCGTACTTTCTTGAAAATTAGTGAAAAAAGTTAGAGTAAAATAATAATTGTGAGTGATCAGATGTAGGGTAGCTCTGAGAAGAGCTTTTGGGTTTATGGTACATTTAGGTACTTATAAGTAGGTACCAATGCACATTCTTAAATTCAGAGTGAAAACTCTGTTGCCCTCATCTGAGAAGTGAACTCCATCTCCTCTGTAGATATCTTGCATGTAGTAACGCAAGTTATTGTTGTACAGGGAGCCCATTCCATGGTCTCTCATGTAAGCTGAAACAGATTTGTTTACATGCTTCCTCGATTTCTCAATTTGTGGACAAAATTGGTTCGACCACCTCCATTTCTGTCTTTGGCATATATTTGAATATACCAAGGCAGTCTGAGGAAAAAGTGCCATCAATTGCTCAAAGGTGTCCTTTAAAAGCATTTCCAGACCTACCCCAGTCAAAGTGCCCAAATCATTACCTCCACAGTGCACAATTAACAGGTCAGGTTTTGGCAAATGCATAAAGGTTTTCACCAATGGTATCAATTGGTGACATTTTAATCCTCTGTGGCCAAACCACTTAATTTCCACATCTTGTAAATTGAGGTTAGGTAAATTCCTGTTTTCAGCGTACCTTTGAGCCCAATAGATGTAACTATGTCCAACAATCCAGACAGAAAACATGGTGAGAGAAGGTTCTGCTGCAGTCAGATGAAGTGTGGCAATGAAATGGCAGTTGAAAAAATGAGAGTGTAAAATGAAAAAAACTGAGGAGTTTCTGTGTTAATGAAGCAGTAAGAGTGATTGGTGGATTTTGATTGCTGAAAACAGAAAGTTAGTGTGCATGGATGAGTTCGTTGAAAGATGTATTTTGAGTGGCGAAGAAAAAATCATTAAATGAAAGAATGCTCTGGATATGCAGGTGCACTGAGAGTTCAGAGTTCAATTGCAACATTGTTGTGTGAGAGGTCTTGCAAGAGGTGGTTGCTATGCAGAAAAAGCAGAGAGGGGGCAGAGGGGGGAAGGGTTTTGCATTGAAAAAAAGTGAGGGAAGAGTTTTGATTGGGTGACATGAGAGATATGTGTGAGGAATTACAGCATTTCTGTGCTTTTGATAGCTGCAGACTCTGGAGTGCATACCTTTTGCTCTGCTGAAGACAAATTGGTGTGTTTCTGAGACTGTTTTGAAACTCAAAGTATTTGCTAAGGTGAGAAAAGATTTCTTTAATTTAGATAGAAAATAGTGTGCTTTAAGGAGAAAATTATGAAGAAAGTTGTGTTTTTCAAATGTTGCTTTGTCTCAAGTGTTTCACAAATAGATTTTGTTTCTTTGAGAAATTGTAATTGGAGAAAATGTGAAGTATTAGTACTGACAGGGCTTTTATGTGCATAGGAGCTGTGGAGTGTTTTCAAATTATGACTTGTAAATCGTTTTTGAGAAAAAGCAATGGTTTTAATATTGATGAGAAGGACATAATGGTGTCTGCTTCTTTATAAGGTAATTGAGAGTCTCTGATGTTATTTTTCCCATTTCAATGTAAGAAGTTTGTCTGTGGAGCAAATTGCTTGTAAATATGCTCCCACCTGTGCATGGCAAATTTAGATTTTGAATGTTTCCGTTACATAGGCATGTTAAAGGTGACTGAAACATGCTGCAAAGGCAATCAAAAAATGCTTTTATGTGTCTTAAGGACATTTTAAGTCATTTCCCCATGTGCAGTGTTTTCAAATTATGAGTTGAAAATCGTTTTTGAGGTAAAGGAATGTTTTCAAAATTTATGTGCGCCATATGACCCCAAATTTCTTTTTCAGGGGTGCAGCAGGGTGTTCTTGAGACACCCCTGCACCGTCGGAAAAATTCGTAATTTGCGATGAGGTAATTGCTAATCGCAAATTGCACCTTCATTCCTATGGGCCTCCTGCTGCATGGAAATGAATGGGTAATTTGTAATTAGCAAATAGGTCAACGCAAACTAGGAATGGTAAAGAATCGCTATTTATTCCTTAAAGTTCGCTATTTAGGAAATGCAAAAAACTTTGATGATACATATGGCGGTTTATCTCTAACAAGATAAGAAGCATAGGGATAGATTTATGATGACTGGCGCATCACCAGGGATGTGTTAGTCATTCTGTGCCGCTGTTCCGTCACCTATGGTGTGCTGCATTTACAATGCGGCGCATCATGGGGCAAAAACAGCACAGATGCGTGACGTATTTGTGCCGTAAAGTTGGCGCATTGCTGGAGTTGTATCGCAAGTGTGATGAAGCTCCAGTAAGGTTGAGGGGTGCCCCTGTCACAGGGTTTCTGTTCTGACACAGAACTGTGGACAGAGGATTGGAACCTCGGCGAATTAGGGTGTCCCAAAACTCACCTTAGTAATCAAAACCCCTTAGCAAGCTAGGTACAGTGTCACATTGGATATAACAAACTCTCAATGGGTAGACAATCCAGAATATGAACTTATAGTACCTCAGGATACGTGGAACTCATGAACAGTCGGTCGTTATATATTTCTTAGAAACGAGAACATGGAGTTAGGAAGAACACATGTGTATTTGAAATGTTTATTTACTAATGCCGTCTTCTCAGGCGTAGTATCTTAGATTATACAAGTACACATATTATCAGTAGCAAAATTACCAGCATAGTCAATAGTACATGAAAAGCGAATGGTGACAGTATGTTAACATGCTGTAAATGAATAAGAGTTAGCAACACTTATAAGCAGCCGCGGGCCGTGGAGGGAGTTACGGTGGGGCAGGGAGGCGGGGAGGGGGAGGGGCAGGGTGGAGAGGGCTCCACCCTGCCCCTCCCCCTCCCCGCATCCCTGCCCCACCGTAACTCCCTCCACGGCCCGCGGCTGCTTATATCTCAGCCTCCCTAATACACATAATATATTATTTGCTAAGAAGGTCTCTTTGTGTTGGTTTAGGGCGTGCCGATACTTTAGTGTCTTAGATTTGAAGGAATCACATCAGCATAGAAAAGATAATCCATATGCCGTGCTTAATATCGCCAACGGCATTGTGCCATAATATTCTAGCATGCGATTGCGGAACAGTGTCAGCAGCTGCAGGGCGGGAGCTTGCACAGGAGGGACATCCATATTTAAAAATGTAAAAAAGCACAAGAGCGTCCGCTGGTAATGCAAGTAAAAATGGGAATCCACGAAGCAGAGTGGAAAAAATAGAATGTAAGAAAGCAGGGATGACTCCAAAGATTTTCCCAAATGAAGTCACGAGACCACTGGTAACAACTTTAAAAAAGTGCGCCAGGCCCTTTGTGGAGGACGCGTTAGAGATAGTCCGAACCATCTTGCTGAAATGGAAAGGCGAATCTGTATTTAAAAGGGTCTGCACCTCTGTACGGGTGTTCGCTGTGTGAAGCACGAAAGTTTCACGGGCCGAACTCAAGGCCACCTCTCTCTGAGACAAAATAGCTCTTATTCTTGCCATGCCGTTGAAATGTGCTCCCAAGGTTGGTATTTGTGGCCAGATTGAAAACTCCCTATGTTCATGTGTGGGAGGAAATAGAACATTTCTGCAGCAAATAACCCGTTCATTTACTGTTACGATAAAATGAATACTTTTAATTAACCCAGAACAATCTTCATTATTGAGCATCAAATAACTACCATTTTCCAAGAACTTGAACGTGGGGATGATAGCAGGAACTGGTGTGCCTTGCAACACGCAAGCCATATTTGGTCGGTGTTTGTTGCATGAACCGTGTAACTGTATGTGCCTACACATTAGTGAATGATCTGGCGTCTCAGTGCATTCCTCTCCATTCAGATAAAGTTCTTGATCATCTTTGAAAATCTGTATGTGTATGGAAGCGACCAGACTTCATGAAGAAAACCACTACCTAAAGGTTAATAACGACCTATTGGTATATATTTCATACAATTTGAAAACTTATATAAAGCAAAAGGCAGCGTTATTAAACCGTGGATAAGGCACGTTGCCAAAGCAGTCAACCTTTTGGATTTATACTGGAAATGTTAAAGGAAGAATTACGGAGTAGGGCCTGTAAATCTTTAATAGACAACGAGTAAAATTACTCCAACCATCATATTCCTCTAACTCCGGGATAGTAGGGGTGTTTAATTTTTTAGAAGTAGCCAATCCAAAGCATTTGGTCTGGGAAATTGTTTCATTCACAAACAACATATGTTTTGGGACGAGACATGCACGGTGGAAAGCCTCAGTGCCTTGTACCTGCCAGGTTTGTGAACCCCAAACTGATGTAGATCCTGGATATTTTTACTCTGTATTACGTTAGCATGGTCTCATTACTGGTTTAAACGCCATTTTTCCTTTTTTGTAACTTCTGCACACGACACTTAGTTGCTGCTTTAGCTTTCAGCCTACCTGCGTCAAGATCTATGCCTGCTTCAAGCAGGCGCAGGGTTTTGATGTAGCTTTGTCCTATCTGATTGTAAATGCGGCACACCGTGGGTGGCAGAGCAGCGGTGCACGTTAACTGGTGCATCCCTGGGGATGTGCTAGTTAATATAAATCTGCCCCTTTACATTTAATTATGTGCAGGGGACACAGAGTAGGTGAGGTTTATCCAAGGTTAAGAAGAGATGAGTCCTGTTCAGTGAAAAATTGGAGATAGGCTTCAGTATATTATATACTTAAGTAGTGTGTTAAGTTTTTGATGACTGTTATTAATTTACTGTTGGGTAATAGTGGTTAATAACATTTTTTATTATATTTTACCACAGATTCAACTGCAGATTATTTCAAGATTTTAGGATGCCTAGCAAAGAAAGAGTAAGAAAGGCTTCAAAACGTCAAAGACAGCAGGACCATGGAATAATGCAGCAGTCCTCTAACAAAAAGATTTGTCAAGTCACCAAGAAAGCACCGGGTAAGAGTCGAAAAACAGTCATAAGAAATATGTGTAGTAAAAAAAATATTACTACAGAAAATGTTTCAGTCCAGAAAAGGAGAAAGAATTCAAATGGTAAGGAAAGGCCAATGAGAAATGTTACTGCTAGAGTAAGAGATAACTCTATGCATGAAAGTAGAAGGAAACAACAGTTTAGGGATATTCGTAAACGAATGTTCCGCAACAGGATAATTGGGAATTTGTTAAAAAATATTAAGAAAGGTCAGCAGAAAGTGGTTTTTTATAAGAGAAAAAAAATAGTTGAGAAAGTTATTGATCAGGCATTTGAAATTAAACGTAAGTTATTTATTTTGACAATCAATAGAATTAGGAAGCTAAACAAGGTAATTTATGATTTCAAAAGAAATAGTAGATGGAAGAGAATAGTTAATCGTAGTAATTTTTGTGAAGTTTTTTCTGGAGAATGGATGCATAGTTCAAGCTCTGAGGCATTTTTTAATGAGGAGAGTTATTTCCAGGATAATGATTTGGTGCATGCAGTTGACACCAGTGGTCGAGCTTATGAAGTGAAAGATGGTTGTCCAGTTGAAAAAGAAAAACTTGTGAGAACAGAGATAGAAGAGGTGTTAGGTAATGAGGTTTTAGGGAGACGTCCTAAGGGTCCTGTGTACACCTGGAAGTGTAGTAGTATTTGCAGTGTACGACAGGATTCCATCAATTTGCTTTGTGATTTTATACGGTCATTTAGTAAGAAAAGTTTGAAGCAGAAAATGAAGTTGTTGCAAGAATTAGATCCTTGCAGAGTGAGAGAAGTGATAGGTTTGCATGGTCATTCACTGGCTTGTCTTTCCAGGAGAGTATGCCAGAGTGTTTTTCATCATTTCAGGATGCTAGCAGTGCATCATAATAAAGTGAGGAAATTAGTTAGAATGTTGTATTATGCTAAGAGTCCAGCAATTATGCTTAAACAATTATGCGCTGCTCTTTTGCATGGTTCTGAAATAGATGTGAAGAATATATGTGAAGAAATTGAGTTTTGTTACTTTGGAAGTAAAGAGGAGAATGTTGAAATTGACCAAGAAGAAGAGAGTAATGTGGAAGATAGTGTACAGGTTTCCAGTACAGATAATTTCCAGAGGGAAATTGCGACGTTTGAGGTGAAATCAAGTGAGAGGCCAAATTTCACTTGTGTGTGTTGTCGACGCACTTATTATAAGAATCAGACTAAGTTAGTGGATTTATATGGAAAAAGTGAAAGGGAAAATAATAGTGAATGGAAGGATTTTACAACATACTTGATGGTAGAAAATTGTTTTGATTTGGGATTGGATCAACGTGTGTGTACTTATTGTTGTAACAAATTAAATCAAAACCAGATGCCTGCTAGAGCAGTTCATAATAATCTGGAATTGGTTGAGATTCCTTCTGAATTGAAGGATTTAAATACTTATGAATCTATTTTGATTCAAAGTATCCATCCCTTTCAGGCTATTGTAAGAATGGAGCCAAAGACAGGGAAATTGCCTCCATCAGATTTACAGAGAGGATTAAAGGAAAGAGTTGTTTATTTGCCTCTAGATTTGAAGAAAAACATTAACACAATTGGAGTAGAAAAAGTGGAAGAGGAACCTCTTGTTATCTTAGTTAATGGGGTTCCGACAAAGAATAAGAAAATATGGCAAGATTTAGTAGATGTTAGGAAAGTCAAAAGGGCAACATTGTATTTGAAAAAATATAATAAATACTATAAAAATGTATATGTTGCAGAAGAGGAAGTAAGTGAGGAAGAGGATAGCGATTTGTGTGCTGGTCAAATTGAGAAAGTAGAACCCTGTACTAGTGAAGAAATATATGAACATTATAGTGTTCATCCTTTGCATTCCAAGGAAGTCATGGGGAATGCTATTGAGTTGTTTCAAATGAAACAAGCGAAAGGGAGTCCCATTAGTGTTTGGGAGGAAAGTTTGGAAGCTCGGTGTTTCCCACAGCTTTTTCCAACAGGTCAGGGAGGAAGATATGATGAGCGACCTCATCAAATTCCTGCTTCTGAATACCGGACTTTGCGATTGTATGCAGGAGATCCTAGGTTTCGACAATGCATTCCTTATTTGTTTCATCTCCTGTTTGAAAGCGATCTGTCTGGACTGTCATATGCAGTGAACCACATCTTGAAAAGTGGTATACACATGCAAAACATCTCGGCAAGTGACTTTATGGATAAAGTCAATGTCCAAGACAGTATTTTGGATTCTCACCTGATTAATCTCATGGCGTGTCAGCGTGGTACTAATGAGTACTGGTACCGTCGTCATGGTGATTTAAAATGTATGCTGAGGAACTTAGGAACTCCCACATGGTTCCTCACTTTGAGCTGTGCTGAGTATGGCTGGGAAGACTTACTTGAATTTCTACGAGAGGCAAATGCTAACGTAGAAAACATCGAATTCAAGACACCCGGAGAACTGTGCTCTTTGGATCCAGTCAATGTATGTAGGTACTTCAATCATAGATTTGAAGGTATGATGTCTTTCATCATGAATAAGAAGAATCGACCTCTTGGAGAGGTGTTGGATTTCTTCTGGAGGAAGGAGTACCAAGCAAGAGGTGCTCCTCATATACATATGTTGCTGTGGATCAAGGATGCACCTAAATTTGGAACGGATGCAGACGACTCAGTGATGAGTTTCATAGAACAGTATTCTATGTGTGCTGTTCCAAACGCAAAGGAGAAAAAAAGCCTAAGAGAAAAAGTTCTACGTTTCCAAAGCCATCGATGTGGAAAGTACTGTGGTCGTAAATTCCGGAACAAAGACAAGTTCTACACCAAATGTCGTTTCGGCTTTCCACGATCGGTGATTTCTAAAGGAACAGTGAACAGTTTGATGTCTTCGCTGCGACATAATGTGATGAAGAAATCACCTAAAAACACATACAATTTGAAGAGGAACGAAGAGTCTAAGTACATCAACGACTACAACCCGGTGATTTTGTCCATGTGGAATGCTAACATGGATATACAGTTTGTGGCTGATAACTGTATGGCTGTGGCTCGGTATGTGACATCTTACATCACCAAAAAAGAGAAGACAGAATTGAAGGATATGTGGGAGGACATTTCCCATGAAAAGAGCCTCAGCAAGAAGTTGTACAGTTTCAGTCTGAAGATGTTGTCGCATCGAGAAATCGGAGCTTACGAATGTTCTGACCGGTTGTCTTCAGCAAGTCTCTATGCCAAGTCCAGGAGTATCGTTTGGGCGAGTGTTGGTCTTGCTGCAACGCGTAATCGAGTTCTGAAACCTGTGCGGGAAATTGAGTATTTGGCGGAAAAGGAGCCAAACAGTACCGACATTTTGAAGAGCAACATGTTGGATACATATTATCCAAATCGAAGCAGTCACCTCGAGAATGTTTGTCTGTATGAGGTTCTGCAAAATTACATATTCAAGAGGAACATCAAAGAAGATACTGAGAAAGGAGTGTATGCTGTAATAGGAAGTGAGGGATGTCTGGTCAAGCAAAGAAAATGCCACTTGATAAACCATCGAAAATTGAGTAGCGAATCTCCTGAAAAAAAGGAGTTTTTCTATTTAGCACTTTTGCAACTTTTTAAGCCTTGGCGTGCAGAAGAGGAACTGCTTGGAGATTTCCTTTGTTACGAAGACTCATTCAATGCTGCCAAGGAGACCATAGAATGTCCTGCTTTTCCCAAATATGTAGAAATGTTGAATGTGGAAATTGAGCAGGAAGCAACGATTGCAGCCGAGATTGCCAGAGACAGTTCTCAGGACAGTCAGAGTTCTGCTTCATTGAGTCAGGATCCACTAGGAGGACCTCTTATCGAAAATGAAGCTGCCACTGCTATGAATGAAGTGGAAAGAGCCATGGCACATGCTCAGGAGGATGCGGTTAACTTAGAAGAGTTGGAAAGACAACTCAACGTTGAGCAGAGGAAAATATATGACGAACTTACCATGCAAATTGATCATGGATTAAGTCATGACAAGAAAGAGTGCTCATGTACGTCGTTGAAGCCTGTCCGACTGTACGTGAGTGGAGAAGCGGGAACTGGAAAAAGTTTCCTTATTAAAGCAATTTCATGTTATTTGCAGGAAAGGACAGAGTCATCGCTGTCTTGTGTTGTCACCGCTCCAACTAGACTGGCAGCACATAACATTAAAGGGATTACTTTACATCGTTTACTGATGCTGCCAGTGGAGCATGACAACAAATTAGAATATCACAAGCTATCTGGAGATGCTTGTTTTGAAGTTTCAAGAGTCTTGAGGAAAATGAAACTTCTTATCATTGACGAAGTAAGCATGGTTTCCAATGTCATGCTTGCCTTTGTGCATTTGAGAATGCAAGAAGTTCTCAAAACAGAGTATGATGTGTTATTTGGTGGCAAACACATCATTGTTTTCGGAGATCTTCTGCAGCTGACACCAGTGAAAGGGCAACCTGTGTTCAAAATGCTCACGCATGAAGATACCAGGAAGTGCTTAGGGAGTATTGGCAACGTCAATATATGGTTAAACTTCAATTATGCTGAACTGCATGAAAATATGCGTCAGGCAAAGGATGAAGTTTACAAGACTATTCTACAAGATGTTAGAATTGGAAAAGTGACCGAGCATGGGAAAGAAGCTTTACATGCACGATTACTGACAAATTTATATCCAGACGAAGATGTTGTGCCTGAGAATATTTTTCAGAAAGTTACTGAGAGAAAATCTGGAATATGTTTGATGCCAACTCTTGCAGAATGTGCCAAATTCAACAACAAAATGTTGCATTTAGAAAAGCAAGAGATAGTGAAATTGGAAGCTATTGACAGAGTAGAGCATATGGGATCAACAATTATTTTGTCTGAGAATCTGAAAACAAAATTGGATTCATTAGAGAAGAGTATATCTAAAACTGCGGGTTTTGAAAAGACTCTGAATGTGTGCTTGAACTGCCGTATAATTTTAAGAAGGAATTTACATGTTGAAAGAGGTCTGGTAAATGGATCAATGGGTAATGTTGTTGATTTTGTGAAATACAGAAATAGAGATGGAATTGAATTTTTAAAAATTAAATTTGATGGCATTGAGGAAGTACAGCTAATTGCTCGTTGTTCTGCTAGATTTTTGCTTGTAAAAGACTTACATGTTCGTCGTAAGCAGTTTCCTGTTTGCTTGGCATATGCGGTGACAATCCATAAATCGCAAGGTTTAAGTGTAGACTGTGCATTGGTGAATATTGGCAGTTCTGTGTTCAAGGAGGGTATGGCATATGTGGCATTGTCACGAGTTAGGACTTTATCGGGATTGTACTTGATTGAGTGTGATGTCACAAACATTTGTGCGGATCTAGATTGTGTTAAGGAATACAATAGGTTGAGAAGAGAGTATGCGCCACATTTGCCTCAGTATCCTTTGTTTGAGAAACGTGTGGTAGGCCGGAAACGAAGAAATGTGACCAATACTGGGGAGGTTGTAGCAAAAAGACGAAAAGTCGATGAACCTGAAATTATAAGCAGAAACAAAAAGGATTCTGTTGAAGATGTTGTTGGTTTTCAATTTGAAAACAGTTCTGGTGTCAACTGCTATGCTAATGTAGTGGTTAATGTTTTGTTTTCTCTACAAAATGTAAAAGAAGAGATTGTGGTCAATTCTGATCAAAGATTTTGCAGTTTGTTAAATTCTGTGTTAGAGAAATGTAGCACTGATAGAACAAACATAGAAAGTGTGTCTGAAATTCGAAATCTGTTAGACAGATGTTCAGGCCAAACACAATTCTCTCAAAATAGTCAGCAAGATTGTCAGGAGTTTTTAATGTATATGCTTGATGTATTGCATGCTGAAGGTGTAGATGTAGATCACCTGTTTGGGCTTTCTTATCAATGGCAGCATGACTGCGAGAACTGTAGGGTATCAAGTAGTACTAGTGTAGACTCAGAAAGATTTATATATTTAACTTTGCCAGACAGTAAATCAGTCTCTTTTAATAAGCTAGTAAAAGCAGCTGATCACAATATGGAGTGTAGGCAATGTAAATCTGAAATGATGTCCACATTATTTATACGAACATATGGCCAGTATGTCATTTTAATGTTCCAACGATGTAGGCCTGATGGAACAAAATTGACAACTTTAATAAAAAATTTTGTGGCTTCACAGTTGTCAATATCAGGAAGGACTTTTGTAACTGTAGCAATTATATATCATGATGGTCCTTCAATAACATCAGGACATTATACAGCTTATTTAAAGTGTAGAAATGGCTGGTCATTCTGCAATGATTCTGTTTTAATTTTCAAAAAAAAATTGCCATATGACCTTAAAAACTCTTACCTGGTGTTTTTAAAACCAAAATTTTAGGGAAAGAATCTCGGGATGTGCTCTGAGGAATTTCAAGAAGTTCTCATGGCTCCTACACTATTTGGCCTTGAGGATAAGTGTAGTACAGAGACATAACTTTTTACCATAACACTGGACGTTATTGAGAAATACGTGCACTTTGAATGAGTTCAGAAAAACTATTTCTTTTTATAAGCTAATTGAAGCAGCCAATCAAAACATGGAGTAGAGGGAATGTAAGTCTGCAATGCTGTCTACTGTTTTACATTGCTTTGTGATTAAAAGTGATGTAGAGAATTAAATAATTGTACTAGTCATAAAGGTAGTGTAAGTCTGCTTCATAGTAAGCAGTATCAGTGTGATAGGAAATGTAGAACATGATTGAGCAAGAAGGGGAAGATATTACTAGTCCAGGATTGTGTAAATGATCTTCAACATTTTAATTCTGAAAGTTGCGGAAATGCGAAAAGACGGGATTGGCTAACAAGAAATCCAAGAGTTATACATGGCTCTGACAAGATTTGGCCTTGTGGAAACTTGTGGTAGAGAGCAAGAAGTCATTTATTGTATGTAACATGTTTTTGAAAACGATGGAGGTTTTCTTTCAGAAAGTGGCGGGTTGAAAGTAATAACAGCACAACAGAGTGTAAGCTGTTCATAGGACATCCTTGGCCGTCATGGAAAGTAAGTTAACTTTAAGGAGTTCTGAATTCTGATTTCTAATGTTGTATGGGTTTTTTAAACACAATCATTTTGATTGTGTTTTTTTTTCCCCGCTGTTATATGATGAATACCTTCAAGTCACTGTTTTAGTGAAATTTGATACATTCTGAGAACAGCAAAAATAAACCATTTAACATGTATAATTAATTCTGTTCTGTTTGCATTTATGATGTACATGTAGAACTGTGTAGGAGGCATGGAGAAGGTGAGGCTTCTGTAAGTGTCAAAGTTGTTGCATACAGTGCTCATATTCTACGTAGTCTTTTATATTTCATTACTTTCACTGTTTCTGACTGATCTAAAAAATTTTTTTTAAAAAGAACAGTAAGTATAAGGGAAGGAAACAGACAGTTATGTTAAAAGAAACACAGCTATTGGGAATAAACTAGGGATACTGTTACCCGCAATCCTCTGCTGATGATGTCACTGAGCATGTCATGAATGATGTAATATGTGACATCATCAGCAGTGGATTACGGGTAATAGTATCTCTAGTTTACTCCCCTATAGCTGTCTTTCTTTTAACATAACTGTCTGTTTCCTTCCCTTATACTTACTGTTCTTTTTTAAAAAAAAAAATTTTTGGTTCGCTTCCGGTTCGCGTCTTGGGGAGCGAACTGGGAAGCGAACTAAGAGAAATAGAGGTTGGCACAGTTGCAAATATTGTACCAATTTTTTAATAACGGGGAGGTAGTTCTGAAAAGAACTTTTTTTTAAATTGTTTTTGTTGTTTTATATTTTTTTATTATTTTTCTGAACATTTTTTTACTTTTTTTGAATTTTTCTGAACAGTTTTATATTTTTTTTGTTTTTTTTCGGAGGGGGCAACGAAAACGATTCATTGTAAAGGGCTCAACAGGAGCAAGAAAACAAAAAAAAAGAATTTATTGTTTGGGGAGTTTCGGACAAACATGAGCATGATTGTCAATAGCTCTGTTGATCAGAGTGATGCTACTTTCTCCGTAGCAAATGAATCCACTGCAATGTACGCAGACTTGTTTTACTTCACGAAATCTCGTTTGTATATTTGGCACCATCTCCCTGCCCTCTGGTCCCGTTACTTCCGGTACAACAGATCTTCTGGCCATAATAGGGAGATTATCTAGGTCGTCCTGTTCCTCTTCTTCCTCTTCTTGCTGAATTATAACTTTAGCAGGTGGTCCACTCTTCCTTGGATGTGGTGGAGGTGGTGGGGAAGCACCAGCTGAAGCTAGTAAAGAAACCATTGCTCACTGGTAACAAAGGGTCTTTCTCTCACAATGATGAAAGTCAGAGTGAGGAAAGAAGGAGGGATTTTCACCATTTGGGAAAAAAAATAGTTCTCAACCAATGAAAAGTGTTCATTTTAGATCATATGACCTAGTCTTACATCATTAGGAAACCGAAAGTGAAATGAACCAATGAAAAGTGTTATTACCAAGTCACATGACCTGCTGTGTTTACGTTACGCGCTTTGCAGGGCCTCCCGGTTTGCTTCCAGAAACCTGTGCTTTGCGACTCGGTAAGCGTACGAGTTCGCTAACGTAGCACGTCATATGACGTATCACGCGACAACGCGAAACGTCATGCGGACGGGAGGCGTCACGATGTTGTTTTCTAACGCGGCAGTTGCGGTAAAGAAACGTTTACCGGCTCGCGGTCTATTTCGCGGCATCAAGGTCAGCTAACGGGAAGCTTCCCGATTCGCGAAGCGGGAACGAAAAAAAAAAAATATTTAAAAAAAAAGTTATTAATAAACATATAAAATATATTTTTGGATTTAAAGAAGAATACATTTTACAGCTACAGATATTAGCTGTTAAAAAACCAATGAAATTCACTGAAAAAACCATAGGTTATAGACCATATATAGTTAGGAATTAGCATTTACAAAACCTTGAAAATTCACTGAAAAAACCATAGGTTATAGACCATATATAGTTAGGAATTAGCATTTACAAAACCTTATTTTACTCACACAAAACCATTGAAATTCCATATATAGTTAGTTGCACTAACTATATATCGCGCACCCGCAATCCACTGCTGATGATGTCACATATTACATCATTCATGACATGGTCAGTGACATCACTGATGACATCACTGATGATATCTCAAATGACATCACTGATGACATCACTGATGACATCTCATTTGACATCAATGACCACATCACTGATGATATCATTCATGTGACAATACAATGCATGTCCTCACATTTTATTATAACCTCTGTTTCACCCAGTGTTAAATACAGAGTATAATTTTTGAAACCATTGACACACCAATACTAGTTACTACATACGCACTCACTGATTCCTACGTCTACACACACCTTCACTCATTCACCCATACAATCATTCATACATACAATCACTCATCTTTACAACACTATCATATGCACTCATACACCTATACAGACACTCACAGTCTGCCACTCATCCATGGAGTTACTCACTCACCTAGTCAGTCATGTAAAGAATCAATGACACTTCCATTTTCTTGTCTATACAGTTAAACATAGAGCACCTTACATTTTCAAACATATACTAACACATACTTACCTTCTTATACAATCATTGATACAAGTACACATTGATCTGCACAGAGTCACACACCTCCCAGCCAGCCACACACACACTCAGTCTCCCATACAAATACTTGGGCAATCAATCAATAACCCATATAGTTACTCATACAGCTACTGATCAACACATGCAGCAGTTTACAGAACAACAGACATAATGATGCACAAATTAAGACAGTTTAGTCACTAACCCATGCACTCAGTGAGACACATTTAATCACTCACTCATACAGTTAGTCATGCACCTACTAAATCCTTCGTCCAGACACTTATACATCCACTCATTCTTCAATATGTAAGACATATTTAAACTTTACAGAAACAAAAAATCACTGGATGTTGTTATCAGTCATGTCATCAGTGATGTCATTTGAGATGTCATCAGTGATGTCATCAGTGATGTCACTGACCATGTCATGAATGATGTAATATGTGACATCATCATCAGTGGATTGCGGGTGCGCGATATATCGTTAGTGCAACTAACTATATATGGAATTTCAATGGTTTTGTGTGAGTAAAATAAGGTTTTGTAAATGCTAATTCCTAACTATATATGGTCTATAACCTATGGTTTTTTCAGTGAATATATATATAGATATATATATATATCTATATATATATTCATGAAGGTATATATATATATATATATTCACTGAAAAAACCATAGGTTTTACACACGTTATAGTTAGGAAGTAGCATTTAGAAAACCTATGAAATTCACTCAAAAAACCATAGGTTTTACACACGTTATAGTTAGGAAGTAGCATTTACAAAACCTATGAAATTCACTGAAAAAACCATAGGTTTGACACCAGTTATAGTTAGCTGGAAATTTTACTGATATAAAACCAATGAAATTCCACGTTATAGTTATTTGGACTCACTATAACTTGCGCGTGTAATGCACTGCTGATGACGTCACATATTACATCACTCATGACATCACTGATGACACCATCCAGTGAATGCATGTCTTTCTGAAAAATAAATATGTGTTATATATGTATATATTATTGAATATCTTAGTGAATACATATATTACTGAGTAATGCTTAAATATTTAAATATATGTATTAGTGTTTCACTTTGTGTATAAGTGGCTGCATGGGTTGATGAGTAGGTACATGTGTATGTATATAGGTTATTAGATGTTTTTCTTAGTATCAGTATGAGTGTTTGCATGGTTTGGTGGGGGTATTACTTACTACATAGATGCAAGAATGACTGAGTCTCTGTTTGTATGTGTTTTGAAGACAGCATATGTGAAGGACTGTATGGGTGGATTAGTGTGTATATGTCTGTGCTAGTGAGTGAATGACTGTCTTATTAGTGTCTTTATCAGTAACTACATATGTTTTAATGTAGTATATGTGAATATTGATGTATATAAGTGAGTATATGTGAGAGTGAGGGATTGTAAGAGTTCCTGTTTAAATTAGTATGTGTTTCTATAAGTGATTTTTTAAGAGAGTAAGTATGTGTAAGTTTCTTTAGAAGTAAAGTGGTAGTGTGTGTATAGCTGTTTATGCAAATAAATGGATGTTCAATAGTTTATTTGCATGTGTGAGTATGTGTGTGAATAACTTTTGGATGACTGTCGGTGTGTAACAGGATGTGTAGGTGTATCACTACATATGATTAGTGAATATATGTATGAGTGACTATATAGAACTGTTGGTGAATTAGTGCATGTGTATATAGATGGTGGAATTATTGAATTGGTTGTGGTACCTGGTATGGGTTTCTCCATTTTTTTGAAAATGTTAGTTTCTATTTTTGAATATGTGTTTCAAGGGTTAGATTACAGTGAAAGGAGGTCTGTCACTGTGTCACAAGGATGGTGTCATCAGTGATGTCATGAGTGATGTAATATGTGACGTCATCAGCAGTGCATTACACGCGCAAGTTATAGTGAGTCCAAATAACTATAACGTGGAATTTCATTGGTTTTATATCAGTAAAATTTCCAGCTAACTATAACTGGTGTCAAACCTATGGTTTTTTCAGTGAATTTCATAGGTTTTGTAAATGCTACTTCCTAACTATAACGTGTGTAAAACCTATGGTTTTTTCAGTGAATTTCATAGGTTTTCTAAATGCTACTTCCTAACTATAACGTGTGTAAAACCTATGGTTTTTTCAGTGAATTTCATTGTTTTTTAAAATGCTAATTCAGAAATATCTCGTGTATACAACCTATACTTTTGTCAATAAAGTTCTGGCAATATTTTTTTCGGAAACAAGCCGTTTTCTTCACTGTTCAAGTTACATAGAGACTCCTTGTAAAACGATACAGAATTAGAAAGTCTGTACCTTGCCTTTTTTTGAACGCATTAAAATTTGTCTGTAAATAAAAATAGCCTTTCTAAACTTTCGTGCGCGACCCGGTGTGCGCACTCTCGGCAACAGTTCTCAATAAAATGGATATCGCATTTCCAGGCTCACGTGCGCGACCGTGTGCGCGCACCCACCTATATATTTCGTGAAAACTTTGCAATCTGAACTTATTGAATTTCTTCATAGACCCATCAAAGAACTTATAGTACGTCAAAGAGACTAAACCTAGACTTTTTATTATTATGAAAATTTTCATTAAATGGAGCCGAATGTCTTTTTAAACTTTCGTGCGTGACCGAATGTACACACCTTCGTATTTTTAAAAAAAATATAAAAGATTTTATAGTTTAACAATTTTATGCTTGAATCGAGCTCAGAAGATATATAAAATCCGGATGTATTTGGATTTACTCCTTTTCACGTTTTGAAACTTCGCTGAATTAGACCGCTACTTCCAAATGACGTACGTGACCAGATACTATACCGCGTAAACGTCCTGAGACGCGCATGTGAAGTCATGTGACTTGAAAACAACACTTCCAATTGGTTCTTAGTAGTTTCTATTCTGCAATTTACACGGAGCACTCCACCCACTTCCCTCACTATCTTTTCTACTCTCAAAAGAGAACAACGTTCAACATCTTTCGAAAGACTTTGCTGAAATGGCTGCCGTTCCGCATTCATCTTCCGAATCTGAAGAAAATGAGCGACTACCTTTAAAAAGAAAAAAGGAATCTTTTATTTGGCAATTTTTCACTTATCCTGAAGAACAAAAGAAAGTGAATGCGCCAAAAGTTACCTGCACGATATGCAAATCGGTTCTCTCAAGAGGAAATCCAACAAAAAAATATTCCTTTTCCATATATACCATGGTGCGGCATGTCAAACAAGTGCACCCTGTGGAATTTGCACAGGCATCGACAAGAGCCCTGGCCACGCTATTACCATCAGAGGTGGCCAGCACATCTTCTGGTGGATGACCTGTATCTCCATCGAGTGCTGTGATGGACTTGAGCGGTAATTGCAAACACAACAGTGATGGACAGAATGTGGATCAATGTCACACATTCACCCCAGTCAAAAGATCTGGGCCCAAATCCATCATTTTTCCACTCCACACCACCCTGGGTTAGACAATGGCGATATGCAAATCAGCGCTGACCCTGTGCCCCATGGGAACAGTCCAGTCCGAACTACAAAAGCCATGTCCTTCCCAGAACGGAAACAAGCATCCGAGGACCGGCCCGGTTTCGAGGTAACACCTCTCATCAGCCCGGCTAGCTTGACTCCAGTGGTGTGGAGTGCCTGGGACTCACGTCTGAGCATCCCCAGTACACTTAGAGCGGTAATTGCAAACACAACAGTGAAGGACAGAATGTGGATCAATGTCACACATTCACCCCAGTCAAAAGATCTGGGCCCAAATCCATCGTTTTTCCACTCCACACCACCCTGGGTTAGACAATGGCGATATGCAAATCAGCGCTGACCCTTTGCCCCATGGGAACAGTCCAGTCCGAACTACAAAAGCCATGTCCTTCCCAGAACGGAAACAAGCATCCGAGGACCGGCCCGGTTTCGAGGTAACACCTCTCATCAGCCCGGCTAGCTTGACTCCAGTGGTGTGGAGTGCCTGGGACTCACGTCTGAGCATCCCCAGTACACTTAGAGCGGTAATTGCAAACACAACAGTGATGGACAGAATGTGGATCAATGTCACACATTCACCCCAGTCCAAAGATCTGGGCCCAAATCCATCGTTTTTCCACTCCACACCACCCTGGGTTAGACAATGGCGATATTCAAATCAGCGCTGACCCTGTGCCCCATGGGAACAGTCCAGTCCGAACTACAAAAGCCATGTCCTTCCCAGAACGGAAACAAGCATCCGAGGATCGGCCTGGTTTCGAGGTAACACCTCTCATCAGCCCGGCTAGCTTGACTCCAGTGGTGTGGAGTGCCTGGGACTCACGTCTGAGCATCCCCAGTACACTTAGAGCGGTAATTGCAAACACAACAGTGATGGACAGAATGTGGATCAATGTCACACATTCACCCCAGTCAAAAGATCTGGGCCCAAATCCATTGTTTTTCCACTCCACACCACCCTGGGTTAGACAATGGCGATATGCAAATCAGCGCTGACCCTGTGCCCCATGGGAACAGTCCAGTCCGAACTACAAAAGCCATGTCCTTCCCAGAACGGAAACAAGCATCCGAGGACCGGCCCGGTTTCGAGGTAACACCTCTCATCAGCCCGGCTAGCTTGACTCCAGTGGTGTGGAGTGCCTGGGACTCACGTCTGAGCATCCCCAATACACTTAGAGCGGTAATTGCAAACACAACAGTGATGGACAGAATGTGGATCAATGTCACACATTCACCCCAGTCAAAAGATCTGGGCCCAAATCCATCGTTTTTCCACTCCACACCACCCTGGGTTAGACAATGGCGATATGCAAATCAGCGCTGACCCTGTGCCCCATGGGAACAGTCCAGTCCGAACTACAAAAGCCCTGTCCTTCCCAGAACGGAAACAAGCATCCGAGGACCGGCCCGGTTTCGAGGTAACACCTCTCATCAGCCCGGCTAGCTTGACTCCAGTGGTGTGGAGTGCCTGGGACTCACGTCTGAGCATCCCCAGTACACTTAGAGCGGTAATTGCAAACACAACAGTGATGGACAGAATGTGGATCAATGTCACACATTCACCCCAGTCAAAAGATCTGGGCCCAAATCCATCGTTTTTCCACTCCACACCACCCTGGGTTAGACAATGGCGATATGCAAATCAGCGATGACCCTGTGCCCCATGGGAACAGTCCAGTCCGAACTACAAAAGCCATGTCCTTCCCAGAACGGAAACAAGCATCCGAGGACCGGCCCGGTTTCGAGGTAACACCTCTCATCAGCCCGGCTAGCTTGACTCCAGTGGTGTGGAGTGCCTGGGACTCACGTCTGAGCATCCCCAGTACACTTAGAGCGGTAATTGCAAACACAACAGTGATGGACAGAATGTGGATCAATGTCACACATTCACCCCAGTCAAAAGATCTGGGCCCAAATCCATCGTTTTTCCCCTCCACACCACCCTGGGTTAGACAATGGCGATATGCAAATCAGCGCTGACCCTGTGCCCCATGGGAACAGTCCAGTCCAAACTACAAAAGCCATGTCCTTCCAAGAACGGAAACAAGCACCTGAGGACCGGCCCGGTTTCGAGGTAACACCTCTCATCAGCCCGGCTAGCTTGACTCCAGTGGTGTGGAGTGCCTGGGACTCACGTCTGAGCATCCCCAGTACACTTAGAGCGGTAATTGCAAACACAACAGTGATGGACAGAATGTGGATCAATGTCACACATTCACCCCAGTCAAAAGATCTGGGCCCAAATCCATCGTTTTTCCACTCCACACCACCCTGGGTTAGACAATGGCGATATGCAAATCAGCGCTGACCCTGTGCCCCATGGGAACAGTCCAGTCCGAACTACAAAAGCCATGTCCTTCCCAGAACGGAAACAAGCATGGGGTGAATGTGTGACATTGATCCACATTCTGTCCATCACTGTTGTGTTTGCAATTACCGCTCTAAATGTACTGGGGATGCTCAGACGTGAGTCCCAGGCACTCCACACCACTGGAATCAAGCTAGCCGGGCTGATGAGAGGTGTTACCTCGAAACCGGGCCGGTCCTCGGATGCTTGTTTCCGTTCTGGGAAGGACATGGCTTTTGTAGTTCGGACTGGACTGTTCCCATGGGGCACAGGGTCAGTGCTGATTTGCATATCGCCATTGTCTAACCCAGGGTGGTGTGGAGTGGAAAAACTATGGATTTGGGCCCAGATCTTTGGACTGGGGTGAATGTGTGACATTGATCCACATTCTGTCCATCACTGTTGTGTTTGCAATTACCGCTCTAAGTGTACTGGGGATGCTCAGACGTGAGTCCCAGGCACTCCACACCACTGGAATCAAGCTAGCCGGGCTGATGAGAGGTGTAACCTCGAAACCGGGCCGGTCCTCGGATGCTTGTTTCCGTTCTGGGAAGGACATGGCTTTTGTAGTTCGGACTGGACTGTTCCCATGGGGCACAGGGTCAGTGCTGATTTGCATATCGCCATTGTCTAACCCAGGGTGGTGTGGAGTGGAAAAACGATGGATTTGGGCCCAGATCTTTGGACTGGGGTGAATGTGTGACATTGATCCACAATCTGTCCATCACTGTTGTGTTTGCAATTACCGCTCCAAGTGTACTGGGGATGCTCAGACGTGAGTCCCAGGCACTCCACACCACTGGAATCAAGCTAGCCGGGCTGATGAGAGGTGTTACCTCGAAACCGGGCCGGTCCTCGGATGCTTGTTTCCGTTCTGGGAAGGACATGGCTTTTGTAGTTCGGACTGGACTGTTCCCATGGGGCACAGGGTCAGTGCTGATTTGCATATCGCCATTGTCTAACCCAGGGTGGTGTGGAGTGGAAAAACGATGGATTTGGGCCCAGATCTTTGGACTGGGGTGAATGTGTGACAGTGATCCACATTCTGTCCATCACTGTTGTGTTTGCAATTACCGCTCTAAGTGTACTGGGGATGCTCAGACGTGAGTCCCAGGCACTCCACACCACTGGAATCAAGCTAGCCGGGCTGATGAGAGGTGTTACCTCGAAACCGGGCCGGTCCTCGGATGCTTGTTTCCGTTCTGGGAAGGACATGGCTTTTGTAGTTCGGACTGGACTGTTCCCATGGGGCACAGGGTCAGTGCTGATTTGCATATCGCCATTGTCTAACCCAGGGTGGTGTGGAGTGGAAAAATGATGGATTTGGGCCCAGATCTTTGGACTGGGGTGAATGTGCGACATTGATCCACATTCTGTCCATCACTGTTGTGTTTGCAATTACCGCTCTAAGTGTACTGGGGATGCTCAGACGTGAGTCCCAGGCACTCCACACCACTGGAATCAAGCTAGCCGGGCTGATGAGAGGTGTTACCTCGAAACCGGGCCGGTCCTCGGATGCTTGTTTCCGTTCTGGGAAGGACATGGCTTTTGTAGTTCGGACTGGACTGTTCCCATGGGGCACAGGGTCAGTGCTGATTTGCATATCGCCATTGTCTAACCCAGGGTGGTGTGGAGTGGAAAAACGATGGATTTGGGCCCAGATCTTTGGACTGGGGTGAATGTGTGACATTGATCCACATTCTGTCCATCACTGTTGTGTTTGCAATTACCGCTCTAAGTGTACTGGGGATGCTCAGACGTGAGTCCCAGGCACTCCACACCACTGGAATCAAGCTAGCCGGGCTGATGAGAGGTGTTACCTCGAAACCGGGCCGGTCCTCGGATGCTTGTTTCCGTTCTGGGAAGGACATGGCTTTTGTAGTTCGGACTGGACTGTTCCCATGGGGCACAGGGTCAGTGCTGATTTGCATATCGCCATTGTCTAACCCAGGGTGGTGTGGAGTGGAAATACGATGGATTTGGGCCCAGATCTTTGGACTGGGGTGAATGTGTGACATTGATCCACATTCTGTCCATCACTGTTGTGTTTGCAATTACCGCTCTAAGTGTACTGGGGATGCTCAGACGTGAGTCCCAGGCACTCCACACCACTGGAATCAAGCTAGCCGGGCTGATGAGAGGTGTTACCTCGAAACCGGGCCGGTCCTCTGATGCTTGTTTCCGTTCTGGGAAGGACATGGCTTTTGTAGTTCGGACTGGACTGTTCCCATGGGGCACAGGGTCAGTGCTGATTTGCATATCGCCATTGTCTAACCCAGGGTGGTGTGGAGTGGAAAAACGATGGATTTGGGCCCAGATCTTTGGACTGGGGTGAATGTGTGACATTGATCCACATTCTGTCCATCACTGTTGTGTTTGCAGTGATGGACTTGAGACCATATCTTGCAAAGGTGCACATGAAATGCAACGAGTGTGGAGAAATTCTTCTGTACGGAGAGCAGAGCCTCATTCTTATTAAACTAAAAATTGAGAGTCATAAATGCCCCGAGAAAAGATACATTTCTTCATTTCATTTTGATCCTTTGTCACAACTGAAAATGTTCTTGCAAGTTTAAAAAATCCAAAACAACATAACACTTGTTTTAAAAAAAAAAAAAAAAAATGTCTTTTCAGAACTAACTCATTGTACCAAAA
This sequence comes from Lissotriton helveticus, assembly GCF_964261635.1. Taxonomy (NCBI): domain Eukaryota; kingdom Metazoa; phylum Chordata; class Amphibia; order Caudata; family Salamandridae; genus Lissotriton; species Lissotriton helveticus. The sequence goes on along the minus strand of NC_136070.1, from coordinate 200,930,984 downwards.
AGAGCTCCAGGAGCATATTATAAAGTGGGTTTATCTCCGCCTTTTTGGCTTTCGTTCGTGCGCGACCGTGTGCGCGCACCCGCCTATATATTTCGTGAAAACTTTGCAATTGCAACTTATTAAATTTCTTCATAGACCCATCAATGAACTTATACTACGTCAAAGAGACTAAACCTAGGCTTATTTTTTATTATTATGAACATTTTCATTAAATGGAGCCCAATGTCTTTTTAAACTTTCCTGCGTGACCGAATGTACACACCTTGGTATTTTTTTAAAAAATATAAAAGGTTTTATACTTTAACAATTGTATGCTTGAATCGAGCTCAGAAGATATATAAAATCCGGATGTGTTTAGATTTACTCCTTTTCACGTTTTGAAACTTCGCTGATTTAGACCTCTACTTCCAAATGACGTACGTGACCAGATACTGTCACTGCGTACACGTCCTGAGACGCGCATGTGAAGTCATGTGACTTGAAAACAACACTTCCAATTGGTTCTTAGTAGTTTCTATTCTGCAATTTACACGGAGCACTCCACCCACTTCCCTCACTATCTTTTCTACTCTCAAAAGAGAACAACGTTCAACATCTTTCGGAAGATTTTCTTTTCACGCGATAATGTGAAATACTGAGATTATTACAGGATTTTCTAACAGATATGTGTTCCCATTGATGTTGAAGCACTAACACCGTGGAAAATTCCACGGACATCTCTACCCTTTTATCTGCAATTGTGAGCATCAAAAGGAGCTGCGCTACGCCCCTGTGAGAGGCCTCACTCCCACTGCTGCAACGGCTTGGCAGTCCTCCAGATGCACAGGAACAGCCCCTCCGGTCCATTGAAGTTCTGTGTCGGTCTCAATACCACTTACAAAATGAAAATAAGCACTGAAGAATATTCAAGTATGTAGTACTCCTCCTGCTACAGCATACAAAATGCATTCTATTACCTATAAAAAAGTCAAACACCCACGCTACAATCATATAGAACACTTCCTCTAAAGAAGCCTGTGAATAACTTTAAAACATCAGGTTAACCTTTTTTTACTCTCTCATCATTATTAAAGATAAGTATTTACAATGCTATATTAAACAATTCCATGGTTCTTGCTTTTTAATTTTAAAAATCTTGCAATCTTTCACAAACCCAATACTCATGGCTTCTTTTTCGTGACAAAAATCTTGCAATATTACATACCTACATAGAATAACAGAAAAAACATAACACTACAAAGGCCGAACACTCTACTAAACGCGGATTTGTAATCTATGGGGCAGATTTATGTTAACTACTTCATACCCAGATATGCACCAGTTAATGTGCACCACAGTATGCTAGTGCTCCATTACCCATGGTGTGCCACATTTGAAATGTGGCACACCATGGTACAAAAACACCATACATGCGTAGCACATCTGTGCTCAAAAAGTAATACATTGCTAGAGTTGCATCGCAAGTGTGATGCAGCTCCAGCAAGGCTCACCAATGCACTATATTCACAATACTGCGTCAATACCTACGCCTGCTTCAAGCACATGCACAGTTTTGAAACAGCATAGGTCTGAAAGTCACTGAGTGAAATATCATGCATTACAGTCAGCCACTTTCAAGACGCATTCCTTAAGAGGAACACTTCCTTATGGTGCAGGGCTTTAGAATGTGACATATCTCCTAGATCCATAAAGTTGTAAATATGGTACATTATTTCCACTGTCATTGTATTAAATAAACTGACGAAATTGTGGCGCAAAGAGACGCAACGTCAACATAAAGCTGCTACAATGTGTTTTAAAGTGCCCTTTAAATTACAACCAACACTCTCTTTGAAGAGACCCCTCATGTTTTTTTAACACCTGTTAAGTCCTTCCATGCTCATGACAGAGCCGCTCCATCACGAGCATTGCCTCAGCTGTCCTCAGAATAGACCAGTTTTGTCATGGGCTTGCCGCTGTGCTTGCACAGCACTAATATTGTACCTCCATGACACGTTCTATTGACTAAGCAGAGCCATGACAGAACCACTGTATCATGAACAGATCTCAACCGTGGCTCATGAAGGAGTACCTCTATCATGAGCATAGAAGTACCACTCAGCCCCCCGGCCCCCTAATGCTGAGGCAGAATTGCCACTGCAGCAAAGGACTTAAACTCCTGGAAAGAACAACATGTAACATTTAATATCATTTCCCACCAATGTTCTTATATATCAGTGTTGCTGAACTCACTCAGTAAAATGTCGCTCATTTCATTAAATCACTTTTAAAGCATGCCTTATAACAATGCACCCAATCCTATGTGGAAGTGCTTATATTAAACATGACATTGCTTTAAGCAGGATAGACAAAGAAATGACACAGTGATGTAAAAGTTTCTTTATTTTTTATACTTACCTAAAAAATAGTAAAAAAGTAAAGTAAATTTCTTTTAAAAATGTAGTACCTGTGGAAGAAAAGTAAAAATAAGATTATAATGTACATTTCATAAAATAAAAAAAGTAGGAGTCAATAAGAGAGAGGCAGAGAAAACTCTCGGATGTTATTAGTTGTACTTACCTTATAAATATAATATCTGTGGAAGACAGTAAAAAAATATGTTTTAATACATATTTCTAAATTCAATGTAACAAAATAACTCAAACAACATATTAAATGGTTTATTTTTGCTGTCCTCAGAATACATTGATTTTCACTATAAACAGTGATTTCAATATTAATCATCATATAACAGCGGGGAAAAAAAAACACAATCAAAATGATTGTGTTTAAAAAACCTATCCAAAATCTCCATACATATTATAAATACCTGAAAAAAACATATCTTAAATGTTTTTCTCAAATTCGCAATTTCTTGAGTAAGCACACTACATCTTCCACAGTTACAAACTAATTAAACTATACGACCTATTTTTAAATATATCTAAAAAAAACACCGTGCAAGTATCTCCTATAAAAATCTATCTTAACTATACATTTTCTTCTCTCATACCTTTCAGCGTGGCCAAATTGTATAAGTTAACTCATTATCTTTTAAATACTCTCCCAAAAACTTGCGTCCATATATGTTCTAAAATAATTATCTAAAGTACGCATTTTCTTCTCTCATATTTTTCCACATGGCCAAATACTGTGAGTTAAGTAGTTTTTTTCTGAAATTTCTTAATCTTAATCTTATCTATTCTTTTGTGAACCTTTACAGTAACAATGTGTAACATGTTTTATACCATCAAACATTAACTAAATTTCTACCTGATGTTATCACTATACCAAACACAAATTTCATTTATAGATTTGTAGACCCTCAGTCACATGATATTTGTAAACAAGAAAGTTTCATATCTTTACAATATTAATCTTCCTACAGCAAGTGATTCTACTGAAATTTGGGTTCCAAAAATAGCAGATAGGAGTTAGTTAAGGCAAAAGGCAAACGTTTCTTAAAAGTCAATTGGGTATCATTGCAAAGCGTCCAGCCACTTCCACACTTCAAATAAGCTGTATAATGTCCTGATGATGTGGAAGGCCCTTCATGAAAAATGATGGCTACAGTTACAAATGTTCTTCTAGAAATAGATACTTGAGTAGCCACAACATTTTTAATTAAAGTTGACAATTTACTCCCATCAGCTCTGCATCGTTGAAACATTAATATTACATATTGTCCATATCTATGGATAAATAAAGTTGATAACATTTCAGACTTACATTGAGAACAGACCATGTTCTGATGCGCATCTTTTACTAGTTTATTAAAAGACACTTCTTTACAGTCTGGTAATGTTAAATATATAAATCTTTCACTGTGTATATCAGTACTACTTGAAAATGAGCAATTATCACACTTATGTTCCCATTCATAAGAAAGGCCAAAACGATTATCAATATCTACACCTTCATCTTCCAAAACTGTAAACATATACATAATAAATTCCTGACAATCTTGCTGAATATTCTGTGAAAATTGATTTACTCCTGCACATATGTCTAAAACATTCCTTAGTTCTGAAAAACTTCCTACTTCACTTTCACCACTACTACATTTTTCAAATATAGAATTTAAGGAATAGCAAAATGTTTGCTCTTGATTTTCTACAATCTGTTCCTTAACATTTTTTAGAAAAAAAACAACATTAACTACTACATTTGCATAACAGTTGACACCAGACCTGTTTTCAAACTTAAATCCAACAATCTCTTCAATACTAACCGTTTTCTTATGCCTACCAACAACAACTACATCTTTTTTTTGTCGTTTCTCAACTACTTCAGCACATTTCTCATCATTTTTCCTTTTCTGACCAACCATACGCCTTTCAATTAAAGGATATTGAGGTAAACTTGGAGCATATTCTCTTCTTAACCTATTATACTCCTTCACACAATTTAAATCTGCACTAATCTTTGTCTCATCATAATCAATTAAATAAAGTCCACATAAAGTTCTAACTCGCGATAAAGCAACATATGCCATACCCTCTTTGAATACAGTGCTTCCAATATTTACCAAAGCACAATCTACACTTAAACCTTGAGATTTGTGAATAGTCACTGCATATGCCAAACAAATTGGAAATTGCTTCCGACGGACATATAAGTCTTTCACAAGCAAAAAACGATTTGAACAGCGACTAATTTTCTGAACTTCCTCAATTCCATCAAATTTTATTCTTAAAAATTCAATCTCATCTCTATTTGTATAATTGACAAAACCAACAACATTACCCATTGCTCCATTTACCAATCCTCTTTCTACATGTAAATTTCTCCTTAAAATTATCCGACAATTTAAACATACATACAGATTTTTCTCTAAACCAGCAGTTTTAGATATACTTTTTTGAAGAGAATCCAATTTTAACTTCAACTCTTCAGACAAAACAATAGTACTACCTTCAAGCTCTATTCTATCTTTAGCTTCCAGTTTCCTAATTTCTTGATTTTCTAAATTCAACATTTTCTCATTAAAAACTGAACATTCTTTCGCAGTTGGCATCAAGCATATCACTGATTTATCTGCTACCTCTTTACTATATATTTTCTCAGGTACATTATCTTCATTAGGAAACAGCTTGGAAAGTAATCGTGTTCGTAGAGTGTGTTTCGCATCTTCAGTTAGTTTTCCAATCCTTATATCTTGAAGAATATTTCCATATTTAGTATCCTTTGCCTGTCGCATATTTTGAATCAGTTCAGTATATTTGAAATGTGACCATATATTAACATTTCCAATACTGCCCAGGCACTTTCTAGTCTCCTCATGCGTAACAGTTTCAAATACAGGTTGTCCTTTCACTGGAGTTAGTTGGAGTAGATCTCCAAAAACTATGACATGTTTACCTCCAAATAACACATCATACTCTGTCTTAAGTATCTGTTGCATTCTTAAATGCACAAAAGCAAGCATTAAATTAGATACCATGCTTACTTCATCAATAATAAGAAGTTTCATTTTTTTAAGCACTCTAGAAACTTAAAAACAAGCTTCTCCAGATAGCTTGTGATATTGTAATTTATTTTCATGTTCAACTGGCAGCATCAGTAAACGATGTAAAGTAATACCTTTAATATTATGTGCTGCCAATCCAGTTGGAGCAGTAACAACACACGACAGTGTTGACTGAGTTCTTTGCTGTAAATATGTAGTAATTCTTTTAATTAGGAAACTTTTACCAGTTCCAGCTTCTCCACTTACATATATTCGAATAGGTTGAAATGACATACATGAGCAATCTTTTCTCTCATGACGAAAGCCATGCTCAATGTGCTCTGTCACTTCATCATATATCTGTCTTTGCTCAACATTAAATTGCTTCTTTAATTCTTCTAAGTTGATTGCTTCCTCTTGACCTTGCTGCATTGCTCTTTCCACCTCATCCATGGCGGTGGCTGCTTCATTTTGGATAATTGGTTGTCCCAGTGGATCTTGACTTAATGAAGCCGAACTTTGACTATCTTGTGAACTATCTCTAGCAATCTCCGCTGCAATTGTCGCTTCTTGCTCTATTTCATCATTCAACATTTGGAGATAATTACTAAAAACAGGACATTCAATACTACTTTTAGAAGCGTTGAATGAATCTTCATAACTATCAAACTCCCCAAGTAGTTCCTCTTCTCTACGCCATGGTTTAAATAGTTGCAAAAGAGCAAAATAGTAAACTTCTCTTTTGTCAGGTGTTTCGCAACTCAGTTTCCGATGATTAATCAAGTGTCCTTTTCTTTGTTTCACCAGACATCCTTCTTCTCCAATTACAGCGTATACACCTTTATCAATGTTCTCTGTAACATTCCTTTTAAAAGTGTAGTTTTGAAGTATTTCATACAGACAAATGTTTTCTAGAAGAGTACTTCTATTTGGATAGTATGTATCCAACATATTTGTTTTCAGAATGTCTGTACTGTTTGGTTCTTTCTGGGCTAAATATTCAATTTCTTGCACAGGTTTTAGAACACGGTTTCGTGTTTCTGCAAGACCCAAACTCACCCAGAGAATAGTCCTTGATTTAGCATAAAGACTTGCTGATGATAATCGGTCACAACATTCCTATGCTCCAATTTCTCGATGAGACAACATCTTCAAACTGTACGTATACAATTTCTTGCTTAGGCTCTTTTCATGAGAAATGTCTTCCCACATCTCCTTCAGTTCCGTCTTTTCAGATTTTGTGATGTAAGACGTTACATATCGAGCCACAGCAATAGAGTTGTCTGCAACATACTGTATGTCCATGTTAGCATTCCACATGGACAAAATGACTGGGTTATAGTCATTTATATATTTGGATTCTTCACCTCTTCTTAAATTGTACGTATTTTTAGGTGACCTTCTTCTGATGTTATGTCGCAAAGATGACATCAAATTGTTGACTCTTTCTTTTGAAAGTACCGGTCGTGCAAATCCAAAACGACATTTGGTGTAGAATTTACTCTTTGATTTGAATTTTCGCCGACAATATTTTCCACAACGATGACTTTGAAAGCGTAACACTTTTCCTCTTAAGTCCTTATCAGTTGTACTATTAGGTATGTCACAAGTGGCATACTGTTCAATAAAAGACAGTACAGTCTCATCCGAGTCTCTTCCAAATTTAGGAGCATCCTTGATCCTTGATAACAGCATATGAATATGAGGAGGACCTCTTGCTTGGTATTCTTTTCTCCAAAAGAAATCCAGTACTTCACCAAGAGGCGGATTTTTCTTGTTTGTAAGAAAAGACATCATAGCTTCAAATCTATGATTAAAATATCTGCAAACATTAACATTATCTAACGAACACAGTTCTCCGGGTGTCTTGTAGTTTATATTTTCTATGTTTGCATTCGCCTCCTGAAGAAATTCAAGTAAATCTTCCCAAGCATAATCTGCACAGCTTAGAGTTAAAAACCATGTTGGTGCTCCTAAGTTTCTAAGCATGCACTTCAAATCTCCATGACGACGGTACCAATACTCATTAGTACCACGCTGACAAGCCATTAAATTAATTAGATGTGAATCCAAAATACTATCTTTCTGTTGCACTTTATCCATAAATTCCTTTGCTGAAATATTATACAGATGAACTCCACTTTTTAAGATATGGTTTACTGCATAAGAGAGACCAGATAAGTCACTCTCAAACAGAAGATGAAACAAATATGGAATGCATTGGCGAAACCTCGGATCTTCTGCATATAATCTTGTTGACCGGTATTCAGATGCAGGAATCTGCATAGGTCGATCATCATATCGTGTACCTTCACCTGTAGGGAATAACTGTGGGAAACAACGACCTTCCAAACTTTCTTCCCACACACTAATAGGATTTCCTTTCGCCTTTTTCATCTGAAATAATTCAATAGCATTCCCTATTGCTTCTTTGGAATGCAGTGGATGAACACTGTAATGTTCATAAATTTCTTCACTTCTGGATAGGTCAACTTTTTCAATTTGTCCAATAGACAAATCACTCTCCTCTTCTTCACTTACATCTTCTTCTTCTACGTATACATCTTTATAGTACTTATTGTTTTGAACTAAATACAACGTTGCCTTTTTGACTTTTCTAACATCCACTAAATCTTGCCAGATTTTCTTACTCTTTGTAGGTACACCATTAACTAGAATAACTAGAGGTTCCTCTTCTACATTTTCAACACCAATTGTTTCCATATTTTTTTTTAAATCAAGTGGCAAATATACAACTCTACCCTTTAATCCTCTTTGTAAATGTGAAGGATTTAATTTACCAGTCTTAGGCTCCATACGAACAATAGCCTGAAAAGGATGTACACATTGGATCAGAATAGTCTCATAAGTATTTAAATCCATCAATTCTGATGGAATATTTATCAACTCTAGATTATTATGAACAGCTCTAGCAGGCATTTTATTTTCATTTAATTTATTATAACAATATTTACAAATACGTTGCTCAAAACCCAAATCAAAATAATTTTCCACCAACAAATAAGTTGCAAAATCTTTCCATTGACCATTACTTTCATCTTCACTTTTTAAATATAAATCAACTAACCTAGTTTGACTTTTGTAATGAATGCGTCGACAACAGACACAAGAAAAATTTGGTTTCTCACCTGCAATTACCTTAAACTTTATTATTTCCTGTTCAAAATTTTCAATATTAACATGTCCAACATTTTCTAACACATTTCCTTCTATAATTATATCAGTTTCTGCATTATCTTCCTCTGGACCAAAATAACTTACCTCAATTTCTGCACAAATCTTCTTAACATCTAATTCACATCCATGCAAAAGAGCACTATTTAACTGTTTAAGTTTAAGTGCTGGACTTTTTGCATAATACAACTTTCTCACTAATTTTCTCATTTTAGTATGATGCACTGCTAACATCCTGAAGTGATGAAACACACTCTGGCATATTTTTTTAGAAAGACAAGCCAGAGAATGACCTTGCAGACCTATTTATTCTCGCACTCTGCAATGATCTAATTCTTGCAACATAACAATTTTTTTTCTAAGACTTTCTTTAGTGTACTTACGTAAGAAATTGCGAAAGAAATCAATTGAATCCTGTCGTACACTACAAATGCTACAACAATTCCAACTGTAAACAGGAACATTAGGACGTCCCCCTGAAGCTTCTCCAGCCATCACCTCTTCTGCATTTCTAACCACAATTTTCTCTCTCTCAATTACACATCCCTCCTTCACCTCATATCCTTGACCACTGGTGTCAACTGCATGCAACAAATCGTTTCTTTGAAAGTAACTCTCTTCATTAAAAAAATGGTTCAGAAGTTGAAGTATGCATCCACTTCCCAGAAAACACTTTACAAAAATTACTCCTATTTATGTGTCTCTTCCATTTACTTTTAGCTTTTAAAACTCGTATTGCCTTATTTAGCGTATTTATTCTATTAAGTACTAAAATAAATATTTTTCTTTTTGTCTCAAACGCGCGCTCAACAATACCCTGTATATATTGTTTCTTCTTAAGAAAAGCAGATCTTCTTTTAGAGACTTTCTCCTTTTGTAATAAATTCGAAACTACTCTGTTGTAAAACATACGCTTCCTGATTTGGCTAAATTGATTCATCCGAGTATTACTGTACAGATTTTCCTGTCTGCTGATTCCAGAAACATTTTTATCTTTGGTTCCATGTCTCCTTCTCGATACTGGTATACTTTTTTCCTTGTGGACTTCAATACTAACATTTTTCCTTCCACATATTGCTCTCAAAAACTTTTTGGTTTGCTTACCAGAAGCACTCTTCTTTTTATCCGTCCTATGTTCTTTTGATACTTCTTCAATTCCTTTCTTCTTCAAATTGTAAGTCCGTTTATAGAGCTTTCTTTTTTCAGTTCTGGTCGGCATCTTAATTTAGGATTTTGATGAAATTCTCAATCTGTAAAACACAAACATAACAAATATTATAGTTGACTACTAGCATATAACGTACAAATTTAAACCACAGATTCATTTTCTAAGTAGAATAAAGAAAATAACAGAAAGTCTCTGAACAGAGTAGGAAATCCTGTAGCAAATGTTGGTTCTTAATTTTATCACACTCCATATCTGTTTTAACATTATAGACAGTTTTTAATTCTAATTTTTAAAGCATACAAACAGTACACTTTTTTCAAGAACTATGGGTCATCGTAGATGTTTTAACCTTTTTTACTACAATCTCTTTTACACTTCATGAGAACATGTCTTATCACTCTCATAAAGCACATCATCGATGAATAGGACAAGAAAACTGTCTTCAAGAATGCTTTACTATCAAAAAAAATGTTATTCATTGAAAAGTTCATAATCTAGTAGAACTTCCAGCATTATGTCATCAGTAACTTCTTCAAGTCCAAAGTCCTCATCTCCTTCTACCATCTCTAAGTAAGCTGAGTCTAAAGACATGTCCATAAAATCATTATTTTCATCTATTTCCTCTTCAAAGACTGCATCTAAAATTTCCTCCATCACTTCGTTAATGATTTCAAAATGAATTTGTTTCTCTTCTGAGGAATTCTCCATAACTAGACTCAGTTTATTCTTCTGTATCCTTTTAAAAAATATACGGACTAAATTATATCTTTTTTCATAAATGTATAACTTAAAAGTACCTTTACTAATTTTTAAACTACATATATTTTTATAATTTCTAACTTATTAACTGTATATATATTAAGATACCACATTCCGCTTGTTTTGAAAAGAAATTGGCAATATAACCCTAAACATTAACACTGATCTTTTTTTTCCATTAAATAATTACTGTTCTTAAAAGACATTTTACGGTAAAATTTCTTTTTAGATTTTCTAGATATCACAAATATTGATTAACTGTAGAATTAATTTTTAGAGACCCATTTTTTCAGTTCACCAGTACAAAGAGCTATGTAAACTATATGCACTCTGAAGAGAAGGCTCACACTATACAAACCATAGCATTCACTTAACAGATTACTACTTCCCACAGAGACAGTTCCTTTTATGTTTCAACAGCATACTCACCATGTAAATGTCATAGCATATACAAAATGTCATACTAAGCATGAAGAACAACCTCATAATAAACCTCTGCATGAATATGTAAAACAATACCTATGCATAGTATAATCACAGATATGCAGGAAAGATACCCATCACACCTAGAACCATATCATAATACCTCTCTGTAAATAAAGGAGAAAGACTGCCAAACATAATGCAACAAGATTTCAAAAATCATGAGCACTTCACAAGATTTAAGTAATGGAAACATGAAAGAATTATACCCCAATGATCCATAAATCTGAACTCCATCAAAAACAACACATGCAAACAACACATGCACCAAGCCCATTAAAAGATAATTTCAACTGTCAG